>NC_062559.1:3325943-3925943 GCF_016906955.1 Phacochoerus africanus | reverse complement strand
CTCGGGGTCGTTAGAGCTCTGTTCACTGGCCAGCACTTCCCGCATCTGACTGGCTGAGCCCGGGAACATGCATTTCTTAGAGCAAGCAGGGAACTTGCTTCCCGGACCCCCATCTGGGGAGAGTCTTGGGGTCTTTCCATCCTTCGGTCCAAGCCCCTTCCCTCTCCTCCGTGCTGGCCTATCTCAGGGTTCTTTGCTCAGGCGTGTGGGCAGAACAGAGAGCTTGGCTGTGTTTGTGGCCAGACTGATGCCGATGGATGGCTATGTCCTCCGTTCAGGTTCTGTTGGCCCCAGAACTCAGGAGTGCCGCCCACCTGGCTGCAAAGGATTCTGGGGAATGTAGTCTTCCTCTGTGTCCAGGAGAAACAGCCTAGTGTGGTGCAACTAAGGTGTCGTTTCTGTCACTGCTAATGACCTTAGGGCCATGAAAGCTGAGTAGTGAGAATCTTCTTTCTAAGGAGGGAAAACCCTGAGGTTCAGGAAAACTCACGGACTTGGGAGAGGCCACCCCCTGAGAAAGGGGGACAACAGAGGATTCAAGCTCATCTCCTACCTCCGTGTCCAGAGAGCTTGGGCCAGTCCACACTCGCTGCCCATAGCGTGTAGGGCTGGAACAAAGCTGGGCCCAAACTCGGAGCTCCCAGCTGCTCTCTTAGCACCGTGTCCCCTGCGTGATGGGAGCTGGCTTACCACGTGGACGGGGGACTCAGGCAGGAGCAAGTCTTCATTGACCGGAGGGGGAAAAGCAACTTTAGAGGTTTCTGGCAGGTTTTCCTGTTAGCAAGTGGAAATGAGTTCTTCGACTTCCTTAAATCTGATCCTCCCTCTCCTGACGGCCTTCTCTCTCAAAGCCTCACAGGATTAGAGCTGCAGGCCCTGCAATAATGAGAACCTTACTTGTAACCCTTGGAGAATTCTGCACCACAGCCGCCTCCCTGGGGAAATACCCTCCAGGCTTGTTTTCTGTTCAGCATTTCCAAACAGGTACACTTCCAAACGAGAACTTTTCTGGAAGCCAGGAGAGTCTGTCTTACTAAGTGACATTTCTCCTCCTTCAGCAGCCTCGCCCCAGTGGTCCTGTTTGTTCACGTCCAGCTGAGCCAGGAGCTGCTCCTCCTCCCCCTGGCCCCCAGCAAGCCCAGGGAGCTGCCCCCTGTCAGTGGCATATGGTCTAAGGGCATCCCAGCAGCTCCAGGCTGACCCGCCAGCCCAGGGCGTCCAGCCATGAGCTCATCCTTTCGGAAGATGAATGGGGCTCAGCCAGCACTCGGCCTGGTGACCTTGGGACACTGAGGCTCCAGGAGAATTCATCGGGCTTCCAGGCCCGTGTGAAGCATCCCTGACCCTCAGCCCTGGCCCCGCGGGAGGGACCTGGAGCCTTGCCTGGCTGGCCTCCTGCTGAGATGGACAGCAGGGGTCCTGGCCACTCTGCATCTGTCATGAGAGTCTCCTCTCTTTTCCCAGGCCAAGTTCAGTGTCAGAGGCCTCTTGCCAGCTCATTCATTCCTTCCAATGGCCAAGGACCGCACGGGTCTCTCTCCTGCCCTCTGGGTCCAGAGCCCTCATGGCATGAAGCAGACATCCTGCCCCCTCCCCTCCCCAGCCAGAGGTGGTGGCCACTTTCTCACCCCAGAAGTGACTTCAGAAAAGATTGAAAGATGCAACTGAATGGCATCGCCTGAGCAGGAAGACCCCGTAAACCCTGGTCCCAGGCACGTGCAGAAAACTAGGACTTTGTCCTCAGCCCCTTGCATGAGGACAATGACCTCTACATGCCTAAGGTCACGAGGTCATTAAAGGCAGGCGTGCCCAGAACTAGAAGGGTCCCCATTGCTGTCACGCTGCCCAGCCAGGGGGTCCTGGTGGGCGGTAGGAATCATCTTTTCCTTCAAGGTCGCTGAGCCTGTGGCCCTTCCTGACCTGGCACCACCAGCTCCCAGAAGGGCAGCCCGACTTGGCCGAGTCCCTGGACTTGGCCTTCCGTCAACAGCCTCTAAATAAAGAATACACATCAGCTCCCAGGTCTGGTGCTGCTGCATCCATCTTTCAGAAGTGGAAGGCAGCATCTCCACGTCCGCCACCCCACGCGTGGCGCTCTCATCTGAGTGGTCAGGACGGCAGCTCAGAGGCCTGGCCCGGTGCAGCCTCAGAGTCCCGAAAACTCACATCAAACGGTCCCCAGGGGGGACCCCCACTCAGGGAGGGATCCTGGAGTCCCAGCAGTCAGAGACTCATCATTTAAACCAGCATCATTGACTCACCACGATATCTCCTGAATGATTTCTCATGGATTGATGAGCCTGTCTCCTTGCGTATCAATGCCTGGCTTTATTCCAAACCAGAAGATGAAATGCTGGATTAGGTTTGGGTCTCGGCTTCTATTTTTTCTGTTTTATTGATCCAGGTGGCAGCTACAGATCGAAGCATGAGCTGGATTGTCCCTTCAATTCATTTTTTTAAATGGGCTTTTATTTTCCTCAGTGATGAATGAGGGGAGATTGACTCCTGGAGACAGAGCTTGAAGTCCCTGAAGCGACCCAGAGGTTGGAACTGTTAAAGAACTGGACTGTGCAATTGCATGGAAATTGGGCTCAGAACACGCCTCCATCCAGGTTCGTGCCCAAGTCCATTTGGTTCCTGGCATGCAACCCTTGAAGAATGGTATTTGGCTTTTGTTTATTTGGCATTTCAGATGCTCGTGCATCTGGCTCCCATGCCGGTCAGAAAGAGTCACAACTGGAGGTCCCGTTGCGGCTCAGCAGGTTAAGAACCCAGCCTCGTCCCCGTGAAGATGTGTGTTCGATCCCTGGCCTTGCTCAGGGGGTTCAGGATCTGGTGTTGCTGCAAGTTGCAGCATAGGCCGCAGTTGCATCTTGGATCCAGCGTTGCTGTGGCTGTGGTGCAGGCCTGCTGCTGTTGCTCCGATTCAGTTCCCAGCCCAGACCTTCCATATGCCACAGGTGCAGCCCTTAAAAGAAAAAAAGAGGAAGAAGAAGAAAGACAAAAGAAAGGGCCAGAACTGGAAGTGGGCAGGTCGGTTGCAACGGAGTGGAGTCACGTGAGCAGGACCTTATGGAGACCCCTCCCTACCGTGCACTGGGATGCTGCTGAGTGTAGGGTTCCCCTGCAGCACCTCTGTGTCCCCTCACGTCGCCCTGCAGGCCAGCATGGTCCTCAGCCCCTCCAGGCACCCCGCCCGCCAAAGAAAGGCCAGACAGACCCCGCCCTTGATCCACCAGAACTTCTGCTGGGAGGTGGCATCTCGGTGGGTGCGATGACTTTCCGGCAATGAGAAGTGAGGCTCGCACCCCAGGCAAATGAGGACGCGCGCGCCTGTGTAGCTGCCATTTCCATCAGGAGACCCCACGGCTTGATTTGTAGTGTTTGGGGTTCACGCTCTGGGAACCATGGCTTCAGATGGTTCCATGGCACAGGAAGCAGCTGAAATCTAAGCTGCCTCACGAGGGAGACACCCCCCCCGCCCCCCGCCCCCCGCCCCCCGCCAGTGAATCGTTTTTAAGTATGCCGTGAGACCTACACTCTAAGCTCGGTTCATAAACTTTAAAAACTCAGAAATGACAAAAATGGTCAAGGCAAGCGATGCTGATTCTATGGATCATTCTCTCTCTCTCACTTGAGGCAAAGATTTGTGTGGAAGCAGAGGCAGGTGCCTGGAGCCAAGCGTCTCCACGGTGTTGGGGACGTGGCTCGGATCATCAGCGTTGGGAAATGAGACACACGAACACGGGGAGATCTCGACAAGGCTCTTTCCTTCTGCAGAAGGGCTCGGGAGCTCCAAAAAGCGTGCGCCAAACAAAGGACCCTCCCCTGTGGATCCCTAACGCAGGTGATGGACCTGTCCCCTTCCCATGCGTCGGGTCAGGGCGCACCCTCTTCCCGGTTGGCTCATTTGAAACACATGGGTCCTGGGAGAAGAGGGAAAGAGGAGGGGGGGGTCGCAGGAGGGCGAAACCGGAGCAAAAGGGAGTCACCAAGATTTCCTTTGATGGAAAAGACACTATGTCACTTTCCACAAAGAGAAAGGCAGGTTTTTAAACAAATGAAATTGCCAAGGGTGCATCTCAGCAGCTTTCCACTCGCACTCTTGAGATTAGTAACCGTGAGTTTAGTCTGGGAAGGGGCTGGGTGACGACCTCCCCGTCTGCGTCACAGAAGAGAAGGCTGAGGTTCAGAGAGACACCCGCTCTCACGTCCCCAACATCTTGGAGACGCTTGGCTCCAGGCACCCGCCTCTGCTTCCACACAAATCTTTGCCTCAACGTCTCATGACCAGACGTTGAAACGCTGGTCTGAGAACCTGTGGACGGTGATTCTCACGTTACGTTCTTGTGAGGAAACGGTATAACGGGATGGGAAGAATTATACTAGTGGCAAACCACTACCGGCTGCCACGGTAGATGTTATGTCCATTTTACAGATGGTAAAACACACGCTCAGACACATTAAGTCACCTCCCTGGGGTCACAGAGAAAAAGGGTGTCTGAGCCAGATTTAGTATCTCGGCGGGTCCCACCAGAAAGCCAAGTGCTTTGTGTATTTTCTTCCCATTATATGAAAATGCATTTTTCTTGCCCCCCCTTTTTTTTTTTGGCAGACAAGTTCCTTCCAAAGAAACTAACAATGAAAGACCTACATGTAAGCGCTTAAACTATTAAACTCTTAGGAGTTCCCGTCGTGGCGCAGTGGTTAACGAATCTGACTAGGAACCATGAGGCTGCGGGTTCGATCCCTGCCCTTGCTCAGTGGGTTAACGATCCGGCATTGCCGTGAGCTGTGGTGTAGGTTGCAGACGCGGCTCGGATCCCGTGTTGCTGTGGCTCTGGCGTAGGCCAGTGGCTACAGCTCCGATTCGACCCCTAGCCTGGGAACCTCCACATGCCGCGGGAGCGGCCCAAGAAATAGCAACAACAACAACAACAAAGACAAACGACAAAAAAAAAAAAAAAACTATTAAACTCTTAGAGGAGAAGCCTAGACATCCTCTGTAAAAATAGAGCCAAGTAGAAATTCCAGAACTGAGAAAGATCCTGTCTGAAAAGAAAAATCTAACTGTGACCTTGGATCAAGCCATGGTTTCTGAGATGGGACCCCAAAAGCACAAACAACAAAGGAAAAATAGATACATCGGACATGGTCAAAATTAACAAGTTTTGGAGTTCCCGGGTGGCTCAGCAGGATAAGGATCCAGCGTTGTTACTGCTATGGCTCTGGTGACTGCTGTGGCCTGGGTTTGATTCCTGGCTCAGGAACGTCCTCATGCCACAGGCACGGCCAACATTTTTTTAATGTATTAGGAAGTTTTGTGCATCAGGGAACACCATCGGGGCAGCGGAAGAGTTCACAGGATGGGAGAAAGGTTTGGCACTTCACATGTCCAGCAAGAGCTTTGTATCTTGAACATATAAAGACTGTAATTCGGAGTTCCCGTTGTGACTTAACTGGTTAAAAACCCAATGTGGTCTCCGTGAGGATGCAGGTTCGATCTCTGGCCTCACTCAGTGGGTTGCAAGCTACAGGCTTGGATCTGGCCTTGCTGTGGCTGTGGTGTAGGCAGGCGGCTGCAGCTCTGATTCGACCCCTAGCCTGAGAACTTCCATATGCTGCTGGTGCGGCCCTAAAACAACAAGACAAAACAAAACAAAGCTATAATTCAGTAATCAAGAAGGAAACAGTGTAATTGAAAGGGAGCCCATGTTATGTGTATCTTTTTTTAAAAAAAATCGATGCATCGTTTATAACAACCATTACAAATTTCTCGTGCAATTTTTCCACCCGTCATCTGTGCGTCTAATCCTATGGAGTGATTTCCTCTGGGAAACGGGTCCGTTTCTGGTCCTCTGTCTGTCTAATAACTTTTCGTTGAATGTAGCCCATTGTGGATGATATGTCACAAAGAATTCAGTTTTAGCATTTCTTTAAAGTGTTTCAGTTGTGTTCTGGGAGACAGTTGGCTTCCGGGCTGGTCAGAGCACGTCTGTGTCAGAGGCTGGTGGCTGCCCCGCTGCCAGCTGCTCTGCAGACTCAGGCTCTGATTCTTGTTTCCTTCCCGTTGAGGCCAGTGCTCCCCTGCCGTCTCCGCTTCTCTGGGCTGTAGGTTGACCGTGACCCAAGGCGGACAGCCGGTGTGAACAAGGAGCTTGCAATTGCTTGCCCTACTCTCAGGGGTCGCTGCCCTGCACGACCTGTGATCTGTTACCCGAACACACTTGTTTTCCTGTATTTAGTCCAGTGATGGAATTGCTGCAGTGGGAGGTTCAGTCTGATAATTCTCTGTTGGGACCCGAACCACAGGTCTTGCCTTCCTTATTTTTAATCATTCCGTTTTAGAAATACTTAAGTGGTTTGCAATGTTTAAATCCTCTTGTGGGCGGAAGTTCAAGATAAATCATACAGCGAACAAAGCATTTGGAGTGCACCGTGCATTCCTTTGAGACATCTCAAGTGTATTGCAACGGGTTTAGGTCGGTTTTTTTTTAGGAGTTAGAAATTTGGTAAAACCAAATAGAGTTAAACAAGGGACAGCTATTTTGAGTTAAAACGTCACACTGTTCTACCCAGTCAGAGGGTATTGTGCCGAGAAATATTGTACAATTCTCATTTTATAGGTGCAGACATTTGGAGTCGTCCTCTGTGTGGCATGGGCTCACCTGGCGAAATGGCTTCGAGGACACCCTGTGTCTGTCTCACTTCTGGACCACAACACAATAGCCTGATCACATCTTCCTCTCTTGATTGATCTGCTCCCTCATACTTCCACTCATCTAGAAATTTTGCCAGGACCATGAAAGGGACAGATATTAGCTCTTTCCCACGACCCTTTCAAATAACTCCACTGTCCCCTGGCTTTAAACAGTGGACGTCATCAGCTGCTCGTGGCCAAACGTTGAAGGAAAAGAGCAGTCGGATCCCTGACTGCTCTCCTTTGCTGAGCTCTCCCGTGCCGTCGCGGTGCCGTCAGCTCTCCCGTCTCTCCCCGTCCTGTTTCGCAGGCTCCCCCGGCCTCTGGGTCTCACCGTCAGGTGCTGCCTCCTTCCCTTCCAGTGCGGTGTTCGGCGCTGCAGCTGGCTTAGTCGGTAGTTCAGGACCTCGTGGTTCTCATCAAAACCCTCCCAGCGCTTCAGCCTCCGTGTTCCAGTTCCTCGCATCCTGTGCCGCTCTCGATAAGCCCAAATGAACCTCCTTTCACCGTGCTCACAGGCCTCCCAACGAGAATGAAGCAGCGATTCTGGATCTTAAAGGATCAGGACGGAGCGCTCACTAATGACCCCATCAAAGGTCACACCATCCCGTTTCGTAATCTCGGGACACCTGCATGAGAACGGTGGCTCTTTATTCAGCGCAGTCCTTCCAGAATGTGCTTTTGGAATGGTCCCATTTTTCCTTCGGACACTTGAACCTGATGACATGAAATTTTGGAGAAACCCACCTCCTCGATGACACCTCGCCTCAGTGGCGTGAGAGAGGACGAAGCGCCTTGTAGCGGTTATTCTTGTCAAACCCAGAAGCTTCCAGGGTTCCTGGAGACCCTCCGTCTCCTCTGTCCCCAGCGTCCCTTCTGCCTCTTTTTCCTTTTCGGCAGCGTCTGACTTCACTGACCTTTATCTTGAAACGCTCCCTTGGGGTTTTCCTCTGACGGCGCTGGCCGCTCCTTTTCCGCGTCCTCGATTGGTTCCATGTCTTCTGCTTGACCTGTTAGCGTTGAAATGCCTTAGAGCCCAAGTCCCATGTGTCTGCTCTTTTCTGAGCTCTTGTATTTCTGGATGAGCTCATCCACCTTCATGGTCTCAGATGCTAGGGATATGGTGAGGATTTCTGATAGCTGTCTCCAGCCTGGTCCTCGCAGTTGAACCCCAAACGCAGTTTTCAGGGTGCCCATCTGACCTCTCCATGCACAGCCCTTCCTCAGTCAAGCTATGACTCCTCATTCCCGTCGTTTCCCCAAATTGTTCTTTGGCCATCATTTCCCGTCTGGGTATCTGGTACCCACCACCACCCAGTTGCTCAAATCAGGAACCTTCAAGCGACAATGCATTCCTCTTTTGCCTCGTGACTGTTCTAACCCATTCAGCCCCTCCTACAATCCCACGTTCAAAATATATCCTCAATCGATTCATTATGCCCCACCCCCACTGCTACCCTACCGGTCCTGGCCGGCATCGTCTCTCATCTGCATCGCTGAGGTCACTTCCCAAAGATGCCCCCCCCGCCCCCGCCCCGTGCCTGTTCTTACCTCCTATAATCTATTCTCCATAAGGAAGCCAGCCCCCGCCCCCTCGATCCTGTAAAGATGTAAATCAGAGTAGATCACTCCCCTGGCCATCCTAGCCGGAAGCTCCTTAGCAAGATGCGAAGCTGCCCTGCAAGATCCCGCCTCCCTGCAGTGCCTGAGCTCTGGACGTGCCCGTCCACTTTCTCTTCCTCAGGTGTGCCAAGGCCTTCCTGCCGCAGCACCCTCATCTCTGCCGTTCCCTCTGCCTGCAGCGCTCTGACACAGGGAGCCACGTGGCTGCCTCCTTCTCGTCATTGGAGTCAACCCAAAGGTCGCCTTCTCAGAGAGGTGCTCCCCAACCACTCTGCTTAAAATCTACCCCCCGACCCTGCAATCAGACCATTTCCAAATTCTGGTTTTTTTCTCCTAAACATGTATCACTATAGAGACATGGACCGGAAATAGTTATTGACGGCGATTTGGGTTCCCCTCTCTGAGGAGGGAAGGACCTTATTGATGGTGTTTCGTTGTTGTCCGAGGTCCAGTGCCCTCAGTATATGTATGTATGAAGTCAGTGTGTCTAACCAATAAAATCGGAACCTTCAGTTTTAAAAGTGGGTTTCGTTCTCTCAGGGATGCCACGTATCTGGCATGCAGGATAATGAACCGGAAGCCTTGACTCCCGGCCAGAAGGCTGACTTTGCCTGGGCTGAGCCTGGGCTCCCGTTTGCTTCTGAACCAGACACTGTCTCACCTTCCTCTCTTCATAGGGTTCATGGGAGATCGGATGGAAATACAAGTAGCATCGTAGAAAGCACCCCGGGAATGTTAGGTCTTCGATCATGTTCCCCCTGAAACAGCCCCTCGCAGAGCTTTCTGTGCTCTGATGCAGAAAAAGGCAGAGTTCGTGTGACTAGGCTGTGGTCAGACAGCCTGAGCTTAAGGCCCTGGCATCTTACACCCACAGGACCAGCTGGACCCCTGGCGGGTGGTGGTGGTGGCCAGTGCAAGCATCCCTCCCGTACCCATCAAAGTACCACCACCAAGATGTCCCCCTCCAGCTGTCCTCATCTGGTTTGAGATTGCTTCCTGTGACCTTGATGAGTAACACCCATGTCATCCCCTTGCTGTACCACGGAGCCCAGCACCGTGCTGGCTGAGGCTAGGTGCTCCAGGATTAAAAGTTCCATGGGGGCGGGGGCAGTGGCTGCAGGGGTAGGAAGTGGGAGGAGGTCGCTGAGAGGAATGAGAGCGAAGGTTCCAGGCCATTGTTTGCCCATCGGGCACTGTTTCCTTCACTCTCTGGAGACTCAGCATGCCAGCTCTGCTTTTCCTCCCCGACTCGTCATGACATCCAAGACAGCAACTGTCCCAGTGCCTGGAAGGAAGAGAAGAGTTCAGGAGTTCCCGACGTGGCACAGCAGAAACGAATCTGACTAGGAACCAGGACGTTGCAGGTTCGATCCCTGGCCTCACTCCGTGGGTTAAGGATCCGGCATTGCCATGAGCTGTGGTGTAGGTCGCAGATGCAGCTCAGATCCTGTGTTGCGGTGGCTGTGGCGTTGGCCGGTGGCTACAGTTACGATTGGACCCCTAGCCTGGGAACCTCCATATGCTGTGAGTGCAGACCTGGGGAAAAAAAAAAAAAAAGAGTTCATGAGCTTGCTGAGCTCCCAAGCAGGCATGTTTGGGACTTTCAGTGGAGTGGTTGTCACGACATTACATAACTCTCGCCAGAGGGGAGGCTTCCAGGCTGTTCCCAGGGGCGGGGCTCAGGGTGACTGGTCACCCTTCAAAGAAGTGTGTGCTGCTCTTTCTACTTGGAGGAAATCACGGTGGGTGGACTCTTGCTAGAAGGAAGCAGGCTGAGCACATTGCAGGAGCAGAATGGAAGGTACCTGAGGCTTCTGGAAGGGCCTCTTTTCTCCCACAGGACAGGCAGAGAGCCCCTCTGAGGCCTGTTTGTTTTTCATTAAGACCCATCCTTTGCGAACCAGAAATGGTTCCTCATGGCATTTCTGCCACCGTTTTGCAGCTTCTCAGTTACCACTTTCCCCCACATCCTCAGAGCTTCACATCCAGCCCTTAAAGCAAGTTTGAAGGGAGGGAATTGGGTGACAGGCAAAACAAACACCATAAATAGAGAAAACAATTCCCAAAGATTCTGCCCCATTCTGAGATGAATAACGCAAACCTCCATATGGTGTTTGTTCTGTATGATGCAAACAGTCAGTATTGATGACGCGCAGAGAGAAATGGCTGGCGCCAGTTAACAACTCCTCTGGGTTCGGGCTGCACAACTAACATGTCCCATCTTATTGAAAGAGTTTCTTATCTTTTTTTAAAATTTAATTTTGCGAATCATGTGATGTTGATAAGAGGAAAACCAATATCCTGTCTAAAGCCATATTTCTTCACTCCTCCCACCTCTGTCAAATATTCACCTGCCTCTGCCATTTTCTTTTCTTTTCTTCTTAACTTAATTTTCAACACTGGGTTACTACGTATTTAGCACGCACAGTGTAACTAGCTTCAGTAGCTCATCTTTTTCATCCAGAGATGTTTTATTCCAAGATGGGAATAATAAAGATAATAAATAATAAAGATGTGAAGCGGTTGCCTTGGTTTTCAGATCCCCTCCAGAGGGAGCATAGTCTTTAAAGAATTGTGGCAAGAAACACCGGCAGAATGTGGCCGTGTCCACATTCTGAGGATGGTGTTAGTATTGATTTAGTAACGGCTTATAAACAATGACCAAAAGCACAGTTCTTCAAAAACTCTCTGTTTTCCCTTCCTGCTGTTACCGATCACAGTAGGTGATGCTCTGTTCGATCCAGCCTTGCTCTGCATCTCAGGGAGCCTTCATTTGCTTTGGGTCCTGCAGGAACCACATGCGTTGTGGGGTCTGGGTGATCACGAGGAATCAATCCCATGCTGTTCTCTCCGGAGAATGTGTGAATTGTCTTTGTGTCTCTTTCTGACCACACCCTGGACTTGCAGCTCCACACACACCCCTGGGTTCAGGTGAAGCTCCAGGACGTTACACACACACACAAAACACACAGAGTACACACACACACAAAGAGTACACAGACACAGTACACATACAACACACACAGAGTACACACACACATTACACAGAAACACACAGTACATACACAACACACAGAGTACACACACAGAATACACAAACACACTACACACACAGAGTACACAAACAGTACACACACAACACAGAGTACACACACACATTACACAAAAACACAGTACAAACACAACACACAGTACACACACGCACACACAGAGTACACACTCATACACCAGCTCTACTATCAGACGTCAGGATGCAGGGTTTGTTTATATTCTGAATTCTGTGTCCATATGTTTTTAATTTTGTCCTTCAGATAAAAAAAGCAGAGCTTCTCCATAGACAACCAGTGTGAAAATTTCTACTCCTGAGTGTGGCACAGGGTGAAGGGGATGGAAGGAGAAAGATAAGGGGAGAGGAGGTAGAAAAAAGAGAGGCAGTTCCTGCTGTGACTCAGCGGTAATGAACCCAGCTAGCATCCTTGAGGACGCAGGTTTGATCCCTGGCCTCGCTCAGTGGGTTAAGGATCCGGTGTAGCCGTGAGCTGTGGTGCAGGTCACAGACCCGGTTTGTATCCTGTGTTGCTGTGGCTGTGGTGATAAGAACAAAAAAATCATTTGAAAAGCCACTTGAACACGGAAAGAAGACACTAAGAACCCAAGCGACACAGAGCGGATTGTGCCAGGCGGAGGGGCAGGTGGGGACTGCGCGCATTTGCCTTTGAGAAGGAAGGAGAGAGGAGAAAGCAGAGGGAAAAAGGAAAGGTGTGAGAGCGGAGCTCGAAAGTTGGGGAGTGAGCACAAGGGGAAACGTGGAAGCGCCGGGAGAAGCCCTAGCGCTGAGGTCGGAAGGGGCTCCGAGCCTCGCCCGCCCCCTGATTGAAAGATGCTCGTGCCACGCACGTCCTGCCACGAACCGTCCCCGCTCTGCTTAGAAGCCTCCTCTTGGACACTAACAGTAGCCTCGTGAGAGTTGTGTGTGTGTGCAAATGTACACACCTACCCTGGGCGTCTTTGCAACCTTTATCCACAGAGTTGTCATGGAGGGGTGTCACTTACACAGGGAGGGGGCCTGGAGTGGGGTCCGGAGAGGGTCCTGCTCTTACACACACACACACACACACACACACACCCTCTCACACACCCCCCCTCACACACACACACTCTCACACACGCATGCATGCATGCACACGCACACACACGCGCGCACACACACCACACACACACGTGCACACACACACACATTTCTTAGGTCTGTGTTCCCCAGATCCCAGGGGCTTGCTTTTTCACACCATCTGCATCACAAAAGCTGTAGGACTTTGCCATTTGCTTTCATAGAATTGGCACGTTTGAAGCGCTGCCTTTGTGTCTCTTCAATAACAGATTGTGGTATTACAAAGACTTTAGAGACTTGTCCAAAAATACTTTAGAAGTCTTTGTTCAGTTTCTCCAAAACGGAGAAAAAAGATGAGAATAGATTTGTCGGTCCCGGTTAAAAATACATCCAAATGGTTATTTGAAGAGGGGGCTGTCAAAACATCTCACCTAGAGCAATTTTAGGTTGAGTTTTTACTACTCTTAAATGCTTACCTGTGACCTTTGATGTTCTGATTATTCTGGGACTCCTGGCGTTTGCTATTCGCTCAGTCTGCCAAGAGAGGAAGTTTTAGTCCCAGGCTGCATAATTTCCTTCTCAGCCATAAAATAATTTCTTTTCCAAAGGTGTGGAGGAGAAGGAATTGTGGGAGCGAATATGGTATTTATCATTTGAATTAAAAGACTCAACCTGGCCCACAGTCCAGCCAGCCATCCACACATCGTGTCTGTTGTTCGGTGCCCGATTCAGAGAATTTGATTAGTTGATATGTTTATATGCGAGCATCGTGGGCACCCAAACCACTTTCGTGTGTATTATTTTCCTTGTCATCCACAAATCATCCTGCGGAAAGATGGATGGTAATTGAATAAATTGCCGTGAGGACTTAAAGACGGGGCTTGTTGGAGACAGCAGATTTATTAGAGGATCCATTTCCTTTTTTATTTTATGCCAGCGCTCATCAGAACACGTCTTTCCAAACACGGGAAACTAGAAAAAAGTAGATGGGGCTTCTCAAACTTCTAGTTTCATAGGCCTGAACTGGAGGTGCCCGTGGCCACCCTCCCACCCCCCCACCCCAAGCAAGGGCTCTTTGCAGCCTAAGCCCCACGGCAGGGCTGGAGGAGCCTTGCATGTCCCATAGTGTCCAAAACCATCAGCCACAGCCTGCCAGACGCCAAAGGTCATGATTTGGGAGGTGGGAACTGGGTGGGGGGAGCAGACATTAAAACAGCAGCGACTCGGTTTTAGTGGTTGGTACCCGAAGGCAGTGACTATTGATGTACAGCATTTAACACGTGATGCTCCTCAGGTCGTCTGATTACTTCCTGGGGAGGGTCAGGAGAAGCGGGAGTCTTGAGGTGAAGACGACGTTTCGCTCAGAAGATAAGACAAGGCTGTCTGCTGGGGTGGGCGAAAGAGGGCGGGGAAGGAAAAAGATGATGCGGAGGTAGGAGGCTGGGAAGCAGACTGGAGGAGGATGCCGGGAGAAAGGGCGCCTTTCGCTGGCATGGGAGCAGCGCGGACCCGTCGCCTTTACCTTGTGCAGCCCCATCTCTCGTCCTCTGCTGCCGTCCTCTGCTCGTCCTCTGCTGCCGAAGGACTGCTGTGATGAACGCGCCTGCCCTTTCTTAAAAGAATGACTCTGGCCTCCTTAGCGCTTCCAAGTTTTCCATTCTCTTGCACATTTGCTCTTTTCAAATGTCACTGGTGACACACGAGAAGGTCATGAAATTCAGTTAAGGGGTCATGATCAGCCTAAAAAAAAAAAAGTGCAAGGAAAAAAAAAATCAAGACCCAGTGCAAAGTATCTAATAGAATGAGCTGTTACTTCCTGGAATGTTGTGTACTACGTGTGGCTTTCGTGTAAGTTTACTGTGAGGCCATGTAAAATATACCTCTCATAACAGACTGTCCTCATAAAAGTTTGAGACGCTCAGAACCCCTTTTGGGACCCTGAGAAAGGAGAGGGACGCAGGAAGGAAACGGTTAACTTCGTGGGTCTGAGCTGTTCAAACACTGCCCTTGGAAAGGCCTGTCTTTGGGACAGACCCTTGGCTGCTGGGGCGTTTGCTTCCAGCCGTGGAAACATCATGCCCTGGGGAAGAGGGCTGTGTGTCCTGGCCTTGGGCCATGTGGTACCAATTTGATCAAGGAGCTTGTCCTCACTGCGGGATTTCCAGGGAAGCCTGATTTTGCCCTGAGGTGGTCTGGAGGTGGAGGTACGTTTTGTGGGTGCCCCGTGCCTCCATGACTACTCCCTAATAACCCCCCAGCACCAAGCCTCAGGGGAACCTCCATGGGGAATTAAGCGTGTTTCTGCGATTCCAGCAGCAGAGGAGACCAGGCAGCTTACACCGGTTCCTCCTGGATTCGGGCTCAGGGACTCTTTCCTCTTCCTGGCTTTAACCTGTATCCTCTTGCTGTACTAAATTGTCCCTGAGCCTCATAGTTTTTTTCTGAGTGCTTTGACTCCTAGGGAATTACTGAGCCTTGGGATGGTCTGGGGGCCCCTGAGCTGAATCAGGTGTACGAGTGACACGTGGAGGAGGTGAGAAGCTGGCCAGAACGCATGCCACGTGGGTCTGGACCACGGCTAGACAAGGGCTTGCAGGCTCCAGCGGAGGGGTTTCAGGACACTACCTGTCCAAGTGTCATCGGCTGGGCTCCCCCAAGGTGAGACCACCAGAAAAGGAATATCTTACCCCTCTCTCAGTCTCCATGGAGGGCGTGAACCCGGTGCAAATAACTACCAGGGCTTATCGTAAAGTTTATCTCCAAAAATAGTCCTGGCTTTTCCGAGATTGTTTGTCTGGACCTCGTCTGTCCATCAAGGAATGACCTCAGTGATATTTAATTGTTTACATTATTTTTCATGATGGTATATGGTAAACCAATGAACCATCTCTTCAGAATCCACAAGGGTTAAAATCAGTATGAAACGCAAGTCCAAAGCCCAAAAGAAAGTTGAGTGAGGGCAGTTCTTTCTCCGATTCTTCGTCGGGCTTGCTCTTATCATTCCCTGTTGTGTCGGGGGAAACAACCCAAAAAGATGAATAGTGAAAGCTTTGAAATCTAACTATGAGGGCATTCCAAAGGAAATTAAACCTAGCACGATTACGTTTTAAAAATATAAATATAAGAGAGCATCTTAGCACCTAGCCCTTCCCATCTGACTATAGCTCTTTTCCCATCAGGAGGCAGAAAAGAAATTTTGAGAACCCTTATTAATGAATGATGAATTTTTATGGCACTTCTCCTAAACGTTTTCTTGCATCGTTAACTGAGTTGATTCTCCCAGGTTCTACTTGCCATTCTAATCATTTCCAAACCCTACGTAGTTTGAGAACAGCTGTTGGATTCCAGCTTCTGTTTCCCAAGAGCCCTGGGGTTTGGGTGGAAAGTCTCGGCTGAGATGGGGAGAGGAAGACCAGCCGGCGGGTGGTCAAGGCTGGGCCCCCGTCACTCTGCGTCGACCAGCGTGGCCAGGAGACCCCACGATACCAATGGGGAGACCACAGGCGTGGGGGAGGGAGACCAGGAGGGCACTGCTGGCCCTCGGGTCCCCATGGATACGCCCCCTCCCAAGGGGCCTCTCCTCCTCTCAGGGGGCTTTTCTCTGGGTTCCATGCCAGCGGGACCACACCATGCTAAACCCCTTGGGTTTTTTTTTTTGTCTTTTTGCTATTTCTTTGGGCCGCTCCCTCGGCGTATGGAGGTTCCCAGGCTAGGGGTCCAATCGGAGCTGTAGCCATTGGCCTACGCCAGAGCCACAGCAACGCGGGATCCGAGCCGTGTCTGCAACCTACACCACAGCTCACGGCAACGCCGGATCGTTAACCCACTGAGCAAGGGCAGGGACCGAACCCGCAACCTCATGGTTCCTAGTCGGATTCGTTAACCACCGCGCCACGACGGGAACTTCCCCCCTTGGGTTTTGATCAGCTAATTTCGGCCGTTGCCATAGCACCATCCGGAAAGATAGCGCCCCCCTCCGAGGAGCCGCGTGCTCTGCTCTTTCTCGGCCATAACGCTCATCACCTCTGCTCACTCGTCTCTCCTCCAAGTCCACGTTCCACGGAGAGTTTACTGTTTGCTTTTGAACCTGCGCAAGCATCTCTGGGTCCTGGATCCTGACGGCCCTAAATCTCAAGATTTGGTCCCCTGGGTCACTTTTGATCCATTCTCCACCTTTCAGTAATTTCTTTCCCCAGCCTACCCTTCCTGTTGGAAAGCTTCATGCTTTCTAGAAAATTGAAGTATAATAGATTTCAAAAGTTCCAGGTGCACAGCTAAGTGATTCAGTTGTACATATAGATGGATGGATGGATGGATGGATAGAGTCTTTGCCATTATAGGTTATTACAGGATATTGAGTGGGGTTCCCTGTTCTCTACATGGGTCCTGGTTTGTCTATTTTGTGTACAGTGCTGTGTGTCCGTGAATCCCAAACTCCCAGTTCACCCCTCCCCGCCTTTCCCCTTTGGGAACGTACGTACGTACGTTTGTTTTCTCTGTCTGAGACTCTGTTTCTGAAAGGTGCATACTCTGAAATGATCATGTCCCTTCATCGTTTATTCAGAGCGCAGAGCAATTTAGACACAGGGCCATTCACTCTCCCGGCCACGTGCGTTTCCCACTGAGGACCCATGAGCTCTGTATTCCACTTAGTAAACACAGCTCGTGTCCGTGTTGACACTGCCTTCCTCTGGCAGGTGTCCGGAATCTCAGGCTCCCAACCTCACACTCAGGGCTCCCTCTCTCCGCTCCGGCTCTGCCTCCAGCTCAGGTATCTCTCCAGGTCACTGTTTCCACTGGAGTCTATGGACGGGGGCCCTGGGTTCTGCGCCACTTAAACCTGTGTTTCTGATTCATCAGCGCCTGGCTTTCCAGCCTCAGTGTTTAGCCCTCCCCCCCCCGCCCCCATTCCCTGTTTTGTCTTCCTGTCTCTCCTTCTCTGTGGCTCGCCTTTCTCTGCACCCCGCCATCCCCAGCTGGATCCCACCAGCCGGGCCCTTTGCCTCCGGTCCCTGCGCCTTTCCTGGTCACCCATGTGCCCTCCTCTGAGGTCTCAGGTGACACAGACCCTGCATGCAGCGCTCTCCCCTCCTCGCTGGTTCTCCCCGGCCCTGGGCAGCCGGCTTTTCCCTTCTTCCAGGAGGATGCTAAGAGCCTCTTCCTCCCTCTGCTCCGCCAGAAGCCCCCGCCCACAGCCTCCTTCTCCCTCAAGCTCTAGGAGATGTGTCTGCCCCTCTTCGAGTGCAGTGGAGCCCGAGTCTGTCTTCCCACATTCACCCCGAACCCGGAGCAAGGTGAGCCACCTCCTCGCAGGTGCCCGTCTTGGTCCCGTGGCGCTGCTGGTTTTGCCACGTGGGGCAGAGCTGAGCAGTCACCAACAGCATTGCGCCTCCTTCCTCACCCGCAGGGCGCCTGTGCCAGGTGCTCTTGGGTTCTGGGCCCCCGACCTGGCTTGTCCTCGGCCACCCCTGGGTCAGCCGAGACACTTGTTTGTTTGCAGTTCCTTGAGCGAGAGGCTCCAAGTATGTCCCAATACGTTGCCTTATCCTCTCTGGCAGAATTTTGGTTTCAGCACGGTTCTCCCTGCAAACCATAGCATGTTCGCCTCGTTTGCTGAAGCCTTCAAGGCACGGCTGTCGGTAGCTCAACAAGGTCACACTTCATCCAAGCCCATCTTTCCCCCGAGTGGACGGGCCCAAGGTCGTGCTCCATCCACGCGCCTTCTTCCCGCTGAGTGGACAGGCCACCCTCCCCTTGGCCCCCCCCCAGGGCTCCCTGCTCTTCCCCAAGTGATGCTCTTTCTCCAAAGTAAGGCCAGTGTGTCTCGGTCACGATGCTGAGGGTCCCTCTAGGAGCGGTGCCGGCTCACGCCCCGTGGGGGTTCGCCCAGCAAGGCCTGCGGCAGAGCCATCATTTCAAATGCTGCTGCTTCTGCTGCTCAGAGGGTACGTGGTGGAGGCTTCTGGAAGCCCACTGGGCCTGTGGGGAGTCCCGGCCTCTGCCCAGCCTTGTAGACCTTGGCCTCGGTGTCCAGGCCACGTGCTCAGAGTCCTCTCTGGCTCTGGTCCTTTCTCTCCAGGACGCCGCACCCCTCCCCGGAAACGCCTTTCCAGAAGTTGCTGATGGTCCTCCCCCAACGAGCTTGTCCGTGAACCGTTTCCCAGCTCGGCGGCATTTCAGGGGATCTCAGGGTCCTCGAGCTGTTTACACACAGGCAGCTTAGCTCAGGCCCCTCCCTGAGACCGTCCCCTGGAAGCTTCCACCGCCTCCGGCCGAGGCAGCGCCTTAGTGGCCATCGCCTGTCCCTCCTGTCCTTCCTGCCCTGGGCCGGAGTCGTTGCTTCCTGCTCACCCCCAGGGCACCACCCACTCAGGTGATGACCTGTGTACCAGGTTTCACCAGCTGGCGTTGTAAAGAAAACATTTTGACCCGAAGATCAAGGTCCTCCCACCTTGAGGACCAGGCTTCTCTGTTCCTGAAGGTTCTGGGTTTTCCTCAGCCCCAGGAATCCTTTTAAACCATAAGCCTGGGCCTCTCCTTCTCACCCCAGACGCTCAAACAAGATTTCTGAGCATCGGGTCTCAGGGGTCCATGACCTTGGATGAAAGAAGAAAAGGTCATGGTTATTTTCACTGATGTCTGGCTGATACCCGTGACCTTCCCCCCCGCCACCCCGTCTGTTGACCAAAAAACCACGGCGTTTTTGCTGTTACCTGTTCTACCAAGTCATAGGCGTTTTCCCATCACAATTGAAGGGGTCTCAAAATGTATGGTTGGCTCTTGTCATGAACTGAAGACTGGAGTTGCTTCAGCCCTGGCCCTGCTTCCTGGGCTCTGGGACTGGGGGCAGACCCTCCAGCAGAAAGGCTGCTGTGGCTCAGGACCTGGAAGCCCAGCAGCCTTTCAGCCGCCGAACTTCCAGCAGCTGCTCTCACGGTTGGCGTTTAACTCCCAAGCCCGGGGAGATCCTGATGTTTCTGGAGACCAGGATATCTTTTCCTTATGAAGCGAGTTACGAAAACTTCCATTCTCATGCCCTGATCATGTTTCTTTGCAAAACAAGCGTTCCGCGGCTATAATCATCAAAACGCAAATGTCATCCGACTTGATGGGATGTTTCCTTGGAGGAGACACGTCCCATAGTTAAACGGTATTAAATTATTGAAGCCAAAACAGCCCTGGTGCTAGTGTCATTAAACTCCGAATCTTACTTGCATGGCCTGCGCTTTAAATGTACTACGTTGTGGAGTTCCCGTCGTGGCGCAGTGGTTAACGAATCCGACTAGGAACCATGAGGTTGCGGGTTCGGTCCCTGGACTTGCTCAGTGGGTTAACGATCCGGCGTTGCTGTGAGCTGTGGTGTAGATTGCAGGTTCGGCTCGGATCCCGCGTTGCTGTGGCTGTGGCGTAGGCCAGTGGCTACGGCTCCGGTTCGACCCCTGGCCTGGGAACCTCCATATGCCGCAGGAGCGGCCCAAAGAAATAGCAAAAAGACAAAAAAAAAAAAGTACTACGTTGTGATAATAATGTGATGATAAACTCGCATGAATACATTTTTTCTATTTTAAAAAATATCCCCAAAGAATGGGTTTTCTCTGTCATTTGATGGATTTTATTTTGTGTTTTTAAATATAGGATTCTGAGAAGGGAGTCGTAGGTGTCACCAGGTTGTCCGAGGGGTTCATCTTTTGGGGGTCTCATTTAAAGAGACAGAAAGATCTAGATGGTCTGTGCTAAAGAGACACTTGCCTTATCGTCTCTCCACTAAATTTTCCAGCCTCAATCCCTTTTGTCTTCAAAATTTACCTCCCAAATAGGTACATTACTATTTACAATAATTGCCTCATGCCTTCCTGTATTTTGAGGCTGTCCCCAGCTCATCAGTAAAATTGCTGATCTCAGCTATGACTAGAGAGGGTTCCTGTGCAGGAAGGGATTTCCCTGTATTACCCCCCAACATCCTTAAATCCTTAGCCCAAGACCCTGCAAGGGCGGGAGATGGAGCCTGCCTCTTGGGTTGTGGTCCTAGGACTCAAGGAAGTTTGATTTGTAGCTGCTATATTAGATGCTGTGGACTCCTTGAAATATCTTTCAAAATAAATACATACAGCATAGTTAGTTTTTTCCTTCTGCTTTGTCCCTGGAATATATACACATTTGCATTTAAGAAAAAGAAGAGGACCGCTCACCGTGGCTCAGCGAGTTAAGGACCTGACATAGCATCCACGAGGATGAGGGTTCGATGCCTGGCCTCACTCAGTGGGTTGAAGATCCGGCATGGCTGTGAGCTGTGGTGTAGGTCACAGATGCGGCTTACATCTGGCGTTGCTATGGCTCTGGTGTAGGCTGGCAGCTGTAGCTCCGATGTGACCCCTAGCCTGTGGCCGTAGAGAGGAAAAA
Organism: Phacochoerus africanus; assembly: GCF_016906955.1. Classification (NCBI taxonomy): domain Eukaryota; kingdom Metazoa; phylum Chordata; class Mammalia; order Artiodactyla; family Suidae; genus Phacochoerus; species Phacochoerus africanus. The sequence continues at coordinate 3,905,112 of NC_062559.1, read as the reverse complement.
GAAGAAGAAAAAGGAAAACGTTTGTTTTCTCTGTGTCTCTCTCTGTCTCTCTTTTTGCTTGTTCCTCTGCACTGGGGTTTGACTCTGCAGCCGAGACTCTTGCATCCTGAGGCTGTTTCCTTGTCTCCAAACAGAGAGGGTCCGTCTGAATCGCCTCCAGAGCCTCGTCCAGCATCAGCACCCGTTTAAGCGCAGTGTGAGGAAGGGCTGCCTCGGCCCCTCGAGCAAGGCGTGGTGGTTCTTGTCCAGACCATAGGGCCAGAGGATTGCCTGCCAGGCTCTAAATCTTCCCATGCGGAGGGGACCTGCGCCCCCCGGTCCCCTCGTCTCCATGTGTCTTTGCTGCAGTTGGATTTGTCATCCTGAGTGGTTCCATTGGCTATTTCTTGGTGGGTTAAATTTCTAGAAAAGAAAAGAGCCCATTCATGATCACAGTTCTTTTTGGAAACTCATAGGATCTTAAATATCCTATGTATTGGTTCAAAATGCCTCTTTTCACTTGGTGCCCATTCCAGTGCCAACAAGAAGGAGCAGTTGTTTTTTTTTACAAAAGGCTCCCTTTTCAACGTACTCTATTATGTGACGTTGTTTCTAGACCCCTTTGCAATGTGAATGTAGTTGATCAATTATAGTTCATTTGTAGGCATCAAACAGCCCATGGTTTTTTTTTTCTTTTTTCTTTTGTTATTGAAGCATAGTTCATTTATAGTCTCGTGTTAGCTTCAAGTGTACAGCTCAGTGATTCAGTTGTGTGCTATATGTGTGCGTGTATATATATATATATATATATTCTTTTTTGGATTCGTTTCCATTATAGGCTGTTACCAGGTACTGAGTAAAGTTCCCTGTGCTCTGAGTAGGTCTGTATGGTTACCAGGTTCATGTCTAGTAGTGTGTATACGTTAATCCCAAACTCCCGGTTTCTCTCTCCCCTGACTCCCACTATCCCTTTGGTAACCACAAGCTTGTGTTCTTTGTTCGTGAGTCTCTTTCTGTTTTGTAAATAAGCTCGCTTGTCTCATGTTTTGGATTACAACGGTAAGGGATATCGAATGGTCGTTGTCTTTCTCTGTCTGGAAGCACATGTTTCTAGAGACCTCGGTCTGTTGGTGCCAGGGCGTCACTGAGATGGTAGCTCTGAATGCAGCAAATGCTGCGGTCCGCTATTAGGGCTTCCAGCTGCATCAACATCTGACTTAGGAAGTGGGGGGTCAACTAAACACACCCCCTTTGTGCTCTGTACCGGTTGTCAGGCTAAATGTGTGCCTTCTCCGAAACTATACCACCTATGCTTTTATCTAAAAATAGAGATGTGCCCGGTCAGCTCCTTTCAAAGCAAGCAAGGTGTTTCTGTTGCTGGTAGGATATCTTCCAAAGCAGGAAAGAAGCTCAAGGATGTCCTTGTTGCAAAAGCCTGTGAATGGATAGTCAAGGCACCTGCGATTCGGGGAAGAGGTGCAGCTTGTCTGAGGTCATACAGGCGAGAAGGTAGGGCAGTCCCCTCCGTTACTGCTCCAGGTCCTGCCATGCCTTTCTGCCACCTCTGAACACCACTGCCTGTGCCATGATCCCCTTCTCCATGGCCAAGCTCCCCTGATGCCAATTTATCAGTCTCCCTTCCTCCCTTTCTCTCCTTCCTTCCTTGCTTGTGTGTGTGTGTGTGTGTGTGTGTGTGTGTGTGTGTGTGTGTTGCGATCTTGACTCCTCTTTTGTCCTGCCTTTGACTTAAGACAAGGTGCAGTTTTTTGGTGCTTGACGTGTACAGCACAGCTGCCCAACCCTTCCCTTTCCCTTTTATTAGTGCAAATTATTAATCCATCCTTACACATAATGCCATCTTTAAATGGTCTGAAAGTATGAAACCAGCCAAGGACAAACAAGTTATCCTTGCCAATGTCTGGGCATTGTTTGCGTCACCCTTCAGGAATCTTGGCACTTGTGATTCATTTGAAATTCACTTTTTTTTTTCTCTCCTTTCCCTTCTATCATTGACTTTACCTGAAGGTTACTTTTGTTTTCTAAAGACTCAAGCAATAGGAAATGTCCATCAGTTTATGTGGTCAGGCCTAATCACTAGTTGAATGGCCACACCCTTCCAATCCAGATTGAGAGAAATGACCTTTTCTGAAGCAAAAACCTATGCAAAATGGCCCAAACCCGCAGCTTTAATTTGACCTGTACCTGGATCTTGATTTCTTGTTAGAGCATCCTCCCCATGCAATCCTGAGGCCCCTGGGCCAGCACTCCGTAAGGGTATTTCCTGGGGTCTGCATTTTGGGGTACAGTCCACACCCTTCCTTTGGGAAGAAATCGCTCACTGGCTACTTGCGAGGCTTCCGTGGGCAGAGAACGCTGCGCCACCATGTTTGAAGGAGGGCGTGAGAAGGGTCCATTAGAAAAGGATTACGCTGTGGTCAAGTGATGAATTTACTTTAGGACTTGAAAATAAATAAGGACGGTGAATAAGTTACCCTCTTACAATTCATCACCTTTCATGTGTAGCAGTGACACCATAATACCATAATCACTTTGGCTTTCCATGTTAAATCAGGGGAATCATGTCATTCACTACGGATAATGAACCAGCAACACAAGGCTGAAGTGACGTCTCCCATCCACTAATGATGTGTTTCATTTCCTTTCTGCCCCTCCTCAGTTCCTTTTCCCTGCGGGAATTCCTTGGGATGGTGGTGGTAAAACCAAGGGGATTGAGACATCCAGCTCCTGATTACACATTCCATCTCTATGTCCTGAGAGTCTAGCATGAATGCTTTTATCCAGAGAGGCATTTGTCAACTTAAACGCACCTAGAAAGGCTATCTGGAAGATGGAAAAGCATCAAGAAGCTCGGAAGGATACCAGAGGCACCGAATGAATGTTTTTTAATCTTGTCTCAGCCGCAGATATCCACAGAGATTATTCCCATAGATCATTCTGCCGCCACTGGCCCTTTTTGGACGTCTTTGGTACAATATTTTTATTAGCTATATTGACAAAAAGAGGAGAGCAAGTTTCCTTGATGTCAGAGACCTTGGCAAACACAAAGTCTTTGAAAAATGAATAGACTGGGAGTTCCCGTCGTGGCGCAGTGGTTAACGAATCCGACTAGGAACCATGAGGTTGCGGGTTCGGTCCCTGCCCCTGCTCAATGGGTTGACGATCCGGCGTTGCCGTGAGCTGTGGTGTAGGTTGCAGACGCGGCTCGGATCCCGCGTGGCTGTGGCTCTGGCGTAGGCCGGCGGCTACAGCTCCGATTGGACCCCTAGCCTGGGAACCTCCATATGCCATGGGAGCGGCCCAAAGAAATAGCAACAACAACAACAACAACAATAACAACAACAACAAAAAAGACAAAAAAAATGAATAGACTGTCTTATAAATGTGGACCCTTTGGCTGCACCACGGGTGAAGGGGCAAGAATGGTGCAGCACCGGGGAGAGTGTGTGTGTGTGCGAGCACACTCACTCAAACACACGCATAGACTAAAATAACATCCGATAACACGTTGACTTAATCCTTCTAGCAATGTTCTAAAATAGTGTTAATCTCTACTTTCTCCCATAAGAAACCTGAAGGAACCGAGTTCCGAAGGTATTGCCTGCAGCAACCTCGAGGCCCCGAGTTCGGGAGGGTTTTTGTCCTGTCATCTGTGATGTCATGTGGCTGCGGCTTCCCGTTTTCGTGGGCAGGTGAGATGCGGAAAGAGCCCCAGCTCAGACGGTGCCCATGCAGATCATGCCTGGGCATCCTTTTGACTCTTTTCTCAGGAAGCAGGACTAGGAAACAGACCAGACTTCCCTCGATGGCAAGTGTTCTATTCCTTCCAGCAAGGAGGTGTTTTTCCACCATGCAGTACGACTTCTGGTTTTCGCTTGTTTTATTCAGTGGCTGTGGGAGACCAGTTATGTATGTATAGTGGTGACCCTTGTGCCAGCTTTGCACGAGTGTTTGCACCATTCCACGGAGGAGGCGACATTCCTTGGGATCTAGAAAGTCGATAGAATCTTACATCTTCAGCGAGCATGCCTGCTCAGAAATCATGGGAGGAGTTATATCCCAAGGCCAAAGAAAGTCAAGAAAAATTTGAGAACAATCTCCAAAATTATGACATTGTTCTGTTGCATCTTTCTTAGTCTTTGCAGCTCAAGGCTGATTTAGACCTGCGAGTCGTGATGCAGACATGTGGAAATCCCTGGGCTCAGTGAAAAATCATGTTAATTGTAGTATCAGGGAGTAAGCTGTGTTTGAGCAGCTTTGAACTTGGCAGGGCGACATCGTTCCCAGGCACCGGAGAGAAGAGTGGTAGTTAGCCGTGACCCTGGCAGGTACCTCGGAGGAAAGATTTCAATCTGTTTACACTCCGCAAATTCATTTTCCCTCCGAGTATTCCCAGATGTCCACTGAGACAGAATCATCAAACTAGTAGTAAAAATCTTCCAGGACCACAGAGCAAAAACTTATCCAAAGGCTCTGGCTGGAGCCAGAGGTGTTTTTTTCTTTTCTTTTCTTTATTATTTATTTATTTATTTATTTTTGCTTTTGAGGGCCACACCTGCAGCATATGGAAGTTCCCAGGCTAGGGGTCGAATCGGAGCTCCAGCTGCTGGCCTACGCCACAGCCACAGCAACGCAGGATCGCCAACCCACTGAGCAAGGCCAGGGATCGAACCCAAAACCTCATGGTTCCTAATTCTCCACAATGGGAACGCCCAGAGATGTTTTTTCCAGGTTCACAGGTAACCCTTCAAGGAATCCCTGTTGATTTAACAGCCACACTTAGTCTTTAAAAATAACTACTAGATGAATAAATAAGTGAATAATGTAAGCATTCAACACTGCTAGTATATATAAGAAATCAATTAATTTCATAATCTGGAAGAATTACATTGGCTTCTTATCAGTGGTCTTAATTCCATTTGGGACAGATAAGCCACACTGGGAGGATTTAATAACTATTATAAGTGGCATTGTGCAATATCCATTCCTCTAGGATACTATTCTTAACGATTTTTATTTTTTCCATTATAGTTGATTTACAGGGTTCTGTCAATGTCTACTGTACAGTAAAGCGACCCAGTCACACATATATGTACCCATCCTTTTACTCACGTTTTCCTCCATCCTGTTCTATCGCAAGTGACTAGATATGGTTCCCTGTGCTAGACTGCAGGATCTCACTGCCTACCCACTCCAAAGGCAATAGCTTGCATCTACCAACCCCAGACTCCCAGTCCATCCCACTCCCTCTCCCTCGGCAACCACAAGTCTGTTCTCCAAGTCCGGGTTTCTTTTCTGTAGAAAAATTCATTTGTGCCCTACATTAGATTCCAGATATAAGTGATATCATGTGGTATTTGTCTTTCTCTTTCTGACTTCACTTAGTACGAGAGTCTCTGGTTCCATCCATGTTGCTGCAAATGACATTATTTTTGTTCTTTTTTATGGCTGAGTAGTATTCCATCGTGTATGTGCACCACATCTTAATCCATTCACCTGCAGATGGACATTTAGGTTGTTTCCATGTCCAGGCTATTGTGAATTGTGCTGCAGTGAACATACGGGTGTAGGTATCTTTTTCAATGAAAGTTTTATCTGGATATATGCCCAAGAGTGGGATTGCTGGGTTACATGGTCGTTCTATATTTGTTTTCCAAGGAATCTCCATACTGTTTTCCATAGTGGCTGCACCAGTTTACATTCCCACCAACAGTGCAGGAGGATTCCCTTTTCTCCACACCCTCTCCAGCATTTATTGTTTTAGGATACTTTTTTTTTTGTTTATTTTTTTAGGGCCACACCTGTGGCACATGGAGGTTCCCAGGCCAGGGGTCTAATCGGAGCTGCAGCTGCCAGCCACAGCCACAGCCACAGCAATGCAGGATCTGAGCCACATCTTCGACCTACACCCCAGCTCACGGCAACACCAGATCCTTAACCCTCTGAGCGAGGCCAGGGATTGAACTTGCAACCTCATGGTTCCTAGTCAGGTTCATTTCCGATGCGCCACGACGGAAACTCCTAGGATACTGTTTTTTTTTTTTGTCTTTTCGCCATTTCTTGGGCCGCTCCCACGGCATATGGAGGTTCCCAGGCTAGGGGTCCAATTGGAGCTGTAGCCACCGGCCTTCGCCACAGCCACAGCAATGCGGGATCCGAGCCGCGTCCGCAACCCATACCACAGCTCACGGCAACGCCGGACCTAGGATACTTTTTAATGAGCCTTTTAGAGATAAATGGCCACGCCACTCACAGAAAACAAAAAAACTCTAATGAAAGCCCTTTCTCTGCTCACCCTATTAGACCTCCTCTGGAGAGAAGGCCTGTTCATTCCTGAAAGCTCCTAGGAGGCAAGCAGGATGCTGAGGCTGCCCAGCTCTGGTGCCTTGAGTGCATCTCCTTAATGAATTAGGACAGACTCTATCTCGCTGACACATATACCCAGATGTTTCGCTTGATTGATATCCAACTATTTGTCTTTCTCTACTTGCCTGGGGAATGTAGGATGTTAGCAGGCAATAAATCCTGCCCTTCCGCCAAGACGTATCGGTAAATTCAGGGCAAGAGCGTCTAAATGTGTGCTTCCGCACATCTTTGCCATGATAGGCAACCGAGCTTTGCCGACCATATTTTCGTGCTGTTGTCATCAAAGGCTCATGTAGTCATCTGACAAATGCCCATTGCTTCTGCCCGGGGTCCCGGTCTCTGTGACAGGCACCAGTGTGAACAGTGAAGGCAATGGGATAGCCCTCTTCTCAAGGAGTTTGTACCTTGGGGGAGGGGACCCAGGGGAGCCGTCCAACGTCAGGAGGAGCTGGGGTGCCCGTGGGGTGGCAGGTCTTTCGGATTCCTTAAAATCATGCACTGGAGTTCCCGTCGTGGTGCAGTGCTGAACGAGTCCGACTAGGAACCATGAGGTTGTGGGTTCGATCCCTGGCCTGGCTCAATGGGTTGGGGATCCGGCATTGCCGTGAGCTGTGGCGGAGGTTGCAGACGCGGCTCAGATCCCACGTTGCTGTGGCTCTGGCGTTGGCCAGTGGCTACAGATCTGACTGGACCCCCTAGCCTGGGAACCTCCATATGCTGCAGGAAGCGGCCCTAGAAGAGGCAAAAAGACAAAATAATAATAATAAAATAAAATAAACAAATAAGATCATGCACTGATTTCCGAACTAGCATGGCCTGCCTGTGGGTCGTGGTCGTCGATTCTGAAGGACGCTCTTGTGCGTGATAACAGCCTCCTCACATGACTGGTGGCTCCGTGGTCGTCCGTCTGAGCTCCTTTCACTAGATTCCTGGTGCGGTTCCTTCCCGCGGAGCACCGCCGAGAAGACCTTGTCTAGATGTGGGGGACTTCAGGGAGCGTCCCTCTGGTTCGAGCACCTTCTCTGTGTCCTGCAGACTTCCTCACGTGCGTCGTACTCAGACACATACTTTCTTCCTAAGGAACTTCTGATGGGGGAGACACAGCAGAGTCTGTCACGTTCAGGCTGAGCAAATGTGTGTTGCCTGAGTGAATGAATGGCAGCAGGTAGAGGTGGGTGTATTTTGTAAGGCAGGTACTTGCTGATGTGATCTGGTCTTAGCAAGATGACAAGTAACTTCTAAAAAATCACGGAAGACCTCTTGGAGGGAGTGCCTTTTGGGGTGGGCTTGGATGGAAGGCTAGGAGCGCGCCCGCTGGAAATTCCACTTCACCACTTCCTGCGATGTGCTTTGGTGTGTGACTCATCCAAATGATAGAAGAAAGTGACCAGAAGTCTAATGGGGATGTTTCTTCCAGCAGAGGACTTGGACAGAGCTGGCTGGAACCCCTGCTCTGAAATACCTACACCGCAGGACTTCTAAAATTACCCCCTACTATGGTGTTTGTAAAACATGATTATAAAACTCCCCCACAATGGAATCTGTTATTAATTTCATCAACAAAACCCACAATGGGAATTCCCGTTGTCGCTCAGCAGGTTCTAAACCTGACTAGTGTCCATGAGGATGCAGGTTCAATCCCTTGCCTGGCTTACTGGGTTGGGGATCCCGTGTTGCTGTGGCTGTGGTGTAGACCAGCAGCTGCAGCTCCAGTTTGATCCCTAGCCTGGGAACTTCCATATGCCACAGGTGTGGCCCTAAAAAGCAAAGAACAAAACAAAACAAAGAACAAACCCCCCGAACCAAGCCAAAACAAAACAAAACCCTTAAACCCTTCATGGATTGACAGTTTACAGATAAATTCAGAGTTTATAAGTAGGTGTCAGGGGACCTATTGATGTCCTCGCTTCCAAGATCCATTGCAAGTTTGTATAAAAATGAGCATTTTTGTTTGTTTGTTTTAGTTTGGTTTTGGGTTTTTTGTTGGTTTGTTTGTTTTGCTTTTTAGGGCCACACCTGTGGCATATGGAAGTTCTCAGGCTAGGGGTTGACTCAGAGCTGCAGCTGCCGGCCTACACCACAGCCACAGCAATGCCAGATCCAAGCCACATCTGAGATCTATGCCACAACTTGTGGCAATGCTGTATCCTCAACCCACTGGGCGAGGCCAGGGATTGAACCTACATCCTCATGGATATCAGTCGGGTTCTTAACCCCCGGAGCCACAGTGGAACTCCAAAAATGATTACGTTTTAAAATCTGACTGAGGAGTTCCCTTCGTGGTGCAGCAGAAACGAATCCGACTAGGAACCATGAGGTTGCAGGTTCGATCCTGCGTTGCTGTGGCTGTGGTGTAGGCTGGCAGCCGTAGCTGATTCAACCCCTAGCCTGGGAACCTCCATATGCCGAGGGTATGGCCCTAAAAACACAAAAATCTGAAGATAAATTGTAAAGCTGTCTTTTCCCGATTAATGAATGACTTTTCAAAGATCATAAAATTCGTATTCTTCATGAAGACGGGTTCCGACATGACCTGTGTGAGGCTGCTTTCCCAGGTCCTGCATTTATTTCCTATATTTTGGGGACGGGCGTCCGCTCTCAGAGCATAACCTCTTCTCTCTGGATGTCTTTTTATCTGGAAGGAGGAGGAAGAGGCGGAGCGTGGGGTGAGGGAGAAGGAGGAGGAATCGAGGAGAAGACGAAGAAAGTGACAGGTGAAATCGACCGAAAATAGGCCAAATAATGTTTGCTTCCAACGCAGTCTCTCACCCCTTCTCAACAGCTCCCTTTATCCTCTCCCTCGTCACCAATGCTAGTTCAGTGTCCCATGCACTGAGGACCCAGTGGATAAAGAAGGCCAAAGATGATCCAGAATCCTTTCTGAACGGTGAAATTCTTGGCACACAGACCCGTCTATAGGACCTGTCTGTCCCCCAGGATGAATGGGAATTCAGCTCATTATTGTTCACCCCGCCCCCCGATATTTCAGGAATATCTCCAATATCAAATGAGAAGACAGAGTTACAAGTCATTGTTGATTTGTCCTTCGTTTTCTGAGAGCATTTTAAAAACATTTGAAGCATGAAAACTGAGAAGAGCCGTCTTCCTTTTCATAGGAAACCAAAGTCTTCCAAGGCGGCCTCGTTTCCTGTGTGATCAGGCAGCAATGGTGTGATCAGAATGCAGGCTGCCCTTAGTCATCCGGGGCTGAGCAAAGCCTGCGTGTCGGAACTCCCATAGCGCCCTCAAGTGGCCGTGTCAAGCTCTGCGTTGCTTTCCATCTGCCCCAAATGAGCACATTCACAAGACTCTTATTTGCATTGTCTGCTGTGTTTGCTGTGTTGCTTTTGTTTCTGCAATTGATGGAATTCATCAAAGGGGTATTGGCACAAAGAGCTGTAAGTGAGTAGGCTCTGCCGAGGTGTTTGGGGATGGCAGGAATGCTGTCACAAGGATGCTGTTGGGGTAGAAGGACTGGGAAGAGAAACAAGAAGAAGGAATCCGAGAAAAAGAAGGACCCGAGAGACCATAAGAAATGTGTTTGCCTGTTTTCTTCATGTTCTTTCCTTCCTCTGGATCAAGCAAAGAACAAACACACAAACCCAAACAATCGGAATAGGCTACAAGCTGCGAGATAAGGCAACACACTTTCTGAGCCTGCTTTTCTTTCTTTTTTCAACTCCCAAGGGCTGCCAAAAATCATCTGATTTATTACTGGCCCTTGCTGCAGATGTACAAGAGGCTGATAAACATGGAGCAAAATTTGTATCTGGCCAACTTTTGGGGACCACCGGCCCTGAAGGCTGGATAAAGATGCAAAGGCATTGCCCTCTCCATGCGCTATTGCAGGAGGCAATTCCAGAGCGTCATTTGAGGAGTAATACAAACACATATGTGAACCAGAATAAGTTTCTTCTCGGAGATTCGGAGTGCAAATTTCTGTACGTTCAGCAGGGCTGGAATATATTTACTTGTATTTTTGAGCTTGACCCCGACTCCTGGCGCCCTGGACACGTCCGGCCTGCAGGTGGCCCACCCAGCTCCTGCTATGGTCTGGAGGATTCCAAGCCCCTCACCCTGCAGCTCACAGAAGCCCCGGTTGACTGGGATCCAAACAGACGCTTCTGACACCAAGTCCAGGGTCGCTTTTTAGGAGCCCCTCTGAGGCGATGAGGTTGCACAGGGAGCAACACTTGGGGACCACCAAAGTGCTGCTCCGTCTAAGAGTTTTATTCTCATTATTTAATTTGGGAAAGCAGAGACTCTTCCCTCCCTTCTCCTCTCCCTGTTTTTGAGCCAGGCCACTTCTCGGTGGCGTTATCAACCCTGGATAGAGACTAGCTCAGGGGACGTGTTTGTTCACATCTCTAGGAGACTTTTGAGAGCTGAAATCCATTTTCCCCCAGGTACTCTGGTTGGAAGACTGTGTCAAAATCAACACGAAGTCCAAATGCCCAATCGTAGACAAGAAGAATCGGGTGGAAAATCTTGATGTGTTTCCTAGAGTAGGAAGTATAGACAGCCCCAGTTCTTCCAAAGGGTGGGTATACATAAGAAATGTTGGTTTTCCTCTATGACAACAGGGCCTTGGAACCTTTCAGGAACCCGGATGTGTCCATAAAGCCGCTCATCCGCATGTTGTAGATGAGAACACTGACACGCCGTAAATTCTCCTCGTGCAAAGAGTCCTTTGAGGAAGAGCCAGAGGTCACACTGTGTCTGTTGGGAGCCCCTTGGGCTGAATCACTCGTCCTGATGCGAAGGGGCTAAAATGCGGTTTTTTAAATTAGGAGGCTGTTCTAGATTTAGTTGAGTAGCTCTGTGCTGTTGTCACTCTGGGTTTGCATCAGTGCAGGCGTTTCCCCCCTCCTCATGGCCACAAAGAGGCTGCGGTAGCTCCGTGCTTTCATGTCCTTACACACTGTGTTCAGAAACCAAAAATCTGGGGGGGCAAGGTGGGGGGAGAGGGAAGTGGTCCCTCCTGGTACCCCTGTCTCCTGTCCAAGAGGGCACGATCTTTTGAATGCCACCCAGAAAACTTTTTAACGTTTCCTTAGCCAAGTAGATACCCTTAACATGAGGATAGAAAGTCTACAGTGATGGGGAGAAAGTGAGAAGGGATGGGGTGCAACTTTGGGGGAACCCAGAGTCAATCCCACAGGCAGGGCTCACCACTGAGAGTGAGGGATTGTGTGTGTAAGCAGATGCTTCCCGAAAAATTTCCCAGAATTCCTCTGGAAAACAACTAGAAAAGCTTTCTTTGGTACTTTCTCCAAAGTGCTAAGTTAATGCATAAGAGGCAGCTTTTTCCCCAGTATAAAGCATCATACGAATCTAGGTTTGTTTGGTTTTTTTTTTTTTTTTTAAGCAAATGAACAATAGGATTTACCTTTGTGAAACTTTTCAATCATGCAGAGAAAGATGTGGTCCAGGAAGGCCGGAATCTCAGTGATGAGGATTTTCTTTTCCTTGAAAGATGGTTGACGTCAAAGGGAGATGGAGTCTGCGGGTCCCTTGCTTTAATGCCCTTCCTGTCGCTGTGCCAGTCGGTCAAGGAAGTCACCATCATTCCGCCGTAATCCCAAGGAGAGACCAAGGGCTGACGGCTTAACCTGAGAGGGTCTGTCCTCTGAAATGCCATCCCCTCGTGGAGCTGTCTTTCACCACGTGGATAAATCCAGGCAGACCGCCTGCTTTGCCGGGGAATCAGTAGCGAACTCTTAAGCGCAGGTCCTGAGGTTCACGTGGAGTGGACGGCAATGAAACGCAGGTGTCACGGGCGGATGTACTGTTAGACTCGTACTTATTCCAACTTTTCCCACAAGCGTTCCCATCATGGTCTGAGAGTCCCACGCGAGGGTCTGGTCTAAGTAGGTCACTGGTTGGAAGTTTTATGCTCTGTCTTAGCATGTTCATGCGTTTTGTATTCTAGTCCATTGTATGTTTGGATGTAATAATTGTAGTTGTTGTTCTTCTTTGAGGAAATGAAGCCTTCCAGAAAGATGATTATCTTATGAATTTGAGTATCTCGATTTACAAACTCGGAGCTCGTTTAGAGCATATACACAGCCGTTTACGTCTCATTTAGAGCCACACTGAGGTTGTGTGGGATTTTCGAGCAGTGAGAGAAGAAAGGAATCCCGAAACTCAGACACACACCTAGCCTTACACGGCTTCTTTAGAGGGCGAAGACATCCCTTGAAAGCAGTAATTTAGCTTTTATCCTCTCTCGCACAGATCGAAGTGGTTCTGTATAAGTGATGCGGTTTGGATCTTGTTGGGGTGTAAGGAAGTCATAGTGGTGATTATGGGGGTACCACGGGGGATGCCGTAATGGCACCTGCAAGGCACCCCAGGCTCAGGCCGAGGAAGGAACAGAACACACCTTATCCCATTGTACCTGGTTTTGCTGTGAGTGCAGAAGAATCTGTTCAAATTGCAGGCTTAGGTGGCCGATGGATTTATCTAGCCAGTGGGCAGTTTCTGTTGCCCTGACAAGCAAAATATAAACATAAGCAATTGTGAAGAGAATGACTTTGGGGTGTTCCAAATTATGCGGGCTTGAAATGCCATGGGTGGTATAGACACACCTATCTTTCCAAAGAAAATGGTTCAGATGTGGGCATAGAGGGGCTGATAGAGTTACAGTGGACAGTGAATCGAATTATCCACGTGAAGCAAACGCGTGGCTTCATTTCAGTTTTATTGCCCCTATAACATCATCTGTTTTCATTACAGAGGATGCATCTCATATCCACAGACACAAGGACCAGGGTTTTGCATCGATAACTTGTATTTGCTCAGGGTGGTGTGAACATACATCAGATTGAAGTTTCTTTTCTTTTTTTCTTTTTTTGGGGGGTCTTTTTGCTATTTCTCTGGGCCGCTCCCGTGGCATATGGAGGTTCCCAGGCTAGGGGTTGAATCGGAGCTGTAGCCACCGGCCTACGCCAGAGCCACAGCAACGCAGGATCCGAGCCACGTCTGCAGCCTACACCCCAGCTCACGGCAACGCCGGATCCTTAACCCACTGAGCAAGGGCAGGGATCGAACCCGAAACCTCATGGTTCCTAGTCGGATTCGTTAACCACTGTGCCACGACGGGAACTCCTGAAGTTTCTTTTCTTTTGCAGGGTTAGGTCCCATACTGCACGGTCAGAGTCTGTTCTGTGTACATCGTTGTCTTTAGCCAGAAGTAGTAACTGTGGGCGTGTGAGAACGTGTTAAAATTCTAAACAAACTACTGAGCCCCCTAAAGAAGCATCAACCCATTTTTCTTTTTTAAGGCTGCACGCATGGCACGTGGATGTTACCAACCTAGGGGTCAGATTGGAGCGACGGCTGCCGGCCTCCACCACAGCCACAGCAACGCAGGATCCGAGCCTCGCCTGTGACCTACACCAGCTCACGGCAACACTGGCTCCTTAACCCACGGACCAAGGCCAGGGATCGAACCCGCAGTCTCGGGGTTCCTAGTCGGAGTCCTTTCCACTGCGCCATGACGGGAACGCTATCCCATCAGCCCATTTTTCAATGTGCAGGTATAGTCCTGGGAAATTTGGAGGAAATCTTAAGTGAGGGTGAATAAAAAATGGATTTCATATTGAACATTTTAATGGGTCTGAAAGGAGTAGATTCAGGAAAATTAAGTTCATAAAAGTTGGTTTTCAGCTTGAACATGTTTATTAACTTCATTGATTTTTAATTCACGACAAGATTTTTTTTTATTGCATTCAAAAAGCAGTAAGTCTGTACCAGAGGCATTGAGGAATTTTAATGAAATTAATTTTGAATTTCAGTAAGGCTTTTTTTTTCCCTCCCTTGCAGTTCTGTAGAGCTCGCCTGCCAAAGTGCATATATTCCGGCGAGGTGGGAGAAGCTCTTTGCTAAGGTGCAAAATCAAAGTTTCTCTGAGATAAGCCCCAGTAGGAACTGTATCTTAGCTTCGACAGTCTCTTTGGTATCTGATTTGTCAGTTCCCTTTTGATCTCTAACTTCTTCCTGAGATGAGCCTTACACATAGCAATTTAAGAGTAAAACAGGGAGTTCCCGTCGTGGCTCAGTGGTTAACGCATCCGATTAGGAACCATGAGGTTGCAGGTTCGATCCCTGACCTCGCTCAGTGGGTTAAGGATCCGGCGTTGCTGTGAGCTCTGGTGTAGGTCACAGATGTGGCTCGGATCCCGCATTGCTGTGGCTGTGGTATAGGCCAGCAGCAACAGCTCCAATTCGACCCCTAGGCTGGGAACCTCTATATGCCACCAGGGCAGCCCTAGAAAAGGCAAAAAGACAAAAAAAAAAAAAAAGAGCATTCTGGAAATGTCCTGAAAGAACCAATTGGCCTCCTTCTATTCTGACTTTGAGTGAACTGCTAAGATAACCCCCATTTATTAAATAAGCGAGGCCAGCCTCTGTACCCTCGGGGAAAATCCCTACCCGCTGGGTTAGGGTTAGGGTTTAGGGTCTTAATGGATAAGCCCTTCCTGGGAGCAAGCAAACAGCCAGAGAATCTTTAAGTTGACCTTGATGCTGTTTAGAGAAATGCTCTCGTGACTCTTCTAGGGCAGGGCTTGTTTCGCAGACTTGAGGGTCACTCCGAAGCACCTGGTGGGCTTATGAAACTGCCGGTGGCTGCCTCCAGCCTTGAGTTTGTGATCCTGTAGGTTTGGGGTGGGGCTCAGAATCTTCACATTTCTAAGGGATCCTTACACTCCCGGTCCAAGGACAATCTTGGAGAGCCGCTGGGCTTTTGGATTGAAAATCCTCCTCTGTGTTCCTACCGTATGCGACGAGGGTGTCCTCCAGTGGTTTCTAACAGTCTTTGTCTAATGAAACCAGCAGGGCTGTAAGTGCAGCCACACGAGCAAGAGATCAAGAAAACCACATCTGTTCATCAAAGGAAGGCCTGGTCCCTCCGGCCTTGGAATTTATAGCATCAGTCCTGATTCCCTGAGAGAAGGGCTGGCTGTAATCTGTAGGGGAGCAAGGACGATGTGCATTTCCGTGGTCCCTCCCAGCCCCGGGACACAGCTAGAACCGACCAAGGGCTGGCCCATGGCGGGCATTCGAGTATTTCCTGAATACGCACGGGAAATGCGTGCGACAAGCATTGACAGCTGCACTGTGCTTCACAGTGGACTTGGTTTTAGTTTTAGTGAGCATGATGTCAGCATGTTCTGTGCCCAGCCATCTCCCCCACCGTGGCTTCCAGAGATCAAGATTCCCATTGCTTGAACCTGTCTACCTGAAGTGCTTTGCTGTACAACAGAGATTATCACAGCAAGGTAAATCAATGCTATGTCCATAAAACTTCAAACAAATATATAACACTGAAAAAAAAAGAAAGAGTCCCACTTCTGTCGGTCGGCTGTGATACAGCTGGTCTGCCTTGGGCGCAGCTGAGTGGCTTGGCTTGGTGCTCCTTGCCCGCTGAGCTTAACTCCAAACTAGGGGGTGGGTTCAAGTCTCTCCAGGTGTGTTTGTACTGGAGGCCAAGCAGAGGTGGCCTCAACTACCCCAGGCCATGCTCTTGTATGGGGAATCACTTGGGTGCCAGCGTCAGCCAGGCCCTGCGGGTACGTCGAAGGCCACGTGTCCACTCACAATTCCACCGGCCAAAGCAAGCCGTACAGAAGTCACGCTGAAAGGTGTATGGGGTGAGTGGACATTTCTGAGTAACTTTCCAGTCCCTCTCTGTTCTGAGACTGGAAATAGTGACTGACCTCAAAGATGGATCATTAGGGGCTAGAAACTCCTGGCTTGGAAATGCAGTCATGCCGACAGCTGTGTGGACCCTTGGAGGAGAGGCCGTTGCTCAGAATCCCCCCATCACACACTTGAGAAGGGGATGGTTCTTCTTGGCGCTTGCTCCATAGTCAATGCTGGTTTGTTTTCCTCTTCACACAGGCCCTGGTTGTTTGTTCTTTACTTTTATGGGTGCTCTTCCAGGCAATGCCCTACCTCAAAGGACTAGTCTTAATTCTGGCAACATTTGACATGGGTAAGAGAGAGAGGGAAGCGGTTCTTTGAGAGACTTTTGCAAATTTGACCGAGCAGATGTCTGGGAAGCAGGTGGCCCTTCTCCCTCCTGGGCATGCCTCAGGGATGGCTTCTGGGCCTGAATGTCTAAGGTGCTTCATTGTCGCTATTTGTCATCGAGAGGAAGCCCTGTTCTCTCTTCCCTTTCTGTGTCTGGAAGCCAGATGCACGAATGCACTGGGACAGGCAGCGGTTGGACCAGGAGGCCAGTGCCCTGGGCTTAGCTCACCTTCTTGTGCTCTTTCCGGCTGGTGGGTTAAGTCAGCCTCACCCCCAGCCTTCCCTAAATTCTAGTCCGGCTGTTCATTCGAAGACCACACCACATCCCCTTCCATTCTTTCTAACTGAGGTAGTTTCTAATAGAGCCACAGCCTTTTCATTTTCTGTAAGGACTTCCCTGGGCCTGCAGTTGAGTGTAATTTACGTGGAGGGTTAAATGAGTCAGCATTAGCTCTGTTTTCTGCTGTTTAATGAAGATCCTACGTTTGCCTGACCCTGTTTCCATCCATTCTCTCTTTTTTTTTTTTTTTGCCATTTCTTGAGCAGCTCCTGTGGCATATGGAGGTTCCCAGGCTAGGGGTCGAATCGGAGCTGTAGCCGCCGGCCTACCACAGCCACAGCAACGCAGGATCCGAGCTGCGTCTGCGACCCACACCACAGCTCACGGCAACACCGGATCCTTAACCCGCTGAGCAAGGCCAGGGATCGAACCCGAAACCTCATGGTTCCTAGTCGGATTCGTTAACCACTGCGCCACGATGGGAACTCCTGTTTCCATCCATTCTTTTCTTTTCCATTGCTCCATCCCACTGAAAGCCTAAGAATCCCCTTGGGTGACATGATGAAGAAAAAAAGCCCCCCCAGATCCCCAAACAAGTGAGGGTCTGAGCCCTGGACTTCCAGGCCTCTCTCAAGTTCAGGGTTATGGCCAAACCAGACTTGGTCCTTGGACATGCCTGCCATCGGTCACAAGAGAGAGCAGATAAAAGCCTTCTCTTCTTCTGTCACCTCTGTTGGTTAAAAAAGGGAGGTGCTGCATTGCAGAGGCTCGCAAATGTCACTTGAACATGAAAGGGAAGCAGATGCAACTTAATTCACCTGGGGAAACTCGTGGTTTGAAAGGCAAGGCGCTCCGGGGGCACTGCGGAGTGGAAGTCACTCCCCTTGTAATCGAATAACGCATGATGCATGAATGCAGACCTTTCAGGCGACAACGTGGTTGTGCTCAAACCATCAGCAGAGACAGACAGAGCCAACAGACCTCCGAGGTTCAGGCCCTAAACATCTTAGGAGCCGCGGAAAGCATGGGGGAAGTTCTCACTGCATCATCAGAAAATGGGAGCCGTCGGAGGTGGGTCCCTCCTTTGGGCGCAGAGGGATTATTTAGATCATTTCTGAGGCGAGGTTTGTAGTAAAAGATGAACTTTGATAGCTCCTCAGAGAGTAGCAGGGAATTTGTAGAGAATGAAAAATACACAGTCTGCTGATCCCGATCCCGAGCAAGGAGCGATGGAGGAGCAGAGGGACGAAGGGGGGAGAGGAGGCTGACACGTGGGAGGAAAGGGCGAGCGGGTCGCGGTCCAGGGTCCACGGCAGAGGTGACAGATGGGAGGGGATCCGATCCGTTCCCACAGCCCCCCCCCCCCTCCCCGACCCCGGCCAAGAAGGATTCAACTAGGCTTCGTTGAATCAGTGGTGGTTTACTTGCTTGGGGTCAGCTTTGCCAGGTGCACTGACAACCATGAACTTGTGTAGGAGCTGCTGGAGCAGGTCGTCGTATGTATGCGATGAACTTTGTGTAAAAAGCAGGCAAATGCACAACCTCCGTACTAAGATGCTGGGGGAAGGTGCTGCTGGAAATTCACATTTAACTGTATTAACTTTAGAATAAGCCTTTTTTTGTGTGTTAAAATAAGTGTTTTTCTTTAAAATGTATTCATCTTTAAGTATCCGTTTGAAATGCTCCAGGGGAACTCAGCTCATGCTTTAGTTCTGAGTTAAAGCCAGGAATGGCAGTTCCCTTTTTTTTTGTGGTTGAAGTTTCCTATTTGTCAAGTTTGTAAAGAAGTTGGACTATTGGCGTTTCCATGGTGACTCAGCCAGTTAAAAATATGACTTAGTATTCATGAGGTTGTGGGTTCGATCCCTAGCCTCACTCAGTGGGTTAAGGATCTGGTGTGGCCGTGAGCTGTGGTGTAGGTCACAGATGCAGCTCAGATCTGTCTGGTATGGCTGTGGCCGTGGTGTAGGCTGGCAGCTGCAGCTCGGATTCAGCCCCTAGCCTGGGAACTTCCATATACCACTGGTGCAGCCCTAAAGAGAAGAGAGAGAGAGAGAAAAAAAAAAGAAGTTTGCTCCTCGGACCTGTATTGATAGTCATCTTGCAAAGAAATAATTATTTTAAAGAGAGAGCACGCTCTGGATTTATGTAATTTGTACTGTGTTTTCTCAAGCTACTGATATACCTGTTTCCTTTCTCCCTATTTGTATGAGTACAAGGTGGTAATATTTTAAAAAACACTGATGCCCAGCGTTTGGGGGAAGCCCTCTGTCAGAGTATGCTAAGTTGGCCATTTCATTTCTCCAAATAGCAATGTTTGGAAAAGAATAAAACAGGGTGCTGGTCTTTCCAAGAGAAAGAGAAAGTAAACTACTGGATATAATTCTGTCCTAGAAATGGGAAAACCTCTTAGGTAATGCAAATCATGCTTAGGCTGCGGGACTCAGTATACTTGTGGTATTTTTACAATGCTTAGCTTGCATAGAGACCAAAACGTTCCCTTTATTGTCATTTAAAAAAATGACTCTCCGCCAGATTTTGCAGCATCTGCCTTTGACTTGTCATATTTGTTGTGTAAATTGGTTCCAGGGAACATAAACACACACTCACACCTTTATTTACTGAACAGGGAAGAAATAATCCTATGAAACTAGACTAGAAAAAAATGGGTTGGTGAACATGGTTTTAAGCAATCTTGAGGAATTAAAATCTTGATATGAAATAATCCACCAAAGGTTTTCAAAAATGCTTTCCCATACCTAGCCAGTAAGCAGAGTTGGAAATCTTCAATGGAATGCATTCAAGAGAGTCAGGTATTCAAGGTTGAAGGGAAGCAGTGGTGTTGACACGTTTCTCTGCTTACCTGCCCCTGCTCTTCAGAATCCTTTTCCTTATTTAGGGGATGGGGTTCTGAAAAGCTTATCAGAAGCAGGAAGTGAATCAATTATGTACCATAAAGGGCCCCAGTTTGCAGCTCTCTGCAGTGACATGACTTTTCATCCTAAAATATGAGGGTTTCTTCTTTGCAGTTGGGACCGCAGAGTCCTAACAGTATATCCCAAAAGGCACTGTGATTTGTGTAACAATGCTTAAGGCGAATTTGGATGTGCACACATGCTTGCAAACATGCACGCGCAGACTCACACTCAACGTCTAGAACATTCTTTAAAATGAATTGTGCTCAGTGTGCAGGTGGAGGAGCGCTTGGCCCTGGTTCTGGAGGGCATCCGGGAAGCTTTGCGGTGGGCAGATGGTTCCCAGTGATTCGTCTCCCTGCCTTCGTATTCACATTGGCCCCCTTGCGGGGGCGGGGGGCAGGGGCTCTGCTTGTCCTGGACCATCCCCCCTGCCCCCTGCCCTCCATTTATCCTGATTAACTTTCAGATGCTTCTCTTAACACAGATTTGGCACCTCAGCTCTTCCCCCAGTCATTTATGAGTTCAATAGCTTTTTTTTTTCTTTTTCATTTTACACACTATTTTAAATAAAAACTACTGAGGCTGTCGGAATCATTTAGTCAGGATTTTTAACTTCTACCAAATTGTAATTTGAAGATGCACGGGCTCACTTGGGATTAAAATGCTAAGAGCCAGGCACTCGTGTGCCCTTCTTATCTCACTTTCCATCTATTCTGTTCTTGTGGATGGGCACACATTTATGAAGTATTGTGTGTGGTATCGAAACTATTTCCGTATAAATACTGTGTTTTGTATAAACTATCCTGGTACAAGAACTATTTATCATGATTCTTCTTTCAATTTGTGCAAATACATAGTCACCTTTCATACATATGTGTGCACATATATTACAAAAGTCAGACCCTAACAGTGTCTATATTTAGTGAAATGTCAGCTCTAGCTGCTGCAGCGAGGAGCAGCAGGGGCTTGCCTTTTAAGTGGCTTTGGAAAGGCAGCTTCAAGGATCTAAGGCACAGCTGGGCGCAGGAGGAGAGCTAAGAGCAAGATTTCCTATTTATCCAAACGTGATGACTTCTCAAGTTTAGTTTTATGGTTCTAGTAATTGTTGCCTCTGTCTTCAAAGTCAAGGGAAGCGTTGATGCCCTAGGTCTGTGGGTGGGACATCTGTCTGTGCTGTGGTGTTGGTGGTGGGGGAGCCTCCCAGCTGTCTAGATACTGGTTGTATTCGTTTCCATAGTTTCTATAAAGGAAACATTCTTTCGCATGATAAGATTGCACTAATCCTCTTACTGAAGGGAAACCACAGCGGATTTGATTAAACAGAGGATAGGTGTGGTATAAATTTAAATTCGAACCAGACCACCTGCTAGATTGACAGCTTGGGAAGAGGGTGGAAAGGATTGCAATGGGGTCTTCTCCCAATTATTCGCCTGCATCCAGTTTCTCCCCCCAAGTTCGGTTCACAGAGGGAGGAAGCAATTTCAGGACCAGGGACCAGCGAGGGTGGAGGTGTCTGTCTGTCCTCAGTCTGTCTGTCTCTCTCTCTCTCTGGGATTTCTGGGCCTGGACAGGGTGCCAGGAGATGACCTTGGACTCAGATCTAACAAAGGCTGGCAGCCTGCAGTAGGGCCTGCCGAGTGCCCGAGGCCTCGCCTGCTTTTCTGAAATGGCCACGGAAACCAAGGCGGAGCAGAAGCACCGCTGGAAGGTGAAGATGCCCACGCTGAGTGGAAGGGGCAGCGCAGTGTCTGGACGGGTCCAAGCTCTCCACCCGCCACCCTCCCTCCGGAGTGCAGGGTCTTAGTCTTGGCTGAGCTCAGGTTGGGACAGATCCATCCCAACCAGAGGGTAGCAAACAACGGGGAAAGGGCTGCGCAGGGAGGATGGGGGTTCGAGACCAGAAGGACGGGCGCCCAGACCCTCAAGAAAGACGATGGTGCGGACTCCAGCAGGAGAGAGAGGATCCCCGAGGCCAGAGGCCTGGAGGAATGGACCCCGGGAAAGGGAGGGGAGAAAGCAGCCAGTCAGCCTGCGGTCTGGAGTCGGAGCCCAGCGCCGAGGCACAGCCCATGTCTTTCCACACAGGGGCGCTGGAGCACGTTTTAATGCAGCAAGATGAGAATGCGCACGCTGACCCGTGCACCCCATCTGGGGTCGTTTCAACCCTCCCACTGCCCCTCACGGGGGTGGAGGGGGAGGACGGGCTTTGGAAAAGTTGCCAGCATCACGGCTGTCTCCGCCTCCAATAAATGCATTTATTGGAGAAGAAAATGGAGTTCGCGATACACACAAATAAGTGCGAGCGGGAGCGTTTCATGGAGTTGCCCTGAAGGCAGCCACAGGCCTTCCCCGGCTTGCCTTCCGTGACCTTTTCCTTCCCTTTTTGCTGAGATCGGGCGAAGGAAAAGGGATTTTTTGGAGACGGCTCGGCTTGGGAAGGAAGGGGGGGGATCGTCAGAGACCACGTCCCCTGAGCGCCCCCTCTCGCAGCCCCGCAGTTTGATCTCTCCACCCTCCGCCCCGCCCCGTGCGCACCCCTAGGCTCGAGGGGTCTCGACTCGAGCTGTGTCAAGTTAGGCAAGAACAGCTGGGAGGGAAACACGAGGGGGAAGCGCCTGCGAGGGCGCGGGGCTGCAGCTGCCAGCCGGGCGAGCGCGTGGACGCGGAGCGCAGCCCCGCGCGGAGCCGAGGCTGGCGTCAGGAGGTGGGGGGGAGGCCTCCCCCTCCCTCCGTGCCCCCGACGCCCCCTCCCCATCGCCCACCCCTTCTCGGCCTGCGCTCTCTGCGCTCCCGGGGGCCCGGAACCCCGGATCCCCCAGCGCGTCCCCGATCCCAGCCCGCACCCCGACTGCGTGGCCCCGCCGCCTCCTGGCTGCCAGCCCCGGCCACCCGGGCCCCGTTCCGGGCGGGTGGAGGGGCCGCGTGGGGAGAGGGAGGGGGGAGGAGCAGCGGCGCGGGGGGCCCGGGGCGGGGGAGCGCGGAGATTCGCTCCGGATGCTCGCCCGTCTCTAGGTGGTGCCAAATTCCAGGGCCTAGGCATTTTCCCTCCCTTTACGTTGTTTTGGTGGCTGTGTTTGCCCTTCGTTCGGTGGCTGTGATTAGGCCGTGCGTGGCCGTGGCGAGGAGTTGCAAAGCAGAACAGAAAAGAGGGAGCGAACACACCCCCAGACCCGGCCTCGCCGAGCCGCCGGGGGAGGGGGCGGAGGAGGCTGAGCCCGGCCGTCGCCCAGCGGCGACTTGAGAGTGGCGCGCGGGAGGAGCGGCTGCGCTGCCGCGGTCCTTTCTTCTCCCTCTTCTCCGTCTTCGTCCCCGGGTCCCCCCGCCGCGGGTGGGGAGCGGGACCGCGAGAGGGAAAAGCCGAGAGAAAAACGCCCCGGAGAAGGCCGGCGCGAGCGCGCGCGGAGACCGATGGCTTCGCTGTACCAGAGGTTCACCGGGAAGATCAACACCTCGCGGTCCTTCCCGGCGCCCCCGGAGGCGAGTCGCCTCCTGGGCGGCCAGGGGCCCGAGGAAGACGGCGCGGGACCCAAGCCCCTCGGAGCCCAGGCGCCCGCGGCGGGGCCCCGGGAGCGCGGCGGCGGCGGCGGCGGCGGCGCGGGTGGCCGGCCCCGGTTCCAGTACCAGGCGCGGAGCGACTGTGACGACGAGGACGTAAGAGCATCTTGGTGGGTGGGGGGGCGGCGCGGGGCTCGGGCGGCGCGCGGGGAAGACGCGCCGGCGCCGCGTCTGCGGGGGTCTTGGGGCGCCCGCCTCGCTCCCCTCCCCCATGCCTCCCGGGAGCGCCCCACAAATACACTCCTTGCGCGGATGTCGGTCACCGCCGTCCTGGAGCGGGTCCCTGTCTGCAGCGGCGGCGCCCAGGAGTTGGTGGCTTTCAGAGAGCAGCGTTGGTGGAGCTGCGCCGCTGGGATGTGGAACAGGCTGGGGGTTCAGGGATGAGTGGATGTCTGGTGTCTAGTGCATGGTTCCCTGGATCCGAAGGAGAGAATTCCATCTGTCTCTGCTTACAAGTTGGTTTCTCTTTTCTTTCTCCCTTTGCTCTCGCCGCCCTCCCTCCCTCCCTCCCTCCCTCCTTTTCTTCTTCCTCTTTCTCTTCTTCGTCTCTGACTCCTTTATAACTGGAGGAAGAGACGGTCTTAGGCTCTTTTCCTCCCCCTCCCACCTGTCACTGGAATCTGTCTTGTGCCCTCCTGACCTCCCAGGCTGCCCCTTCACACACGTGCCTCCACCCCTCACTTCTCCACCACGTCCCCCTTCCCTCCACTGCCCGTAGGGTGGTGGTGATGGTGGTGGTTTTGCCTTCTGAAAAAAAACAATACAAGCCCCGGCATCCACCCCATCTCCTGTCCCAGGGCCCAGCACAATTTTTGCCGATGCGAGTCGGGCCCTGCCTGTCCGGGATCCTAACCTTGGACTAGCAACAATCTCAGACTGTGTCAGCGGAAAACTTCTCCAGGAGCGCGTTTTCTACTCTTCTTGGGCTGGAAGCCTGGGTTTCAAAGGTTGGATTTGCATATCACCTTAGTAACAGATGACTCAGGCAGGACACCAGCCGGCTGCGATGATGGATGATGGATGAGTCCGGCCACCTTTCTTGATCCCTTCAGCTATAGGAGGGCCAGGGAGAGAGGAAACATGTTTCTGAGACCTCCTCTTGCCAGAAAAAAAAAAGAGAAAAATCCCAGGCAAGCACTCAGACAGGCAGGCAGGGCTGGCTGGGCTGATGCAGCGCCTCGAGATAGCCTGGGTGTGCGGGATTGTAGAGCTGACTGCGTGTGGCCTTGGAAGTTTCCCACCTGGACAGCCCCTGGGCCCAGGTCCTCACACATGCCTCTCAGACAAGCCTCTCTGCCCTGATGTACGCAGGGCGGTTCATGTCCCTGCACCGAGCAGGTCATTCAGCGTACGTCCTGCCTTGGGTCACTGGTTTCTGTTTGGTGTTGTGAATGCGGGATGTGGAGACTGCCATAGAGATGATGAAAGTTTGTGGGACTTGTGGGGTGTGTGTGTGTGTGTGTCACACACACACACACACACACCCGTATCAGATCCTCTCGAGATTTTCTTATTTTGGATTATTTCCAGGCTCCCCGGGTTGCTTAGAGAGCTCTCAGAGAGATGTCCCTGGCTTCCTTGGGTCAGGTCCTGAGCGAAATGCTTGAATTCTCAGGCTCAAGGATCCAGAATCTTTAAGGACGGGTCTCACTGGGGCAGTTGAAAAATTCTCAAGGATGGAACTATTGAGAATCTTGGGGAAGACAACTGAGCTGCAATGCAGGCAGAAGTGAGGCACCTTTTGCCTTAAATCTGACTTAAGACTGTTGGATCCTGTTCCGCTTGGGTGAAGAACGACGAGTGATTTCTTCGTTCCCGGCTCTAGGTGTCGCTAGGAGAAAGGACACCGGAGGCTTTCTGAATTGCGTTTTAGAGGATCTTCACCCATCCCCCCCCCCCCATCTTAGCTTTGAACATATATTCCTTCTTTTCGGGTTGATATATGTCTAGAACTGTTTCTCAGGTCAGCAAAAGGCTAGAACCGAGGAACACATTATGAATTTAACATTTGCAAATGATTTCTGCTGAATGACTTGACAGGGTACATGTAATTTACATTCATTGACTTCTGAGATCAGTGGGGTTTTTTTTTTTCCTGGAAAATACAGAAAAGTGTATATGTGTGTGCATAAATATAAATATAGTGTATTGTATATAGTATCCTTAGAAAATACATACATACATATATGTATATATATACCATGTTTAAAACGTATGATGAAACAATGTGGTATGAATGTCTTGAAAACCTTTATGTGCTTTTCTCAGAAAAATATACAAAATTGGATACAGCGTGTCTAAAAATCTACTAAAAGATAGATGTATGTATTAAACAAATTACTCTTCCTCCAGGAGCAATGGCTGCAATTTGCTTGATGAGAGTTATTACTATCTAAAGAAAGGAGATGGAAACACCGCTTTTCTAGAGTTCCCCTGTGGTGCAGTGGGTTAAGGATCTGCATTGTCACTGCAGCGGCTCCAGTCCCTGCTGTGGCGAGGGTTTGATCCCTGTCCCGGGAACTTCCGCATGTTTTGCCCACAGCCAAAAAAATAACCACTGCTTTTCTGGTATTAGTCCTTGTCACAATTAAAGAATCGTGAGTAATCATTCTGCTACCCAGATTTAAACCTGGAGATATAAACTAGTTAGGGACACATTGCACATTATTCTGTGTATCTTTGGTGTGACCATGTGACATTTCCCTAAACAGTTTGGCTCCCAGTGACACAGGTGGGAGCTATCCAAGGTCCTGAAGCATCCTCCGCATCAGCACACAGGACCTCTTCAGCTCTACGTCTGGAGTCCCAACAATAAGGCTGGTGGTATTATCGTTCTTCTGTAGCTTGTTGGTCAGGGAAGGCTGTTCCATGGAACAGGTGCAGCTCTCCCACCTTGGTTACTGAGATGCTGGTAAGCAGCCTACCTTTAAAATCCAATGAAACGTCTGCCTTCTCTGTCTTCCTCTCTAGAAAGGGGGAAGGAAAATATAGTTCTTGAGCTCTGTACGTGTGTACGCAGCATGCCTGAATGTGACCGAGAGTGGCAGTTCCTCGCAAAATAAAGTTGAAGGTAGTCACCAGGTTTAGAAGAGAGGGGTCACATGCTGAGGTTGTGTGGCAGGTAACTAACTGGCAGTGCAGTGCCTATCTTCACCAACTACACACCGCAGGGACTGCTCCACTGTGCGGCACCACATCAAACCCTCTTTGGAGTGGGTGAGTTTTAAGACGTGACATTCAGCCTTAAAATAGAAATAAAGCCAGATTGCTTTTTTGATCAGCGTTTCCCCATCAATCTTAGATTTATTTAAATATGAAGTCAGTAACATGGGAATCCCCTAGATTTCTTTAAATATAAAGGTGATGATATGGGAACCCCCTCTCAGTAATCAATAGCTGTTTTGATGTAAAACTCATTCTCTGTGTTTAAAAATAAGTTGACTCTTAAAGGAAATGGTGCCGGAAGTGACTTTTACTGGCGTTTAATAACTTCCAATGGGAAATAACTTCAACTAATTTCACGATACCGAACCCTGTCATGTCCCTGCTCGAGCATTTCCTTTGGGTTTCATAAAGGCTCTGGATGTCTTGGAGCCCTGTCCAGGCAGTAGTCCTCTTGGAGCCGTGTCAGCATGTTCCTGTATTCTTCATTTTTGGTGACACGTGATTTCCTAACAATACAAATGTGATGACAGTAGGATTTCAAAACAGCAAATTGGCCAAAACAGAGATGGAGCAAAAAAAATCACTGCTCATGATGTCTATCAGCTTATGATGTATTTCATCTTCGCAGATGTCTGCGGCAACCAGCCCTTCGTCTCACTCTCCACGCTGATTTTTCACTGGTATGATGTCAACAACCCCTTAGTTTCTCCTTGGGGTTCATCAGTGTTAATTTCTTTAGGTAGCATAGTTCCACAGAAATCCTTATATACCGGTTACTTTCTTTTGCTCCAATTTTAAATGCTTCTTTCAATATTTAATTACACATTATCTTGAGAAAAAGGCTCAAACGTTCACCCATCGGCACGATCCCATTGGTTGCATGACTCACGTGCCAGTGCTGAGTATAACTCACCTACAGAACAGCGATCGGATCTTGCAGGGTCATTTGGAGCTTTCAGCGTCTGCATCAAGTCGTCTACAACGGATTCCATCAACGTGTGGCAAAGATCCTCTTGCCCTTGTTTAGCTGGGTGGCAGACTTCCCCGTGATTGTCTTCCCTGCAGGAACTGCCCACGAATGTCATCAGTGTCCCCTTAATGGCGTTGTTTTAATGGCCTGAGTGATCTTTAATCTTCATTGTCATCACTTTTGCTCTTGAGGACACCCCCCCTGCCCTTCAACCTTTTTTCTTGGGCTCTTTCGTAATGTTGCATGAATTCCTGTCCTCTCTCTCTCTCTGACCTCGGCCTTGGCAACTCTTTGGTCCATCATTTTTCCCTCCTCCCTTTAGGGGAGGAGATTGGAGAACCTACACTCCCAGGTTTGGGTCAGGACTTTTCCATGCTTTCCCTTCCATGCTTTCTTCTTACGATGCATTAGATGCTGGATGAATGAGGATGAAGACAAAGGGAGCGGAGTATATTTTGCAGCTTCGGTATGCACAGATGGCAAAATTATTACTAATTTTATTACTCAAATTATTACTCTGATGGACCTCTCCTAGGATTTCTTCGGAAGGTCATCTGCTTCTCTGTTTCCCAGACTTGCGGAAGTGTGGAATTGCAAGAACTGTGGCAGTCACCACTTGATCTCTCTTACCAGCCTTCCCTCCACATGCCAAGCAGCTGCCCTAGATGGTTGCTGTGGTAGTGCCAAGATAATCCATGGGGACTATATCCCTAACACTGTCACTCCCCTTCTCTCATTCCAAATAACTTTCTGCCTCATCTCCTTATTTCTGCGTCTCATACAGCTGTCTCTTCTACCCTTGAGCGTGGCCTGCAATATACATAAGGATGCACAGTTACCTTTGCTCAGTATCTTGATGTCCTCCTTGTGCCATGAAGTATTTCCCTAGATAAGCGTTGAGGTACCCTGGTGGGTTTCATGCCCTAACACACTGTATCCTGGTTCCCTGCTGGATCCCATCGTTGTCTTCCTGAAAAAGTTTATTTTCTTCGCTTCAGAACGTAGGTTAAACTCATGAGAAGTGTTTCCTGCCTAAAACAGCCACTCTTGGGATGTTTTGGGAAAGAATCTATAGCACAGTGATACCGATCTTTGCTGACTGTCTCAGGCCAGAGCCTGGAGTCATAATTGGGACGTTGTCTATGTCACAAGGAAATAAGACTGGTGACGTCAGGATTGAGTCCTAGCTGACTGATGGACGAAGCCCAACATAGCATCAAAAGTGCATTGCCTCTGCATTGCACCTTGTATTTTTTAAAAAACACCACTGCGTGCATCTCATTTCACCTTCATCCTTCCCTCGGCTGGGAGGAGAACCATAACAAAGAGCTCATCTGTTGCTGGAAGAATGAAGAAGGCTCAGCCTGACTTTTTTCCTTTGGATGAGGCAGTTGTCGACTAGGAATTATAGCAAACACATGTCAACGTGTTAACAAGCCTTTGCTCTCTGGAGTCAGCCCAAAAAGTGTGTTTGCTGAAAGCCAAATTTGTGTATGAAAAATGAGCATTCTGCCTTCTCAGTCGATTTGAGTTCTGTGTAGCAGTAAGACATTTGGAAGTGGGCATGGCAGCCTCCTTTTTGCTTTCCTTTTATTCCTGCCAGTGCACACTTTTAAATAATTTACTTGTGTATGTTACTTGTAGATTTAGGGAGGTCTGAAGCCTTAGAATAACATAACATCCATTTATATTTTGACAATGGACTCAAATCCCTTTCCCTCATCAGATTAATATCCTAGCATCATTGCGTAGACAGGAATTTCTCCAGATGTTGGCTTTGGACATTTTTTTTCTGGGTCAAATAGAGCTTTTTATTTCATACCCCAAGCCTTTTCTCCTTTAGAGGCAGAATGATTAATGAGCTTAATTTTTGCAAGCAACTGGCAGGAGTTGCTGAGTAAGATGTACATGCTGATTGCATATAACCCTGTTCCTTTTAATTACTCTGATGATAACAATGCATTTATCAAGTGCATACGGAATGCTTCTTCGCCGTGTGCAATATTGATCCCTGTCATAGGACGTTGCCTGTAAAGATAATCTGTACAGGAATTCTTTTCAAATTAAATTCTGCCTAATTTAGTGTTAAGGGCACTGAGTGCCCATGTGCCGTCTGATGATTTGCTTCCATTTTAAGCACATTGCTTTGGTTTTATGTACATGTAAAAAAAAAAAAAAAAGCACTCAGCCTTTCTGGTTAATGACTTTGGGGAACATATTCTCTCTAGAGTGATCTAGTATCGTGAGATTATCTGAAATCGAACGTTTAAACATTTGAGAACGTCTCATTTTACACACGAGAAGACGACGCGTAATTGTGTGAATAAGATTGTGCGAATCACGTGTGTTCTCTGGACCTCAGCGCAGCTCAGCCTCCCCTCTGTCCTGTCTCCTTTTCAGTCTACTCTGTGGCTCCATAATTGAGTGGGGGAATTCGCGTAATTATATCACTGCATTTTAAAAGTCTGAACATTATGAAATCTAACAGCCTAAATGATTTCGGTTCTAAATGGGTATGCTAATTGCTAGAGAGAAAAACAAACAGTTTGGCCCCAGTAGTATACACGTTTTCCCTGCATGGGTTTCCCCAGTAGTTTTACTGTTTTCTCCATATATGTCTTCTTTTTCTTCTTCCTCTCTCTTTTTTAAGGCTGCACTGGGCCATATGAAAGTTCCCGGGCTCAGGGTCACATTGGAGCTGCAGCTACAGGCCTATGCCCCAGCCATGGCAACACCAGATCTGAGCTGCATCTGTGACCTACACCACAGCGCAGCTCATGGCAACGCCAGATCCATGGTGGGGATTCCCTTCATATATTTCCTTCTGTTTCCCAACACCTCCCAGATTCATTTGAAGCACAAGAAATGTTCAGCTTTCGCCCATGATCAAGGAACATATATAGGGAATTTCGCACGAAGCCTAGAAGCCAGTAAGGCCCCCAAGATCTAGAGAGAAGCCGTTTAGGTGGCGAGCGCCCTGCTTCCCAGGTCGGAGCATCTCGGTTGGCAGCAGCAGGTCCCAGGGACGGATGCTCTGGGCAAAGGCCTGGCGGGGATGGAGCTCTTGGAGGGATGCAGGAAAGGGAGAGGCTAGGCGCTGCATATGGAGCAGTTCTCATATCAGAAAAGACAAGCCGACCTTCACTTAAACCTGCGGCGTGCAGAGAAACAGCTTGAAGGCATTTAGAATGCGCTAAAATCATCCGAGTGCGAGTGAAAAACACACACACAGTTTTTATTTTCTTATTAAAATATAGTTGAGGGGAGTTCCCGTCGTGGCGCAGTGGTTCACGAATCCGACTAGGAACCATGAGGTTGCGGGTTCGGTCCCTGCCCTTGCTCAGTGGGTGAAGGATCCGGCGTTGCCGTGAGCTGGGGTGTAGGTTGCAGACGCGGCTCGGATCCCGCGTTGCTGTGGCTCTGGCGTAGGCCGGTGGCTACAGCTCCGATTCAACCCCTAGCCTGGGAACCTCCACATGCCGCGGGAGCGGCCCAAGAAATAGCAACAACAACAACAACACAAAAGACAAAAGACAAAAAGACAAAAAAAAAGATAAATAAAATAAAATAAAAAGATAGTTGATTTACAATGCTGGGTCACTTTCTGCTGTATGCCAAAGTGACCCAGTCATGCATATACACATTCTTTTTCTCATATTATCTCCCATCATGGTCTATCCCAGGAGACTGGACAGAGTTCCCTGTGCTGCACAGCAGGACCTCATTGCTTCTCCATTCTCAATGGAATAGTTGGCGTCTGCTAACCCCAGGCTCCCCGTCCCTCCCCCTTGCCAACCACAAGTCTCTTCTCCTTGTCTGGGAGTCTGATTCTGTTCTGTAGACAGGTTCATTTCACACACTTTTTTTTTTTTTGTCATTTTAGGGCTACACCCACGGCATATGGAGGTTGCCAGGCTAGGGGTCAAATTGAAGCTGTAGCTGCCGGCCTACGCCAGAGCCACAGCCACGCCAGAACTGAGCCATGTCTGCAACCAATACCACAGCTCACGGCAACGCCAGATCCTTAACCCACTGAGCAAGACCAGGGATCGAACCTGCAACCTTATGGTTCCTAGTCGGATTCGTTAGCTACTGTGCCACAACGGGAACTCCCACACACGGTTTTTAATTCTCAGTGAACTTAAGGATCTTCCTTAAGTCACAGTCACTGTAAAAAACAATTTTTAACTTTCTGTAGTGTTTGGATTTCATGTGCTATCAGCTTTTACCTTAGATAATTTGGGGTCAATTTTAACATGCTTCTGTTAAAAAGAAGTGGAATAGGTGACATCAGCATCGTCCCCAGCTGGGACTTGAGAAGCCCAATGGGGTCTTTTCATCTCCTATTGTTTACTGTTTAGGAAGATTTATTTTAAAGACAGAACTACTGGGACTTCTCGTTGTGACTCAGTGGGTTAAGAGCCCAACTAGTGTCCATGAAGATGTGGGTTCGATCCCTGGCCTTGCTCCGTGGGTTAAGGATCCAGCATTATCATAAGCTGTGGTGTAAGTCACAGATGCGGTTCAGGTCCAGCATTGCTGTGGCTGTGGTGTAGGCTGGCAGCTGCAGCACCGATTCAGCCCCTAGCCTGGGAACTTCCACGTGCTATAAAAAGAAAAATTGTTTTAAAAAGATAGAAGTATTGGAATTAAGAGAGCCCCTTCATATAGCAATGGGCTCTTTGCTATATGATCTGTGATGTATTTATGTGATTGTATGTATTTATCGTATTTGATGTGTACCTAATATATTTTAAGGTGACATCAGCCAGAAAGGCAGCAGGAATGGAACAAGGGAACACTGAAAGAACTAGAAATAACGGAAGCTGGAAGGGAAGGAAGGACAAGGCAGAAACCAGAGGTGGAGAAATGCAGGAATCAGGGCTCCAGTCTCCTTCACTATTTTCTCTAAAACACTCGCACTATTAAGCTGTACGCAGACCCTGCCCGTGACTCATGCACAATGTCCTCCAATAATTAAAAAATTGAAAACAAAAAGGAGAACCCTCTTTAAAAGTCCTAGGAGGGGGAGTTCCCGTCATGGCGCAGTGGTTAACGAATCCGACTAGGAACCATGAGGTTGCGGGTTCGGTCGCTGGCCTTGCTCAGTGGGTTAAGGATCCGGCGTTGCCGTGAGCTGTGGTGTAGGTTGCAGACACGGCTCGGATCCTGCATTGCTGTGGCTGTGGTGTAGGCCGGTGGCTACAGCTCCGATTCGACCCCTAGCCTGGGAGCCTCCATATGCCGCGAGAGTGGCCCAAGAAATGGCAAAGACCAAAAAAAAAAAAAAAAGTCCTAAGAGATGATATTGGGACAGCATCACCTGGCCTGAGCCCATGGGCGTGGGGGCTAAACGTTACTGTGGGGGCGTCCCGTGCACAGTGTCTGGACCCCAATGACATCATCTGTGGGCAGAACCAGCACTTCCTCACCTTCTTCTACGGGAAGTTGCCTTCCACCTTCCTGCATCTCACGCCAGACTTCTTAGTTCTCAAAAGGACGGAAGTGGAAATCCCTGTGGGAGTCAGCAGGTGCTCAGTGCAGGAGTCTTCTCCATCCTGTCGTTCCCTGTCTTTAGGGGGCATGTTTGCCGGGTGACGAGGAGGAATAAGAAGGGACCTGTTTCCTGAAACACAAGTGTGTGCGTTCGTGGCAGGGGTCAGGTGGGGAGGGAGGAGCTGGACAATCGGAGGGGACAGGTGGGTTTCCAGATAGAGAGGATGAAAGCAAACGTTGTAGCCGTCAGGGTCTCGCGGAGGGTCAGCCTTAGAAACCAGCTTTCCGGGCCTTTGGCTGGAGAGCTTTCAAGTCAGAAAGGGGGTCAGAGGTTCACTCCCGGAGGCCTTGACTTTCCCCGCGAGGAGCAGCGTCTCCGGCCCTGCGTCTGTGTCCTTGGTGGGTGCTCTGCTCTTCCGTGTTAAGTGGACCCTGGACTCCGTTTTACACAGACCTGCATTTAGGGTGTAGACACAGGCCTGCTTCTCAGGAACAGAGAGCGTTGTCGGTACTCTTTCTCCCCAGTCCGGGTCCTGGCCAGGGCCCGGTAATCTGCATTTTTGCACGTGCAACAGTGTCACGAGCGTCTTTTCCTCCTCCCCAGGTTTTTCGTTCCTCCGAATGGATGGAAAATTCAGCTCCTAAAGGCCTGCTTCTCTGTCGGAGGGAGAGGGGGTGCCATAAAAGAGGGGGCACCGTTTCTATAGCAACAGCGGCTGCCTGTGATGGGCAGGGCTGTCTGGTTTCCTTGTCGGGCACTGGCCTCCGAGAACGGCCATCCCTGATACGCTTCCTCGCCGCTGTCCTGAGGCTCCGCTGAGATCCTATCAGCCAGTGGCTTTTGTTTCCACAGGTACGAGGAGCGCACCTGAGCGGAATCCTGATGTTCGGTGATCTTTCATCCTGCTGCCTCTGCTCCAGCGGGTCCTTTTTTTTCATCACAGCCGTAGGAAGAGCACAGTCTTATTCTTTAGGCTTTTACTGCTCCTGGGCTTCATCACTGTGTCTCTGAAGCAGGGCAGGGCTCGAGGGGTCATTTCTGGCCCCCCGTGTCTACCACCCCCGCTTCCAGACACCTGACAATCCTCTTCCTCCGTTCAGAGACTTCCAGAAGTTTTCCCACCATTGCCCAAGCGGTGCTGCCTCTTGTCCCCAGCCGGTGCATCCTGATGCCAGGTCAGCCCACTGCCGTCTCTTCTGACCTCACTGCTGACAGCGGCTCTTGAGGGTCAGAGCTGCCCTCACTTCTCCGGGCTGGGAACCATGCAGGGGCTGCCCAGTTCCCCAGTTCAAGCCAAGGTTCCTGTAACGACCGGAAAGCCCTGCGTGAGCGGCCTTCACCTTGGCTGTGCCGTCTGCCTGACCACCCTTCCTTCCTGCCCCCCAGGTCGCTGCTTCAGCATCGCTCTCTCAAGGGTCCACACCGCCCGCCTTGCTGATAGGCAGCCTCCCCCCATTCCTGATGTGCCCCACCCGAGCTCCCCTCTCCCCAGAGCGTTTCTCACCGTCCAGTATGTTACGTCATTTTCTTCTTACACCTGTTTTATTTTTGTCACCGCTGCTTGGGTATCAGCCAGCTAGTCTCAGGATCTCCGGCTGATTCGTTTCCCGATGTCTCCTGGTGCCTCGTACGGTGCCCGGTACAAAGCGCTCAGGAGGGGTCTTTGTTAAAGGGGTGGATGAGGACGGATCACCTCCTGGAATGGAATCTCTGCTCGCTTCTGCTGGACCGATCACAGGGCCCTTACCCCACTTCTCCCGCTTTCTTTTGAAGTTGAAAGAATTCGGAAACTGGAACGCTGAGCCTCCTGCATGGCTGCTTTACAGGTGTCTGCAAATGGATCCTCTTCCTTGCGGGAGCTCATGGATCAGGCTCTTCCTTCAGACAGTAGTCAAGACAAAATAGTTGCCAGGGAGGCAGTAGAATTTACTTTTGTGGGACCTGCTTGAGGTGCATAATAGTTAGCATTTGTAATGTGTTGTCTGAGTTTAAAAATCCGTATGAATTAGGAGTTCCCGTCGTGGCGCAGTGGTGAACGAATCCGACCAGGAACCATGAGGTTGCGGGTTCGATCCCTGGCCTTGCTCAGTGGGTTAAGAATCTGGCGTTGCCGTGAGCTGTGGTGTAGGTCGCAGACACGGCTCGGATCCCATGTCGCTGTGGTTGTGGTGTAGGCCTGTGGCTACAGCTCCGATTAGACCCCTAGCCTGGGAACCTGCATGTGCCGTGAGTGTGGCCCTAGAAAAGATAAAAAGACCAAGAAAAAAAAAATCAGTATGGATTAAATTTTCTATGTCTGTTTCTGTTGACCCTGTGTGTGTGTGTGTGTGTGTGTTTATCAGAGAAAGTCATCCCGTTAGGGATAATGCAAATCTTTGAGAAGAAAAGATTCTTATAAATAGAGCAGTAGCAATAAGTTGGTTTGATTAGAAATTTTCATTTTACCTAATTTTTAAGTTAAGAGGAGGAAAAAGATCACATCGTCTTTTTCCCACGATACCTGTGCTCCTCTCTTCCTCTGGCAGGTAGAAAGTCAAATCAGAGTGTTTTTCAACCTGGACATCTTTAGAGGGAAACTGAAGTTCCCAGACCAAAATGCACAGATTTGGGCAGAAACAAAATGTTCCTGGATTCTGTAATTTATTTGAAACTGCCTGAGGCTCTGTGGCTACCTGCGGCAGTCGTTTTTATGATAATAAAGTCAGAGCTGTCTGCACTTGGGATGGAATTAGAACAGGGAGCTGGAACCTTTAGGTCCGACCCTGACATGCCTTTCTCTGTCCGTCTACACCCTAGCCTGGCAGGGCTGCCCTCCAGAACCTGTCTCACGTCTGCAGTGAAACCTTTTTTTTTTTTTGGCTTTTTAGGCCACACCTGTGGCCTATACAAGTTCCCAGGCTAGGGGTCGAATCGGAGCTGTAGCTGCCAGCCCACATCACAGCCACAGCCATGCCAGATTCGAGCTGAGTCTGTGACCTACAGCACAGCTCACAGCAACGCCAGATCCTTAACCCACTGAGCGGGCCCAGGGATGGAACCCGTGTCCTCATGGTTCTTAACCCACTCAGCCACAATGGGAACTCCTGCAGCGAGCCTTGGATTCAAGACTCCTTGAAGCAATTATGCGAAATAAAGATTTGCAGTTTCGTTTTCTGTGGCCAGACGGGGTGGGGTCGCGGATAGATGCTGTGTGTTCTCTTATGCCCTGACCCAACAAGGCTGAGCTGTTTCACCACTTTGTGGGTGGAAGGGGAGAGCCGTCACACCAGACCCTCCATTGGAGTAGGTCTGTGTCACAGGCAGTGATCTGAACGGGTCATCAGGGACCTGCAGGCAAGCTCATCTTTCATCTAAAGACACACTAATAAGCATGTGCAGTTCCTTATTTGTCAGCCCGGGCAGAGTGCAGGCAATTAGATAAAGATAATGCAGCAGATAATAAGGAGGTGCATAGCGCTGGACTTTGGCTCTCTGACCACCGGATTTAAAGTAGCCAGAGTGCCTCAGAACACTTAAGGCCAAAATCTGCCGCCCAGATCTCCCCAAAGTATGATTTCTGCGGTAATGACGTGCAGAATAGGAAAGTGGGTTAATGTGCCAGACTTGCAAAGATGGACACCCTAGTTCAAGTCTAGAGAGAGAGGGGTGGATGGTGCACTTGAGAAGCCACCTCACACCCCTCCCCCTGTCTGGCTCTCTGCACCTGAGAGGCCCAGGGAGCCCTGGACTCTGCAGAGCCACCGGCAGAATGGCCCTGGCGGGGGATCCACCCCCGGGGCCTGCCGTCCCCCCTCGCTGGCTCTGAGCCTCAGGTGCGCAATTGCAGGTGCTCAGGGATGACCCCAGAGCCACCACATCAGCCTTGACTGTGGGAGCACGGTCATCCAGTGGTCCAGGACACACAGTTGTCCCAAGGAGGAGGAAGGAGGCCATGGGGTGTGTGGGCGGGGGTCGGGGGAGGGCGCCTCGGGGAGGACAACAGCCTGGCATGCAGACTCGGGGTTCTGGGAGCCCGGGCAGGGGATGGGATCCAGCCCAGGAAGGTCAGATGTCTCGGGGGCTGGGGGGGAAGCATCCTATGAGCTCTGTGTCCACCTTGACTGACCCATAGAAGCCAGACCCCAGGCCTCGTTTGAATTTGTTGTGATTTTTCAGGCTGCTTCCTGAGTGCTGAGTTCCTGATTGGAGCCTCCAGAGCTTGAGCCTCTCTTTAAAGCAATTACCCCTTTATTTTTTTCTGGCTGTATCCATGGAAGGTTCTAGTCCAGGGATCCAACCTGTGCCACAGCAGTGACACCACCAGAACCCTAACCTGCTGAGCCACCAAGGACCTCCAGCCATTGTGCTTTGAGAATATTTGACTTGGAGTTCCTGCTGTGGCATAGTGGGTGAAGAACCTAACTGCAGCTGCTCAGGTCGCTGTGGAGGTGTGGGTTCGATCGCAGGTTAAAGGATCCGGCATTGATGCAGCTGCAGCATAGGCCACAGCTGCGGCTCGGATTCAGTCCCTGGCCCAGGAACTGCCATGTCCCCCCGGTACAACCAGGAAAAAAAAATTTTTTTAGTAAAAGAAAATCTTTCACTTGTCTGTACCTTTTCATATGAGAAAGGGACGTTGGTATTACTGAGTTCTGGAACAGCGGCTCAAACATCCCGGAAACGCACAGATACTAACTAGCAGGCTTTTGTCATGACCTGTTCTTGCTGTGGTTCGTGAAAGCCCTGCATGGAAGGCCAGTTGTGTGTCCACCCAACACCGTGATCGCAGGACACAGGGCTGGGCTGTCTTTGACGGTCTGCATCGTGGGCAGGGTACCACAGGAGGTGGGCAGCCTGCCACGGTGGCTGGGCTGGCCCAGGACCCAGACCGCCTGGGCTTGGACACTGACTCTGCTTTCCCCTTCCTCATCATTTAGCCTTAAACAGTTACTTTTGCTGTTTTTTTGGACTTCAGCCTCCTCCTTTATAAAATGAGGGGCCAAGCGATGCTATCATTCTCATTGGCTTATTGAGCAGTTAGAGTTCCCGCGTGTCAAACACTTGGGTCGCGGATGAGCCCAAGCTTATCCTAAAGTCCTTGCTGCAAGGTGTAGTTGCTCCGGGAAGGAAGGATGCAGGGCCTGGCTGTGCCCTGAGGCGAAGCGTCTCGGGGCTGGAACTGGGAGGGAAGGGAGTGTGATTAAACCCCAGGGGTCGCATAGGCGTCGACTCCAGCTGTGATGCCATGTTTTTATAACTTACCTGTGACTTTGATGAGTGGTTGGGTCATGGGAGCTGGCCTGAGTGGTTCCCTGGTTTTAGGTCCTCCTAATTCTTTTTTTTTTTTTAATTTGTCTTTTGTCTTTTTAGGGCTGCACCCACAGCATATGGAGTTTCCCAGATTAGGGGTCTAATTGGAGCTGTTGCTGCCGACGTACGCCACAGCTGCAGCCACGCAGGATCTGAGCCGCATCTGTGACCTACACCACAGCTCATGGCCACGCCGGATCCTTAACCCACTGAGCGAGGCCAGGGATCGAACCCGCAGCCTCATGGTTCCTAGTCGTATTGGTTTTCGCTGCACCACGACGGGAACTCCAGGTCCTCCTAATGCTGATGCCAGAATTAATCAGAGTTTTTCAGGATTCCCTCGAGGTGGGCTTGTACCCTTCACCCTCCTGCCTGACTTTGAGACAGGAAACCTGGAGATTTGGAACCAGAGGTTCTGGGTCAGACGCCCCTCCTGAGAGGAGAACAGACCAGGAAGGGCAGTCGGATCTGGGAGATTCATCCCTAGGGTGTGTCATCTCGACAAAGACCAGAACTCGCCTCTGGAGCCTGAAGCCTTAAAACTAAGCTAGGAAAACAGGGTGGCGGCCGGGGGGGGGGGGGGCATGTAAAACATGGCTTCTCTTGGAGTCCATTCTGTGATTGCAATTTTGAAATATTACACGTGGTGAGTGCTTAGTAAATCACATTTCGCCAGTTGTGGGCAGAGTAAGTCCAACCAGGAGACACTGAAAATATTACTGAGGAGCTGGCTGCGAGGGGAAGGGGAAGCCAAGGCCCGGGGGATTCGACGTGAGGATTTATTATTCAAGAACAGGCTGGCAAGCACACCATATGAAACACAGTGGAAAAAAGTGTGGACTCGGTGGAGCTGTTTAGGAAAACAGTGGGAAATTCGACCGCTGGCCAGAAACGGACGTATTGAACCCCACTTCTCATTCTGTTCGTCTTCAATTTTGCTTAAACCTAATCCCTGGCTTTGAATCACCTCTGACTCTATTAGCCGTGATGTCGGCAAATTTTCTTTCCATTTTGGAACATTCCAGAAGCCTCCCCACTCACTCGGGCACTAGAAACGGATGGATGAGACCTGGGTGTCTCGTCAGATTGTCTGCTCAGAAGGCAGATGTTCCTTTGAAGTGGCTTCTGTGGCTTTATGAGGCTGGAGAAGGCTCTGCATCACCCGCAGCAAGGGAGAGGGGACAGCCATCAACAGTGAGAGAGGGTATTTAGAGTCAGTGGCACCTTGGTGGCATTTCTCCTGGAGAAGAGACCAAGGAAGGGGACGTAGTTCTTCCACTCGGGTTTATCTAGTCAAATGATGGCCTGTCTCTGTCTGTCTGTCTCCCCCCCCCCCCAGACACACACACACACACACACACACACACACACACACACACACACACACACACACACACACACACACAGAGGAACGCCCTACACAGTGATTACCCCAAGCGGTAGATACCGCACCCTTGAAAGCAGGACTTGCCAGGCCCTTGATCTGGAAGTTCCTCTTGGAGGCTCAGAAGCCTCGAGCTCGCAGACAGGTTCCCCCCTGACCTGCCCCCGGGGCCCAGAACTCACCACACCTGCCGGCTTTCCCGGGACTCAGGTCGTGGTGCGAGGTCAGGGTGGGGCCCACACATCAAGGTGCCGAATCTCTCCTGGACGTGGGCAGCAGCCCCCTGAGCTCACCAGGGCATGGGCCAGAAGGTGCAAGATCCCCGGACACATGAGCGAGAGAGGGGCGGGGGACGTGGAGGCTTTGCCCGAGGGACACAGAGCCAGCTTGTACGTAAGGAGACCTCGGTGAATTCCCTACACGCAGAAACACTCCAACGCCGACTCAGAGGAGTAGTGGAAGCCTGGGAAAGGGATCATGGGAGTTCCCATTGTGGCTCAGCGGGTTAAGGACCTTTGAGGATGTCTCTTTGAGGATGTGGGTTCAATCCCTGGCCCTGCTCAGTGGGTTAAGGATCTGGTGTTGCCATGAGCTGTGGTGTAGGTCACAGACGTGGCTCAGATCTGGTGTTGCTGTGGCTGGGGTGTAAGCTGGCCCCTTCGGCTCCAATTCAACCCCTCACCTGGGAACCTCCATATGCCTCAGGTGCGGCCCTAAAAGAAAAGAAATCAGCAGGCATCAGCTCTCATGAAATACCCGTTGGTCAACCCTGGTGCCTAAATCATCCTGAGGTTGGCTCGTGGGCCTCGGCAGTTCCGAGTCTGCCCGCTGACCACGCACCTCACGGAGGCTGATGGGCGGTGGGTGTATCTTACTAAGTCAGGAGGACCTAGCATGTTTCTGGGCACCTGACTTGCTCTCTGAGTCAGTGTTGCTCAAAGCTCAGTGCCTTCCAAGCTCCTGTGTTTCCAGCCTCTCAAGGAAGCACACGTCAGGCTACTTCGAGAGCAGAAACGCATCTCAGGAATATGAAAGGAAGTTGCTGATTAACCCAGCTCAACCGAGAGGCAAGATGCAGATTTCAGTGAAGCCAGGCCAGAATGAGAAGGGGAAATCTCTGTCCAATTTTGGAAAAGCTCCTGATAGCTCTGAAAGCCTTGCGTTGGGGAAAAGTGTAGCCCGTATTTTTTTTAATGACATGATTCTAGTTCAGTGTTGGGAAGTCAGAGCACATTTGCTTGTTGGGAATAATCAGCAGCTCCTGGCATTTTTCCTGGTCTTTGTGGCTCCAAGACTGGCCTGGTCTCACTTTCATTGAGTTCAAATAAAATCTGTTGACGAGTAAGACATAAAATTTCACTTAAAAATAAAATTATGGGAGTTCCTATCGTGGCTCAGTGGAAACGAATCTGACTGGCAGCCATGAGGACATGGGTTCGATCCCTGGCATCACTCAGTGGGCTAAGGATCCAGCATTGCCATGAGCTGTGGTGTAGGTCGCAGACGCGGCTTGGATCTGGGTTGCTATGGCTGTGGTGTAGGCTGGATTCGACCTCTAGCCTGGGAACCTCCATGTGCTGTGGGTGCAGCCCTTAAAAAGACCAAAATAAATAAATAAATAAATAAATAAGTTTTAAAAAATTATGAAAAACCTAATTTAATCTAATTCTTTTACCATCCATGAGTGTGCGTGTATTTAACTGTTAGCTTTGCAGTTCCTTGGAAGTAAGATCGGGTGCTTGTTAAAGAGCTTAGGAGACGCTATGCAGATGCACGTGCCAAGCCGCCTTGAAATGTCTGCTCACGCAGAAAAGAGTTCATGGCCAAGAAGTTTGGGAAACATTGAACTCTTTTATTTGAGGTGTTCTTGATTTACAGTTTCAGGGGTACAGCAAAGGGATTCAGTTACACATCTACATATATGTATGTATGTATCTATCTATCCTTTCTCTCTTTTTCTCTTTCTCTCTCTCTTTTTTCTTTTTGTCTCTTAGGGCTGCACCTGCAGCATATGGAGGTTCCCAGGCTAGGGGTTGAATCAGAGCTGTAGCTGCTGGCCTACACCACAGCCACAGCAGCGCAGGATCTGAGCCGAGTCTGCAACCTACACCACAGCTCATGGCAACGCCGGATCCTTAACCCACTGAGCCAGGCCAGGGACCGAACCTACGTTCTCATGGATGCTAGTCGGGTTCGTTAACCGCTGAGCCACGATGGAAACTCCTATCTATCTATTCTTTTTCAAATTTTTTCCTATTATAGGTTATTACAAGATATCGAATATAGTTCCCTGTGCTATACATTGGGTCTTTGTTGTTATATCTATTTTTATCTACAGTGCTGTGTATCTGAATCCCAAACTTCTAATTTATTCCCTCCCCACCTTTCCCCTTTGGAACGATACATTTGTTTTCTGTGTGAGTCTATTTATGTTTTGTAAATAAGTTCATTTGTATCTTTTTTTTTTAATTCCACATATAAGCCATGTCATATGATATTTGTCTTTCTTTGACTTCACCTAGTATGGCCGTCTCAGGTCCATCCATGTTGTTGCAAGTGGCCTGGTTTCATTCTTTATTTATGGCTAAATTTCCATTGTGTGCATATGTACCACATCTTCTTTATCCATTCGTCTGTCAATGGACCTTTCGGTTGTATCCAAGTCTTGGCTTTTGTAAACAGTGCTGCAGTGAACCTTAGGGTGCATGAATCTTTTCAGTTGAGCGTTTCCTCCGCATGTATGCCCAGGGATGGGATTACAAAATCATTTGGGAATTCCATTTTTAGTTGTTTAAGCAACCTCCATGCTGTTCTCCATAGGGGCTGCACCAATTTACATTCCCACCAGCAGGGTGGGAGGGTCCCCTTTTCTCCACACCCTCCGTTATCTGTAGACTAAATTTTTAACGAGGGCCATTCTGACCGGTGTATGGTGATAGCTCATTGTAGTTTGGATTTGCGTTTCTCTGGTCATTCATGATGTTGAACATCTTTTCACGTGTCTGTGGGCCAGCTGTAAAATGCTGAAATCCTTTTTTTTTTTTCCATATCTTGGGCTGCTCCTGCGGCATATGGAGGCTCTCAGGCTAGGGGTCGAATTGGAGCTGTACCCGCCGGCCTACACCACAGCCACAGCAACTCGGGATCCGAGCCGCATCTGCAACCTACACCACAGCTCACGGCAATGCCGGATCCTTAACCCACCGAGCAAGGGCAGGGATCGAACCCGCAACCTCATGCTTCCTAGTCGGATTTGTTAACCACTGCGCCACAACAGGAACTCCGTGAATTCTTAAGATCATCTTATTTGCTTTAAATAAAAGCTTTGCAGTGAAATGAGCATGTGGAGTAGGCGTGTCTATGGCAGGATGTCTCCCTCGTTTATGGCAGTTTGTGGAATGGCAGTATTTGGGGTCCCAGAATGCGTCCCCTCCCCGCGTCCGCAGGAGGAGGAAATCTGCGGCTCCTGCTGCCTTGGCCTCACATCCAAGTTATAAGACGATACACGCTTGTCTGTGACCCCAGCCTTTTCCCAGAGCTGCTCTAACACACACCCCAAACTGGGAGGCTTCGACCCACAGGTGTGTGTGGAATCACCCTTTTGGAGGCAGAAGTCCAGCATCCTGGTGATCGCAGGCCACCCTCCTCTGAAAACCGTGGGGCGGGGGCGGGGGGGGGGGGCAAGAACCTGTCCGCATTGTTCCAGCTTCTGGGGGGCCCGGCGTTCCTTGGCTTGTGGCCGCCTCGTTGTCGCATTTTCTCTGTGGGTCCCTTCCCTTTGTCTCCGGACTCCAGGATATGGGACCTAGGGCCACTGGACCCCAGCGTGCCTTGAACTAATGACATCTGCAACAACCCTCTTGTTAAGCGGGGACACAGCCTGGGGTCCTGGGGTTGGGGCCGCATATCTTTTTAGGGAACCCAATTCAACGGGTAACTCTGACTTCCTGATGATTTTCTCAAAGGAGGTAGCCGTTTGGTTATTTTAAACTGTTTGGAGGGTCACTCCCTGTCTTGTTGGAGTTTTAAGGGCCAATGATTTGTCACTTACGTTTGACTCATCTGGTCTGTATCGTGGATCTGTCACACAATCATTATTGCCGTTGGATTGGTGCTTGCTGTTCTGGGTGAGTTTTCGTTTGGGGAAAGCAATGGGGGGAGGAAGAGAGGAAACTGAATTTTTTTTTTAGTTAGAAAAGCCAAAATGAGGCATTCCCCTTGTGGCTCAGTGGTTGACGAATCCAACTAGGAACCATGGGGTTGCGGGTTCCATCCCTGGCCTTGCTCAGCGGGTTAAGGATCCGGCGATGCCGTGAGCTGTGGTGTAGGTCACAGATGCGGCTCGGATCCCGCATTGCTGTGGCTCTGGCATAGGCTGGCAGGAACAGCTCCGATTCGACCCCTAGCCTGGGAACCTCCATATGCCGCGGGAGCAGCCCTGGGAATGGCAAAAAAAAAAAAAAAAAAAAAAAAGAAGGAAAGAAAAGCCAAAATGATAAGATATTGAGGTATTTTTTTCATTGTGCTCATGTACGTATATGGTCACGGTCAAGGCTGAATGGCTTAAACAGGCAAGGGATCTTCGTGGGTCAGTTAGTGTCACTGGACTCCAGAGAATGTCCAAACCCAGAGGTGTCTAAACCGTTCCTTTGTTCCCGCAGACGGCCCTCTTCACCCGCGGGCTTCTCTAGGTCCTGTTCTAGGGTGCTGTGTGCCCTCTTGGTCTGGGAACTGTAATTGCTAATTATGTGATGGAGAAACCGCAGGACCTCCACACCTGTTTCTGTCCTCCTGTTCCAAGGCCTGGCAAATAAGCCCCTGGCAGGATCCCTGTTGGCAGAGGATGCCTTATTGCTAGTCCTTATTTCTTCTTTCAACCCCGCAGAGATTGCCAACAGGAGTAGCAGGGAAATTAGAAAATAGAAGTAGGGAGTGGCAGAGTTCCTGTTGTGGCTCAGAGGGTTGGGAACGCGACATAGTGTCCATGAGGATGCGGGTTCAATCCCTGGCCTCACTCCTTGGGTTAAGGATCCAGCATGTCTGTGAGCTGTGAGCATGGGTCACAGATGTGGCTCAGATCCCGTGTGGCTGTGGCTGGGGTGTAGGCCAGCAGCTACAGCTCCAATTCGGCCCCTAGCCCAGGAGCTTCCGTATGCCGCAGGTGTAGCCCTAAAAAATATAGTTAAAAGTGAGGCGTTTCTAGACGGCACTAGAAAACCTGTGTGTATGCCGAGCTGTCAGAACACGCAGGTGTCTAGAACCTGATGCTCCGGTGGTAACCAAACACCTTATCCATGCCTAGCTCCAGGGCTGGCGTCCTGGGGGCCAGGATGTTGGCCTCATGGT
Organism: Phacochoerus africanus; assembly: GCF_016906955.1. Taxonomy (NCBI): domain Eukaryota; kingdom Metazoa; phylum Chordata; class Mammalia; order Artiodactyla; family Suidae; genus Phacochoerus; species Phacochoerus africanus. The sequence continues at coordinate 3,860,307 of NC_062559.1, read as the reverse complement.
TTTCCCTCCAGCCCCTCGAGCGTGGGGCGCGGGCTCCCCAGGGGTGAGGGGAGGAGACAGATGTGTACAGAGCAGTCACGTGAGCGAGGTTCCTAGGACGCTGCTCCAAACCTGCCTGTCCCAAACCTGCACTCACACCTGTGACTGGTGATGGCCAGCGTCGCCCCTGCTTTTAGCCCTGATGCTGAGTGGAAGCACTGGGGACTCGGGTGAGAACGGCGTGGAGAGGTTCTCAGGGCTGCAGGGAGCTGTTCTGACTTGCTTCCGGCCAGCACCGCCCATGCCTCTCTGGGGGCTGGGCGATGTCATCACTGTCCCTTTGGGAGCAATCGCAGTGTCCCCACCCGAGTTTCTGACACTGTGAACAGGCGGGTAGCGGTTTCTCTGCTGAGCTCCACTTTGCCTTCTTCCCTTTATAGACCCCCTTTTTATGGCTCCCTTCCTGAAAGCCCACCCCCAGTCTGGGTTGAACGTCCCTGTGACAGGCTCCCAGATGTCGTCTGTACACAGCTGTAGGAGCGCGTATCACACACACCACAGAGGAAATTGCCACCTTCTCTGTCTTTTCCCCTGGAATTGGAGCTTCTGGAGGTCAAGGGCTGAGCCTGTGCTCCAGGCCTCCGTGGGGTCCAGCCCGGGGCTTGCGATGTTGTCATGAGTCAGAACTCATGCATCCACCCTGCTTGTCACGCTATGCTCATCGCTTCACCAGTCAACAGTCCAGCAGGGGAAACGAGGACCTAAATGGCTAATTCCGGGGGCTGACCGTGGAGAAGAGGCAGGAGGGGTGCAGCCGCCTGGTCCCCGGGGGCCCCCCGCTGCGGACGCTTCTCCATTATTCATCGTTTCTGTCCCAGACACCTCCCCGCGTGCCACGCTCCGTTGGAAAGACATGAGGCTATTTTTAAGATGTGTCCTTTCCAAAAGCAAGGGCCCCGTCTCCCTCGGGCTTTCTGGCTCCTTCCCAGCCGTGGGTAAAATCTCTGTTTTTAGGGAGAGAGGGGAGTGTTTCCCGGGAAGAAATGCAAATGTCACAGGCTATTAAAAGCAGCGTCGCCTCTGCTGCTCTTTCCGCTGCCATCCATCCAGGGACTCGGCGTCCACCCAGAGGGATGTTTTCTTGTTGCAAGTCTGCTTTTCCAAGATGCCCCGTTTCTGCCTTCAGCTGGGCCTCGACTGTCATCTGAGTGCCCTGGCTGGCTGGGGCGGCCCCTGGGTCCTGCGTCTCAGCTGCCAGGCCCCTGAGCCTTCCAGCACCCCATGCGGTCTTGCCTCCGCGCCAGGCACACAGGCTCACCCCTGGCCCCTCTGCTCCTCACCATTTCATGACAAAGCCTAGACGTCCTTCAAGGCAGCCCAGTGTCACATTCCCTGTGCTGCGTGTGGACGTGGGGACAGGGCCATCAGAGGTCCCTTCCTTGCTGCCCGGGACACCACCCTGCACAGTCAGCACAGAACAAGGGGCGTCACCATGATTTGTGCACATACTGGCGTCGCCGCTAGGTCCGAGGCCCCTTCAAGGCCAAGGGCATGTCTTTTCTTTCTGGAGCAGCTCGTGCTTGAAGCGTAGCACAGATCAAATTCATGTGTGAAGTAGGCAGAACATGTGATTAGTGAGAGGTACCCCTTTCTCTGGGTTATGTCTGAAGTTTTAGCACCTCTGTGTTTTCTGAAACAGGCAGAGCCGTCCATACGACGAGCAGAGGAGTAGGTAAAACTGACTCCCATCACTGGTCTGGTCCCGGGCCCGGGGAACTTTGTTCTTCCCCAAGGACTGCGTGTGAGGTCTCTCTCCGGGCTTGTGATGGAGCCAGCCTTGGTCACATGCCCCCGGACTGGGAGCCAGTCTTGTTGTCCCGCTTGCAGCATGAGCCCGCCCTGTCAACGGGAGAGGGACCAGTGGTGGGGGCGGGGGGGCATCAGGATGAAGGGTCCTCGGAACTTGCCAGCTCCTTTTGGGGTCATTCTGCATCTTCCTCACAGAATCCCTGCCCCTCAGGTCCTGTGCTCCTGCTCTTGGCTCCCAAAGGTGGTCTCACGGGCCTGTCTTGCATCCTGAATGTGTGACGGGGCCTGGGTCTGGTCCCTGCGACGACTGTCCCTCTCCCTTCAGCCGTAGCTCCTGGTGTGTGTGTGTCACTGTGAGGCCTGTCACCAGCGCCACTGACAGCAAGCCCGGGAGAAGGCGGAAACAAATGAGAAGAGAGGAGGCGGGGAGGCTGTGAGGCTGCGAAAAAAGCTCAGTTTCCAGGATCCCATTCCCGAGACGTTCCTTGAGTGAGAAAAAACCGCGAGGGGCCCGGGGGAGACAAAACCAGCAGTAAAACGCAGCCCCTCCTACCCCCTCCCCTTGCTGCCTGGGGAAGGGCAGGCAGGGCCCCCCCCCCCGAGTTCCGGGAATTAACCCCTTACTCCACGGGCCCCCTTCCCCTCTGCTGACTAGTATCTGTAAGTGTGTTGGCACTCGAGCGTGATGGGCGTGGGTACCAGTTAGGACCCGGTCAGTGGGGTGAGCAAAATAAGCCTGCCTGTCCCCATGCAGCCCCCACAGGTCCTCCGAGAGGCACTGCCCCGCTGCCCCTGGGCCTCAGATGGGGCTGGCTCCGGAGTCAGGCCAAGCTCTGCTCCGGGAGCTGCAGGGCCCCGGGCTGGGGGTCTCCTCCAGTCAAGCTGGCATGAGGGCTTCAGAATGGGGGAGCGTATGCTGGGTACCCCTGCTTGTCCCCCTGGCCCACCCTGGGAAGGGTCTCCAGCAGGACCCGGATGGAACCTTCTCTGATGATGGAGGTATTGTCCCCCTGTGCTGTCGGGACCAGTGGCCAGTGTGGCTGCTGAGCACTTGGGCTGTGGTTTGTGCCACTGAATTTTCACATTTTATTTCATCGTCACCCATGTATGTTTAGACAGCCCTGGGTGGCCGGCGGCTGCCGTATTGGACAGTATAGGCTGCAGGGTCAGGCTGAGAAATCTGTATGCAGGTAAGCAATAGGAAGACATGCTGATGTGGGTTTTATTTGTTTGAAAACCCCTATAGGAGTCACTTTACAGGTACAAGGAGTTCAGTCGGTGGGTCTTCATCAAGGAAATAGTCCTTGCCTTCATGGGGTACACGTTGCCTTACCTTATTACTATCTGATAGCATGTGCAAAGGGCCTGTGCTCACAAGAGGAGAGACACTGAATTCTTTTTTTTTTTTTAACGATTATTTATTTATTTGGCCACCCCTTGGCACATGGGGTTCCCGGGCAAGGATCAGATTTTGCCTCATTGCAGCTGCAGGTACTTAACCCACTGTGCCTGGCCGGGGATCGAGCCTGCATCCCTGAGCTCCAGAGACACCACAGATTCCATTGCACCACAGCGGGGACTCTGAGACTCTTAATTCTGTCTCGGGTGCATCAGGGATTGTTTTGGAGGCTCGAGTGCGTGCGCGCGTTCCTCCCCGGTGAGCAGGCGATGACCGCTGGGAGGGAGGGGGCTGTCCCCGGCTGAGGCAGCAGCCCCTTCAAAAGCCCAGGCCCTCAAAAGAGGCTCAGGGCACCCACGCACGCAGGTGGACCTAAAGAGGGGTGTTGCGTCGACGGGGCGAAGTGATGGGAAAGGACCGGGAGAGGGGGTCGTGGGGCTCGCACTCGAGGTCACCCTTTTCAGGGTGATGGGAGGCCATGGGACACTGGATGTGGACACGTGGCAGGGTCCCCTGTAGTTCGTTTAAGAAACCGTTCCGCGTTCAGCCTGGAGAATGGCCCGGGGATGCTCGGCTGAGGGAGAGGGGACATTCGGAGGGAATCAGCCAGGAGATCTTGCCCAGACGGCCTCGGTGGCCTCCTCGGAAAGTGTGGAAGTCGAGCAGCAGATGGAAGCCGTCTCAGGCTGCAAGCGCAGGTCACCTCTGGTTGTGACAAGGGTGTCTGTTGTTTCATTTCGGCTTCAGGGTTTCCCAAATAGCAGGTCACACCGGAAAGAAGGGGACAAGGCGAGAGGGGTTTTGAGGCTGAGGGGACCTGGCAGACGTTGGTGAGGAATGAGGCGTGAAAGGAGAGCTGAACGTTCGTGTTCCCCCAGATTCTAAGTTCAAGCCCCCGCCCCCTCCTCCCGCTGACCCGCAATGTGATGGTGTGTGGAGATGGGACCACTGGCAGATAATTCGGGTCTGATGAGGCCGGGACGGTGGGGCCCTTGGGATGAGATTTTCATCTTTAGAAGAGAGGCTTCTTCCTCTCCTGCTGCCACGTGAGGACACTGCACAGAGGAGGCCGTTGCCAGCCAAGAAGAGGGTTCCTGCCAGGCCCGGCCGTGGGCACTGTGACCAGTTGCATGTCCAGCCTCTGGACCCACGAGGAGAGGAAGCCTGCTGTTTAAGCCACCCCACCCATGGTGATGTGTCCTCGTGGCCTCAGCGGACAGACACCGTCAGGAAAAGGGAGTGTGGCATCGGTGCTGAGAGAGGGACGGAGCCAGTGGAGCCAGTGGAGGAGGCAAGAGTAATGGGTTTGGGGTATAAAGAGCCTGATGCAGGGAAAGACCAGGAAGGGAGACGTTTGCATTTTGACACCATTACTCTCTTGGTGACGTCTGAAGCTGTGCAGCTGAGAAGGTGGCCCCGGGAGAACTGGGTCGAGAGGACGGCAGGTGAACACACTCAGGATCCTGCAAGGTGTTCAAGGCATCAGGGGACTTCCCGCTATGGTGCAAGAAGATCGAGACATCTCTGGAGCACTGGGATACAGGTTCGAACCCCGGCCTGGCAGAGTGGGTTAAGGATCTGGCATTGCTGCAGCTGTGGCATAGGTCGAAACTCCCCCTCAGAGCTGATCCCTGGCCCAGCGACTCCATGTGCTGCGGGGTGGCTCAAAAGAAAAAAAAAAAAAAAAAGGGCATCAGGCAGGGCAGGAGCGGCTAAAAAGAAGGGGAGGGAAGGCCATCGTGGAGCCCAAGGACAGTCAGCTCCTTAGATGAGAAGGCACCGCACCCTTAAGTCCCGTGAAGGCGGGAAACGCCCCGGGGATTCGGCAAGTGGGCGTTATTGGTGTGCACGGCCAGACTGGTTTTAGGAGCACAGGTGTGGGGGAGGTCGCCATGGCTGGCACAAGGAGGGCACATCACGCACTGGAAAATGAACGGGAATGACAAAAACCTGAGGCATGAAGTCAGCCCAGACTGAGCGAACTCTGGAGTTTCTTGCAAAATCCTGGAAGGGCCGTCCTTGAGCACGGTGGCAGCTCCTGGGGCAGCCTGCAGATGCCCGGAAGATGCCATCCAATGAAGGACGGGATGGAGGACCCTGGGTGGTACAGAGGGCCTCCTCAGCCCCAGGGGTGCTCTGATACCAGACTGTCGACAGTTGGAAGGTTAGTCAATTTCCCCCAGGGCCTCAATGCACCACTTTAGTCTTACTGGAAATTAACTGGTGAGTCTTGTCAAATAACAAAGAATTGGGGTCTTCCCTGCACTTACACAAAAGTGCACACACCCCTCTTTTAAGGGACAACAAAAATCAGCCACAGCAAGTCTGGAGACCCCTAAGCACCTCAGAGCTGATGGTCCTGTGCTAAGTTCTAGGGGACAGACCTTAGCACAGACCTGTGTAAGGCCTGTGCTGTGGCCAAGGGTCAAGAGTTGGACTGCAGAACAGGTGCCAAGTAGGAGCCGTATTTGAGGAATGGTTACCTAAAGTCAAATCCTAGATTATTTCCATATTCTGCATTGAAAACATGCATAGTTTATTTATTTAGTTAGTTTTTGTCTTTTTGTCTTTTCTAGGGCCGCACGCACGGCACATGGAGGTTCCCAGGCTAGGGGTCGAATCGGAGCTGTAGCCACCAGCCTACGCCACAGCCACAGCAACACGGGATCTGAGTTGCATCTGCGACCTACACGACAGCTCACGGCAACGCCGGATCCTTAACCCACTGAGCGAGGCCAGGGATCGAACCTGCAACCTCGTGGTTCCTAGTCAGATTCGTTAACCGCTGAGCCACGACAGGAATGCCTGCATAGTTTATTTTTGATACATCTTGAAATAAAAATAAAACTGTAACAATAGAGAACTTGATGATTAACTTACTTGCTTTTTCCTCTGTTATGACAATTTTAAGAGTTAATAACCGAGCCCCAGAATCTGAGGGAAAAAATACAGTTTTTGGAAATATTCAAATGATATTTATGAAAGTATTTGTCCCGTTATTTATATTTTAAATGCTTACTTTGGAACTCAGGGTAGTATTTTGTTTTTAAAACACTGAAGCCTGGTTGACAGCTTGCTTTTCACAGACCACTGGTTATTTTCTTTACTTTTAATAATCCTTTATTTCATCATAAACAAATGTTCCTGTGTTTGCTAGTCAGATGAATTAATCAAGTCAGCAGTTACTTGAGGCCTTAAAATAAAAAAAAAAAAAAGGCTTTGCAAAATTCCAAGTAATTTGGTGGACTTAAAAAAAAAAATCAGTTTTGTCGGGAGTTCCCTTTGTGGCTCAGCGATAACGAATCCAAATAATATCTGTGAGGACGCAGGTTCAATCCTTTGGCCTGGCTCAGTGGGTGAAGGATCTGGTGTTGCCGTGAACTGTGGTGCAGGTCGCAGATGCAGCTTGGATCCTGCGTTGCTGTGGCTGTGGTGCAGGCCGGCCGCTACAAAAACTAAATAAGTAAATAAACTCTGCATGGTTTGGAATGGATCTATTCATTTATGAGCTTTCTCCTCATTTACACAGAGGTCCCGGAAAACTTTTAGGTGTTTTATGTGGTCGGGAGGTAGATGTGTTAGATCTGATGCACATGCTTTTTCCATTTCTCCTTCAACGCTTCTGTTTGCTTCTCTAAGATTTATTTTTCCCGAACGGCATATTCAGTTGCTGAGGTCATGCAAAATTCTTCAAGAAAATAACCGAGGCAGTTTTCTTTACGAAAATCCGCTTTAAGCAAGAATGGCCCTCCGTTTAACAGAAAACCGGAATTGGTAGCACGGGGCATTCTTTCTTCGGATGGCTGGGTCAGTTGAGGGACCGGCCGACTGTATTTGTGATGTTCGCTCCGACCCTCTCTAAGGAAGTGGATTATCCGTGGACTGATCCCTGAAAATCGCGAACGAACTGTGGTTCATTGAGGTCCTGGCATGCTATGGATGGCCCTTATTCTTTTACAACGCCTTTAAACCACCCTCGCTGAGATAATGGAGGTGTCACCTTGGGAGGATTGCGTATAAAGCGACACAAGAACCGCATAGTGTAAAATAGTAGCTCCTCTCACACATGCCTGTGTGCGTGCGTGTTATTTTTTGCTGACACCGTTTCCGTGATCAGGTGATGCCTTTCCACGGGAGAGGCTGAACTAGAGCAAACTAACCATCGGAATCAGAGTTTGCCAGGATGATCCCGAACAAGTGAGTTATGTACACTGCTCGTATTCACGGACCCCCGAGATGGACCTGGGGTTGCTGGCACAAAGGAGAGAGGGAAAGATGTGTCATTTGCCTTCTGTGTGTGCCAGCATTTCAATACTTTCTCTTACCCTAGCCTCATCACAACCCAGTGTGGCGGGACTTCTCCTTTTTACAGAGATGGAAACTGGGTCTTGGGTTAAGCGACCTGCCAAGGCTTCCAGGTAGCGAGAGGTAGAAGCACAGTGAGAACCCAGAACTTTCTGATTTTATTTTATTTTTATTTTATTTTTGTGTCTTTTTGCCATGTCTTGGGCCGCTCTCCATGGCATATGGAGGTTCCCAGGCTAGGGGTCGAATCGGAGCTGTAGCCACCGGTCTACGCCACAGCAATGTGGGATCTGAGCTGCGTCTGCAACCAACACCACAGCTCACGGCAACGCCGGATCCTTAACCCACGGAGCAAGGCCAGGGATCAAACCCACAACCTCCTGGTTCCTAGTCGGATTCGTTGACCTCTGAGCCACGACGGGAACTCCGGAGAACTTTCTGATTTTAAAAACCCTGTTTCTTCCCCTCCCCTGGTTCCCACGTCAGAATGGCACATCTTCATCCTTCAGCTCCATCGGCATCGTCTTCATCAAACGGCGACTGGGGCACTACGTTTATAGAGATTTACAAACATATATGAAAGTAGAAGGCGTGACATCGTAAACCCTGCTGTGTAACCAGCAACTCTTGGTCAAAATTGCTGCACCCATTTCACAGCCGGGAATATTGAGGCCAATCCGAGATGTCATGTCATTTCCACAGAAACTAGGTCCTTGCCTTGATGGTCCTGGTTCGTTTCGTTTTGTTCGAAGCCTTTACACAAACAGCGCCCTAGAATGTCTTCCTGCAAGAGGGTAGGAAGGTCCCTCTCTCGTTAGTGAAATGCAGATTATTGAGGAGGGGGTGGGGTGGAGGGGGTCGGGGAGGTGCTGGAGTCGTCTTGGGTCAGCTTCCCTGGGTATCGCAAGGAAATCCAGCCAATGAAATTAGCCTAGAAATCTCAATCCCTTGAAAACAGAAAAATCAGCCGTGTTAAGGAAACACCTATAATCTCGGTAGCTTAAATTTTGCATCTGGGCACCCCGTGCGCGCGCTGATGTGGGCGTTCAGACTAGGCGTGTGTACTTTGAAGGTGTGGACAGCAGAGGGCAGAGTTTACTGAGTAGCTTCTGTTTTCCAGGCTTTGCAGTAGTGCCAGGAGGCTTGAGGAGGAACGCAGCAGGGGATCAAACGCTGCTCCCTAGGCCAGAAGGGAGAATGTGTCCTGGGAGGGAAAGCTGGCCGGACGGGCAGGGCTTGGATCAGGTTCCGGCTCTGAGAGTGCCCCTTCAGTTCCGTCATCATTTCAGGATTTTTCCTGAGGGGGCTCGTCTTTGGAGAGTCGAATGCCTGTCACTGAAGTTTGTTTCGTGATAAACAAAACCCCTGTCCAGAAGCCTGGCCCCCTGACTGTGCTCACGGCAGGTGGGGATGGGGTGCTGGGCTGAGCTGATCCAGGTGTTTTGAAAAACCTCCCAGGGGAGTTCCTGTCGTGGTGCAGTGGTTAACGAATCCAACTAGGAACCATGAGGTTGCGGGTTCGGTCCCTGCCCTTGCTCAGTGGGTTAACGATCCGGCGTTGCCGTGAGCTGTGGTGTAGGTTGCAGACGCGGCTCGGATCCTGCGTTGCTGTGGCTCTGGCGTAGGCCGGTGGCTACAGCTCCGATTCAACCTCTAGCCTGGGAACCTCCATATGCCACGGGAGTGGCCCAAGAAATAGCAACAACAACAACAACAACAACAAAAAGACAAAAAAAAAAAAAACCTCCCAGGCATCACTGCATACCTGACAGAATGACAGGTGGGGTCTGACCCTGTTGAGTCCTGAGAAAGCCATCTGGCTGTGCACGTGTGACCTGTGGGTCTGTCTGTCTGCCAGGCTTACAACAGGCTAGTGGTTTTGAAATACTACAGCAGGCGTTGGGAGAGGACGGGGCGTGGCCTAACCAGAGTTATCAGCTATCGATAGGCTCCTGCTACCAGATAGAGTGGTTTTTTCCCCACTGTCCACCAAGGGTGGTTGGGCTGTACTGAGTCTGACGTTCAGAAGCACAGCCTGTAAGCTGTGCCTGCCTACCTACGGGCTGGTCCCAGCGCCACGCTCACGTGCTCAGGGGCGTAGGTTTGATCCCCTGGTGGCGGATCACGGCGGATGGATAAACTGGATTGTCTGAAGCTACACGAACCCTGACTCTGGTCTGCACCGTCTGCCAGTGCTGTGCTCAGGGGGTCCTGGGCTTGGAGCGCTGGGGCCCCTCCATCCCATAGGCCCCACCGGCGACGGGCTTGATGACCAGGAGGAGCACAAGCAGTGTCTGTCCCCCCTCCTGACAACCCTCTTGCTTCCAGCTTGTCACTTGTGGTGCGGCCACCCTACAGCCTTGTACTCTGTGCTTTCCGCAGGTTAGTTCTTGGCTTCAAATTTCCCCACATCCCTTAGACCTAAGTTCCTGGTGTGATACAAGGATCCTCAGAAGAAACTGGTATTCATGAATAGGAAAAGGTATTTAATTGCTTTGTGGCCACCCCTGTGGCACAGGGAAGTTCCTGGGCCAAGGATGGAACCCATGGCGCAGATGTAACCAGAACCATAGCAGTAACAACGCCGGATCCTTAACCCATTCAGCCACTAGAGAACTCCTATTATTTAATTAAAAAATATGTTATTATTATTTCTCTCGAGGGCCGCACCGTGGCATGTGGAGGTTCCCAGGCTAGGGGTCGAATCAGTGATGTAGCCGCCAGTCTACATCCACAGCCACAGCAACGCCAGATCCGTGACATGCATCACAGCTCACAGCAGTGCGAGATCCTTAACCCGCTGAGTGAGGCCAGGGATCTAACCTGCATCCTCATGGATACTAGTTGGGTTCGTTACTGCTGAGCCACAACGGGAACTCCAAAAATATGTTATTATTTTCACAATAAACCAATCCTACACCAATTTGATCAAGTCAGATTTTCTCAATAAAAAGTTCCATTTATTTTTTTTTTCCTCACAGAACTTAAGCTGATTCTAAATCAAGGTAGCAATTCCCTGGGGCTGGGGGGGACGAGAGGAGTAAACAAAAAAAGGCATATCTGCGCTTATACTTTTATAAAAATGCATATAAATAGACGTGGGGGGTTGTGTATACCCAGCAGCAGCCAGTGGCATTCTTGGAGGAAAGAGGATAGGAAAGATGACGATTATTTTTTTTATGATCTGTACCGTGTGAGTTGTGAGGTTTGCAAATATTTTTTTTGTCTTTTTTTGCTATTTCTTGGGCCGCTCCCGCGGCATATAGAGGTTCCCAGGCTAGGGGTCGAATCAGAGCTGTAGCCACCGGCCTACGCCAGAGCCACAGCAACGCGGGATCCGAGCCGCGTCTGCAACCTACACCACAGCTCACGGCAACGCCGGATCGTCAACCCACTGAGCAAGGGCAGGGACCGAACCCGCAACCTCATGGTTCCTCGTCGGATTCGTTAACCACTGCGCCACGACGGGAACTCCCAAGGTTTGCAAATATTAATGAATGAGATGAAATAAGGTAAGAACAAATTCTGCGGATGCGTAAAAGACCAAGGTAAACAGGACAGTCGTGAAGGGGATTTCTGTCTAACTAGATGCCAAGCCTTATTCCAGTGACTGAGGTCGTTGTGATGGCTGTGCCTCACAGGTGGTGGGGGACAGACTGCCCAGACCAAGGGGCAGAACAGAAATGGCAACACAACTCACTCAAACATGAATCCACTTAATCCTTACAACCATCCATGAATGCTTTAGGAAAACTAAAGAAGGAAAGGTTAAAAGCCCAACATATGTATGAGTAATTGGCAAAGAGAGGAGTTGTCACACATTGGTAGGAAACGTTATTTAATAAATATAAATCGTTTATTGATCTAGAAAAACCATAATCAGTTGCCTTTCTCATTCTATAGAGAAAAAAAATCCATAGGGATTAAAGGATAAAATTTTTGGAATTCCCTGGTGGCTCAGCAGGTTAAGGACTCAGAGTCATCACTGCCAGGGCAAGGGTTCAGTCTCTGGCCCCAGAACTTCTGCATTCCATGGGTGCATGCCAAAAGGAGCAGTAAAATTTTTCAGTAAACTTTAGGAGAAAATATGGAACATCTTTATAGGAATTAGGGCATGGAAGGATGTCTTACACAACACAAAAATGTACAAGTGATAAAGGAAAAAAATAAATATTTTTCTATAGGCAGAAAATTGACAAAACAAGCCGCAGACTAGATGAACATATAGCTGCACATATAACTGATATAGAATTAGCGTCCATAACATTTAAATCCTTAGGAATCAGTAAATAATAGATAAATAACCTAATAGGAAAAAGACAAAAGCTATCAGTGGGTACACTCCAAATTTGGAAACCAGAATGACCAATAAACTTCCCTAAAGAGTTCCAGTCACGCTGGCAGTCAGTAAAATGCAAATAAAAATTTATGAGGCCCAGATGAGATTTCAAAAATGTAAAGCATCTAAAATTGTGATAATTTGGAGGAAAATGAATTCATACATATTGTTTGTCATAGAAGAAGTAGGTACAGCTATCCATGAAGGCAATTTAGAATTGTCTCTAATTAGAATTCTCTATAATAAGAGTGGAAGCTGTTTATATGCTGTACCCTACAATTCTCCCTCTAGATATAGTCCCTAGAGTAGACTGACATGTGAAAGTGAGGATTGATGCGTAGAAGTATTTATTTAACAGAAGACAAAACAATTTAATATTTATAAATAGGGAACAAGTAAGTCATGGTAGTATATTCATGATTAAAATACTACACAGCAATCAAATGAATGAACTAGATATTTTGATTTACTATGGATATGCCCAAAATAACCCTTTGCATTGTGACAAAGATTATAGGTGTGGTATGATACCATCTAGGTCAAATTTGAGCCACACAAAACAGTTATTGTTTCTTGTTGCTGATGTATGAAGATAAAGTAAAAAAAAAAAAGATAAAAAGTATAATAATGCAGGATGAAAACATGCACACCAACTCCAAGCTCAGGTTATTGGGAAAGGAGAAGGAAGGAACCTTGTGGCCAGTTCTGGGCCTCAACTGTTTCATAAGGTTTTAGTTTTAAAGATATTATTGTAAGTACAACCAAGTGATAGCATGTTAAACCATGAATGTGCTGTATTCTGTATATGAAATATAATTTCATATTTCATAATTTTTAAAGAGTGAAGGGGAGTTTTAGAAGAAATATAGTCATATTCATGTCAAGTACCATTGGTTTCAATGGAAAGAGGGACCTGTCTCTAGTTGAGGATGGTGTGTGTGCAGTGGACCAGTGTGAAGTGTGGGGAATGCCCTTGACCTGGAGGCCCTCCTGAAGCAGCCCTCGGTACTTGAGACCCTGACCAGAGCCTCTCAATGCATCAACCTGCCAGAGCATCATTTCCCCCTTCAGGTTATTGGGAACAGGTTTGCTGTATACATAAGGGCCTCATATAGTGGCTCTCCAAGGGCCTGATACTGAAAAGAAAGCAGCCAAACAGGGAAGGGAGGGTCAAGAGCCAGGAACTGGGCGAGTTCCACCTCATCGTATAATTAGAGAGTGGCCATGAGCACATATGTTCTTGAAAAGAAATGCAAACTTAGAGATACATATGTTAGAATGGATAGCCCTATCTGAGCCCACTCTCCCCTGGCTGTGGCAAATAATTCTAATGCCCCCTTCCTAACTTAAACTTAGTGCATAGATGATAAAACTGGCATGCATACACCATCCCCCCCCCCAATTCAATATAGGTGAAATAAAATAATGTGTAGTAAAGTAATATGTTAGGTGTTCAGACCCTAAATGGCAGTGTCCTGCTATAGCACTCATGGTGACAGTGAGGAAATCAAAGCTTATGCCTGCTTATAAAGAATAAAACTGGGTTGAAAAGAAAGAAGATCTGAAGTTGAAATAAACTGGGAAAAGCGAGTCCCAGTTTCTTCCTAAAACAGATAATACAGATGAACCCTAGAATTCGAAAGTGTCAGGATAAGTCATGATAGCCTTGTTTTATTTGTATGAGAAAAGAAGAGGAGAAACATTATCCATTGAAGTAAAGAAAGGCTGCAGCCCAGGATGGGTTGTAAGTCGTCGGAGTGGAGAACATGGGGGCTGTGAGAATCTCGGTGCTGGTTCAGGGCTTATTTTTCAATGTGATGTCAAACCAGCGTCTTCTGTGATTATGACATGTATGGGAGGGGAGGCCATCTCCACTTGTCAAGGCATACATTCCATCTTCGGTATGTGACAAGGCCTTGGAGACAGCATCCTTTGCTTCTCAGTGGGGAACACATGGTGGATTGGAAAAAGAACCAGAAAGAGAGAAGGTGTGTAATAAACCCAAAGGACCCAGAGTTCCTGCTGTGGCTCAGTGGTTTAAGAACCCAACTCGTATCCAGAGGATGCAGTTCAATCCCTGGCCTCGCTCAGTGGGTGAAGGACCTGGCATTGCCATGGGCTATGGCATAAGTTGCAGACATGGCTGGGATCTGGTGTGGCTGGGGTGTAGATTGGTGGCTGCGGCTCCAATTCAACCTCTAGCCAGGGAGCTTCCATATGCCATGGGTGCGGCCCTGGAAAAAAAAAAAAAAAAAAAGAAAGAAACCCAAAGGACCCTATCAGGAAAAGACTGAAAAACAAGAGACACCTTCCTTCCTGGGAAATAACTTCAATATGTAATTTTCACAATGTAGATTTATCATTGGGTTATAACTTTTAAGCACATGGGAAACACTATAAAATTTTCTTTTTTTTGGCTGCGACATATGGAAGTTCCCGGGCCAGGTATCGAACCCTCACCACTACAGAGACGACACTGGATCCCCAACCCACTGTGCCATAGCAGGAACTCCTCTTTGTAAATGACCTTCTTAACAGAATTTATTGAGACTACATTTCCTGTGCTTTTATTGAAAACATCTTTGGTTCTGAGATGTTCATGTGTAACCAAGACGTTTTCAAATCACTTTGGATTGTTCTGCTGTGTCGTAACAGGGCCTCCAAACCCAAACCACCCACTTTGTTGGTTCTGCAACAATATACTAACTAGACGTAATGTTGACGACAAGGGAACCAGCTTCCATTTCCATAAGTAGCTTGTTCAGTTCCTTTATTTTCTTGTAAAATCATTCAGTATCACCATGCACTGAAGTACCGCTGATTTATCCTTGCTGTGGGTTGACCCCGTGAGCCACACAGCTTCTCAGGTGCACAGACGGTAGCCTCCTGGCCTGCACTCTAAATGCCAGCGGAGTCTTGCCCTCCTTGTGATGATTGAAAAAGCTCCTCATTTCAAAAATGCCTTTTCATTTGCTGAATATTTAATTTTTCTCCAGGAGTTGTTTTTATTTCATCAGCTGGGCAGTAACCACATGAGAGCAAAGGCCAGGTGATGGATCTCCTTTAAAAGCACCTGCTGAGAATAGGATAAATGCTCTGGGAAAAGGATGTAGGTAAAATGATGAAAGAATAAATTCTGAGAGTGCCTTTGTGGTGCCTTGGGTTAAGGATTTGGCATTGTTACTGCAGGGGCTCAGGTCACTGCCGTGATGTGGGTTTGATCCCTGGCCTGGAAACCTCCACATGCCCTGGGTGTAGACCAAAAGAAAAAAAAAAGGAAAAAAAATTCTTTCTTCCTTATGTTATGCTGTAATTCTCTTCAACTGAGGGGTATGTGCAGACACACACACACACACACACACACACACACACACACACACACATTTTTTAGACTTCATTAAACCTGCATACATCTTCCACCCTAAAGACAGAGCAAGACTCCAAAATGTAAGAAAGATTTAAAATTCTCTTAGATTCTGAGCAAGATGGGGGCAAAGTCAAGCTGCTGAATTATTCCCCAAAGCTCATTTAGTGACAAAGTTGTAGGTTGGTTAGGCTTGTTAAAGCTGCAGCAAAGTGCTTAGTTGAGGAATTACAAAAATTAGAAACCAGCGTAGGATATAAATTAAGACTATCTGGAGGCTAGAAAGATTTGGGGATTTTTTTTTTTTTTTGGTTGTTGTTAAAATATCCAGCCAACTCCTGAAAAATAATGAGTGGTTGCTGTAGCAACCGTGCTTTCGCACGACACACGGAAGAACATGAAAAGGACTGGAATCAAAGGAAGCCACCTGGCTTTCAACTTTAATTTTGGAGAAAGAAATTCACCAAAAATGATTTCTAAAACAAACTCTATTTTATTTTCCTTTTAAAATTACTTTAGAGCGGGAAAAAAAAAAGTGTTGTCTTTCTCTTTTGAAATTCAAAACCCTACCTCGAATTCCCAAGGAGATGAAAACAGTTTCTTTCCATGTCAGAGTGCCCTGCCCTCCTTCACACCTTCACAGGCATCTCCACGAAATTGCTTCTGAAGCGGTTTTGAGGATTGCTGTCCTCGAAGGCCAGCTAACAGGTTTTCCTTGGGCACCTGCTCTCTGCTCCGCAGCTGCTCTTGAAGGAGATGCAGCCCATGGCCTTGCTCTCAAGGGTTCCTGTCCACTTGGCTCAATATCAACAGCTCTTGGGAACCTGCGGAGAAAATTTAAATATAAGTCAGCAAATGGAGAGGAGGAGTTATTAAAGGCAGAAAGGATATGCCTTAGAAAAGAAGGCTCCCAAGAAAGGGAAACAACCCAAGGGCCCATCAACACATCAGCAGAGGAGCGGATAAAGAAGACGTGGTACTCCATGGAATGGTACCCCATACACGACGGAATATGACTCAGCCAGAAAGAGAATGAAGTCAGGCAGAAAGAGAAAGACAAAGGTCATGTGTCATCACTTATATGTGGAATCTGAAATAGGACACAATGAACAGACTCAGACGGAGCGAACAGACTCAGACGGAGCGAACAGACTTGTGGTTGCCAAGGGGGATGGTGGGGAGGGATCAGCGGATGCGAACTCGTGTCTAAGGATGCGTAAATACCAAGGTCCTTCGGGAGAGCAGAGGGAGCTACAGTCAATATCCTGTGACCCACCAGAAGAAAAGAATATGAAAAAGAAAGTGTATATGTATATGTATATATATGTATAACGGAGCCACTCTGCTGTACCGCAGGAATTCACACAACATTGTAAATCAACTATACTTCAGTAAAATTAAAAAAGAAGAAAGGAAGGCTCAAAATGAGGGGGCAAGGCAGAGCCTGAATTCTCCATTGGCAGGAATTTGGATACAGTAGCGGGGTGATTGCAGGATGGGGTGAGGGTGGTACCCAGGAAAAGGTATCAGACTGGAGGGGGCATGGGACGTGACTTCAGGGTCGGGAGACAGGCAAGGGGACTTGGGGACAGCCGCAGCTTCTCTGACTCTGGGTGGGCTCGGGAGCCCCCTGCCCCTCTGAGCTGGCCCTGGAGATCCTGCAGCGCTGCCCCCTGCCCTGCAACCCCCCCCCCCCCCGCTTCCTTCCACGTTCAGACCCCTCAGTCAACCTCCAGCCTCGCTCGGGGCAGTTTGGTCCACTGTCATCGGAGCCAGGGGCAGGGCCATGCTTGAGAAATAATTCAGGGTCCCAGGAACTGGACAGGGCAGCCACAGTGGGTGGGGTCTGAAAGGCACCAGATTCAAAGTGGGAGTGGGCACAGGGAGGCCACCAGGGATGGTAAAGGGTCCGGGGTCTCCTGCACTCCAGGTGGGTGGGACTAGGGAGCTCTGTCATTAGGGACCAGAGGGAGGAGGGGTGCAGGCACGGGGGTGGCCCTGGAGGAGGGGGGCCGGAGCCTGAACACCTGCCTTCTGTGACTCCCGCCAACAGCCCTCAGCTTCTATCCCATCATGTCAGGTCCCCTGGAAGCGGGGGAGCGAGGTCGGCTGTATATGGTCCACCAGCACCTGCCGAGCCGGGAGTGGGAGGAGATGGGAGTCTCACCTGGCGAGGTTCCCATGCTGGGGACACAAGGAACCTGAAAGCAGTTTAAGTCGTGCGTCTTTTTGCCTACTTGCGGCAACAGGGTAGACGTGCTCGTGCATCTGGAAAGGTTGCCTAGGAAACTGTGTACTTTATTGTCCAGACCGGGGGACTTTTGAGGGCAGACTGCCATTAGTTAAACTTCACCCTGGAACACAGACTCCGTGAGCTAGACTGTGTCTAGCAAAACGGGGACATACGGTCACACGTATCTCTGCCTCCCACCCCCTCCCCCGTCACAGGGTCCCTGCCATGTGTACTGTCAGAGGCTGGAGGATGTAGCCGTGAGGATGCAGTCGATGCGGCGTGGGATAGGCTGGCCCGGGAACCTTCTAGAAAAGGGTGGCACGATGGGTGTTGGGACTCAGTGAGATAAGACAAAAACCAGTCTATACAAGGACCAATAACACCTCCTTATGCCTGGAGAGAAGCAGACAGGTCTGCTCCACATACTGCCTGGAGACACCAGAACCTTCAGAAAGGGTCTTTCAATGTGTGTGTGTTATGAGAGGGAACTGGGCTTTCTTTCTGGGCATCTTTCTGTGGCTTAGTTTGTTGTAGAAAGTGACAGCTCTTTTTTTTTTTTTTTTTTGCTTTTTAGGGCCACACCTGCGGCATATGGAAGTTCCCAGGCTAGGGGTCAAATTGGAGCTATAGCTGCCGGCCTACACCGCAGCTCACGGCAACACTGGATCCTTAACTCACCGAGCAAGGCCAGGGATCAAACCTGCAACCTCATGGATACTAGTTGGGTTCATTACCACTGAGCCGCAACAGGAGCTCCCAAGAGTGACCGCTCTTGATGTTGGCCAATAGGCTTGTGCGTGCATAATGCAAAATGGGTGTTTATCTTCACGACGGGTCCTGAAGGCTTCTGGGCTCACTTTTCCTGGGCAGGGCTCCCCCTTCCTTCATATGGAGAATCAGCTGGAGACGTGACCTTCCCTTCAAAGACATTATGTCCTGGATATACAGTGGGCTTGGGTGATATCAGCCCCTAGGAGCCTGTCCACACAGCACAGAATATAACTGAGTGGTTGTCTTGGGGGAAGGGTGCTGGTCCGTGTGGGAACCCAGCCCCAGCCCCTGGCCCTGGGCTATCACTGAACCAGTGAATGAATGAACGCACCTCGTTCAGTGTATGCTGGCACCTGCTCCAAGGGTAGAACTCTGCAGAAAGTCCTTTTTCGTCTCTTGCACCTTCACTGGAGGTTCCCTGCAGGCTGCTTTGATGTTCTCAGTACTTCAACTCTATAGAGGAGCAAACTGAATCCTGGAAGTTTGGGAACTCGAGGCGGCGTTGCAGACTGAGTTCTCGTGATGGAAAGAAGAATGTGGCTTTTGGAGTCAGACAGTGGGGTTCAGATCCGGGTTCTTCCAGAAAGGACTGTCGGGGAGCTCACGGTTTCATTAACATTCCTCTGGTGGGTAAAAGGGGATAACACCTCTTCTGTTCCTCTAAGTGGCGAGAGGGGAGCAGGGCATAGCCAGCCCCCCAGGCCACTCACTGGGGGCCCTGCCTCCCCGGGTCAGCTGGAGATCAGTGTGGATCGGATCCAGCTTGCTCAGGCCCGGTCCGCTGCCACCTAACGTTCTCCTTGATAAGGTGTGGCATCCACAGACCTGGGCAGGAAGAGCTGGAAATAAAGAACCCCTGCTTGCTTAGGACTTGCCGTGCGTGTGTGTGTGTGTGCGCGCGCGCGCATGAGACTGACTAGTTTGAACAGTGAAGCGTTAGTTTCGTGCCACATGCCATGGTACTAGGCTGCTGCCCTGACCTGATTTTGACGACCTGCCCTGAGGGACTGGACCAAGGAGACCCTCCTTGGAGGAGAGATGGCCCAGCTGCTCAGGTAGGCAGGCTCTAAAAAAACCCTCTGGGAGTTCCTACTGTGGCTTAGCTGTAACAAACCCCACTAGTATCCATGAGGACGCAGGTTCGATCCCTGGCCCCTGCTCAATGGGTTAAGGATCCCGAGTTACCCCGAGCTGTGGTGTAGGTGGCAGACGCTGCTCGGGATCTGGTGTTGCTGTGGCTGGGGCTGTGGCATAGGCCGGCGGCTACAGCTCCCATTCAACCCCTAGCCTGGGTACTTCCATATGCCGCAGGTGCAGCCCTAAAAAGAGAGAAAGAGAGAAAACCCCTCTAATTGTCTCCCCCGTCCTGCTCATCTCTCTTTAGATGCCAGGAAATGGCGAGAGAGGCCCATGAGGTCGGAACTTCTGGAGGAAATCTTTCCACCCTCTTCCCCGACCCTTCATCTTTGGCTCCTGTCACCCAGGCCTCCGTCCCACCCCTTCCTCCCTCTTCCTTTTTTTCTAATGCCCTAAGCCACCGATCAAACGGCCGAGCACTCCCTGTGTCCAGGTTTTCTAAGGTGGAGGCATAGGTGGATATAGGAGCAGCTCAAGGATGGATCCTGGGAATCTTTCAGTGAAGGAAGAAGGGAACACACATCTTATCTTTTCTCACCAGCCGCTGGGCATCTTTCTCTGGGAGATACTCCCGGGGCCGGGCAGCCTCTCCAGCCGTTCCTTTCCTGGGCTGGTGGCTTCATTCATTCAGACCGGCCTGGGTACTTCCAAGACTTTGTGCCCGCAAAGGTTTGGAGGGACAGGGAGGGGACGGGCGAAGCAGCCCCACATGTTGTGGGGTTTCCCTGGACCCCAGAAGCCACAACCGAGAATGAGTTGTGTTCTGAGGAAGAGAAGTACTGTAATTAACACGGTGCTTTAGCGTTTATAGTGTGCGTTTCTGTACTTTGTTAAAAAAAAGATGTCATCTGATTCTCTCCCATTTGACGTGGGGGGACCCGGATCTTGTGTAGCTAGCCAGCGTGGTGGAGTTGAATTTTTAACCTTAAATCCAAGGTTTAAAGCGGGGCTCTTGGAAGCAGCGGAGGATATGCCAAGGGAGCAAGAGCATGGGTTGTGCCCTTTGATAAGGATGGAGACGGAGCCTGGTTTCTGCTTCACAGGAGGAAAATGGTAAAGGTAACACGGAACCGAGAAAACCTAGGCTCTTGGACCTACGAGGCTCAGTGACGAGATGTATAGGAAAGTGACGTCTTCCAGTGAGACTGCAGGTCCCCCAGACTCCGTTTTCATCACGTGCCTCCCTTCTCCAAAGCGCGTCTGGACTCCTCGAGTGAAAGGGACAGCTGGGGTCAACTCCTCACAGGCTGGCATCAGTTTCCTCCCACTCTGCTCTCCAGCTCTGTGTTCAAAGACCCAACTCCGTGCATGCCCTCCGCCCCCAGCCATGGGGTCTGGGTGCCTTCCAGACTCCACAGGAGGGCAGACCTCACCATCACGACGAGCCGGGCTCAAGGAGAAACCAAAATGACTGTCTTTTATCACCATGATTTTATAAAAGAAAGGACATTTTAACATTGAAAAACATGTAGGAAGAACATATTTTCCATATAAATACCATGGTTTTTATTTATTTCTTAATTTTCCTTTTTTTTTTTTTGGTCTTTTTTAGGGCCGCATCCGCAGCGTGTGGAGGTTCCCAGGCTAGGGGTCTAATCAGAGCTGTAGCCGCTGGCCTACACCGCAGCCACAGCAACGCCAGATCCGAGTCTCGTCTGCGACCTACACCACAGCTCATGGCAACACTGGATCCTTAACCCACGGAGCAAGGCCAGGGATCGAACCCGCAACCTCATGGTTCCTAGTTCGGATTCGTTAACCCCTGAACCACGATGGGGACTCCCTCTTTATTGTTTTTTTTAGGGTTTCATTGAAGTAGAGTTGATTTGCAGTGTTGCAATCATGTCTGCTGTACAAGAAAGGGATTCAGTTGTCCCTGTACACACATCCATTCTCTTTCAGATTCTTTTCCCACATAGACCACCACAGGCCGCTGGGTAGGGTTCCCCGCGCTATACAACAGCTCCCCCTTGGCCGGTCGTTCCATAGACCTCAGTGTGTGTCTGCCAGTCCCAACCCCCAGTCCATCTCCCCGCACCTGTCTCCTTTGGAAACCGTAACATTTTCAAAGTCTCGGAGTCTGTTTCTGTTCTGCAAACAAATTCATTTGCATGCTTTTTAGAGATTCCACATTTAAGTGATAGCATTTGATGTTTGTCTTTCACTGTCTAACTTCACTTAGTGTAATTATCTCTAGGTCCATCCAGGTTGCTGCAGATGGCGTGATTTCCTTCTTTTTTACGGCTGAGTCATATTCCTTTGTATATGTGTACCACATAGATACCATGGCTTTTAATGGAAAAAAAATCTTACCTTTACAAAACACTCATTCTCTCTCTCTCTCTCTTAAATTACCACCAATTTTGAAGCTATCATTAAGGACCAGAGGTCCATAGACAAGCATTTAGGAGTCACTGATGCGTTTCACGCTGGATTGAGAATATTTCACCATCTGGAATGTTCTTCTGCATCTTCTTTTATCCAAAGTCTAACACTCCTTCCGGTCCCCAATTGCCCGTCCCTGCTCTGAAGCCTTCCCCAGCATCCCGCAGGCTCCACCTCCCCCCAGCCCAGAGCTCTTCTTGTCTGCTTGCCCCAAGCAGCCTTTGTGGCATCTTTTCTATAAGTGAGTACTCTCTTCCGTGTCTTGCCGAGGAAATAAGAAGCATTTTCTATCTCCTTTTAACTTCTATTATTTGTATCAAATGCTACCGCCTAAGTAAGCTTTGAGAGGCAGCTGAATAATAGGAGACGTTCTGTGATGTACTTGCTGTCCTCTGGAGCTGTGTTGTTTAATTAGATGTACTTCGGTTGTTTAGTGACCTAAGTTAAGGCAGAGGATCGAGAGAGTAGCCTCAGCATATGTCGTTGTTAAAAATTATCATGTTAAAGAAAAGCTGCGGCTTTCTAACTTTCATACTGTGCTCAGCGTTTGTTGCTAAGCCAACGTAAAACACAGATCTTGGATTAAAGCTGTAAGAGACCATTGCATTTGTGTGAGTTGTTTCAAAATAGATACATATGTTCTCTATGATTTCTCGTCCCAAAGAATCTGGAACCCAATTGATGGGAGACAGCTGGAGATGCAGTGACTTTGAGAATCTCAGAGGGACTCAGAAGCTCCGAGGGACCCAGGGAACGCAGGTTTGGACAAGTTGGAGGAGTGTCCTGGGCACAGGAGACTCTGCCCGTGACTGAGGGCAGAAGCAAACATGGCCTGGTCAACAGCATGTATGGAAAGGGTGCAGCTGTATTTTTCCTTGGCTTTGATTCTGTCCTGGCTCTCACCTGCGGTCAGCTTTACATGGAAGGGAAGTGCCAGTGGGTCCCCCATGGAGACAGGTGACTCTTGTGGGCTCTGGTGAAGCCCCTCGATCTGCTGTCTGCAGGCTGGACCCTAGCACAGCCGGGGCTGTGGTTCAGTCTGAGTCTGGAGGTCTGGGAACCAGGGGGACTGATGGGCAGGAGATGCACTGTCCATCTCAGTGGTCAGGCAGCAGCGGAGGCTCGTCCTTCCCCTAACGATTGGTCTCTTCAGCCCTTGGCAGACCGGATGGTACCCACCTGCCCTGGGGTGGGGGGTGGGGCGATCTCTTGTACTAAGACCACTGATTTACATGCAAAGCCCGCCTGGAAACACTCTCATAGATGCACCCAGGAACCACGTTTAACCCGGGGGGTTCTGTGGTCAGTCAGGCTGACACATAGACAGAACCACCAATTGTCCCGACATTGGAAACGGGAAAGTTCTGCAGGTGCTTTCCGAGGTGGATCGGCTGCCGTCTGGATGTGGAGGAGGAGTGCGGGACCCAGGGTCGGAGCGAGGCTGCTTGGGGGGTAAACGTGCAGAGATGCGAGCAGAGGAGGGGGGCGTGGAGGAGGCCGGACCCCCGAAGGGAGGGTTCCGGCGGCAGGTGGCAGCACACAGGCGCCTTCCTGTAAGTGAGCGGTCATCTGTCTGCAGTGTTTCCCTGCTGTTCATCCCTCAGGCAGACCCGGAGCCTGAGGGGTCTCTAGTTCGGCAGCTCCTTGGGCATCTGCTGCCTTTGCCTGCTTTTCCAACCAGGGTTCCCTGAGGGTAAATTCCTGTCAAACGGGGAATTGTAGAGCTTGGTGGTGAAGTCTAAAAGGATGGTCACCAAGCTCGGTGGTAACTGTGACCCAAAGATACCACATTTGGGGATTTCTAAACACGCGCACAGTGGGGCTGGATTGACATCCCTACCTGAGAACAGGTACTTCTGGTGCCGACGTCGAGGCTCCAGGACCCACGAGGCGCCGTGTGGAGGGGTCCGCGGCCATCCACGCATGCGCAGATCTGCTGGGCAGCAGCAGGGGCCCCGGCCCCGTTAGTATTTTCAGGGAGGCTGTGCCCAGATTCACAGTCCTGTGCCCTTCGCTGGAATCTGCCCTCTGGGCCAGTCTTGTGACTGCACTTCTGGGGCAGTGGGAGCCCCCTACGGTGCAGAGCTTGCCCCGGCACCATTGGCTGAACCCCAAATGGCCCTCTGCCTGGCTTGGCAGAGCCCCTGAGTCTCTCCTGCCTTTGTCCACAGAAGCCCTGTGCTCCCCACCTGCCTGACACCCCCACTGCCCATCCAGATTACCTGACCTGACCGTGGCCCTGGGTTGCTGTGGCTGCCTTGCATCCTGGCCCATTGCACAGGGATGCTGCCGTGATGGAGGCTGTCTGCCCTGACATGTTTTGTGCTGTTTCTTCTGAGGCAGTTCCCTTAACTGTGGTTTGGCAGACCCCTTCTTTCAAGGGTTATAGGCTTCAGAACAGCGTGGCGTGTGGCCATCCTGTTCCTGCTCCGTGAGGTCAGTCAGCAGGGTCCATACAGTTCAGGCAGCTCACCCCGATCCTGTGCCACTTAATTCCTTCACCTCTGCCCTGTTTGGAAGCCAAGGATGCTGTCTGGGGAAGCCAAGTAAGATTGGAAGAGAGGCGCCTTTATGCAGGGGGCGTGCACAAGTCTTAGGGGTTTTAGCTGATTCTCAGTGCCAGACGAGCCATCTGGGTGGCACGGCCAAGTCCGAACGGGTGAAAATGTGGCTGCTGCTCATTCCGTCTGGAGCACAGTGTCCAGTTCTAGGAAAGCCCCCCTTTTTCTAGCTTTCCTTTTTTTATTGCGGTATAGTTGATTTGCAACGTTGTGTTAGTGTCTGCTGCACAGCACAGTGATTCAGTTACAAGTATATATCCATTCTCATTTCAAATAGTCTTTTCCATTATGGCTTATCACAGGATATTGAATGTAATTCTCTCTGCTGTACAGAACGATCTTGCTGTTTATCCGTTTTATATATACTAGTTTGCATCTGCTAATCCCAGGCTCCCAATCTGCCCCTCTCCCAGCAGCCTCCCCCTTGGCAACCTCAAGTCTGTTCTCTGTGTTCTTGAGTCTGTTTCTCTTGTGTAGATAAGTTCAATTGTGTCATATTTTTAGATTCCACATGTAAGTGCTATCATATATTTGCCTTTGTCTGACATACATCACTTAGTATGATCTTCCCTAGGTCAATCCATGGACCTGTGAATGGCGTTGTTTCATTCTTTTTTGTGGCTGCGTCATATTCCGTTGTGTATATGTACCACATCTTCTCGATCCATTCCCCTGTGGATGGACACTTAGGGTGTTTCCATGGGAGATCTGTTTTTAAGAGAAACGTGTACTTTCCCTGGAGCTATTGTCTAAAACTATGATAGCAAGTATAGCACAGGGAATTATATCTAGTCACTTATGATGGAACACGATGGAGGATAATGTGAGAAAAACAATGTGTGTGTGTGTGTGTGTGTGTGTGTGTATAGGACTGGGTCACTTTGCCGTACAATAGAAAATTGACAGAACACTGTAAACCAACTATAATGGAAAAAATAAAAATCATGATGTAGTAAAAAATAATAATAATTGTGATAGCAACTCACCATTCATGGACATTTACATTTGAAGTAATTATACCTGAAACTGACACATTGTAAATGAACCATACTTCAAAAAAACAATGATTTGAAACATTAAATAAATGTGAACCCTCCGATTTTCCAGCACCAGCCCCATTTCATGCGCTCGGGAGCCTGTGTGCCCAGGGCTGGAGAATGAGGCAGCACAGATCCAGAGCGTTTCCTTCTTCTCAGAAAGATGTCCCGAGCATCACTGCTCTAGACGGTGTCAGCCAGGGTGGCAGGGAGTCTGAGTCTTGAGGGGTTGTTGAAAAAACTGAAGCTGCAAAGCAAAAGCAATGCAGGGTCTATGCTATGGAAACAGATGGTTCACAACAACGGCTCAGGAGAACTTAAAGTCTAATAGAGGGACTGTTCAAAGGAGTAGGTTTTAGTCCACACAAGTACAGCATTTTTATCAGAACCAGACAGAAAGAGGAGTGTGAGTGGTGGTCCCTGGAACCGAGAGGTTCTTTCATTCGAGGTGTCGGCATCAACAGGTGTGTGGTTACTGGAGATACTGGGGGCTGGGGTGGGGGGGGGCGCGGTTGGGTGGTCCTGCCCCAACTGAGGTCCTGCCGTGTCATGCAAAGATTTTAGAACCAGGTCAGTGTGGCCCCAATCCCAGTTCTGTCACTTTGCAGCTGTATGCGTGAGCCCCGAGACCCCTCCAGCTTCACCTCAATAAAGTGGGGACAGGAACAGGAACTGTCTTAAAATAGCATTGTGGGTATTCAGTGAGATGACGAATACACAAGCATCCAGGGCGGGTACAGACGCGTAGTGGGTGCTCAGCCCATGCTGCCTTCCGCCCTCCCGTCCTCTTCCCAGCTGGTTCCACCTGCACCAGAAAGACACCATCCTGATTTGTGTCCATTCTTGCGCACGTCTGACGTGCTCATGAAAACTCCACCCCGGAGTTCCCGTTGTGGCGCAGTGGAAACGAATCTGACTAGGAACCGTGAAGTTGCGGGTTCGATCCCTGGCCTCGCTCAGTGGGTTAAGGATCCGGTGTGGCCGTGAGCTGTGCTGCAGGTTGCAGATGTGGCTTGGATCTGGCATTGCTGTGACTCTGGCATAGGTGGCAGCTGCAGCTCTGATTAGACCCCTAGCCTGGGAACCTCCATATGCTGCAGGTGTGGCCCTAGAAAAGGCAAAAACAAAACAAAACAAAACTCCACCCCACTCAGGAAGTCAGATGGAAATGCAAGGAACTGAGGCTATTATTATAGGGTTACCCCTGCATCCTTCCTAGTGTGTTTTCAAACTAAACTATTTTTAAAGTTTTGATTTTTAAATTTATTTTTATTTTTTTACATTTTAAAATGATAGCTGATTTACCATGTTGTGCCAATTTCTGCTGCACAGCAGAGTGAGTCACTTACACACATACCTCCTTTTTCACATCATTTTCCAGCATGGTCTTTCCAAGACACTGGTTCTTTTTTTTTTTTTTTTTGTCTTTTTGCCAGTTCTTGGGCCACTCCCGCGGCATATGGAGGTTCCCAGGCTAGGGGTCTAATTGGAGCTGTAGCCACCGGCCTACGCCAGAGCCACAGCAACGCGGGATCCGAGCCGCGTCTGCAACCTACACCACAGCTCACGGCAACGCCGGATCGTTAACCCACTGAGCAAGGGCAGGGACCGAACCCACAACCTCATGGTTCCTAGTCGGATTCGTTAACCACTGCGCCACGACGGAGAGACTGGTTCTGGTTCCGTGTGCTGCACAGTAGGGGACTTACTCGCCCTCGTAACAAGCTGTGCCCCAGAGGTGGGGAACCACCCTGTGAGGTGGGTCCCATCCAGTACGGACCCATCACGGTCCTTCCAATAAGGGTGATGTGTGTAAGGTTCCGAGTGTAGATCCACTGGGGTCCTAGCTGAGACCAGAGTGTTTAGTTGTAAATCGCATAAGAAAAATCGCAGAGGGAGAGTGTCATTACGGGAATCACAACTGATACAGCGTCTTCTAACCCCCAGTCAGTATTCTAGGTCCAGTCGTTGTGGTGGTGTGCTGTTCCTGCTAACAGCGGTCCCCCCGCCCGGTTCCAGGATCCAACCCAGAGTCACCGGGGTATTCACTTGTTCTGCCTCTTTCATCTCCTTTCAGTGCAACGTCTCCTCCATCTGTCTTTCTTGTCTTTGGCGACCCTTCCATGTTTGAGTTTTTCCGCAGTGTGTCTTTCAGTGTGATTTGTCGGGTGTATCCTTGTCGTTAGAATTTTGGCCAGATAGCCCAAGGTGCAGCGGAAACCAGGGATGGGGGTCCCCTTTGGGGGTGTTTGCTCTGCAGGGGTCCCTCCCTCCCTGCTCAGCATCTGCCCCCTCCCGTTGTCTTCTCATCACGAAGTTTCTGCTGCAGGCAGACACCTGCAGGCGGGTGGCCTCTGTACGCAGCAGCGGCCTGTTCTGTCCTGATGCTAACATGGATCCTGTTTCTTGGCTTCGTGAAAGCTCAGCTTCGACTCCTGCTCCTGACAGACCCTTCTAGAAACCCACCTGGGGCTTCCCTCTTGCTCTCAGAGGAATCACTCCTGTCTGCCTGTCCCTTCCAGATAGAGGTGGTCTTTTCAAACCTCACCCTCAGGGTGGGTGCGGAGGGCAGGTAGGCTCTTGTTGAGAGTTGAGGGTGGCACGCAGGTGCTAATGCTGGTTGCTCCCAGGCCAGGGTCCCCTGTTCTCTCTCCCTCTGGGTCCATTCTATCCCTGGATTCCCGGGATGGAAGGCATGAGTCTGGCAGATTCCTGTTTCGCACTTGCGACCCAGCTTCGGGTAACTTCCAGGCAAAGGGGGGGTCAAGGCGAAGGAGAGCGGAAGTGTGGGCAAAGGGGGGGCGGCCCTTGCAGTTCTGCCACAGACTGCTCTTCCTCGGCATGCACAGGTGGTGTCACTTTCAGTGTGTGTCCCCACAGCCATAGCGTAGCTGTGTCATCATCATCTCTACGATTAGCTACAGCTTCGAAAACAGATGGTCTGGAGGTCCCGGTGTGGCTCAGCAATAACGAACCTGACTAGCATCCATGAGGACGTAGGTTCGATCCCTGGCCTCGCTCAGTGGGTTAAGGATCCAGCATTGCTGTGAGCTGTGGTGTAGGTCACAGATGCAGCTTGGATCCTGTGTTGCTGTGGCTGTGGGGCAGGCCAGTGGCTACAGCCCTGAATCGATCCCGAGCCTGGGAACTTCCATATGCAGTGGGCAGGAGGCTAAAAAGACCAAAAAAAAAAGAGAAAAAGAAGCTGGTCTTCTAGTTATTTCTGCAGCAAAAATGGGTTTATGCAGGATCAGCAGAGGATTGCAACTCGGGGTCTGCAATCAGGTCGAGTCCCATGCAAGTCCCTGCAGGCAAGGGAAGCACAAGCTTTTATACAGGGGACCAGGGAGTGGGCAGAGCTCCGGTAAACAAGGTCCAGGCTTTTCATTGGCTGAGTCCTTGCCGGGAAAGGGGAGCTCCTCCTGTCTGGGCTTCACTATCCTGCAGGTGGTGAGTACGCCCCCTGCTGGTCTCTCAATGCTGTTGCATTGAGGGTTCTGCTTCCTGACTTTCATTTAATGGATTGTTCTAGGAGCTCTGTATGGACTACACTCATTAGACTTTTATGACAAGCCTATGAATTAGATACCACTACCCCTTTGTACAGACAGAGAAACTGAGGTACAGACTAGAGCTAAATCTCCTTTATTTCAGGGACAAGGAACTTGTAGCTCAGGTTGTGTAATGTGCCAAAGTTCACTCAGCCGGTTGGTGTGAGACCCTGCTGGTCTGGTCTCGGGTGTGTGGTTTAAGCACTGTGGGCCTTGGCTTCCTTGCCCACAGCCTTGGGTCACCGGAGTCAGTACCTGGAGGTCATCAGGAGTCTAAAACAGGTGGAGCTATGCCCGACACGTGAAAGGCCAGCTCATTCCCCCCTCAGGGAAAGAGGACAGACGCAGGCCGGTCCCCTCTCACCAGACACTGAGCTTCCATCAGAACAAACTCAGAAAGGAGCTGCCCTTGAAGTGCTGGTGGATTTAGAGAGATGGAGAGAAGTGCAGGAGGAAGGGCCCCCACTGAACAGAGAGGCTGTGAGGGCACCACCGTCATAGGTCCAGCCATCTGCCACCTGCCCCCCACCTCTCACGGGTCTGGGCTGTGCCTTGGTTATCTGAGTGCATAGCAGAAAGGCTGGGTCATCCACTAAGAAGGCTTTTCTATAACAACCTGCCAGGACATGGGTTGAGACGGATCCTGAATGAGGGGCCTTTTCCTGATGGCTTTTTCTCTCTAAGCAACCTCTTTGGCCTTAAATAATATATATATATATTTTTAATTCATGGTCAGTCCTCATTAAATGAAATAGTAGAGGAGCAGTAGAATGAGAACCCTCAGCGCCCGGGAGGTCACCTGTTCTCCCAAGAAGCTCCCGACTCGACAGCACCCAAAGCAAGAGGCACTGTTTTGAGGGAAAGAAGAGCTCCGCACGGTATCTTGCCCCGTCCCCGAGCCCCTCTGAGGAGGTGGACCTGATGCCCCATCTTTCTCCTGCCCGCCGTGTCTGATGCCTCTGAAGGGCCCATTGTAGTGGCAGGTGTGTGCTCAGTAGAGAGTGAGGTGGTTCCAGAAGAGCACCTGGGACCCCGTTTATACGGGAAATAGTTGTGTCAACAAGTGATTCGCCCCAGCAGCGCCCCCTGGACCAGTCCCCCAGGTCCCAGGTGAGAGCAGGCAGGTGGAAGGAGGAAGAGCTGGCTCGGTGCTGCTTGCAGCCACCCTTGGTTACAGTGGGGTCACCCGAAGTCAGAGGTGACAGTTAAGCTTCTCCAAAGACCTTGAATGACACGTCTATTCAGTAGAACGAGGAGGCAGGGATTGGTGGAAAGCAATGGAGATTTGGGTCAAGTCCTGACCGGACCGTTTTCTGGGCACAGAAATTGACACGCCACGAGATCAATTCAGTGTATGCATGTGCGGGGAAAATGATACATAATCGCATTTCCCCCTTTTACAGAAGAGAAAAATTCCCAGAGACTGAAATGACTTGAGAAAGTTCTCTCATCATCAACCCTGTGCTTCCAGTCCCAGAAAAGATAAGAATGGAACACCCAGCATTTGGGTATTTATGTAAGAATGTCCTTGTATCAGTTAAGCAAGTTGGTGCGTGAGACGCTGTAAGACAGTCCTTTGTGCTTTACTGGATTTCTTGGTATTGGTGCTGTGTCCATATAGCAAAACAGTATGTCATCATTAAAATCATATTTTGGAAGGACTGTTCATTATATAAGAAAATCTCTATATTACAGCAGTAAGTGAACACGTGGGAAAATAAAATCTAAAACTGGATATAGAGTCCAAATATTGTAAAAATACTGGGGAAAAGTAACACAGTGACCCTGTGATATTGGCTGTGTCTCTGAGGATGAGATTATGATGACATAATAATTTTTATTTTATTCTACATTCTTCCAGATATTTTGCAATTAGCGTCAATTATATATATAGCCTCCCAAAAAACCCCACCCCAACATGCTTAATTTAAAACACAACCAGGAGTTCCCATTGTGGCTCAGCAGTTTAGGAACCCGACTGGTATCTGTGAGGAGGCGGGTTCGATCCCTGGCCTCATTCAGTGGGTTAAGAATCTGGCATCGCCACAAGCTGTGCTGTAGGTGGTAGATGCATCTTGGTTCTGATGTTGCCATGGCTGTGGTGTAGACTGGCACTTGCAGCTCCAATTCGATTCCTGACCTAGGAACTTGCTTATGCTGCAGGTGCATCCATAGGAAGAAAAAATAAATAACAACCAAACAGGTATTAGCAGTCATGGTTATATGGCCAGACTGCCTGGGAAGTGGGTCAGCTCTGGGAGCAGAGGGTGATGGCTGGAGTTTCACAGCGTGGCTCCCGCCACGCAACACCTAGCCTTTCCCGCTGCCCTCTTCGGAGCCGTGTCTGTGTTCCAGACCATGTGACCCCTCACTGCCTGGCCCTCAGTTGGCCCCAGCTCTGCTCACCTCCACTTCACACTTGGTGAAGTGTGGGTACACCTGGAACCAGCTGGTCACTCCCCACTTCCCGGCCGCTGCTCAGCCTCCTGGCTGACTGTCCAGACACTGCGGAGGTGGCCT
This sequence comes from Phacochoerus africanus, assembly GCF_016906955.1. Taxonomy (NCBI): domain Eukaryota; kingdom Metazoa; phylum Chordata; class Mammalia; order Artiodactyla; family Suidae; genus Phacochoerus; species Phacochoerus africanus. Next base: position 3,828,917 of record NC_062559.1, on the reverse strand, counting down.
CACTTTGGTGGTTTGGGAGAGAAGGGCTGGTATCTGACAAGAGCAACAGGGAAGCAGTGTCGCTGGTCATTTATCCAGGAATCCTGGGACGCAAGGTGCATTTCCACTTCTTGCGCTGTTAGAAGCTCCTCGAGGGCAGGAGCCCTCGCAAGTCAGCAGCCTGGCTCCAGGGTGCCCAGCAGGATGCTGCAGACACAGGATGAGCTCAGGAAACTTTGTGTCCTTTTTACAGTGACATGTTAATTTCCGCCGTATATCAAAGTGATTTGATTATATATACATATTATTTTTTATATTCTTTCCCATTATGGTTCATTGCAGGATATTGAACACAGTTCCCTGTGCTCTGCAGTAGGATCTTGTTGTTTCTCCATCCTGTATAGAATAGGTCGCATCCGCTAACCTCAAACTCCCAATCCTGCCCTCCTCCTACGGCCCCTTCCATCTTAGCCACCGCAAGTCTGTTCTCTTTGTCTGTAAGTCTATTTCTCTTTTGTGTCCTATTTTAGATTCCACATATAAGTGAGATCATATTTGTCTTTCTCTTTCTGACTTATTTGGCTTAGTATGAGAGTCTCTAGTTCCATCCATGTTGCTACAAATGGCATTATTTCGGTCTTTTTCACAGCTGAGTAGTATTCCATTGTGTATATGTACCACATCTTCTGGATCCGTTCCTCTGGTGAGGGACATTTAGGTGGTTTCCATGTCTTGGCTATTGTGAATAGTGCTGCTGTGAACATAGGGGTGGATGTGTCTTTTCAAATTTGCATCTTCTCTATATATGCACGGGAATGGGGTGGCTGTATCATAGGGTAATTCCACTTTCAGTTTTTGAGGAACCTCTGTGCTGTTTTCCATGGTGGTGAAACCAACTTAACATCCACCCTGTGCCACAAGAGCAACCCAAGCCAGTGAAGTGACAATGCTGCACCCTTAACCTGTAGGACGGCTCCCTTTTCTCTGCACCATCCCCAGTATTTGTTATTTATTGACTTTTTAGTGGTGGCCATCCTGGCCAGTGTGAGGTGGTCCCTTATTGTCGTTTTGATTTGCGTTTCTCTGATCATTAGCGATGCTGAGCCTCTTTTCATGTGCCTCTTGGCCATCTGTATGTTTTCTTCAGAGAAATGTCTGTTTAGGTTCAACTTTGAAACATCAACTGTCTTTACGCATCTTTCAAATTCCTCTGTAAACAGGAAGATTGTGTCTAGCAGAATCATGTTTTTAAAATACGGTATTATCCCGTTTGAAGTTTGGTTATGGATGTGTGACAAATTACCCCACATTTTTTAGTTATTTAAAAAAACAAGCATTTATTATTTCCCAGTGTCTGGAGGACAGGCATTTGAAAGCGCTCAGCTGGAAGGTCTGGCTTAGAGCTCTCGGGACAGAACAGCCTAGATGCTGGGTGGGCAGCATTGTCTGAAAGCCCCACGGGGGTGGCAGCCCCACGTGGCTGTTGTCAGGGACCCTCCGTTGGGTCATGCGAGCCCTTCCTCATAATGTGGCATCTGGCTTCTCGCCAAATAAAAGATTGGGGTAGAGGTGGGGGGCAGAGACGGACCAGGATGGAGGTGCAGTGCTTTTTTATGACCTAGGGTCCCCAGTTGCTCTCAGGCAGTTGTCTTCATTCACAAGAAACAAGTCCCAGGGTCCAGCCCACACACTCTTGAAGGGAGAGGCCTCAGGGACTGTGTGGCCATACTTTTGGGGTTCAGGAGGTTCAGGAGGTTCAGTTAAGCGGGACCGAGCTGCTGGGCTCCGGCGGAGCTCTGAGGAGTGGCATAGACACCGCCTTGTCAATGTCCAGACTTCCGGGGACCCCTCCTGCCCCCTGCTGGTGGCGTTCACGTCCAGGAGGGGTGGCCCCGCTGGACTGGCCCCAGCGCGAACCGCCCTCCCGTCTTTAGGATGCTGAGGGTTGAAGGACAGCAGTGTCTGGAGTCCCCTGCCTTTTGCCATCCGGCTCGAAAAGGGGACGGTCACCTCTGCCATGGGAAACACCTTATTGCTGCCTCACTGGGCCGTGATGTGTGTGGTTCCTTCATCTTCCCTTGCAGGGACTTGCACCCGTACACCTCCACTTCTCAACGTGTGTCCAAACAAAACAAGCCTCTAAATTCATTCCCGCCCCATAAAATGTCTCTACAGGTAAATCGTGCCTGGCTGGTCGTCCCCACGGACGCCGTAAACAGCCTCTAGATTTGCTTCACAGGCAGTCGCATGAGCACTTGTGCTCTTCTGATGGAGAGGAAAGATTTGCGATTATTAGGGAGAATGGCCAAACAGACGCACGTCTTTGGCATGCAGTGAAAATGGGAATCAAGTGACAGAAAGCGGAAGTTTGTCCCCCGTAAGGGAGGGGCTCGCTGGACCCAGAGCAGAGTGGAGGAAAATCTACCCCATCACCCTTTCTCTGAATTACAGCGATATCGGCTTATATTAGAAATGATACAAGCCCTTCACTCATCAGTAAATATTGAGTCCCAGGCATGTACCAGGCTCCAGAACTGCATTAACCACTTGGGGTACAGAAGGGGACACCAAAAATCCTCACCTTCATCGGGCTTATATTCTAATGGGTAGAACCCCCCCCCAAAAAAAAACAACCAACCCCAAGTACATCAGTGAAAATGATTATATTTTATCTGGTGATGAAGTCTAGGGAAAAAAACCACGGAAAGTGTGGCCAGGGTGGACCCTGAGATGCTGACACATGGCCGTAGAGCTGAGTGCGGCAAGAGTGACCATGGGCTCTTGCAGGGAAAACCACTGCAAGCAAAGAGCAGAGCAATGCAGTGGTCCTGAGGCCAGCAGGCCTGTTGTGTTACAAGGAAAACCACCGCAAGAACACAGCAGAGCAATGCAAAGGTCCTGAGGCCAGCGGGCCGGTCTGTTACAAGGAAAACCACCACAAGAACACAGCAGAGCAATGCAAAGGTCCTGAGGCCAGCAGGCCCGGTCTGTTATAAGGACATCAAGGAGGTCTTTGTGGCTGGAGGAAGGTCAGGGGCACGAGGAAGAGCCTGATCAGGTCAAGCCTTATTGGCTGATATTTAAGGAATTGCCTTTAACCCGGGTGAATTGGCAGCTGCCGGAGGGTGGGAGGGAAGAGGCCCCCACCTGACAGATGTTTTCCAGGGTCTTCGTACCCCCTGACTGCTTCGCTGAGTCACCCCCACCTTCCCCCATCACAGGCATATCCTGCCCGTCCTTCAGTCTTTGCTTGCACGTCCTTTTCTGAAAAGCTCCCTCTGGCACTTCAGACACAGATTAACTGTGCATCCCGTGAGCCCCAGGAGCATCCTGTGCTTATTTCTACCTCGGCGCATAACTCTGCATCAGGAATTGTGGGTGCGATTTTCTCTGGCCCAGAAGGAGCCAGGGAGGATGAACTGCCTTATGGTATGGGTACCTCGCTGGAGCTCAGGATTCCTGATTTCCTTCTTCTCCTCCCCTCTTCCCTCCCTCCCTTCCCCCTTTTTTTTTTTTTTCTTTCAACACACACCTATAATCCCAGACAATAGAAGGAGAAGAATTAAGTGAAGCAAGATGCTTAGAAGGGAGGCTGTAAGAACCAGAGGAAGAGGGCAAAGCAGAGAAAGGAGTGAGCAGCAGCGGTTCCTGAATAACAGAGGCCAGAAGTGTGTGCTCAGAAGGCGCCCTTCGAGTTCATGGTTAGGACATGGCTTGGGAGCTGTGTGTAAATTTGAGCACTTGTTGTTCTCACTCTGCTGCTCACCCTGCATTCATCCCTTCACTCATTTGCTCAGTAAATACCTGCATGAAGACCCTACTGACCGTACAAGGAATAAGCATTATTTCTCAGCCTCCTGGCCAGTTCGCATTAGGTCTTTTGTTTGAGTTTTTTAAAATTATAGTTGATTTACAGTGTTGTGTCAATTTCTGCTGTACAGCAAAGTGACCTAGTAATACACACACACACACACACAAACACACTCACTCCCTTTCTCATGCTATATCTTCCATCTTTGTCCATCCCAAGAGACTGAATACAGTTCCCTGTGCTGTACAGTGGGACCTCATTGCTTATCCATTCTAAGTGGAATAGTTTCCATCTACGAACCCCAAACTCCCCTTCCATCCCATGCTCTCCTTCACCCCCTTGGCAACCACAAGTCTGTTCTCTATGTCTGTGACTCTGTTTCTGCTCTATAGAGAGGTTCGTCCATGCCGTAATTTAGATTCCATATATAAGTGATATCATATGATATTTGTCTTTCTCCTTCTGACGTCACTTAGTATGAAATTCTCTAGTTGCATCCATGCTGCTGCAAATGGCATTACTTTGTTCTTTTTTATGGCTGAGTAGTATTCCATTGTGTATATGATGTACCACATCTTCTAAATCCATTCATCTGTTGATGGACATTTGGGTTGTTACCATGTCTTGGCTGTTGTGAATAGGGCTGCAGTGAACATAGGGGTGCATGTATCTTTTTGAATGAAAGTTTTGTCTGGATATATGTCCAGGAGTGGTGGGATTGCTGGGTCATATGGTCGTTCTATGTTTAGTTTTCTGAGGAATCTCCATACATTCCCACCAGCAGTGTAGGAGGGTCCCCTTTTCTCCACACCCTCCAGCACTTGTTATTTGTGGGCTTTTTAATGAAGGCTATTCTGACCAGCGCGAGGTGGCAGGTCCTTGTAGTTTTGATTTGCATTTTTCTGATAATTAGCAAAGTTGAGCATCTTTTCATGTCCTGCTGGCCATCTGTATGCCTTCTTTGGAGAAATGTCTGTTTAGGTCTTCTGCCCGCTTTTCGATTGGGTTGTTGGTTTTTGTCGCTGAGTTGTGTAAGTCGTTTGTATATTTTGGACATGAAGCCCTTGTCAGCTGCATCGTTGCAACCACTTTCTCCCATTTCATAGGTTGTCTTTTCTGTCTTTTTTTTTTTAAATGGTTTTAATTTTGCTGTGCACAAGCGTTTTAAGTTTGAATAGGTCCCATTTGCCTGGCATCAGCCGTACCAAGGTGTTCGTAGGTCAGTCTCCCAAGGCAATAGAAATGAAAGCAAAAATAAACCAAGGGGACTAAGACGGTTTAAAATAACCCATCGTCCGGGGCTTGCTGACCTCCCACTGTCCGGGTTCCTCCTTCCTGATTTTCGGTGTGGCCACTGCCCCGAGCTCTGACCTTCCTCTTTGTCCCTCCCGACCTCGCCACGGGACCACGGGACCTTAGGGATGACGGGAGGCTTTGCCTTCCTGGAATCACCTCTTCCTGTGCTGGGCCCGCCCCTCGGAACAGCGGCTCGTCCCTCAAAGCTGGTGGCTGCCCACTGGTTGGGAAAGGCTCCTGGCTGGAAGGGCAAGGACGGGCGTGTGCTTTTCTTGCTGGTTTTTTTTTTTTTTTTGCCCAGACCTTGAGAAATGTTGCTGGACAATGTTGTCATAGTCTATGAAGCTCGTTTGTCAGTGGCTGGAAATCTGGACCCGCGTGATGTACGGCCCGGAGGACGAATGCGTTCTTCCCTGGTCACTGTCAAAGTCAGGTGTGGCGCCCACAACGGAACTGCTTCCGTGACCCGGCGGATGTGTTCGGATGGTTAAGCAGAGTCTTTCAGAGCCGCCCAGACTTCTGAAAACTGGCTGCTCATGTGAATTTATTTGGTGGCTTGGACTTGGCCCCCACTTGAGACTTTCCCCAGGGGTCTTCTAGCTTTTGTAAGACACGTCTGGGTCTCTGTTGTGCACTTACCTGCTTCTGCATGTTGTAGCTCTTAACCTACGAACAATTCATGGCAGACACGACTAAGATTAGGGACAAATACTCAAAGGTCTGACTCTGGTCCCCCCCACTTCTCTGACAGATAATCTAAGGATCAGAATACCTTGCATGAAAGAAGGCAAGGGGGCAGGCGGGGACCCGGCCACGGCTCATTGTGTCCCCCTTGTTCACTGTTCACGTGGAGAGGGTCGGCCAGAACTCCCAAGGGGAGACGTGATCTAAGCAAAGAGCTGGTCAAAGCGCCTCTAGCCCTGGGCTTTCCAGTCCTGGCCAGTCCCTGGGTGGGTGAGCCTCGCCTCTGATCCAGTGTGACAGGCGTGGCTGCGAGCCACACTCAGCCCTTCCCGCAGCAGCCAGCACACCCCGTGTCCCAGGTCGAGGCTCCCTGAACTCACCGTCTCCAGGGCCTGAATCTTGAGGAGGAGCCCTCGTTGCTCATGACAGCTCAGCCGCTCTTTGGCACCTGGCCGACACCCTTTCATGCTCCCTCTGCCCTTGCTTGGGATCCCGCGGTAGCCCATCAATTACATGAATCCCCAGACACAGGAAGCCCCAGCTGGTCTGTGCCTCTGGTCTGCGCGTTCCCATTCTACGGCCCCTTGAAGGAGAGAGACAGGACCTCTTACTCTGGGTGGGCCCCGCCTTGGGACTCACTTGGATATAATTTCGTTTAGAGCATCGTGAGCAAACCCGGCTCGGTTAGTCGCTGCCTTTGCTCCCAGAGAGAGCGTCACCCGTTAAACGGTCTCTACTATGAAAACTGTGCTTTTATACCGGTCTGTCCTCCCTGCCAGGGGCTCAGTCCTTTCAGAATAGGAATGGAAATTCTGGCTCTGATCCGTCTGCATCTCCAGCGGCGCTTTAGGGGCCCGACAGGTGTCATCTCCTTGGTGCTCATTTATTGAACGTGCTGGTGGACAGTGACTTTTTTTTTTACTTTTTTTATCCTTTATTTATATATATATATATTTTTTTCTACTGCACAGCATGGCGACCCAGTTCCACATACGTGTGTACATTCTTTTTTCTCACATTACGTGTTCCATCCTAAGTGACTAGACAGAGTTCCCAGGGCTACACAGCAGGATCCCATTGCTCATCCATCCCGAAGGCAGCATTCTGCATCTGTTTACCCCAAGCTCCCGATCCCTCCCACGCCCTCCCCTTCCCCCGTGGCCACCACAAGTCTTTTCTCCAAGTCTGTGACTTTCTTTTCTGTGGAAAGCTTCCTTTGTGCCGTGTAGTAAATTCCAGATATAAGTGACATCATGCAGTATTGGTGACAGTGACTTTTCAGGGATGAGCAGAACAGGTGTGGTTTATATTCTAGCTAAAGGGTCAAACCCATGCCATTAAGCACATATTAAAAGTTGTCGTGGAGTTCCTGCTATGGCGCCGTGGGTTAAGAATCCAACGGCAGCAGCTAGGGTTGCTTTGGAGGTGCGGGCTCAATCCCCCACCCAGAGGCGTGTGTTCAGGGATCTGGCATAGGTTGCAACTGTGGCTTTCATTCCGTCCCTGGCCAGTTCCCGTCCCTGGAACTTCCATATGCCGCAGGTGCAGCCATAAAAAATTTTTATGGTAATTATCACAAAGTCACGAACTCTTGCTCTGGCCACCTCATAGGATCGATTGTGCCCTGAGTGGTGTCTGCAGTCCCCAACACAGACTGCCTACACTGTTCAGAGTCCTTCCCTTCAAATCTGACATGACAGCTAACTGCGGACGGATCCCGCTGTGCTGCCTGCGCCGGGCTGGGCGCTGGCGATTCCAGAGTCGTTCACTCCGTTTGTGTTCCGGTGGGAAGAGGGGGTAGGTGGTAGAGGAAGGAGAAGCAGTGATCACGTGGTGGTGACCTTTAGGAGGTGTGCGAAGAGTGACCGGGGCAGGGGTGGGGGTGGGGGGCTTTGCTGGGGGAGAGTTGGGAGGTCTAAGAAGATGACGCATGAACTGAGACCGAAGCGGCAGAGGAACCAGCCTGTCCCCAGGGAGAGGCAAATGCTTTACCTGTGGGGAAAAGGGACCTGGACCACTGGACCATTGATGAGATGGGACGGCCGTGAGGCCAGTGTGGCGGGTGGGGTTGTGCAGGGGAGGGTGTGAGGAAAGGGGGTCAGTGGCCTGGAGAGGAGTCTGAGCAGGGGCGCCCTGAAACTGGACCTACCACACACGTGGACGTGGAGGTGAGGGGCCCTGACCTTCACAGCGTGTACGAGGAGGCAGGGGGCTGTGGCTCTCTTGGTGGCATTCAGGCCTGTGGGAAGGAAGCCTGACCTAGTGCCAGGCACTGGCACAGAGATGCGCCAGCTCTGGGGCTCTGTGATGCCAACACTGACCAGGGACCTTCCCTATCTGGTGACAGCCCAGACCCGGGCCCGGAACGGCCACTCGAAGGCCCTTTCCACAGGGGGGCTGAGTATCCGCTCTGTCCCAGAGCTCAGAGGGATAATTTGATTTCATTTGAACTTCAGCAGCTCTCATTGCCTTTGAAGTCTCATTCAGTTGAATTTAATAACAAGTAAATAATTCATGAGGGCTGGGACATGAAAGGAAGAGGACAATAAAGAAAGGGACCCGCCAGATACAGAGGGGGCACCTTGTCCCCCAGCCCTGCCTCCGTGATGGGCAGGTCAGCTTGGGGGAGGGGGGGTGCCCTCACTCCTTCAGGATGCTCCAAGCGACACCTGTGGGCCCGGGCTTGAGCCAGTCGTGGGCACAGGCCCCCCACCCCATGCAGGGCCCCTGCCCCTCCTGCTCTCAGCCACCGATTTGCTCAGGGGCCCGCAGTCCCCTCTGAGCCATTGTTTCCTGCCTGTACGATGTCAGAGCCTTTACTGAAACAATTGATCCAGACAGAGGTCCTGCGTGGGTATGAAACGGTTCAATCAGGTCATTTACATGCTGCTAAAGCATCACCCAGGGGTCCTTTGCTAGGTGCAGGGGGAGAGCTGTCAATCACCAGCTCAACCGAACTCTCAGTCTCCACGTTCCCAATGGCCAGACAGACACGTTCTGCGTGGCCATAGGAAGTAGCCAGCATCCCACTCAGAGACGCCATCGAGGTTAGGCTGAAAGTCATCAAGCTCTTTGTCACTTTCATTTCCTAGGAGACATGGATACAAAACATCAATATAGACACCAGGAGAAGACAATCAGAAAAAGCCACAGGTTGACAAGCAGCCCATTTTTTTCCCACAACCCCCTGGTGTTCTGGGGGCCGGCAGCTGCTAGGGTGGGCACTTTCTAGACTAAAACACACAAACCCCCCACGGGCAACTTGTTAAATCCTCATGTATACAAACCAGCTCCACAAGATGTACTTGAATAATGAGGGAAGTTCTTAAATGTGAGACGACATTCAGAAATCATATTCATTTTTTGGAGTTCCCGTCGTGGCTCAGTGGTTAATGAATCCGACTAGGAACCATGAGGTGGCAGGTTTGATCCCTGGCCTTGCTCAGTAGGTTAAGGATCTGGCGTGGCCGTGAGCTGTGGGGTAGGTCGCAGACGTGGCTCGGATCCCGTGTTGCTGTGGCTCTGGTGTAGGCCAGTGGCTACAGCTCTGATTAGACCCCTAGCCTGGGAACCTCCATATGCTGTGGCTGCAGCGCTAGAAAAGGCAAAAAGACAAAAAAAGAAAAAAAGAAAAAAGAAATATATTCCTTTTTTAAAAAGTGTGACATGTGGGGAGTGTCTCTTGTAGCTCAGTGGGTTAAGAACCCGACTGGTATCCATGAGGATGTGGGTTTGATCCCTGGCCTCGAACCAGGGGGTTAAAGGATCTGGCCTTGCCGCGAGCTGCGGTGTAGATCACCCATGTGGCTGTGGCTGTGGCGTAGGCCGGCAGCTGCTGCTCCTATTCGACCCCTAGCCTGGAAACTTCCACATGCCACAGGTGTGGCTATAAAGATATATATGTGTATGATAAAAGGTGTGAAATGTGTTAAATTAGCTATCTAGGAAAACATCTAGGGCTTGGGGTCTCCCTTCTCAAGAGTTGTCCAGCCCAGATTTTTTGTAAGATGCTTACTGCATTGTTTACAGGCCACATGCCGTTAATGTTTGTATTCACTTCAAATAAGTTTTGAAAGTAGATAAAGAGGTAGTGGGGGAATGAGGAACACCTGTCAACAGCTGGATGATGGGAGTAGGAAAATTAATTATACCCAATGATGCTGTCTAGTTTTTTTTTTTTTTTTCAGTTGCCTGCTAAGATTTATTGGTGGTATTGGTGGTATGTGCATTTAATCTCTGGTAGCCCATTATTCTTCTTAAAGGGTAAAGAATGAGTTGATTTGATTAACACTCCATTAACCACCCATTGCCACCCATCCAGACACTGAACCTCTGGAGGAGCAAAGCCCTGATGGGTATGTTTTGGCAGCAGAACAAGGAGAGGGGACCCTTCAGAGCTTAGGACCCTCATGGGGGTGGAGGGTCTGCAAGACCCGTAGCCTCAGATGCCCAGAGTGCCCACACCAAGGGGAGGTGAGAGAGGCTGAATTCAAACTGTGGTGGGAAGACGAGGGGGCGCTCAAAAAAGTAAAACACAGCACTTAATACGTTGACTGAATATTGATCGCTACTTAAAAAAAAAAACAAAAAAACCCCCAGAGGTTCCACATGGCTCTAGAGAGAAGTGTAAATAATCAACATAGTTGAAGTGGGAAGGGCTGGGAGCCATGGTTTGATGGCTTTCTAAGGCTGGGTGTTTATCAAGGGTAGTTTTCAGGCTGCAGTTGTGCAGGGGCCGGGGACCACATTTGCACCCTGTTGGTCTTCCATGGGGGTTTTGGAGGCAGAAATAGCCAATTTAGTGAGTTTGTTCAATTCAGCCCAACTCAAGTGTTTGTGCTGTTGGACGCCAGCTCAGCTCATCTCGTGTGGCCGCAGGAAGCACAGAGATGTGGTGTCTACCTCGTGTGTCCCTGAGGGGTGGAGTTACCGGAAACAGAAAACTCCAAGGCCGAACCCCTCCACTGGCTGGGCAGTTAGGGAAGCACCCCTACTGACCCCTGGATCTAGTGTTTACTGCCAAGTGGACGTGCTGTGACAGCAGGAAGCAAGGACAGAAAGGGGAGGGAAACCCATGAAGGGACATCAGGCCCGTGTCAGAAACCTGCACAACCTAACAGAAGAGAGATGGGGCATGTCCATGCTCTGCGGGATGGGACCCACAGAAGAGAGGTCACGTCCATGATACATGGGATGGGACCCACGGAAGAGAGGTGGGGCACGTCCATGCTATTCAGATGGGCCAAAGAGTGGTGGGGCTTTGGCAGTGCTGAGTGGGTTTCCCACAGGATTAGCTGGTGTTCACTTGTATGTAAGAATTTCTTAGAAGGTTCCACGCTTCAAGCTCATGCCACCAAGAGGAAAAGGGTAGGGAGACCTCCATATCTCTAGGTGGTTGAGCAGACAGACCCATGGCCCCAGGATCTGGAAATTGCTGTCCCTCCAAAGCTAGAAAACCTTGCATGGTCTGGGGCATCCGACAGTCTGGATGGAGGGGAAGCAACCAGAGAGAGCGGGAGGTCAGTGTGGGCTGGAGGGCTGGGTGCGAGCAGGTTTAGGATTAAGGATAATGAGAGAAGAGTGAAGGGGGTGGAGAGGAGGGGCATTTGAGAGATCAGCTGTTTGGGGGCCAGAAGGAGACCTTGCTCCTTCAGAAAGGGGCTTCCAAGCTCAAGAGTGAAAACAGAATTTTAATGGTCCCGTGTCGGAGCCTCGATTGGAGGGGCAGACCCTTGGTTTGTTGTGATTGGCGATTAGCGGTGCTCCTCACTGGTGCGGCTGAGCATAAGTTTTTGATCAGGGCTCTGCCATCAGACTTGCGGGGTTCCAGGGAGCAGATGTCAGGCCTTCAGCAGCACCAGCTGCATGGGGTCGAATTGGTAGGAGAGCTCCATGCCCCCGCCCCCATCAGCCCGCTTCACCCTGCCATGACCCGATGGCCTCACCTGTAACAGGGTAAGCATGGTGTCTGCCTCAGAAGACCGGGGTAAGCATCAGACAAGGAAACCTATGCCAGTTCATCTCACCGTGCCTGGCACACGACACTCACTCAGTAAACATAGGCCGTTGTTACTATCACAGGTGCTTATACTATCCAGGCACCTGTCAGAGGGAGTCATGATTTAGACCAATGGCTAATGGAAAATACTTACGTCGGTTATTTTCTTGTCTGGGTGGTGCCAGAGGGAACAGTAAAAATAAAAACAAGCATGATTGTTTGCAGACCTGATTTAGTTGATGGAATTAGATGTCTCTTCTATTTTTCTTTGTCCTCACCCTGCGCCATAAAATCTCATCTAAATATAACTAAGGGGAATTTTCCCACATCGTCAACATATTTCGAGGCATATGTCTGGATCCTTTTTCTTAACAGAAAAATGGTGACGTGCATGTATTTCTAATTTTCTAAAAAAAGCTTTGTTTAAATTTCATTTAGACCCAACTAGTCCGGGATGGGCTAAAAGAACCCTTGTTTTCCAATTGACCCTCCTGTATGCCAAAACATTCTCCTTGCATGTTGGCCAGAGTGCATCACAAAGGCGGGAACGCTGCTCCAAGGTGGAGTAATTAGGAACGTTCAGCATCCTTGAACTTGAACACCCCGGAGTTGCCCAGGATACTTCGTGTTTGGGATTCTATCCTGGCAACGAAATCAACATTTACATCGTAATTCCCATCAGACTCCGGGAACCTGCTGTCCAAGAGAGTCCTAAACCAGCTGGTGAATTTAAATCAGATATTATGCTGTCGACAAAGGAAGGAGAAATCTTGAAGCTTTATAACAGGGAACGCATTGACAAGAGATGAAAGGCATCCTTCAGTAAGTATTGGGGAAAACTGCTGTCAACTTTCTGATCGTCACAGAATGCTTTGCAGAAATATTTTTGCAAGAGTTGAGCTCCCGGAAAAGGCGCTCCGACTGTTCTTCTCTCTGTCACAAGGTGCTTCTACTCAGGACCTCATTTCACACAGCCCTGGTCACCCCAGCCGGACTCAGCAAATGCCAGACTCTTTGCAGTTCAATGGCGACGTCTCAGTTTTCCATGGCAGAACCATCCCTTTCAGATGATCTTGACCCTATCATGTTCTAGCCGAATCATCTCGAGCCCGTTACTTCAACTTTTTGGGTCTCAGTTTTGTTATCTGCAAAATGGGCACAATAGTGCCCTCACCGTATAAAGATTACATGAGATCGTGAGCCAGACACATGAGAGTGAAAGTTAACTTTCATTCAGTTACTGAGGTCAGGGAAGGAGGAGACAGTGGGGGGCCACAGTACAGAGGTTATTTGCCAGTGAGTTTCAAAGATTCCGCAAGAGTTTTATCTTCCTAAAAATGAGGATTCTAACTGCAGGGGCTCACACCCTCTCCCAGGGCGTTAGGCTCCACTGCCAAAGCAGATACAAAGAGTGCAGCTGGGAACATAATGATACAGTTCATCTTTCATCTCCGCGGACCCACTTACAGAGTTTCCACTTTCCAAATGTTTTCACCTGTGCCTGGGAGGCTTCTCCAGTCTGCCAGAGTGTCTGCCCTGAATTCCATGAGCTTTCTGTGATACTGGGTGTTTAAGCTTGTGCCGATGCTTGCCCCTAGCCATGGTCTGATTCTGACATGCGCTTGCCTGGAAGCATGCGAGGGCTGAGGCGGGCGGGGTTGGTGGAGACGGAGGTAGGAAATTGCTCATCAGTCCTGGTGCTGCACTGCTGGCTGCCTGCTCCCAGCTCCCTGGCATGTGACGTTACGAGGGATGAGGGGCAAACTGGGATTTACGTCTGCCAGGCAAAGGGAACCTTACTGGAGAGTTCAAATTCGAAGCAGAAGGAAAGGATTTCACTCCAGTTATTAACAGCTTAGTTATAAAGTCAGATAGAAAGCCAAATACGTGGTTTTTGTGACAAATGGTCCAATCCCTGCCTTCCACAAACATTCAGTGGTCATAAATCCTTCCCATGCCCACGCTTATGTGCTGTGTGTGCCAGCTAAGGTTTACTTTAGTTACTCAGGTAGCTTTTAAAATCTGGGACTGTCTTTTACTTCATTTAGATTTTCTTCTCCAGAAGAGGGAACCCTCCCACCCTGTTGGTGGGAAGGTAAATTGGTGCCGCCACTATGGAGAACAGCATGGAGGTTCCTTCAACAACTAAAAATAGAGTTGCCATATGATCCAGTAAAACCACTCCTGGGCGTATGTCCAGAGAATACCCTAGTTCTAAAAGGTACATGCACCCCAGTGTTCGCAGCAGCACTATTTACAGTAGCCAGGACATGCAAGCAACCTAAATGTCCATAAACAGGTGAATGGATAAAGAAAATGTGGTACATGTACACAATGGAATATTACTCAGCCATAAAAAAGATTGAAATACTGCCATTGGTAGCAACATGGATGGACCTAGAGAGGATCATCCTAAGCAAAATAAGTCAGAGAGAGACAAACATAATATGATATCACTTGTGGAATCTAAAGAATAATAGAAATGAATCTATATGTGAAACAGAAATAGACTCACAGACAGAGAAGACAAGCTTATGATTACCAAAGGGCAAAGGGGGAGACGGGATTAATTAGGAGTATGGGATTAGCAGGCATACACACTACTATGTAGAAAGCAGGTAAATAACGGGGACCTGCCGTATAACACAGGGAACTACAGTCCGTGTCTTCAGATAACTCATAATGGAAAAGAATCCAAAGCTGTACACCTGAAACTAGCACAATATTGTAAATAAACTATCGTGAAATTAAACATTTCTCCTCCAAATAAGAATTTAATCAATAAATCTTGAACGAATGGGTGCATGGATGGATGGATGGATGGGTAGATGTATAAATGGATGAATGGTTGCATGAATGGATGCACGAATGGGTGCATGGATGAATGGATAGGTGAATGGATAGGTGGGTGGATGGATACATAGGTGGATGGATGGGATTTTTACTCTCCAATAAAACTTTTACATTCAACTTTGTTTTGCAAAACAATACGCAGAATACTTGATTCAAATTACTTATTTCCTGTCGGCCTTTAGAAATCAGAGTCCCTCTTGAATATTCACCTGTGGGAGAGACAGGAAGCATCCCTGTTCTGGCCTCTGCTGCTCCACAAATGCCTCTGGGTAAATTTGACCTGAAGCCATTCAGTTACGCTTAGATTTGCTAATTCTCCTGAAAGTCACTGAAAAGGGACTGTTCACCTTATACTTTTCCCAGCAAAACAAAACCCGAGGCATTTGCTCCTCAGCACAGGTCTGAGTAGTAGCTTCTCAGTGTCTCTCGGAGATTCAGATATTCCTTCATCTCAGCCTCTCTCGAACTGCTTGATGAGCCCATTGTTAGAAGCGGTGGTTTCCTTTGCAGCGTTTCTGATCCATCTCCCCTGATTTCTTCTTTACTGATGGATTAATCTAGCCAAGCTTCTGCTGAACCAGAGGTCACAATTATTCAAGGCCTATCTCTTTTCTTAGAAGATGGAGAACAATTCTATGACAATGAGAGGATATGAATAGAAAAATAGAACAAAATGAGCAAATCCCAAGCTCGGACTGAGCCCAGAGCAGATCCGGTCCTTGCTCTTCTTTAGCTCAGTACAGGCTGGTGAAACAGCTTCCTCAGAGTGAGGACCTCAGGGCTCCCCAAGATCCTCAGGCATCAAAAAGACCTCTTTTCGTGAGCTTTTGCTTTCTGTAGCCGCAAGGTGGACCCCTGGGAATCATTGCATGCAACCAAAAATATCCTTTAAAGGGATCCCTTTGATTATCAGAAACCTAATTTATTCTTCTCATTTCCCAAGCATTTCATTTACTAGATCTGTTAAGACACCCTATTATTGCATACAAGATAAATTTGTAAATTTCACATACGAATCACTCACCATAATTTATTGGAGGGATCTCAGCACAGGACACCTAGCGTTTTACCTTTGAGGCATATACATTACTTTTAAGGAATTATATTTTTACCCACTTTAAGCCATCCTTTTTTAAGGACTGAATCCTATAACCCTTGTCTCTGTCTCGTCATGTTTTGTGTTGACACACTCAGCACATGGTGTGTCTTTATCTGTCCTTGAGGGTGAAGGGAATCTAGGTTTTGGACTGAGGTGGAACAAGAGCCATTCTTACCTCAGTGCTAGTTCTTTCAAGACTCTTCTTGAACATGAGACTCAGATTCCTTTTTCTAGCTTCTCTTGCAAATCTGTATGTTTTTCATTGTTTAACCTGATTTGGAACCTGCCATCGCACAACCATGAAACATGATGACGTGCAAAAACAAGTGTCCAATGCCTTGAACTTGGGAGAGATTCCTGCTAGAGGCTGCTGCTTAACTAACTGAGCACTTGCTAGATCTGATCTGCCCAATGGGGCGGATGGGAAAGGGCTGGATAAGATGTCGGGGTTTCAGGGGAGCAGGCAGGTACAGAGCCACACACAGTATTTCCGAGTGAGGGGTACACATGGCCCAGGAGTCATCCTGCCAGAGGGACTCTTCTGTCCTGGTGGAGCCCAGTGCCTGCTGGTTCTGGGACTGAGACACGGAGGTGATGGCAGTTTCTCTGCCAGTCTGCCTCAGGGTCTCTGCCTGCTGTGATTATGCATGCGGAGAAAAACAGCCATCTGGATGAGACTGAACTTGCCACCCATCACAGGGCTAAAGAGGAGATGCTTGTGTCTTCATGTCAGGGGTGTCGCTTGACAGCTGAGAGGCAGGAAGGAAAAAACAAAACCTGTGAGTGATGTTAAGGCGAGAGAGTCTAGTGTCAGAGTCATACAGCTCTTCCTAGAGATTTGGCAAGTTCAGAATAAGCCACGAGGCAACACGTGTCATTTACTCAGGCAGCTGTAAATCTCTTCCTCTGCACATCTGCAGTGGCATATCTGTGAAGTGTCCTCACCATCACATATGCCATGGCAGGAAGATGACAACCGTGCATTGATTTCTGCAGAGAATGCGAAGTCTCCAGAGACGCCGTAAAATCTGAGTGTCTTGTTTCCGGAGGATCACGGGCATGTTTATAAAACCTGAATACCTTCTGGAAGGTTAGCGGTCCCCAGGTAAGAGGGAGGGGCAGGAGGCCTGTGGAGGTCTTGACCTGTTTTTGGAGGGGGTCGTGTGCCTTTTGACAATTTCATAGGCACATGACACACAGTGTTGCATCACTGGGGCACCAAGAATGGCTGCCCTGAAGGAGGAAGGAGATACCTCTGTCCGTGGTTATCAGTCAGGACCAGTAGTGGCTATCCAGCCAAGATGTGGTCCCCGCCAACAATATTCATGCAGACAGTACCAAGCTTGTGAGTCATTGATGGGGAAGCACAGAGGGAGGGGCTATTGTAGACTAGCAAAGAAGGCAGAACTCTTCTAAGGTGTGTTCAGTGTGTGCTTCCAGAAGCATCTACGGAGGGTGGGAGAGGCTTCATGGTGCCCTCTGCATAGAGACAGTTCTGCTTCAGCTCCTGGTCTGATCTTATAACACATCCACCAAGATACTCACTGGTTCTTTTCTGTTATCTCTGATTTAGCTCCTCTAAAATAAAAACCAACTGTGAACACCTCCAGGATTTTATGATCTCCTGTGACACAGCAAAGCTAGGAGATAGGTAATAGCATTCATACTCTTTTAACTGGTGAAGAGATGGAAACGCAGAAATATTAGGTAATTGACCTGGGATGGGTCGTCCTAGTATCAACCTGTGATGTTAGGAATTTCCCAGAGTCCCTCTGTGTGTATGAGCTTCTGAGTTGGAGTTGGTGAGAAGGGAAGCTGTGAGAGCTTTGGGAGGTAAAGTGAAGCAGGGGTTAGAGACAAACGTGGAAGGACCAGAAGGCTCCAGCTCACCTGTTCTTTGCTGCCTCGTGCCTTCCCCCAAGCCTAGCTTTCTTTCCTTATTGCCAGCCCTGCTGACCAACGCTGACCCCAGGGTCCCCACCAGAGGCTTTCAAGGTGTTTTCTGCACACTTTTATTTCCCAGGCTGTCCCCACAGATGTCCCCACGGTCTAGTTCCTGTAGTAGATAGTACTCAATAATGGTCAAAAGTTTTACTCCCAAACTTGAACTCTGAGTAATATGTTCCCTGTGGCTAGCTAGGTGAGAGGTGCTGCCTTATGCTTCATGAACTTTTGTTTATTTATTTATTTAGTCTTCTTAGTGCTGCACTCATGGCATATGGAGGTTCCCAGGCTAGGGGTCAAATCTGAGCCGCAGCCGCTGGCCTACACCACAGCCACAGCTATGGGAAATCAAGCCGTGTCTTCAACCTACACCACTGCAGTGCATGGCAACACCAAGCTCACAGCAACACCAGATCCTTAACCCACTAAGTGGGGCCAGGGATGGAACCTGCATCCTCATGGATGCTAGACAGATTCGTTTCCACTGAGCCATGACGGGAAGTCTTTCATGAACTTTTGATTTGTATCATTTTTTCATTGCCTTTTATTATGTTACGATTTCTCCTTTCTTCAATATCCTTCTTTGTACCTGGTATTTTTAAAGGGGTTTTCCTAAAACTTAGTGCCCTTAACTAACAATTGAAGAGCTGATTATAATGGTGGAAATGCATCATCTAGAGAAATCTCTTTACTCTATAAAAGTAACAGAAATGGCTCCTTATAAAATAACATTCTAAGAGACTAATACACTTTTGACTAGAATCAGTACACATGAGAAACACTAATGTGGTGGGAAGTTGTAGGAAGTCATCCTGGAATGAAAAATTCACCCTGGATAATTAATAATGGTCAGTCTAGCTAAAGATCTGTTACCTTTGGATTTTCAAAGACCCATCTTCTCACTGCATGGGTTTATTATTTTTCTCTTTCCAGTTTCATTTCTTCTGCTGTATTCTTTCCTTTCCTCTGCTTGCTTTGGGTTTAGTTTGCTCTTTTTTGTGTGTGAGCTTCTTAAGGTGGGATGTTATGTTACTGATTTGAGATGTTTTTTCTTAATATTATAGTTTACAGCTACGATTTTCCCTCTAAACGTGGCTTTCACTGCATCCCATAAGTTTTGATATGTTGTGCTTTCATTTTCATTCAGCTCAAAGTATTTTTTAATTTCCCTTATGGTTTCTTCCTCAATCCATTGGTTGTTTATGAGTGTGTTGTTTAATTTCTACATATTGGTGGGGATTTTCCACCTGCTGTTGATTTCTAGATTTATCCATTGTAATCAGGAAAGATACTTTGTATGCTTTTAATCTTTAAAATTTATTTGAAGACTTGTTTTGTGGCCTGACATAGGGTTTGTCCTGGATAATGTTTCATGTGCACTTAAGGAGAATGAGTATTCTGGTGCCGTTGGGTTGTAGGAGTTTGTAATGATTCATAACGGACCTAGGTTTCTAACAGACTTTCCAGCCAGAAGCTGCCACTGAACTCAACATACACACACAATTCAATTTTCCTTTTTCTCTCCGTAAAACTACATTATAGCTTCCAAATTCAAATATAAACATATATTTTCTTGGCTGTCTGGTATTTAAAATGGTCTGTCATCCCAGAAACCATTCAACTGGCTGTATTTCTCACAGTGCTGGTCATTACTGAAAAGACCCATATGTGACTATTCGCATTAATGGAAATACCATTTTATCTTATTTTCCATTTAATACACTCTAGAAATTTGCACGTAAACATAAAGAAGGACACAGCTGTGGAAAACACTGGGTTTTGCTTCTCTCTGAGCCTCTGTGTTTGTTGGCTCAAAGGTAAATTACCTTTCGGGAGCCCAAAGAAATAAAATAATGATCAGAAATGATTACTCCCATCCATCCCAGGCCATCCCTGAAGAGAGAGCAGCCTCCATTTGTGTGTTTGTTTCCTGACCAGAGGTAGCCTGGCCTGAAGGATGAGCACGTGACCAGGAACATAAGACAGTCCCTGAGTGTAGGACCCAGAGCCTGTTAATGTGTAAACTGCAGTGGAAACTGTATAAAACCAAGGAAAAGAAATCAAGACATGGTCCACACATGTAAGATTTGATGTTGAAATAACGTCTTCTAACAGATAGGCCTCCTCATCTGATATATGAAATAAATGTAGGTTGTTGGAAAGAGATGCAAGACTAAATTGTCTGTCACTTTCTAGCTGAATGTTTCTTAGACTCTGGGTCCCTTGGTGTGTCCATGAGTCCCGTGGCAGTGCTCATAATGCCCCCTTCAGGGATTTGCTGTAATCAGTAGAAGCGGTGTCTTAAAGTGCTGTTATGGTGCCCAGTGTGCAATGCATCTTTAGCACAGAGTTGTATTTTTATCACTGTTAAAAGTTATTCTTTGAGATTTTGAGTCTTTCTCTCAACTTTGGACCCTGACCAGCAGGCCTTCCTCCCTCTGACCATCACGTTCCTTGGTTTCTATGCCCAGAAGCCATTGGGTAGGTCTTAAGCCAGCAGCCAGAGCACCCAGGGGGATCCTTGGGTGCTGTTTTACTGTCTAGACAATCAGCACTGCATCCAAGTACCGGAAGCTGAGCCGACAGACCCACTGGGGTTGTTGATAACAAGGAAATGGGTGTCTCAGGGGAAAACACCTACAGCAAAGACTCTGAGCTCCAGTGACTGAATTGCCTTCAGCCAGTCCCAACAGGCTTCAGTGTTGGACCTGCATCAAGTAATTACATCAGCAAATACCCATCTGCTCCTGGTACTTCTTCATCCGCCCCCCATGGCCAGAATGGCCTCTTCCTTTAAAGGGAACTCCAGGGCTTTCTTTGAGGCAGTCCTGTGATTGTGTCATATTTGATCTAAAGTCATGTGATGCTCAGTCTCAAAACTCTTCCTTACATTTGATCAACGTGTATCTTGATCAAATGGTATCTGCTCTTACAATTATTAGGGATACTGCTCATTTTTTTCCAGCAAGAATGACTGATGTTTGAACCAAGTCTGGCTGTGTGATCAGTTTCTTCCCTACTTTGAGAGTTGCCTTGTCCCCAGTCCAACGTCCTTCTTGCCCTGTGACCCACGGCTCCGGGCAGTGCTGGAGGCATCGGGTTAGACTGAAGAATGACGGTGCCCAAGTGTGCCTCCCCTGGCAGACCTTGTGGGTGCCCCCTGCATGCTGGCCACTGAGCTCTAAGCCTGGGACTCAGGAGCGGGCCTCAGGGCCTGGCCTGTTGATGCACCTGCACCCTTGTTTGCTTGTTTACTTGTTTGTTTGTCTCTCTCTTCAGTTTTGACATCACTGGGAGGATATACCACTGTGAGGCAGAACGATGAGCTGGGAGAAACGCCCCTCTCAGGGTGAAGGGAAAACCCTTCTTGGGCGGAGGTTTAAGGGATAAGAAGCGACTGATCTGATCCTGGGAAGGGCTGGGAACGGGAGGGGGCGGGGTGAGATGAACGGGAGGCTGGGTTTTTAAGGGGGAGGGGTCTCCAGGGGTCACCTGCCAGAGGTGAGCAGGCACGTGGCTGAGTGTGGGACACATGAGAAGGCCAGGGTGGCTGAGGCAGAAGGGGTGACGGGGACAGTGACCTGTCACCATTGAAGGAGGACGCAGGAGTTCGCATTCTGTTGAGCGGGAAGGGTGCTGGAAGGGCAGGTAGGAAGGGGTCCAAACGTATTGCAAACAAGCAGACGTAAGTGCAGAATTTGCTGGTGGGATTGAATTGCAGTCAGTGGTAGAAAAACATCGTGATGGAGTCTGTGCTTTCTGCTTCTTGCATGATGAGTTTCATGTTGACACTGTTTTCTGTCATTGAGAAGATGAGACAAGGACAGGTTTCTTGGGGTAAGGGCTCAGTGCCTGGGGAGCAGGGACTGCCGTGAGGTGTCGGGGTGCCACTGTCAGCTCAGTAGCTGGGGCACTTGGGGAGGAGGTCCAGGGAAGCAGAGGGGGAGTAGTTCTAGCAGCAGATCATACACAGAGGCAGGCAGTGACTGGTTGCAACTAGGAAGCAAAGGCAGAGAAAGAGAGGGCCCCTAAGAATTCCAACAAAGGCGCTCCCGTCATGGCTCAGCAGAAACGAATCTGACGAGGATCCGTGAGGATGCAAGTTTGATCCCTGGCCTCGCTCAGTGGGTTGAGGATCCGGCATTGCCATGAGCTGTGGTATAGGTCGCAGACATGGCTTGGATCCAGCATTTCCGTGGCTGTGGTGTAGGCTGGCAGCCACAGCTTTGATTGGACCCCTAGCCTGGGAGCCTCCATATGTCGAGGTGCAGCCCTAAAAAGACCAAGAAAAAAAAAAAAGAAAGAAAAAAGAAAAAAAGAAAAGAATTCCAACAAAGGAATTCTCACTGTGGCACAACAGGATCGGTGGCATATCTGGAGCGCTGGGATGCAGGTTCAGGTTCAATCCCCAGCATTCTATAGTGGGTGAAGGATCCGGCGTTGCCACAGCTTCGGCTTGGACCTAATCCTCTGGCCAGGGAACTCCAGATGCCTTGGAATGGCCAAACAAGAAGAAAACCAAAGGAGTTCTCGTCATGGCTCAGTGGTTAACGAATCCGACTAGGAACCATGAGGTTGCGGGTTCGGTCCCTGCCCTTGCTCAGTGGGTTAAGGATCCGGCGTTGCTGTGAGCTGTGGTGTAGGTTGCAGACGCGGCTCGGATCCCGCGTTGCTGTGGCTCTGGCGTTGGCTGGGTGGCTACAGCTCTGATTCGACCCCTAGCCTGGAAACCTCTATATGCCGTGGGAGCGGCCCAAGAAATCGCAAAAAAAGAAAAGAAAAAAGAAAAAAAGAAAATCAAAACAACACTGGAGTTCCCGCTCTTGGCGCAGTGGGTTAACAATCCAGCGTGTCTCTGTGGAGGCACCAGCACGGTGGGCTGGGGATCCAGCCTCGCCATGGGTAGGTCGAAGCTCCTGCTCCGATTGGATCCCTGGCCTGGAAACTTTCATAGGCCACGGCTGCAGCTGAAAAAGAAAAACAAAAGAAAACGACTTCCAACAAAGGAGACCACGGAGGTGTGTCTGGTGAGATTGGAAGACAGAGAAAAAAACATGAAGTTACAAAACACTAAAGTGAGGACAGCAGAGGCTCTGGTGATGCCACACGGAGGTCTCTGGGGACACGTGACCCAGAGCAGTGGAAGTCAGAGCCAGAGGAGAGAGTCCGTGGAAGGGTGGATGGAGGTGAGAAGGAGAGGCCCTGTGACAGGGAGGTGACTGAGCCAGGCGGAGTCTCTGCCAGGACCGCGCGAGGGCTGCCCTCGGTCCCCAAGCCCTTGCCAGGGTCTTCCTGCTCCTCTCTACATACAGCCCACGTTTCCCAAAACTCTGAAAATTTGTGCAAAGCCAACACGTGTGGCATCATATCTTGGCTGTCCTTCCATTACATAAGATGCTGTCTTGTTAGAGAGAAACAGAACTGTGAAATGATGGCGCCGAACATGGGTGACCATTTTTTTCTTTTCTTTTTTTTATTGGAGTGTAGTTGATTTACAATGTTGTGTTATGTTCAGGGGCACAGCAATGCGAGTCAGTTGTATAACTATATATATCTGTTTTCTTTAGCGCCTTTTCCTCATTAGTTATCACAAAATATTGAGTAGAATTCCCTGTGCTGTACGCGTCCTTGATGATGTCTCTTTTGTGCATCGTCGTGTTTATACGTTAATCCCAACCTCCTAATTTATCCCTCCTGCCCCCTTTCCCCTTCGGTCACCATAAATTTGTTTTCCATGTCTGAGAGTCTGTTTTGCAGATAGGTTCGTTTGTGTCCTGTTTTAGATTTCACATGTAAGTGCTATCATATGATATTTGTCTTTCCCTGTCTGACTTACTTCACTTAGTATGATAATCTCTAGGTGCATCCATGTTGCTGCAAAGGGCATTATTCTGTTCTTTTTTAGGGCTGAGTAATATTCCCTTGTGTATATGTACCACGTCTTTTCTATCCATTCCTCTGTTGATGGACACTTGGGTTGTTTCCATGTCTTAACTATACTCATGAACACGAGGGTGCGTAGCTCTTTTCCAAGTATGGTTTTCAAACCTTCACACCGTTTTCCGTAGTGGTTGCACCAATTTACATTCCCACCAACAGTGTCAGAGGGTTCCCTTTTCTCCACACCCTCCCCAGCATGTGTTATTTGTAGACTTTTTATGGTGGCTGTGAAAAGATGGTCAGTGTCGCTCCTTATAAGAAATGCAAATTAAAAACTAGGGTGCCCGTTCACGCCCGGTGCCTTTGTGGGAATGCGGTCAGCACACTGGGAGGTCTAGAGAAAATAAATCAAATGGACAGTCCAGCCACGTAACATGGCCTTTTACAGTAACATGAGAATTCTGACCCACCATCAATAGGACCCATGCTGGGGTCGTTTTACCAGGGGACGGAGATGGGTGTGCACGGTCACTTTCTTCGGCTGGCACTCACCAGATGTGGTGGCCCCCTGGCTTCGGGGATGATGCCTGGTGCAAGAATGAAGCGACTGGACTCACAGCACGGAGATGAAAACCGAGATAGTCTTTCTTCTGCTGGGAAAAGCCTCGAGTTAACAGGCCACCAAGAAATCACCCTCTAGCTAGATCCCTTAGCAGAATTCTAAATGGTCTTTCCATGCAGTTCATTTCCACGTTGCTGTAACTGGCTTTGTGAGCCTCGATCCTTGGGGTCCGATTAGTTATGTGGCTCCACCAGGAATTCAGGGAAACTTTCTGTCTGGAAGAATCAAATGGTGGTTTTTACACGCAGGTCTTGAATCCATTCATTGACTTGTTCCCTGTAAGGGGCCCCACCTCCTTGGAAATCAACCCAGGCATCGGTCAGAGGAAGGGCTGGTTTGTCATCCAGGCAAATACTGATGCCTGGGTGGCGGAACTTGAAGGTGAGGCGTTCAGTCAATCAGCCAGAAATTTGCAACTTCTTTGCAATTCTCTTTGACTCCAGGAGACAGCACATCTAGAAACTGTCAATATACAAACACAGCTGTACACGGAATTTACATTTCAGTTGACTAAACATACAGCAGTGCGATTGACTTAAGCTGGATTGGCAGAACTGGAAATTGACCTAGACACGAGGTGACCCATCATTTACCATTCAAATGGGGGGGCATCAGAGGGGAAAGGGGGGGTGCTTAGCAGTCGTGTCAAGACCACAGAATCACCTCGGTTGGCCTTGGGGGAGCCAGGATGCACTGTCACCTTGCAGAGGGTTTGGGGCGTGTTGGTCTTACTCTTCCCTGTCAGGAAAGCCAAGAGACCAGGAGATAGATCCCCTCTGGGTAAATCAGCTAAACTTGACCTTGAGAGTCCATTCCCAGAATTATCAGGAGTGTAGTTTTCAGGAGCTTGCAATTTTGTGCACAGATTTTAAGTTCTGCCGTTTTTCCACTCCTGTCGCTATGTGCTCTGGTCTCTGCTGGAATTTTTACCCGGAAATGTGGTTAAAATATATTGGGTGCAGAACTAGGATATTTCAAAGCAGGCTAAAGGATTTGAAGATATTTGAAAAGTGTTTGCCAAGAAGAAGCCCGCCGAACTTATGAGGCCACCTCCACTTTGCCTTCTGAGTGCACCGATTTTGCTATCCTTGAGGACTTTATCATTTGAATTTTAAAAATCTCTACTTTTATTCCCTACTCATAGTGACTTTCTTCATTTCTTAATCCCAGGCTGGTTTAGACGATTTTTCCCAAAGTCTTTCTAATCTTCCGGCCCTTGGGGGATAGTGGAATCAGATTTTATTTAAGAGCACAAGCTTCTCCTCCTGGAAGAGGTTCTGGAGCCGTGTCCTCAGTCCTGCTGTCACTCGCATGTCCTGTAGACTGGGGCTGTTGGACTGTACAAATAAAAGTGAGTTGGAGAGTTCCCACTGTAGTGCAATGGGGTCAGCGGCATCTCTGCTGTGCCGGGACACAGGTTCGATTCTCGGCCTGACACAGTGGGTTAAAGGATCATGCGCTGCCACAGTTGCAGGGTAGGTCACAACTGTGGCTCAGATCTGATCCCTGACCTGGGAGCTTCATATGCTTTGGGGCGGCCAAATAAAGAAGGAAAAAAAAGTGAGTTGGTATATCTGACAGCAGCCACACCTGCAGACATTTAGCCAAAGGCAGCCTGAGCTGGGACCCAAATCAGGGTTTTCCTGCTTGGTCTCCCCAAGCCTGGGAAGAGTAACTGCCGAATCACTGTTAGGCCATTTGCCGAAGGATCACCCTCTAGAGGATATGGCTTTAGCTGAGTCACCCAAGATGCAGCATATTCCTTTCAGGGTCAGAAAGGGGGTAGTGAGCAGTGGTGGCTGGGCGCTTCTTCTCCACCTTGTTGAGGCATCATATCTTCATCAAGGACCTTGAAAAATCCATCCCTTGTTAAGGATCTGACATTGCTGCAAATCGTGGCGTAGGTTGCAGGTGCTGCTCGGATCCTACGTTGCTGTGGTGTAGACCAGCAGCTGCAGCGCCCATTTGACCCCTAGCCTGGAACTTCTATATGCTGCAGGTGCAGCTGTTAAAAACAACAACAATGACAAAAACAAACAAACAAAAAAACCTCAAAACCACCCCCACTCCTTTGTCCCCTCCCAAACCTCAAAGTTTCTTTCTCCTGATGTGCTGCTTTTAGACACTCAAGCTTGGCAAGGCGTGGTCACCTCACCCTGGACATGCCTGAAAGAGAGATGGGAAGCTTGAAGGGCTCTTGGCTGCCGTTTCCTACATTCTGTCCACTGGAGTCAGAGTAACAAAGATGCCACCTAGGAAGGCGACTTCAACAAGAAGGCATCTCTAGGCAGAGCCAGGTTTGCGACTCAGCGCGAGAGCTGCTTCTCCTGTACTTCTTAGCTGTTATAGACGGTGGCTCCCTTATAACCTGGGTGGTTCGTATCCAAAGACGGAACTAGAGTTGTGTTGACCTTTTTCTTGGTTTTCGTTGATGCCGGAACCCCAGCCGGGATCTAGAATTCTTTTTTTTCAGACAAAAGTGACAGATGGCCAAACTCAACCCTTCTGCTCGTGCTCCTTCCCCTGCCACTTTAGCCTCAAATCATAAGCATGTTCAAAGACAACAGCGTTTAGACTTCCTTCGCAAATACAGCCGAACCACGTTTTATCGCATCTGTCTTCATTGCTCCTCGCAAATATTGTTTCTGATAAATTGAAGGTTGGTGGTGACCTTGCACTGAGCAAGTGCATCCGTGTCATTTTTCCAGGAGCATTGGCTCACTTCATGTCTTGGTGTCACATGCTGGTAATGCTCCTTATCTTTCAAACTTTTCTGATTATTATTAGATTTTTATGGTGGTCAGTGATCTTTGCTGGTACTGAGACTTACTGAAGTCTCAGGTGATGGTGAGCGTTTTTTTAGCAATAAAATATTTTTTAATTAAAGTGTGTGCATTTTTAGAAAGAATGCAGTTGCACACTTGGTAGACTACAGCAGAGGGTAAACATAATTTTTCTATGCACTGAGAAACCTAAAATTCACTTTATTGTAATATTCGCTTTATCGCAGTGATCTGGAACCAAGCCCACAATACCTCCAAGGTCTCCCTGTGTAGCTGTAAATAAACATATAAATGTAATTGTGACTTTAAAATACACATGAGATAAATAAAGCAAGAATAGTCTCTTGGAGATGTGGCAAAGACAGCTATGGACAAAGCACCATGGACAGTGCTTGGATCTGATGTTTTCAGGTCTTTCTGGAACACATGGCCCATAGAGAAATGATTCTTTGTTGTCAGCTGGGGATTCAAGGGAGTCAGCCCAAGCCTAAAGGAGGCAGCATGTTTTAATCAGTTGCCAAGAGGGAGGAAGTGGGATGGACGGGGAGTTTAGGCTTAGCAAATGCAAACCATTGCATTTAGATGGGTAAGCCATGAGGTCCTGCTGTCCAGCACAGGGCGCTATATTCAGCCCTTTGGGATAGACCAAGATGGAAGATCCTATGAGAAAAAGAATGTATCTATGTGTATGACTGGGTCTCTGTGCTGTATAGCAGACACTGACTCAACATTGTAAACACCTATACTTTAATAAAAAATATTCATCATGTACCTTAAAAAAATAAAAATAAAAAAGAGGAGTGAGCTAGATGTCATCAGACAGCAGATTCCAGCAGGATCCCGTGCACTAAATGAGGGACTTGGGCAAAGAAATCCACTTCCTGGGTTTTACCTTTACGTTGGGGGAGGAGTGGGTTGGGTTTCTGTTTACTCTCAGTTCAGCACGATGGTCAAAGGTGTTCTGAGGGGGGAAATGATCAAATTAGTTTGAGGAATTTTATTTATTATTTATTTATTTAGTCTGTTTAGGGCAGCGTATGGAAGTTCCCAGGCTAGAGGGGTTGATTCAGAGCTGCAGCTGCTGGCCTACACCACAGCCACAGCAACGCCAGATCCGAGCCACATCTGCCACCTCTGCTGGATCCTTAACCCACTGTGGGAGGCCAGGGATCAAACCCGAGTCCTCATGGATACTAGTCAGGTTCGTTACCACTGAGCCACAACGGGAACTCCAAGGTTGATGAATTTTAGACTTTATGCCATTCCATTGACCTACTTATCGTAAGACTTGGAGCCTGCCTTAAGCTGATGTGAAACACACAAAGCTTCCAGAAGGGAGGGTAGCAAGTGTCATGAGCTGGACTCAGTGGCCACAGGTCTTTTTTCCAAGGAGTATCCATTGTGACTGATGAAATCCAGACCCATGCTGGGAAAACTGCAGAGATGACCTGACAGACTTCTTCTCTTCTTGTAGTCTCTGGCGGTGGCTGCATAGAGGAGGTGAAAGTTAGAGTTTCCTGTCAACGGTTCTTATTGCTAAATCAAGTGGAAGCCCAGGGCGATGGGAACGGCCCGGCCCGTTCAGAAATAGGTCATTGCCATCAGCTGCTTTTCTGTCTTTTGTTCTGTAATTATAATGGGCATCGGGAAAGTTATCAAAATCCTGTTTGGAGAATATTGGATTAGCAGAATGTTTGATTAAATCAATAATTGGCATGGTAAGGGACTTTTCTCGTGCTAATTACATCTGGAAGAACCAAAGTTGTCTGTGGGGATAAAATGTGAAGCTTTGTTCATTATGTAAATGAAGATAACTTAAGGAAAAAAAATTCTGAAAAGGTGCCCTTTGGATCCTGGCTAATGGAGAGAGACTCAAGGAGAAAAAGAATGAATCGTCTCATGAAACTTGATACCAATTCTAATTATAATAGAAATGAGTTCAATTCATAAATTGTGTATTCCTCAGAAAAGTTAAATAGTAGCCTGAAAATGTAAAAATAAATTGGATCTTTCATTTTCACACACACACAGGTTTTTTTTTTTTATTCCAATAAATAAAACATAGTATCCTTGAAGAAAAAGCATGCAACCTGAAGCATTTGGCAGATCAGGTCAGGCCTTACCCACTTCTTCCTAAATTTAAGTCGAGGGGGAGAAATCGTTTCAGCTTCTACACGTTGAGTCCTAGACCTTGGCGGTCTAGTGGGTCACCGTCTGTTTTGAGGCAGAAATCACTAAACTCCAGCCTCCTTCCACTCTTGTTAGCAGAGAAACGGGCTAAGCAGCTGGTTGCGTGGCTGGGCCTATTGTGTGCTCATCATGGGTCTAAGTATCCCCCTTGGCTTGCTGAATATACTCTCTGCATGTCAAGCGAGGTGTTTGATGTCACAAAGGGAAGCGAGACGTTGGTTGT
Organism: Phacochoerus africanus; assembly: GCF_016906955.1. Lineage (NCBI taxonomy): Eukaryota > Metazoa > Chordata > Mammalia > Artiodactyla > Suidae > Phacochoerus > Phacochoerus africanus. The sequence continues at coordinate 3,799,555 of NC_062559.1, read as the reverse complement.
GGCCTGTGATCTGGTCCTCGGCTTGGCTCACCCTTTGAGGAGATCGGGGGTCTCTAGCCTCCCACCTCTCAGACCACGAACCCGTGCGTGGACATCTCACCCGCCCCCTCCGTTCCCTGCCTCCTCGGATTCTTCATGCCTCTGCAGGACCTCTTCATCCCTGGTGTCTCCCTCCTCCTTTCCCGCGGCCACGTCCCTGCCTCGGCCCCTCCTCTTCTCCCTCCTCCTTTCCCGTGGCCACGCCCCCGTCTCGGCCCCTCCTCTTATCCCTCCTCCTTTCCCGTGGCCACGCCCCTGCTCGGCCCCTCCTCTTCTCCCTCCTCCTTTCCCGTGGCCACGGCCCTGCCTCGGCCCCTCCTCTTCTCCCTCCTCCTTTCCCGTGGCCACGCCCCCGTCTCGGCCCCTCCTCTTCTCCCTCCTCCTTTCCCGTGGCCACGCCCCCGCCTCGGCCCCTCCTCTTCTCCCTCCTCCTTTCCCGTGGCCACGCCCCCGTCTCGGCCCCTCCTCTTCTCCCTCCTCCTTTCCCGTGGCCACGCCCCTGCTCGGCCCCTCCTCTTCTCCCTCCTCCTTTCCCGTGGCCACGCCCCTGCCTCGGCCTCTCCTCTTCTCCCTCCTCCTTTCCCGTGGCCACGCCCCTGCCTCGGCCCCTCCTCTTCTCCCTCCTCCTTTCCCGTGGCCACGCCCCCGTCTCGGCCCCTCCTCTTCTCCCTCCTCCTTTCCCGTGGCCACGCCCCCGCCTCGGCCCCTCCTCTTCTCCCTCCTCCTTTCCCGTGGCCACGCCCCCGTCTCGGCCCCTCCTCTTATCCCTCCTCCTTTCCCGTGGCCACGCCCCTGCTCGGCCCCTCCTCTTCTCCCTCCTCCTTTCCCGTGGCCACGCCCCTGCCTCGGCCTCTCCTCTTCTCCCTCCTCCTTTCCCGTGGCCACGCCCCTGCCTCGGCCCCTCCTCTTCTCCCTCCTCCTTTACCGTGGCCACGCCCCTGCCTCGGCCCCTCCTCTTCTCCCTCCTCCTTTCCCGTGGCCACGCCCCTGCCTCGGCCCCTCCTCTTCTCCCTCCTCCTTTCCCGTGGCCACGCCCCTGCCTCGGCCCCTCCTCTTCTCACTCCTCCTTTCCCGTGGCCACGCCCCTGCCTCGGCCCCTCCCTCCATTTCTGGAGTCTCCTCAGTGGTCTGTTCCTTCTCCTCCTGCCAGTGCCTTTCGTACTTTGCAGCAAAAAGGGATTGTTCATGCCCTCGGTGGATTTCCGTTGCCCTCACGCTAAAGTCTGCACTCCTGGGTCAGGAACAAAGAGCCTGCCGTCATGTGGCCTCGTCCCCTACTGTGCCTCCAGGGCACAGCTGCCAGCTGCCCGTGGGTGCCGTGCATTCTCAGGGCTTTGACCTTTCATTCTCTTTTCCCAGGATGGTTTTCCCACCCTTCTCCTCCAGCGGAAGCATCGCTTATCATTTTAGTCCCAGCTCACGTTGGCTCCTCAGGAATGCTTCCCGCTTGCTGCAAATGAGTGTGTTCCCTCCGCACTGCACCCTCTGCCTTGCCCTGGTTTGTGAACCCTGGACAGAGGCAGAGAGAGAGACAGAGACAGAGACAGAGACAGAATATAAAAATTAATCCTTGTAGGGGGTTCCCATCGTGGCACAGTGGAAACGAATCCGACTAGGAACCATGGGGGTGTGGGTTCGATCCCTGGCCTCGCTCAGTTAGGATCTGGCATTGCAGTGAGCTGTTGTGGTGTAGGTCGCAGACGCGGCTTGGATCTTGTGTTGCTGTGGCTCTGGCGTAGGCTGGTGGCTACAGCTCTGGTTGAACCCCTAGCCTGGGAACCTCCATGTGCCGCAGAAGCGGCCCTAAAAAGAGAGAAAAGACAAAAAAAAATAATCATTGTAGTAATTATCCTCATTATCACTGATAAAAATATCCCCCCAAAGAAGGTAACTCCAGGCTATGACTGTAGGTGCCTTAAAAATGGCACTTTCCATCTTTAAAACGTGTCGCTGTCCCACCTCACAGATCACGAAATGGATTCCGGGCGGTGAAATGCAGTCCCCAAGCGCCCACGGCGAGTCGGATGCCGCTCTGGGCTTTGTCCCTCCCTCCTCCTTCTCCAGCCCCGCCCCCCCGACACGGGTGTCCCCCCAGAGATTGGCCCATGTCCTTAGTGGCCACGAAAAAGTTCCTGCGTAGGACTGAAGAACCTCCGTCAGAGAAGAGTCCTCGTCAGGAGATGTGAGGACACTCAGATAGGACGCTGGTCCCCAGGGGCTCCGGAAACAGGAGACAAGTGACTTGTGGCTCGGTCATTTTTATAGAGCTTGGAGGCCCTCAAAGAATAGATAAAAAAGCACTTCCTTGATGCCTCGTGCTTTAGGGACCCGGTGTTGTTACTGCTGCAGTTCAGGTCACTGCTCTGATGCGGGTTCAGTCCTTGACTAAGGAACTTCAGCATGTCACCAGTGTGGCCAAAATAATAATAATAATAATAATAATAATAATGATAATAATAGTAATAATAATAATGGATAAAAAGAGAAAAATGTGGGTCTTGAAGAGGAAAAGTGTGAGGTGGGGTTGATCTCATTCTGGGGTGGCAGGTCCCCGGCCGGATGTGGGGCAAGTGAGGTTATTTTCAGTAGTGGCTTTGGAATCCTTGGGGCGCCCTTGATCTCTGGCTCCCACAAGTTTGGTGACTCACTGCCCCCTCACAGGCTTGGCCTCACGCCAGGGAGGCAGCCAGCCAGCTCAGGGGTGCCCGCGGGACCGCGTGAGCCTCCTGCCGGCTCCCTCCACCTTCCCCTGCCTCTGCTAATCAGGTCTGCACCCCGCTGGGCAGCCCACCTCACCTGTGGGAGGAGACACACCCCACGCGGAACAAGCTTCCAGGGCTGGAAGTCACTTTCACACTGGGCATCGCCAAAGCTCAGTGCAATTTCCGGACATGGAAACATTTCCTTCCCAGGAGCTAGGTTGGCTATGGATCACGGAGATGTGTCATTTCCAGGCATCCCCCAGGGGAACCCCAAGGGTGTGACAGACAAGTGCCCTTTGTCCACTGGGCGCTGCTGGCCCTGTGGGGCTGGGACTTCTTTTAAAAATAGAAGCCAGGGAGGAAGCAGCATTTCTGGGTAGAAGTCTCTGGCACTGTGGTCTCGTGCCCATTCCCTCGTCCCCCTTATAGGCATGTCCTTAGACTCATTCGCAGACCCGTCTGCGGAAAGGTGGGAGCCTGCAGGGACCCCAGCATGCGGTCGGGGAGAAGGAAGGAGATGCTGTGAGCAAATGCCCAGATGCCCAGCTGTACTCGCTCTGCAGGTTCCCTGCCTGGTGCCTTGATCCCGTTCAACCCCAGGTCGCATCCTGGCTCCTCACGCCCACCCTTCACGGGGTCCGTCATACACAGTTTCATATGGTGTGTGAGTCCAAAGCGGTTTCTTGTCCTCAGGGAGTCCCGTGTCATCTGGCCTCTGCCACTGTCCCAGCCTCCCCTTCCCAGGAGCGCGTGTCCGCTTCATTTCCTGTGTGCGCCCACTTCCCTTGAGGGGGAACTGCTTTGTGCGTCCAGGGATGGCTGCACACTTCGTGTGTGCCCGCCTACCTACACACGCACCGCAGATACGGGGGACACGTGGCTTTCTCAGCTCTCTCCCTCCTCCTCTCCCCTCCCTCCGTCCAGTGCACCTGCCGGTCGCTCCTTACATGTTGGGGGTCTCTCCGTGGTGTTTCATTGAGACGTGCATTTTGCTCTCTGTAGCCTTTACTTAGAAGGGCCATGATTTAATGACAGTCAGAGTCACCCCTAGCTAGACAGCAGGTTCCAGGACGGCAGAACCCACTAGACAGAGTTCTCTGCAGGATCTCCAGAGCCAGCCACCCCTGACCAGGGTCACCAAATATCTCTTAACTGAAGGAATATATCATAGCTGAGGATTCTGTCCTTAGGAATCATAATTCAATGTAAATTATGGGCTTGGGGCATTTTTTTTTTTAGCTACCTCCATGGCATGTAGAAATTCCTGGCTCAGGGATCAAACCCTGCACCACAGCAGTAACTGGAGCCATTGCAGTGACAACGCTGGATCCTTAACCCACTGCCCACAAGGGAACTCTAGGCTTGGAGTATTTGCGTGTGTACCTTACACAATTGAAATTTGTATGAACACATATAACCCATCAGTTTCTCTGCAACGTGATGTACTTCTAAGCATGCTACAGATTCTTTATTGCAGATTTTTGGAAAGGTGAAGAGCAGATTTGATTTCGTTTCATTTGGACAGGGAGCAGTATTTGGTACCCTTCTGTCAATACATTTTCAGATACGCGTCACTCGGGAACCTCCTAAACCCTTTCAAAATGCTCTCACCGGCCCTTAACACATTGCTTGCACCTCATTACTCAGACACTCCAAACCTGGAGGATGGCTTCTGGAAATCTCGATTCATAAGTCCTCCAGGAGTTCTCTGGACAAAGGTAACGGACAACATAATGTTATTACTAAAACCTTGGAACCTGATGCAAAGAAGATAATTTAGGCAGCGCTCTGAAAAACATTAATCTACTAATGCCTAAAAGGAGGAGACTTGCAAAAATGACTGCAAACATAATATTACTCCAACCAATGAGCGCAGTCCACAGAAATCCACTCCCTAGAAATTATGGCGCAGTCCTGTAGCCAGTCTCTCCGAGTAAAACACGATGGAAGATCGTATGAGAACAAGAATGTACACGTATGTATGACTGGGTCTCTTTGCTGTACAGCAGAAATTGCCACGACACTGTAAACCAACTATACTGTAATAAAAATTTGTTAAAATTTACCGCACAGTCCAGCTGCAGAGCTGTGCTCAGCATGGTTGCAATTTACCTGTAGGTGGAGGCGTCGGAACTGCCCTTCCTCCTCTCAGCCTAAATCCCTTCAAGAGACTGCAGGTACCTGCAAAGAACCCTTGAAAAACATCCTCAGGAACCCAAGTGTCCCCTTACACCTTCCTGATGTTAGTCCTGAAAACGGTTTATAAGGGCAGAGAAATGACCGGAAAAACCTCTTGGTTTCCATGCCCTGGAGGACAGCTTCTCCAACCTTCTTTTATGCGACTCTCTGAACCCAGCTACACCTGCCTCTGGCCTGTCCAGTTTGGGGGCTGCCTGGTCCCCCCCCCACCCCAAAATGGTCCTTGGAGGAGGGAAGTCCGTTCTGGAAGCCAGCCCCCTTCCCATCATAACCCGTCCCCCGCCAGCCCGCGCAGCCCTTCTTCTTCACCATGCACGTGGAGCGGGCGAGGCTCTGATCCGGAGCCATCACACAAAAGCAGAAAAGCGCGCAGTCTTGGAACGTGCAGGCATCTTAGGGATGTGTGAGTCGAGTCAGTGCCTCCTCCCCCAGCCCATTCTAGGGATGAAATATCATATTTCGGCACTGGGTTGAAATCTCTGCAGGAGGGGGTTGCCATGAGGAATCCATCCATCACAGAGCAAGGGAGAGCCAGTTGGCCGGTGTCAGAGGCTCTGCCAAGGGTCCCTGGTGCTTTAGACCTGGGAGAACGGTGTGGGGAGGGGGGGCACCTGGGTGGGATGTAATTATCCTGTTGGAAAGAGCCCAAGCCTTGGATGCACACTTCCCTTCCCTGTGGGAACAGGTGCTCAGGGATGAGCGTGGCCACCGGCAGCCATGACCTTCATGTCCCCCTCCTGGGGCATGGAGAACGAGTACACCAGGCAGAGCATCGTAGTGATTTAAATTGAAAGTGACTGTCATCGGGGGGGGGGGCGGTCAAGGTGGCCCCTTCCTCCCAAAGTGTCAGGCCCTTTTCTCCCCCTCGGCTCCGTGCGCAGTACACCGCTGTCCAGGGGTCGCCCCAGAGCCTTAGCTGGTGTCATTCCTAGGAGCTGGGATTAGTTCCTCCAAGCCTGAGTCTCTCGGAGGAAAGAAACAGGCCAGTTTTCAGACATCGCCACCCTGGCTTCTGCCCCCTGTGTGTTTCCTTTGCATCCATGCCTCTCCTTTGCAAACGGGGTGTTTTTATGAGCAAAATATACCTGATCTGGACAGCTTGGCTTACTCTCTCAGAAGTTCATTAAAAGCTTGCCTGCACGCCCATCACGGCTTTTTACGAGACATGGCCAAGATGTTTCATGTGTCTGATGGCAATAAGCACACTTCTCCTGGAGGAACCTGTACCGTTTATGTAAAGAAGACACTTAATTCAAGTGAAGGGAAACAGTGAGTGAGGGAATGCTTGATGATGGCATGGGCGGTGCTTTGGGCAGCGAAAGCAGTGTTTGGGAAAACCTCAAGATGCTCAGAGCTTGAGGAAAGCTTGGGTCACGCAGCTAAGTCCCGGTAATAGACACACACAGAGACACCGATGCGGTGCCAGCCCGGCTCACCCGGAGGACAGATCCCCAGGAGAGCTGCCAGGCTGAGCCCTGGAACGTGTCAACCACGGCCCGTGATTGCCCATGAGTTCTTCCATCATGAGAATGGATACTGATCGTCTCTGGGAACCATTCGGTTGGAAACCCGATACCAGTACTGCCACAGCCTCGACCTGCGACTGCGTGGATAAAATTGCAAAGGCTGGAAGGAGAAAAAATGTCACCATGAGTTTGACTGGGGGGGAGGAGGCCTCTGCTGCCAAGCCATGTATTTGAGCAATGATGTTTCTAAATTGATTGTGTTTAATATTAATTGAACACAGCAACCGTGGACAGGAACCCAGTTCAGCACGGAGAGCATTGAGGCCTGTCCAGTGACTGAAGTGAGCGGACAGCGTCACGCAGCGAATAAACACCTTATCCGTCAGTCTGACGAGGAAGCGTGGCAGGTACCCGAGAAACACCTGGACCGGAAACACCTCCCGTCCCAGCTGTGGCGCCCACATTACTGTGACCCCCCTGGATGTGTGACAGGAGTTCCTCCTTCTCCTGAGAGCAGAGGAAGCGGACCTGACCTGGCGGTGGGGCAGGTGCAAGGAGCACCCCCTGCCCCAAGGGATTTCATGGGCGGCACGTGTCCTTAGGGGTCCAGTGAGACCAGCTCCACCCACTTCCCATCGGCCGGCTCTTTGCCCGCCTTATACCCACCTCTCCCTCTAGGGTTCATGCTGGACCACAGCCACCAAGCCGCCTCTGCGTCCCCCTCTGCCCCCGGCAGTACACGAGCCTCTGTGTAGCTCCCACCACCAGTTGGCTGCAGAGAGAGGCAGAGAAACAGTGGCGTTGCCCTTCAGCGACAAGGAGACAGGTCACGATGCTCCTTTGCTCTCATATCTACAGGATCTTCCAGCTGTGGTCCTGCCTCCACATGCAGACCAGGCTTACCCGAAATACCTGCACTGGTGTCCCGCTCCTGCTTCTGCTCCCAGTTCCTAAGTTCTGGGAGCGAGCAGTGATGCAGAGCCCTGTAGGGCTCAAGGGTGGAGGAGCAGCGGGGAAGGCGCTGATCAGATTTCTCCACACGCACGCTGGGTCCCCGGGCGTGGCCCAGCCACTGGCCGCCCCCTCTTGCACCTGGCGCTCCAGACCCTGCCCTGGATACCATGTTGCTTTGATGTTAAATACACACCTGAGGAGCCCACCTGAAAGTCAAAGTCCATATTTATAGGTTGTGGGTCCTACCCTGAGCTCTCTTCATTTGTATGCACTTCTGAGAAAAGGGTCAGATCTGAGAAGACAACCATAATTCCATTAGCACACATTGACCCACATGTTATAAAAGAAAGGCCAGATATCCCAAAGTTATGAATCTTACTTTTTTCTTTCTTTTTTTTTTTTTTTTTTTTTTTGCGTTTTAAGGCTGGACTGGTGGCATATGGAAGTTCCCAGGCTAGGAGTCAAATCGGAGCTGTAGCCACTGGCCTACGCCACAGCCACAGCCATGCAGGATCTGAGCTGCATCTGCGAGCTACACCACAGCTCATGACAATGCCGGATCCTTAACCCACGGAGTGAGGCCAGGGACCGAACCTGGGTCCTCACGGCTACTAGTCGGGTTCGTTAACCGCTGAGCCATGACAGGAACTCCCCCGAAGTTATTAATCTATTCACACCAAGTTTGCTCTGCACATGACATGAGACAGGCAGGTGGACACGGGTGACTCTTCACTGTGTTATAATTCACACCACTTGCCCTGTCAAATCCAAGGAGCTGATGTGACGAAGCCTTTGAAATACTACGGGGATTGAGCTTGTTAGTATCTCTGTCAAAATGCCAGTGTATACACAGCACTATTTAAATCCATGGAGTTTTAGAAACATCATTTAAAAAGAAAGGCTCGCTTCTAATAATAACACAGTGATGAACCACAGTGATTGGAGAATTGCCTCAAAACCTTTTTGGAAGTGGGCAGAGTGTAAATAAATCAGCTCCTATATAAAGAAGATGCCTGAAGGCTTGTGACCTTCTGGTCATCAGATTTCTATGTATCAAATTAGAGATACATAGAATCACCCACTAAGTTATCGGGAACATGCCTTGGGGGTAGAATTCTGTGAGCTTTCTGTAAATCCCAGCTTGCATTGAAGACCCATTGGCTTTTGACTTTGTTGATGAAAGTGGAGTCTGCTTTCCTGCTGAGTTCATGACCCAGCATTAAAGGGCTCCAGGCTCATCCCTGGAGAGACTCTCAGGTTTTGGGGGGTGCGGATGTGTGGGCTCTTGTTGGCTACAGCACCTGCGTACCGAGACGAGGATATCCAGTTTTGGAAAGCCATAATTAGTAGTTTATTTTCTTTCTATATTGAAGAGGGTGAAAGCACCACATGGGCTTCGTTACGGCTCTTCTTTCTCTTGCGCCTTCATTTTCCAAATGGAGACATTGAGGCTTCTGCCTTTGTTACCTGAGTTTCTGGAAACATCCGAATTTTATGACCTTGCAGTGTGTACTTTGGCACACAGTTGGTTTTCAGCAGATATTATTTGAATAGATGAATGAATGAATGAATGAATTCGGTGTATGTTCCTAACTCCCTTTGGGTTCTGACTGTATTTTGCAACCTTCCATTCCTTCGGCTTTGGTGGAGGGAACCTTTATAAACCTGAGAGCCAGAATCCCTGGGACAGCCCCGACTAACTGAGAGGGAATTACATATGCATTCAATGAGCGTTTCTGTCCAGTCTCAGGTAAAGCAGGTGGCTTATCCTTTATGTCATGAGAAGACATCCTCAATAAAATATTTCTCAGATGTCCCCAAGGAAACGATAAATGGAATGACCCATCTATTTTTCCGTAGTAATCCTGACAAAAGTAACTAGAGCTGACTGAGCTATCGGAGAAATGAGTCACCTTGGATTTCACCTGTCGCCGGGCTGGTGTCAAAGGTGGATCTAGATATGAGATAGTGCCCTGTAAGTGAGGTCCTCGGCTGGCTTGCAGCCGACTGTATCAACAAGAGGTAAACCGACTGCCCAGAAAGAGACCTCAGCTGAAGTACCCTCGATTCATTAAACATCACTTATTCTGAATCCTCTTCTTATTTGTGGCTTAGAATTGAAAGACACCACACTCCCGAGAAAGGTGCAGAGATTACCACAAGATAAATTGATAATGACCTCATCCTCAACTCATTCTACAGGTACTCAGTTACGGGGTTTAAATAAGTGAGAGGGGTCATATTTTTAAGTGTATTAGGAGGAGAATATTGGCGCTTAAGTGAAATCAGCACAACGTGCTGAATAATGGATCAGACGCTTTCGTTTGGTTGGCATGAGATCATTTACTGGCTTTGAGATTTGGGTGTCTAAGCTGAATATATCCATCCCTGGGCCGACAAGCGGGGAACAGAGACACGAAGACAGTCCCGGGTTGCCTGTTCATAGTGTTCTCCCAGATATGTTTAAACGCGAGATGTGAAAATGATGAAAAATGTGTTTCTATGTTGTGAGATGGGGGGGGGGGTGGTTCTGAAAGCTACCAAGTATTAAAAACCTCTCGCAACTCATCTTTAAGATGAAATATTCATGAATTTTTGTAGTATTTACGCATTATTTAGTTTTGTTCTTGAGTGTACAGTTGACTGAATTTGGCTGGACTTTCACTTGAGTCGCCGCTTTAGCCACTATTTATATAATTGAGAAAACAATGGAAATGATGTGCATGCGATCTCTGCCTCCTGTCCGTGGAATCCTATCCTTTTTGCGTTTTTCTGTTCATTTTGACCAAAAAAAAGAGCAAAATGTGAAAATACAAATCACACACACACACACACACACACACACGCTTATGTGGGGGAAGAGCCTAGATGCTGCTGAAACAGACCTACTGTCAGCATCACAGCAGATGTTCATCTGCCAGTTCTGAACCCAGTTCTGAACTTGACACTCACAGCCTTCCACGTGCCAGTACATGGTGCCCAGAGAGCAGATTGTTTCAAGGTCAAATGAACCCTCTACGATGTATTCTTTGCCAGTATCCTTTGCTGAGTAGCCGTGGTCAGACACTGCAGGGTGTAAGAAAGCTGTGGAAAGCAGCCTGGGATTTTGTGGTCATCCCCCAGGCTGACTGCAGGCTAGTCTGGTGCCTGCTTTGTGTGCTCAGAGCTCAGTGCCAGGCTGGGGAGGGGCTGGGAGGAGCGGAGACTGCTTCCCTCGGAAGGAAATGGGCAGCCCATGCGGAAGGGGTCGTGGGTGCCAAGTGAACCTCCCCCAGTGATCACAGTTCTTGAAAGTTCTAAATCAGGGCTGTGGAAATGAATCTGACTAGAAACCATGAGGTTGTGGGTTCGATCCCTGGCCTCGCTCAGTGGGTCAAGGACCTGGCGTTGCCCTGGTGGAGGTCACAGATGCTGCATGGATCCTGAGTGGCTGTGGCTGGGGTGAAGGCTGGCAGCTGCAGCTCCGATTTGACCCCTAGCCTGGGAACTGCCATATGCTGCAGGAGCAGCCCTGAAAAGCAAAAGCAAAAAAAGAAAAATAGAAAAAAAAAGAAAAAAGGAAGTTCTAAATTGGCTCCTTGGTATTCCATCTGAGGTGATGCAACACCCTGAACCAATCACAACTGTGATGCTGTCAGCAGAGTCCAGAGTTTTTAAGCCACGTGACTGGGGAATAATACATGTTTAGCTCTCAAATAAGCTTTAACGCAGCTTAACATTTTATTTTTTCATAAGCAATCGATATTTAAGGGAGAAAAATTAAAAAGTGAGTAATCAACTAAATTAAAAACAAGTAGAAAAAGAAACAGAGAAGCGACCTGTGGAATTGCCGTTGTGGCGCAGCAGAAACAAATCTGACTAGGATCCATGTGGACGCAGGTTCGATCCCTGGCCTCGCTCGCTGGGTTAAGGATTTGGCGCTGCCGTGAGCTGTGGTGTAGGTTGCAGATGAGGCTCAGATCTGTGGCTGTGGTGTAGGCCGGTGACTGTCATTCTGATTCAACACCCTAGTCTGGATCCTCCATATGCCTCGGGTGCGGCCCGAAAAAGACAAAAAAGAACAAAGAAAAGAAAAGTGACCTGTCATCTAATCCCTCAGAGGTCATCCCTGTAAAGTCTGGCGAATATGCCTTCTGCGGTTTTCTAGGCATCTGCGGTTCTGTTTAGATCAATATCTAAATATAGAGCATCTATTTGTGCGTATAAATACGTTTCCGTTACAGAAAGGGTGTCGCACTTCTGTCACCTGTCTTTTTGCATAGGCACTAACGAGGAACACGTTTTCATGTCACTGACCACGCATTTGTCATTTTTCCTGGCCGCTTGACCCCCTTTCTGGTCTGTGCCGTGGCAGCGCTTGGGCCCTGACAGCCTCCTGCTATCAGCTAGGGAACCACTCACCTCCTAGCAACGCCACCTCGGCACTTTGGCGGAGAGCGTCCTTAGGAAAACATTTCCCGAAATAGAGTCGCTAGGTCAGAGTTATGTTTTTGATACATTTGGTGTGTGCTGGAAATTTTTCTTTTAGAAAAGTTCTGTTCATCTATTTTCTCACCAGCTGTACATAAAAAAGCCATTCTCATCGGACTCGCGTCAGCACGAGGTATTATAATTTTTCATAGTTGCCCTCTGATGGGTGGTGACTATTCATTTGCATTTTGTTGATTAACAGGTGAGGTTGACCTTTTTTCATGTTTACTGACCATTGTTTTTTCTTGCCTCTTCACGTCCATTATTCCTGCCATTGGAGGAGTTTTGTTTTTTTTGTTTTTTTGTTTTTTTTTTGTCTTTTTGCCTTTTCTAGGGCCACACCTGTGGCATATGGAGGTTCCCAGGCTAGGGGTCGAATCGGAGCTGTAGCTGCCGTCCTGTGCCAGAGCCACAGCAACGAGGGATCCGAGCCGCGTCTGCAACCTACACCACAGCTCACGGCAATACCGGATCCTTAACCCACTGAGTGAGGCCAGGGACCGAACCCGCAACCTCATGGTTCCTAGTCGGATTCGTTAACCGCTGAGCCACAGCAGGAACTCCCGGATGAGATTTTTTTTTTTTTTTTCCCCATTGCTCTGCAAGGTCTTTATTTGTTGGTGTGTTGGTGTTTTTACTGTGGTGCATCGCTTTTTTTCCATATATGTTGCAATTGCATCCCACGCTCGCCTTCGCTTTATTATATGGCTTTCAATTTGATTTATATTTTGTCACGGACGAAAATCTTTACTTTTTATGTAGCCAAATTCACGAGTCTTTTCCATTATGCTTTCTTAAATATTCAGAATCTCTGTGAGTTCCCTTGTTTGCCCGGATATTGAAGCTAAAAAAACAGCAGTAGCGTAGACATTGCCCCTCCTGAAGCCGGGATGATGTCATTTGTGGCAAGTGTCATTGACACAGGGGTACAGAGCCTTCCGATGTTCACAGCTGAAGTATGGTAGGAGGAAGGCACAGCGGAGTCCCATGCGGTGATGCAGTTACCAAATGTGGGAAGTGGGAGTCTCAGACAACCCCCTACCTACAATTTCCCCTTCCTGTTTTACCTGCACCACTCCTAGTTATCCAAGGAAGCCCTAACCCAGGTGCTGCTGTGAAGGGATCTGCTGATGGAATTAAGGTCCCCGATCAGTTGACCTTCAAATAGCGAGATACTAGGGCTGACCTCGTGACACGTGCAGGGTTTTCTCTGGCTGGTTGCAGAAGGGGCGTTCGCTGTGGATGGCCTGGAAGCAAGCACGTGTCCTTGTCAGGAACCACCAATGTGGGGGGGGGGGCCCACAGGGCAAGGCCACGTGGCAAAGAAACATGGGTGCCTCTGAGGGCTGAGAGCCATCCTGGGTGACCGCAGTCCTACAGACCGCAGGAGAAGAATGCTGCCAACCACCCGGGAACCTGCAAGAGGACTCCAAGCCCCCAGAGCAGTTCACACCTTGCTTGTCCGTGCCTGTCACCCTCAGCACCTGGGGGGTGTCTTTTGTACAGCAGGTGTTCAGTATGGGTTTGTGGAAATCCGCGGTCCTAACTGAACACCCGTATCAAAGAATTTCACATCTCCTCTTTATGCGGCTTTGCCTTATTCTGATAAATATCCTGGGCAGACTGATCAGATGGACTTGTATTGGGGAAAGACGGGTTAAAATGGTGACCACCTCACACAGCCGTGGACTACGCGAAGGAGGCTTGAGGGCATAAACCAGAGGCATCTCGTCTCTCGTCTCTTGTCTCTCGTCTCTTTCCCTCCCTCCTTCTGACTCTCTTCTTTCTCTTCCGGAGCAGGAGGACATGCACAAGCACAGGACTAAAGTTTTAGGGGACGTCTGTCGCGCTGTTGCTCTTCTACTTGACTGTAGGCTGGGTGTGGGAGCTTTGGCTTTTGACTTCATTCATTTCTGTATTTTATTCTTTCCCCACAACAATCATGAAATTCTTTTGTAGTTTTTAAACAGCCAAGACAGAGCCAGTGTTACCTGTAGCTCCGGTTCCTCTTTCCTACAGGAACCCCACCCAGCTTAGACTCCCTGCTCAGGTGGGTCGCATTTCAGATGAGCTTCCCCAAGTTTTCCAGGGGCCAGAACAGGTCCTATAGGTACCCTGGCAGCCTGAGCCCTGCAGTCATTTCACAGGATGAGCAGACGTCACCTTCACTTGAATGTGGACAAACTCTGGTGAAGGGTGGAAGGTCCCCTTCCCGACGCCCTTGTCCTCCTGTGTCTTAGTCCTTTGGGGCTGCTTCAGCCACAAAGGTTTATCTCTCCCAATTCTGGAGGCTAGGGATTCTGGAAGTTCTGGTGTCTGGGGAGGATGCTTCTGCTTTGGAGACACCACCTTCTCCCCGTGTCCTGGCAGACAGAGGGAGCACCAGTCTCTTCTAAGAAGGACACGAATCCCATTATGGGGGCCCCACCCTCATGACCTCATCTGAACCGAATTATTGCCCAGTCTCCACATAGTATCCCTTTGGGGTTAGGGCTTCAACATCTGGGTTTTGGAGGAACAGAAACACTCAGTGCGCACGCCCTGCCTGTCTGGAATGCTTCATCTTTGGCCACCAGCAGTCACCTATGGACTAAGACTGGACCGGGACACTCACTTCCAACTCGCTGTTGACCAGTGTTCCCAGCCGGTGTCTGGACCGGGGAGTGGGGTGGAGGTGGGAAGGCAGACTGTTCTTAGAGGGGAGGGGGGGGAGGGATATGAGGGAATAGAGACCTAGTTGTGGGCATGGGACTTGGGGCCAGCCTCTGCTCCTTACCAGACACCTGATTTGTCCTAAGTCAGTCTTGCCTCATCTCGAAAATGTGTCATAATGTGACAAGCCCAGGAGTGATGGGAAGTCGATGCATTAATAGGAAGAGCTGGCGTGTGCCGGGTCCTACCGCAAGTGCTTTTCCGGTTTCACTGGATGCATCACTGATGATGGTAAATGCTTGCTCGTTACTGTTAACAGCTTTAATTTTTTGAAGCAATGGTATTTAATTTATTTTGAAATTGCTAATGTCATTAAAGGAGACGTGCTATTTTTAGGGCATGCATTGAAAACACTTCCAAAATCTCTCACCCTCCTCCTCCTTACTCAGAACCTGTGCTAGATAGGGGTCCTCATGACTTCCGGAAGCTCTGCACACCGAGTCGGCTGCTGACCGGGTCCAGAGGAGCGTAAGCGTAGGTGGGGCAACACTGTGGGTGGGACAAGGTCTGCCCCTCAGTCCTGGTTCTGCCTGAGATGCCTGGGTCTGCTCGATTATCCCAGCCTCTGAGCACGAGGAAGAGGAAAAGCCATGAGATGGGGATTTAGCTCAAAGCGGGAGGCATGGCGAGCGGAGTCTGGAAAGCGAATGGCGGAGGAAATGGTGCAGAAAAAATGCGCGGGTGCTGTCCGTGGTCATTGCCTGCAGCCTCTAAACCTGCAGGGCAGCAGCACTGTATCAGCAGAACATTCCTTGTGCCCTTTATTATAAGGCAACATGAACTCCGCTGTCAGTTCTGGCTAGAACCCTGCAGGTGCCAGCGCAGCCTGCAGGCCCCACCCCCTGGCTCTCTGCGGGCGGGGATTGGCTGCTGGCGGACCCCCTTCCCGCCCAGCCCGCCCCAGGCTGAAGCCCAGCAGGCAGCTCCCAGGGTCCTTTTGCGGCTACCCTGCCTCCTGGCTGCTGGATGGGGAATTGCAGTGAGATTCTTTCCTTCGATGCGCCTCCTGGTGAAACATCCGGAGCTGGTCCCGCAGCATCAGGTGGACGTGTGCGGAGTGGTTAATGAGGCCTCGGAACCGTTATATCGGGGAGGACTGACCTGTTTACAAACACGATGGCAGATCGGCACCGCTCTGGTGGTTCCCGGCTGCTCTTCTTTGAGGCCCCACGGAGAGCATCCCAACTTTGCCGATGCAGAGCTGGATTATTAAAAAAGGCTTGAGTGTCAGTGATGTTTCGGGCGTTTGGAAGGAAATGTCTGGGAAGAAACGGAAAAGATTGTAGAGAAATTGGAGTTCCCGTCGTGGTGCAGTGGTGGATGAATCCGACTAGGCACCATGAGGTTTCGGGTTCGATCCCTGGCCTCACTCAGTGGGTTAAGGATCCGGTATTGCCGTGAGCTGTGCTGTAGGTCGCAGACGCAGCTCAGATCCCGCGTTGCTGTGGCTCTGGCCTAGGCTGGTGGCTACGGCTCCGATTCGACCCCTAGCCAGGGAACCTCTATATGCTGCGGGAGCGGCCCTAGAAAAGGCAAAAAGACCAAATGAATAAATAAATAAAGTAAGAAAATATTATAGGGAAATGGCAAACTATTTATTTTTTTAACTGCTGAGCCAGGAATCCCAAGTATTAACAGGGGTGGGGGGGGAGGTTCTAGGATCAAGGGGAGAGAGAGCAAGAGTGAAGCCTCTCATTAAACCAGGGGTGTGGAGGAAACAGGGCAGGGAGGTTGCTGAGGGGTGGGGGGTGGCAGTTCAGGCCCCTGGACTTACAGACAGGTGGGTACCCCTGCTCTCCTGACGAGAACAGGCCAGGGAGAGCTTGGATTTGTATTGTTATAATTATTAACAAAGACAAGCCACCAAACACCAGAAAACAAATGGATGGATGTTTTTCTCGTATCTCTGGAATCGCCAGGGTTTCTGCTAATGGCCTTCTGACTCTTTATGAAGACATGAGCCCATACTCATGCTTTTTCTTTGCTGTCCTAAGTGGGGAGAAAACGTGCCACCAGGACATTTGGACGTGTCACCTTCAATAAGGAGCCTTTCTTTTGAAAATGTGTAGTTCAGCAATAGGGAATAAATTGAATTTTTGAGAGCCGCCTTTCTCCTTGGACTAGACCCACTTCCTCTGTCCTGGGCTCCTGGGTGCCACTCACCTCGGCTGACAGAGAGAAATGTGGGAAGGCACCCAAGATGCCTGCAAACAGCCCCGGGGGCTTATCCATCAGTCCAGCAGTCTGTGGGACGAAGGCTCCGAGGGGTGGTGGCGACACAGCTTTTTCTGGGAGAGTGTGTGGAAAAGAAAGCAACTGGGGAAGGGTTTGCCCTGAGAGCCGTCAGCCTGGGAAAGAGGGAGGCCCAGAATCGTTGCAGAAGCTCAGAGCATTAAATCTCAGAAGGATGGGCGTGCCCCCGAATTATGGCCACCTCTAGTCCTGGCACATGGAGAGAAGAGACAGGGACTTAGTCTAATTTGACACCCGAAGATGTGCCATTGCTGATGTTACTGACGTTGATTCTGGCGTCATACACACCTGCCTAGGGTCGAGCCTGGCAGGTGCACAGCGTAGTTGGAACACTCGGCCTTTTCAGGGTTACGATCGATCTTTTTCCCTCTAAGCATCACTGCGTCCTGCTCACCCCCGGCTGGCTCTGGTACCCACAGAGTCCACAGTCCTTGAAGAAGAAAGGTCCTCTGTGATGCCAGGAATGAGCTAAGAATGTCGTCTCGAGGAGTTCCCATTGTGGCTCAGTGGGTTAAGGACCTGATGCTGTCTCTGTGAGGATGCGGGGTACACTTGTGGGTTCAGGCTCCATCGTTGCTGCAAACTGCAGCTCTCATTACACCCTGGCCTTGGAACTTCCATATGCCACAGGTGCAGCCATTAAAAAAAATTAGAATTTCGGAGTTCCCGTCGTGGCGCAGTGGTTAACGAATCTGACTAGGAACCATGAGGGTGCGGGTTCGGTCCCTGCCCTTGCTCAGTGGGTTAATGATCCGGCATTGCCGTGAGCTGTGGTGTAGGTTGCAGACGTGGCTCGGATCCCGCGTTGCTGTGGCTCTGGCATAGGCCAGTGGCTGTAGCTCCGATTGGACCCCTAGCCTGGGAACACCATATGCCGTGGGAGCGGCCCAAGAAATGGCAAAAAGATTTAAAAAAAAAATTAGAATTTCATCGAGCAGGCAGCTTCCCCGAACCCCCTCTCTCCTGGGCCCTCACTGCCCCAACACCTGACACTGACTCTGTAACCCCCCTCCTGGAATGCTGGCCCAGGCAGCTCCCTCAGCTGCTCACTTTCACACCTACGTTTATACTTGTGCAAGAACAGAATTTGAGGGCATGTTCAGGCAACTGGTGACTCACATTGGGAGGCTCTGCCAGCATGCTCTCCCTGCAGGTCGCCTTCCTCAGGCCCCATTGCTGGCTATTTCTCTGTGCCCTGCCCTTGAAGACCGGGAGGAGAAAGGAGGCGAGGCAGCCTGTCCTCTGCCTGGCAGAGGCTTTCTGGTGACTGCTTCTTCACCCGGGTCTTGGCTCTGGCCCCAACAGCACCCAAACCCATGTTTCCAATAGCTGATCGGCTTCCACTCGGATGTTGAGCTTGACTCTGCCACTTGGATGATAGCTTCCATCCTTCTCCCAAACCCGGCTGGGTTTTCAGGTGATACTGCTGAGGTCCGTGCAGTCAGCCAGCCTGAGCAGGTGCTTCCCAGGTGCTGGGAACAGCAGGCTGTTGTTCACTGTTCAGATGATCCCTGGATATTTCTGTCGACCTCTCATCTCTCATCTCACTTCCCTAATTCTATTCTCAGGAAGAAGAAACACCTCCATTTGGGTGCATCCCTCCAATTCAGACCTGGGCTGTCCTCAGTAGGGTTTCTGCCTCCAGAGCACATCCGACTGGTCCATGAGCCACTGGTCACATTTTATCTGATCCTCTCACCTTCTTGATGACTGTCCTTCAGACCCCTTATTTGATTATTTCTTGCTCTCCATAGGAACTTAATTTTCTCTTATTGTTCTTTGAAAAATGTCAGTGCCTTTTGGTGTCTGCCTCAGGCTGAGAATCTCTGGGGACCTGAGATCCCTAGATGTCATTCCTGTGCAGGGATTTTATTCGGGAGCCCTTGGGACCAACTCCTTTGGGAAGGGCAGGGAGTTGGAAGGACAAACGGAAGGGGTGAAGTGCAGTGTGGGGTCTGTGGAGGTCTCTGCTGACCCACAGGGAGATTGGAGCTGGGGAACACATCAGAATTATCTCCCTTTGAGGCAAGAAGCCCAGGTCCATATAAACTTCTCCTCCACCATCTGCTGAATGTGGACTTAGGACATGATGCAGTTGGCTCCTAGAAGCTGGTATGGGCTGTCTCTGCCACCCTGCTGGTTCCACCTATGAGCCACCAGCCACCAACTCTCCCAGCTTTGGAGACCCTGGGGACCTCAGCTGTGAAGGGTCAGGGGGCCGAACTCGGCGGCACACCACAGTGTCCCCTGTGTTTTTGTTTATTCCATCAGTGCCGCTGCTTTCAAGAGTTAGGGTCTAATAAGTACTCACTAGTACTACACCCATCTGGTCCAAGCCCTTCGTCCATGCTCCCATTGTAGTCTGCTGATTTGGTTCCCCCACCTGTCCTGTTAGGACCTGCCCCTATGTCCACGCAAAGCCACCATTTGATGCTAAGTAGATAACCTCCTATTACAGACACAAGTACAAGTATTCCTCCCTCCCCTGTGGTTCCACTGAAAGTTCCGTATCTGGAGGCACTATGATAAGTCTCTGAGCATAAAGTGAAAAACATGAGCAAGAGTCTTTCCTGACAGCTGGTGAGATGTCCCTCATGAAGGCAGCTGCACCTGTTCTGGGCCAGATTTTAGTCTTTGAACTAGTCTCTTCTTAAGGCCAAGGGAGCTTCTGCTGTGTGGACTTGTAGCAAAATCTCAACTCCACAGTGCTTAAACAAGAGGCAAGGTATTACTTGTGGATAAAAGGCCTTTGTCACATCAGGCATCTCACATCCATCAGTAAATATGGGTGGCCTTTCGAGGTGGCCTCAGCTGACTGCTGCTGCTTTGCTAGGTGCCACCCTCTGCCTGTCACTGCTTGATCGCTCAGTAGCCTTCCCCAGAGCAGGGGTGATTGGACTCAGGGTCTGTGCACCATTCAGTCTCAGTGTCCATTTTCGAACTCTCCAGTTGTATTGTGAAAGCTGCCACGGACAACACGTAAACGAATGTGTGTGTGTGGTAGTGTACCAATAAAACTTTCTTTATAAACACAGCAGGCCCGCAGGCTGCGATTGGCTGACTCCTGCTCCAGAGTGTAGCCCAAAGAGGAGCTCAGAAGCAAGGGCTCAGGTGGGGGTGGCGTAGCCTCTTGAACACGATGACACCGTTGCGTCGTTGGTTGAGTCATTTAGAGCTTTAGCCATCATTTAACTCACAGCTGACGATTCATCTGTCAACCCTAGAACATTGTCTAATCCCCTCCCCCATCCCTATTAGCAAGGAAGCGATGGAGGAGCCGGCTCTTGGGAGACTTCCAGCATCAGGACAAGTTTGATCTCCGCTGCTGCACTTGCCGTCTTGGTTGACATTGTCAGTGAAGCAGGGTCATTAACTCTTACCAAAAAGAGGCGTCCTCGGGTGGCTTTTCATCCCTCCTGTCCATATTTTGCTGGGCCAACTCACTGAAACCTTTTTGAAATGAGAACCAGAGTGATATCTCTGACTATAAAGTCTTGGTAGACTGTATCCAGTTAAGCCTTTTGGTTGCTGGGTGTTAACCAGTTGGGTGTGTTTGTGGGCTCTTCGGGCTGATGAGCTCCTGGATGGTCACTGGGGTGATTAAACTGCCTGAGGCCTTGATGAAACCCTCCCGCTCCTTCCCATCTTTCCGTGTCGGATGCCCCACAAAACAGATGGGCGCTCTCAGTTGCACGTGACTGAGGCGACCCAAGCAGCAGATAATAAGAGTCACCCCAAAGTACTCAGATGAATCCCTAAAGCCAGTGCGGGGTGTGACCAGGATATTATTGAAATTCAGAGGACAACAACTATAGCTGGAACTCAAGACTCCTTCTGGCCTGAGCTTTTATTTAAAGTCAGTTGCCTGAGGTTCCCGTAGAGGTGATTTGATGACTTTCCAGGGCCTTCTAAGAAATAGGAGAAATAAGACATAGCAACAGATGAAGAAATAGCCACAGACTGTATTAGATTTCTCTTGAAAAGAAACCTTAATCAAAGGTTTCTGGGGCACACCGCCCCCAGCCCGGATACAGTTCAGCCCGCAAGCACAGCATCTCCTCTGATGGATGCAGAGCTCACAAATAGTGATGACACATGTGACTCTGTCCCTTTGCAGGGCCAGGGCAGGTGGGCGGTGCCATCATGTGGACAATTGAAGCTGCCCAGATGCTTCCTCTGAACTGCTGACCGCTGAGCCACTGTACCCTAGCGGCAGGCCTGGGCTGACGTGGCTGGGGCGGCCACGCTCCTGCGCATTCCCAGTTGTTCCTGTTCGAGCATCTTCCTGCTTGGTTGGCTTTCCGTGGTCAAGGCTCGGTCCGAGTTCCTTGGTCCCTAATGCCCTCCTGACTAGAAAGTTCCTCTTGAGAAACAGCAGGTACAACAATGTCTTGGGAGTCCACTCAGTTCCTCTTCCCAGCTTCAACCCTCAGCCCCCTGGGGTTTCCGACCCTGGTTGGGGTCCAACCCCCGTCCCATGACTTTAGACCTTTGCCCTGACCCCATGTGGTAGCCCTCGCAAGGGTCAGGCTGGGGAGGTTGCTGGACCCCCTCCATGTGGATGGAGCCCTTCGGCGCCCCCGTTAGGAATGAAGGGTTCCCTGAGCATCTCTCCCTGCAAGCCCCACAGGCCAGAGGGGAGTCAGGTAAGTGAAGGGCCAGGCTGCAGAGCTCCTACCTAGAACTCCACGCTCTTAACCTTCCAGGGTGACATTCCACCCTGGGAGCTCTGCGTGCAAAGAGGTAACTGTGAGCCCTGATGATTGGAGGGTTCCTGGGAAGTTGCTAGAAGGGTCCTCTAGCCTTGTGGTAGGGGAGCAGTGCCTTTCAAAAGCATCACACTCCCTGCAGGGACCACAGGCTTCGGTTGGCATGACAGGAAGCCATCCACGTCAAATGGTGTGTGATCCCCCAGGCCGCTGCCCCAGCGCGGCTGGGTCCTTTATAATCTGCCATGTTCAATAAGCCTTGGATGGCAGCCTCTGGCCCCAGGAAACGGAAGGCCGTGGCCCTAAACGCCCACTTTCGTCTTGGCAAAGTTAGGGGTTCCTTAAGTATTTTCCAATGTTTGTCTTAGAAAACCAGGGACACTGTCACCGTTCAACCCCCAGGGGGCCCCATGCTCTGCTGTACCTTCCTCCAAAGTCTTGCATCTCCAGCGCCCGGTCCCGTTCAGCCCTCGGTCCCCCAAGCCCAGCCTGGATGCGGACTGGCCCTCTCTGTCAGCCAGATGCAAAGCTGCCAGCTGGGGCATCAGCCAGGGTGTTTCTCTGCCTTTCCCCCGTGTCAGACACAAAATCCAGAATGTTCATGTGGCTGTCTCGATCTTTGCTGCTTTTTCAGATCAAATGAATAAGATGCCTTCAATCAGGAGGTGTTAGCTCTGAGACACTGAGACCTACCCTTCTCCCTCCCCCAGCAAAAATAAAAGCTCTGCTCCTTCCCTTATTCCATCTACCTGACGAACAGGACTTGGGTCCAGAGAAGCTAGAGAGAGAGGGTTCTCACAGCGCTACCCTGTAATCCCTCTACCGCGTGTAGAGAATGGCTAGAGGCCTACCAACCCTCAGCACTGCATACGGGTTTCTTGTACTGATTCTCAGAAGAGCCATTCGTCTGTTGCATCAGATGATAGATCAGTCGCAGCTGGAGAGGTTCCATGGTTCCCCAGACCCAGAGGTCTACACAGCAAAAATGGGACTTGAAGCCAGGTCACCTCTCTCCATGTTCTTGGGCTTTATTCCATCTGAGTCAGGAGTCAGACGATCACCTGTAAAGGATGCCACAGTTCTCAAGGAATTCACTTCTTCTTCTTCTTCTTCTTTTTTTTTTTTTGATTTTAGGGCCACTCCTGCCACATATGGAGGTTCCCAGGCTCGGGGTCTGCTCTGAGCTGCAGCTGCCAGCCTACACCACAGCCACAGCAACGTGGAATCTGAGTTTCGTCTGTGACCTACTCCACAGCTGACAGCAACACCAGATCCTGAACCCGCTGAGCAAGGCCAGGGATAGAACCCACATCCTCATGGATCCTAGTCAGGTTCATGACCTGCTGAGCCACAGCAGGAACTCCCAGGAGTGAACTTCTTTTAGGCCATTATGTGTTATTTAGTGCCTCCTTCATTGTGCTAAAAAACATAATCTATTTCTACACGCACATCCCCAGCTAAGGCTTTTTAAGGGTGGAAAGTCATTGATTTTCCTCTGACACACTCTCTTTCAAGGGGTTCAGCATTCCTCTGTGGTCCGTGCCTTGTCTGCTGTCATGGAAAGATCGGCTTAGGGAGTTCCCGTCGTGGTGCAGTGGTTAACGAATCCGACTAGGAACCATGAGGTTGCGGGTTCGGTCCCTGGCCTTGCTCAGTGGGTTAACGATCCGGCATTGCCGTGAGCTGTGGTGTAGGTTGCAGACGCGGCTCGGATCCCACGTTGCTGTGGCTCTGGCGTAGGCCCGTGGCTGCAGCTCCGATTCAACCCCTAGCCTGGGAACCTCTATATGCCACGGGAGCGGCCCAAGAAATAGCAACAACAACAGCAACAACAACAAAAAGACAAAAAAAAAAAATATATCGGCTTAGGGATGCATTTCGTTATCGGGAGTACAGAGAGCCAATGGAACCTGTCTCGTAGACCCTCCATCCGTCACTTGGCTGGCTGTCCCCAGTGGGTGGTGTGGGGACATTTAGGAAGGTCGCCCCCCACCACCCGCCCAGTGTACAGCAAACCTTGGCATAGCTCCAGCCACTGGCATTTCGACCGTGCATGAGTGAGAGTCATTTTCAGAAGCTAGAGGGAGGTGATTTGGAAAACAGCTTAGAGGCAGATAGTTAATTAATCCTAAAGCCATCTCTCTTTATCATCTTGGCAAAGAAATGCCTATCATAATACCATTCAATAGAGGACTCGCTAATTTTCGACTTAGCCCTGGCAGGTGGGGGCGGGAGAATGCCCAAAACAGGGAAGTCATCTGACCTCAAGAAATGCCTGTTCTTTTGTTGTTATCTTGTGGCGCAGCATGTTAAGGCTCCAGCATTGTCCGTTACCAGCTCTGGCTGCTGCTGTGCTTCGGGTTGGATCCCTGGTCCAGGAACTTCCAAATGCTGCGAACATGACCCAAAACATTCCCATTCTTGTGAAAATAACCATAAATAATTCAGTGCCTATAGTTCCCCCAATTAAAATACTCATGGCTTGAAAACCAGGGGCAGCCCATCTGCCAGTAACCAGTCCAGAGCCACCGAAAAATGCAGCCCAACACTGCACCATACTTTTCTTATCTTTCAGTGGACGCTTCTGTTCCTTTTGCTCGGCCTTCTTGGGATGAGAGCTGTCTCGGTGATCTTTCGACTCTCGTTTTCTTTGCTGAGCAGGCTTTGATGTTCTTTGCTCTTTACCTAAGATGTGACCTTGGTTTTTCTAGAAGATGCCTTGTGTACTAGACTCTGCAAGCCAGGGCACTCCACTCCTGTTCCCAGGCTGTCTTGAGTGCGCTGTAATCTCTAAGTATTGGGAGGAGGAGCCCAAATTGTCATTTACACAGTCTCTGCTCCCACGTTTTCCCCAGTCCTATCATTTAAGGTCCAATGACCAACCAACCACAGCAGGTAAAGTCCTTGGGAGATGGGAGCCTGAGAGGAGAAAGGGAGACGCTTGTGTCCCAGCATAGAGGGACATCCCACCACCGGTGTACTTGACCTGGGAGCAGCCGTGCTCTGGTGGCGGGGCTTGCTCGGAGCCAGCCTCGGGCTCAGGACGCCTGGAGTGAGCCAGGAGGAGGGCTCCGTGGTCCCCTTTCCTTTGCGTCTCTTTCTAAGGACAGATACAATGACATAAGGGCCCACAAGGCGGTTTCTCATGAGCACCAAGAGCGTGTTCTTACTCACCCCAAACAGAGCACCCTTGACCCCCTTCTGGACCAAACGCTGCCCAGCAAACGCAGAGCCATCTTCCCTGAGTGGGACTCGGGTGCCGCTTGGGGTCCCCGCTGAGCGGGTCTCTGGTGGCAGTGACTTTGGCGATTGTGAGCTCTAGAGGACACAGACAGCACCTAGCCCTACCGCTCACTGAAAGCGCCACATTCTCTCTTTTCCTCTGAAAGAAGTATCTGTTACTATGCTCGACGCATCCTAAACATTCCGAGAGAAACAAGTGCAGTGGGTGAAGCCGCATCCTTGTCGGGGCTATTCCGTCGCTGGATGCTGGCTGTTAATGTTTAGGTTAAGATTGTTGCAGCTGATATGAACACAGTATGTGATTGCATCTCTGAACATTGATCCTGGGCATTTGCCAACACGTTGATGTAATATCTTCTAAAGAAGGCTTCATTTAATTATAAATACGTCTGTTTCGCTTCTCTCTCTCTCTCTCGTCCAAAAATATGCTGGGGTCCCTCTCAAAGCTCAGAGCCAGCGTGGTCACGTGCAATAAAGAGCGAGACCCGGGTCGGGGTAGGTGTCGCTGGTGTGAAGGGAGGGTTTGGCAAGATCCCAGATTCACCGAATACGGTCCCAGCCTGCCGGTGGACTCTGAGTGCCCTGTCATCCAAAGATAAAGTCTCTCCCTGTGCTTCTTATGAATTGATGGTCTTACAATTCCATAGAGATTTATTGTTATATACATTTAAGGGTTACTGCTTGAGTTTTTAAAGACAATTGAACTCTTGACTATGAAGGCGAAAATTAGCGCCTGGCTGCAGTCTGCTGAGGACCCACTTCCAGCCCCCCGTGTGTGCCTCCCACCAAGCGCCTGGCAAGGCCACCAAGCTTCAGCTCTGACAAGCCCACAGGAGAGTCAAGATGGGCACCTGGTCTTTCTGTACTACCAGCGTTTTGAGTTGGCTGTGGCTATTTGTTTTGGTTATTTTTGCTTTCATCCCACCCTTTCTTTGGCTGAAATCAAATAATCCATCACGACGTATCAGAGATGCAGGTCTGTTCCATAAATTCTTATCATCTCGAGTCATCCCCAAACTAATCCATGAGATTTGTTGCATCGTAGTTCCAACATAAAGCGTCAGTGTCCTGACTGGTGAGGCAGGTGTAGTAACGAGAGGTCCAATGTGCTGGCTCAGTGATGCTTTCTGATCTCAGCAAATTCTTTTGCAAATGGGATTGGTTGGTATGTGAGTTGGGAGGTGATTTGTCATATGCGCCGTGGGCAGAAAGGCTTATCGGCCACCAGAAGGGATCTGTGGATTTCAACAGGCTCCAGGGAGCCAGGGATGGGCAGCTGGGTGGCACCTGCGCCGTGGAAGTGCAGTGACAAGGGCAGCTCTCTGGTCCCCATCCTGCTTCCGCCAGCACTGGTCTCTCCCTCCTGCTCACCCTCCTGCCAGCTGTCCTCGGAGACAGGCGTCTTCCCTGGGTCCAGCCCAGGGCTTGGAGCTGACCCTTCCCCCGGACTCCCAAGTGGGAAGAGCCCCAAGTTTCCTCATCGCTCTCCCTATCCACCTGCCTGGCTTGGCTACCACCCCTGGGCATCATGTTCTGATAGGATGAGCCAAGCCTCTTCCTGGCGCCTGTGGTCTGGCCTCTGTCACCATCAGACTGATAGGCTGACAGGTCCAGGACCGTCCATGGAGTTCCCTTTCCAGTGTAGGTTATAGGCATCTAGGATTTCTGACTATCTTCTACCATAAGGCCTTTAAGAGCCTCTCTCTCTCTCTCCACCCCCCCTCCCTTCCTCCCTCCCTCCCCTGATGCCTCTAGGAATTAATACCTTGAACGTTCAATCTCATCTATGATTTCTCTAAAACTGCGAGAACCAACAAGTGACTCTGCACCATCTCCGCAGCCGTGCTTCCAACATCACCACCGAGTGTGACTTAACCCGGTACTTTTCATTCACCGCTACATTTGCAATGTCCATACCAGAATATCCACCCTTTTAAAGAGTACACTTCAATGGTTTTTCGTGTCTTCACGGAATTGTGCAGCCACCACGTGAATCTCATTTCAGAGCATTTTCATCACCCCCAACGTCACCCCGTGTCCATTAGCCGTCACTTCTCATCCATCCCTAACCCAGCTTCCAGCAACCTCTCATTATTATTGTTAGTTTCTATTTGCCTCTTCTGGTCCTGTCATCTCAATGGAACTAGGTAACATGTGCTCTGTGTAAATGGCTTAGGATGTCATTTAGGATAAAGTTTTGTAAAGATTCATCCATGCTGTAGCACATATCAGAACTTCATTCCTGAAATATAACCTCGTGTGTGGACGCAACACCACATCCTGCTCATCCACTCGTCACTTGGCGGAGTTGGAGTTTGGGTGGTTTCCATAGTTTGTCTGTGGTGAGTGAGGCTGTCATGAGCGGGTGTGCAGAAGGCTTCCTGAGGACGTGGCCGCTAAATTCTATAATGCACAGTGTGGAGACTCACAGGTCAAGAGGCCTCGGTAGGAGGGTAGGTGCTGAGCTTGACCATAAGGAAGTGTTTTCTCTATTAAACAGTCCACGAAACATCCCATCTCGTCTGTATCTTCTTTCTTCTTGTCCAGTCCATTCGTTCGTTTACTCCGTCAGTAAACAATGAGCACGATTTTCCAGGTACTTTATTGGGTTCCAGTGATGCTTCAGTTAACCACTTGTGTATTTTTCAATGAAATTGGGCATTTCATTCCTTTTTTTTTTTTTTTGTCCTCTTGCCTTTTCTAGGGCCGCACCCGCAGCATAGGGAGGTTCCCAGGCTAGGGGTCCAATCGGAGCTGTAGCCGCCGGCCTACACCAGAGCCACAGCAACGCGGGATCCGAGCCGCGACTGCAACCTACACCACAGCTCACGGCAACACCGGATCCTTAACCCACTGAGCAAGGCCGGGGATCGAACCCGCAACCTCATGGTTCCTAGTCGGATTTGTTAACCACTGCGCCACGATGGGAACTCCAGGGCATTTCATTCCTTAGAGAGAGAACTTTTTAAATTCTAAAAGGCAGTGGTGTTGGAAAATATTGGACTCCTCCTCCAGGCATTAAACCCTCCATTAAAATAAGCAATTTCAAGATATTTGGTTTTTCTCTAATTGATGCCTTTCGTCTAGGGTTTTTTTTTTTTTTTGCGGCGGTGGGGGGGAAAATGCATTTTATTTTGGTTTGTGTCTTAAAACTTCTCCTGTCCTTGGCATATCCCCAGAGTGATATATTCTGCAATATGTTAAAGAAGCTTTGTTTCCTAACTGGGATTCGGTTCCTTTTCCCCACTTTTAATTATAGTTTAAGTCTGCAGCCTTATTAACCTCCTCCAGTTGGGGGTTTCTTTCCTTTGAGGTTTTGGATTTGCCCATCAGAGACGCTCTGCTAGGTGGCAGCTCTGTGTGAAGCCCCCCTTCTCGGTGCTGAGGGGAATGCAAAGCTGGATTGCATCTTGGCAGCAGACCTCATATCTGCCCTCGTTGGTGCCATGTGCCGGGGAGGAATTCTGTGTGTGAGGTCCCCTTGGAGGGGCCGCCCCTGGATCCCATCACAGGGTAGGGAACCAAGAGAGTGGCGTGCAAGCTCAGGAGCTAGGAGGGAACCTTCTTTTTCTCATGTTATTCTCCATCATATTCTATCACAAGTGATTGGATAGAGTGAGGGAGGTATTTCCCACCCAAGAGTTTAAAATTAAATTGCAGCCACATGTGTGCTCATGTGGAGATTTGTGGGGGTAACAGCTTTCCATGAACCCCTGTGTCTGTCCAAACTGGATGCAGTCCATACATTTTAAAATGATACAGAAAAACTTGTTTACAAAACAGGAACAGACGCATAGGTTGCAGAGTCAAACTTATGGTTACCAAAGGGGACACGTGGGGTGGGGTGGGGGGATACATTAGGGGGTCGGGATTAACAGATACACACTGCCGTATGTGAAGCAGGTAACCAACAAGGACCTCCTTGCAGCACAGGGAACGCTACGCAATACTGTGCAGTAACCTCTATGGGAAAAGAATCTGAAAAACCAGCGGATATATGTATATGCATAACTGAATCACTTCGCTGTACACCATCGGAAGTCAACTATAAGCCAATAACATTTTCACAAATAAGAGAAAATCCTTTTAAAAACTATGGACATGCTTGTCAGGAAAACCACCAAAGGGAGAACACTCTTGGCTTGCAGTTTATTTTTGTTTCAGCCCTGCCTTCCCATTAGGTGATGAACAGCTAGAAACCTTACCGTCTTTAGAAGGGAACAGCAGGGGTGAATAAGGCACGGAGGGGAGAGCAGGTGCAGAAAGGATAAGTCGGTAACACAGAAGATATGACCCGGACTTCAGGGCTTCGCTGCCTAGACAAACTGATGCTTCGCATTTTCCAGGGAGCGCCTCGGATGAGTCCCAAACTCCTGCGTGAATGTAGGGCTACTGGTGCCAGGTGAGTTCTGAGCAGAGCCATGTTCAGAATGTTTTCAGCGGACGTTTCTGTTTCTTAGCCTGAGTTTCCTTGCTGAGGTCATGCGTTTTGCCCAAGGCAAATGATCACTTGGAAATGCTTTCATATTTTCCGCCAGATCTTGAGATTCAAGGAGCTACACCCTTTGCGTAAGCATTTTACAGTTTCCAGAACTGTCATCTAGAGGAGTCACACTGGCTCCTGGGCCCTGGTGCTTCCCAGGACAGCTTTCTTTCCAAGATGAGACCCGCCACTTCCAGGAAACAGAGCCTTTCCAGGGCTGTGACCTGCAGTCCTTGTTTTCGAGGGGCATTTGAGCTCCATGCTCCAGTGTTACCTCTGTGTTGACTTAGCAAGAATTCAGATTTTTTCTGTTCATTTGATGGTGTTTTTCGTTGTGAGAAACAGCTCTCTTGGTTTGTAACTGCTGAGCATGAATGGTTTCCTTTCATCTCTGCCAAATGCCTGTAAGACAGCTTCAAAGATCCTTGTATTTCAGGAGGGTCAACTGAGGCTCAGGTGAGATTACCCGTGTGGCTCAAAGTCAGAGAGCCTGTAAACTAGGTGCACGTAGACCCTGCCCGTGTCGGCCAGCCTCGACCTTCCTAAGCCTGTCCATCTCCCAGGGCTGAGGCCACAGGGTCTGCTTGGCGCTATTGCCACGGTCCTTGCCCAGGACAGACTGGCCTGTCTCGCACCTGTCACCTGTCAGGCGGCTTGCCTCCTGATGCAGCTACTCCCTGGGCCCTGATCCAATCTCATTTGGAGCCTTTATCAGTGAGCAAATCTGTTTCTTTCTATTTGATGCCGTTGAGGCAGAGGCAGACAGATGGGTGGCTAAAGATAACACCAGGGAAACCAGCCTCCCAGGAAGGGACAGAGCCACTGCGGTTAAACCTTGCACCTTCCCTAGAGGCTGTGGAGTCAACAGGAAATCTGATGAGGGTCCTGAGACTATGGGCCTGTGGCAGCCCAGACAGAGGGGAGGCAGGAGCAGCCCAGACGGCGTGATTAATCCTGCTCTAGGTAGATACACAGGATCAATAAAATAAATGAGCTGTTTTATCCAGGCCAGCTATTCCGATCCAGAGATGCAGACACAGAGAGAAACGCAGACACCCTGATAACCCCGGTAGAACCTGCTGGCCTGTCCTTTGTGGAAAATGCGGGCGGTAAGAAAACACAGCGTGCGTCGTTCTTTCCTCTGAAGCAGGGCTGTGCACCGGCATCTGCCCTGCAAAACAAAAGCAGAGGCAGCCATCAGACCCGAGGCGGATGGGTTATCCGCACACAGCAGGTCTCCAGGCCAAGGCTGAGGCGCCCTCTGCTTTTATGCATTTATTTGTTCATTTTTGATGGAGAGTTGATTGACAGCGCTGTGAAGCTGTACAGCAAAGTGATTCAGTTAGAGGTGTATATATGTTCTTTGTCAAATTCTTCTCCGTTGTGGTTTATCATAGGCCGTTGACTGCAGTTCTCAATGCTGTGCCGTAGGCCCTCGTTGTTCATCCCTTCTGTGTCTAATAGCTGACACCTGCTAATCCCAGGCTCCCCGTCCATCCCACTTCCTCCCTCTCCCCCTTGGCAACCACAAGTCTGGTCGCTATGTCTACGAGGTCGTTTCTGTTTTATAGATAGGTTCATCTGTGTCCTATTTTAGATTCCACGTATTAGTGATATCATATGGCATTTGTCTTTCTCTTTCTCATTTACTTCACTTAGTATGATCATTTCTGGTCCATCCATGTTGCTGCAGATGGCATTGTCTCATTCTTTTTTATGGCTGAGTAGTATTCCGTTGTGTATATATGTACCACGTCTTCTTTATCCATTCCTCTGTCAATGGACATTTAGGTTGTTTCCATGTCTTGGCTCTTTAAAATAGTGCTGATGTAAACACAGGGGGGCATGTGTCTTTTTGAGCGATAGTTTTGTTGGACAATGTTCCCAGGAGTGGGATTGTTGGATCATGTGGTAACTCTATCCTTAGTTTTCTGAGGAACCGCCATGCTGTTTTCCATCTTCTAACAAAGACGTTTGACACAGGCCTTCATGCAGCTTTCTAGAGTCAAAGGACTCTTACTCGTTGAGTCTGACTTGATGCACATTCCATTGACATCAGGGCTGGTCAGATGTAGGCGTTTGTAGTGACTTGTGGAGGAATGTGAAATGTATTTCTCTAATAAGAGAGATGCTAGTGATAGGGAACCCACCAGGAACCAAGCGCTCTTCAAACATTAGCTAATAAAATCTCACCACTCCCCAATGACATAGGTGCTGCCATCCCTGTTTTTTTAAGGGCCACACCCATGGCATGTGGAGGTTCCCAGGCTAGGGGTCAAATCAGAGCTTCAGCTGCCAGCCTATACCACAGACACAGCAATGCCAGATCCAAGCCACGTCTGCGACCTACACCACAGCTCACGGCAACACCGGATCCTTAACCCACCGAGTGAGGCCCGCGATCAAACCTGCGTCCTCATGGATGCTAGTCAGATTTGTTTCCACTGCACCCCAATAGGAACTCCCATCCCTATTTTTAGATGCGGAAACTAAAGTCTAGATACCTGGCTGGTGGTATATTTCTGTGGCAAGTGATACATCTCTACTTGGGGAAAGGCAAAATCATCATCATCACCTTCACAGTATCTTCATCATCACCATCGTGTCACCATCCTTATTATATCATCATCGTATCGTCATCACCATCACGTCGTCATCATGATCATCATCACCCCATCATCATCATCATCACCAGCCTCATCACATCATTATCGTCATCCTCATATCATCCTCATCACCATCCTTACCGTCATGACGTCATCACCCTGACGTCATCATCATAGCACCACCATCATGACATCACCATGACGTCATCATCATGATCATCATCACCATCATCACCAGCCTCATCACATCATTATCGTCATCCTCATATCATCATCATCACCATCCTTACCATCATGATGTCATCACCCTGACATCATCATAGCGCCACCATCATGATGTCATCACCCTGACATCATCATCATAGCACCACCATCATGACATCATCATGATGTCATCACCACGATCATCATCACCCCATCATCATCATCATCACCAGCCTCATCATATCATTATCGTCATCCTCATATCATCCTCATCACCATCCTTACCATCATGACGTCATCACCCTGACGTCATCATCATAGCACCACCATCATGACATCATCATGACGTCTCCAACATGATCATCATCTCCTCCTCATCATCATCACCAGCATCGTCACATCATTATCATCCGCACAACATCATCCTCACTATCATTACCATCATGACATCATCACCATGACGTCATCACCCCTTCATATGAGGAGCTAAATATCTTGTTTAAGATCCCTCCAGTAAATAAAATTTAGAGCCAGGGTTTTTATTAAAATTAAAATGGCGCACC
Source organism: Phacochoerus africanus (assembly GCF_016906955.1). Classification (NCBI taxonomy): domain Eukaryota; kingdom Metazoa; phylum Chordata; class Mammalia; order Artiodactyla; family Suidae; genus Phacochoerus; species Phacochoerus africanus. Next base: position 3,766,952 of record NC_062559.1, on the reverse strand, counting down.
TTGGACCATGAGCTCCTCCTCAGACGCCCGAGGCCCTGAATCCCCACATCCCTTCATTCCATAGATTGCCCTGATATGTGATGGCACTCAACAGCTGTCATGACACTCTGATCAGCCCGCCTTTATCCCAGCAGAGCCAGCTCCATCCCAGCCACATGGCTGTCACCCATCTGACGGCGTCTGCTTTCTGTGAGCCATTGCCCAAAGGGACCTCTGTAGGTTCCATCTCCTAAAACTCCTAAGTCTTGTCTGTTATCCTGAGGATCCTATGTATCCTTCGTTGTTAGTCCTAATTTTCTTCTTTGCCCACACCCCGGACATGATGTTTTAGACTCTCCTTTGCTTCTGAAAACCAGCTCTTCTGCAAGTCTCTTTTGTCCTGTGCTGGGAGGTTGTCTCCATTAACTTGACCAGGCTCTTATTCCTCACGGGGCTCAGATGTGGCCTTTGTCCTGAGGACCTATATAGGGATTCCTCAGTTCAGAGAATTATTCTCCTAGGTGTCTTTCTAGGTTTTTTGACCAGACCTGTGTGCCCATGGTTGACCTGGGCCTAAAACCCCACCATTTCCACAATGACTGATGCAAAGACAGTGAACCCCGGTCAAGGAAAGGCAAGTAGGAAGAACCGAACTATGAGGAGGAGCAAAAGCCACAGGAATAGGACATGCATCCTTCGAGACTCCACTCTGCGGACAGGTTCACCTTCTACCCCTGAATTAGTGCCTTTTTCTCCCAAGGCTGGATTTGCATTGGCCCATTGGACCTTTTCTGCTGTGGAGAACTGCTCTGCCAGTCTGACTGAGCTGTACGGTTGCAGCACCGGCCGATGTGTGTCAGGAAGGAGCAGAAACACCCTTGTAATCACGGAACAGCTCTCTTGGTACCTCCACTATCTCCTTCCCTCCTGCTCCTGGCTGGTGTGTGCCTGGAAAACCAAGCCGGTTTTATTTATTGGCTTGAAGTGAGAGCTGTGTGCCCGGAGTTGGTAGGTAAATTTCTTTCTTTTTTTTTTTTTTTAATTTGTCTTTTTGCCATTTCTTGCACCACTCCCGCGGCATGTGGAGGTTCCCAGGCTAGGGGTCTCATCAGAGCTGTAGCTGCCGGCCTCCGCCAGAGCCACAGCAACGCGGGATCCGAGCCGCGTCTGCAACCTACACCACAGCTCACGGCAACGCCAGATCCTTAACCCACTGAGCAAGGCCAGGGATCGAACCTGCAACCTCATGGTTCCTAGTCGGATTCGTTCACCACTGAGCCACGACGGGAACTCCTTTGTAGGTGAATTTCTACATGAGCTTTTGTTCTCATGACCTGGGTTCTTGGCTCGTGGGCGGGTTGCCTGGATCTGGATTCTTTGGACTTTGGCTTCTCCTCCGTCAAACAAAGGACTGTCTTTTCTGGCTCCAACATCCCATATCCTGGAATTCAATGCTGCTGCCCAGGGTACATCCCAACAAAGCTGGAAGGGGTTTGCTTGATATTTTACCCTTGGAAATTGCGAGAGCAGGGACTGGTCTGTCCTTGGACACTGCTGTATCTCCACGGTCCCTCCCAGTGCCTGGCACATGGCAGTTACTTCATAGGACCCTGAGCTGAGATTATAGAAGAAGGTATTTATAGTCATAGCCCAGAAAGAGCCCCGGGAAAAGTGGCTTTTGTTCTCTGCATATCCTAGTGCTGTTCCTTTCATAAGACCCTGCTTGACGGGTATGGGGCTGATCGAGTTTGCATTTTGATAACTGACATATACCATGTACGAGCCCCAGAACTCATATCGAAATCAGGCCTCCGCGTGAAGCCCATTCCCATCTTCCAACCCCAGGCCTAAGAGTCACCTGAGATATGAGCAGAACAAAGGCTGGCCTGAGCTGAGAGCTGTGAGATGGTCCAGGTCCACGTGGAGGGGCCTTTGGAACATTCTCTAGACTCACCGTTCACCTTTGTAATCCTCCCAAGGAGTCCCCACCAACACCTGGGACGTCGGAACAAGGCCTTCCCTCCCCTGCTCTGCCCATCCCGCTGGGCACTTGAAACTTACATGGCCCCTGATGACTTAGAGTGCAGAGCTTCCAGGATGGTAATTTCTCTCTTACATCGATGCATGAGTTTTCTGTTTTTTCTCACTAACGTAGTGACTGAAACGGGCTGGCACTGTTATTCTCATTTAATACATGACCACAGTGGGATCCAGAGAGGTTATTGACCCAAAGAGAAGTCTCCTCTGGCTTCTGTCGCCCCTGAAGAAGGATGCGCCTGCCTCTAAATGAGCTGTATTCCAATATTTTATACCGATGCCACACCCCGTCCTTCCCGCCACCGCCCATCCTTCCCTCCCTCCATCCTCCCCTTCCTGCCCCACCCTCCCTGTCCTTCCCTCCCTCCTCCCCTCCCTGCCTTCCCCCTTCCCTCCCTCCCTCCCCCTTTCCCCTTCCCCCCGCTTCTTTCCTTCAGTCACTCATGCCACAAATATTTAATGAGCCCCAACTATGTGCCAGGGGCTGTGGAATATTTTGGAAATCATGCAAGAAAAGAATTAAGTAAATGAATATATAAACAAGAAGGTATCAAAGAACAATAAGAGCCCTGATGAAATTTTTCTAAGGGCTGCACCCCAGGCCTATGGAAGTTCCAGGCTAGGATTCAAATCAGTTGCAGCTGCCAGCCTATCCCACAGCCACAGCAACGTCAGATCTGAGCCGGATCTGCAAACTTCACCAATGCTCACAGCAACACCGGATCCCCAACCCACTGAACGAGGCCAGGGATGGAACCCTCATCCTCATGGATACTAGTCAGATTCGTTTCTGTTGAGCCACTATGAGAACTCCCGAAAAAAAAAAAAAGTTTTTTTTTCCCTGTCTTTTGTCGTTTTAGGGCTGTACCTGCAACATATGGAGGTTCCCAGGCTAGGGGTCGAATCAAAACTGTAGTCGATGGCCTACACCACAGCCACAGCAACACGGGGTTGGAGCCGAGTCTGCGACCTACACCACAGCTCACGGCAACGCCAGATCCTTAACCCACGGAGTGAGGCCAGGGATCGAACCTGCAACCTCATGGTTCCTAGTCGGATTCATTTCCGCTGCACCTCAACGGGAACCTCCCCCCTCAAATTTTTTAATGGTGATCCTGCAAATGACCCCATGAGAGGGAAACTAAATAAGTGTTATCTGAGCACCTTACTGTGTGAAGAAGTAAAGAACATTCCAGATAGAGAGAATCGGACTGTTTGAATCTTTGCATGTTGTTATCAGCTGCGTAGGTCTGCACCCCAGACTATTTAACCATGACGTTCACTCTTGACCTCCTTGCCTTGGATTAGGTTCTAAGTCCTGGGCCACAGCTGAGCAAGTTCGTATACAGGCAGATGTGATTCGCTCTCTTGAAGTTTTGAGACCATTGTGATTTGAGGTTTTAACAGAAGACATTATTTACAAGGGCGTCTTCATCAAGGAATCTATTTTGTTTGTTAAAAATCCATCGTGGGAAAGGAACCGTGGCAAAGAGCAGGCTATTTTTGAGCTTAAAAACAGTGTTTAGCATAAATAGGTTTCCTGGTGGGTTTTGTGAGAATGAATTTCAAATCCTAACGGCTTTAATTTCTTTCAGAGAATTTTTGGCAAGTAGAATTTGTTTCTCGGCCTAATTAAAGTCCTGTTGATTTATCCCAATAACGACGACATTGCCCGTATTTGTCTAACAAAAATTGTTTCAGACGGTGCCAGCGGGGATAAAACGAAAGTCGGGATCTCGTGTGTTCAGGGATGGAGATTTAGAAGAATGAATGAGGGAGTTCCCGTTGTGGCGCAGTGGTTAACGAATCCGACTAGGAACCATGAGGTTGCGGGTTCGGTCCCTGCCCTTGCTCAGTGGGTTAACAATCCGGCGTTGCCGTGAGCTGTGGTGTAGGTTGCAGATGTGGCTCGGATCCAGCGTTGCTGTGGCTCTGGCGTAGGCCGGCGGCTACAGCTCCGATTCGACCCCTAGCCTGGGAACCTCCATATGCCGCGGGAGCGGCCCAAGAAATAGCAAAAAGACAAAAAAATAATAATAATAATAACTTGGACTCTTATTTACTAAAAAAAAAAGAAAGAAAAAAAATTAAGAATGAATGAAAGGTGCTAAATGACATGTACAGACAGGAATTTTGTGCTTGGTCTTTGTTCTTCGGTTTGTATGTCTGTATCATAGGAGGGAACAGAAACCGAATCCACCTTTTAGTGAATCCAGGCTCCCGCCTTCCTTTGGGCTCCCCGAGGAATACCCACCAAGGTTGAATGGGACTGCTTCCGAAGGCACGGCTCTCGTGCCCACAGGAGCTGTGAAAAGGAGTTTTCTGCATCATGCACATCTTTTGAAACTCCGAGGTGCATCTGCTTATAATGACTTTCTGCTCTTTGTTTGCTTAGCCATACCTGGCTTTGTTACCTGCGGTGCTATTTCCTACACATACCTCTCTGTCATCCTTCTCGTCATAGCTTATTTGTTAAATGTATATTTACTTTCCTTTTTTATTCACGCTATTTTGTGAGAGAAGAGTGAAATGGGTATGCCCAAAGACCTTGAATCACACTGTTTTGTCTTGAATGCCAGCTCCGCCCCCACAGGGTGCATCCGTTTGGATGCATCTCTTACGTCCTTGAAGTTTTAGTTTTCCCACCGAAAAGAGGATATAGTAAGAGGACCTATGTAACATCTCTGGAAGAGAATTAGATGAGTTTCTCTATTTACAGGGAAGGGCACATTTTTAAAAATTGCAATTAAAAAACACTCAATATAAGGAGTTGCCGTCGTGGCGCAGTGGTTAACAAATCTGACTAGGAACCATGAGGTTGCAGGTTCGGTCCCTGCCCTTGCTCAGTGGGTTAAGGATCTGGCTTTGCCGTGACCTGTGGTGTAGGTCGCAGACGAGGCTCGGATCCCATGTTGCTGTGGCTGTGGTGTAGGCCGGCAGCTACAGCGCCAATTCGACCCCTAGCCTGAGAACCTCCATATATGCCGCGGGAGCGGCCCTAGAAAAGACAAAAAACAAAACAAAACAAAACAACCCACAACATTGTAAATCAGCTATGGTGCAGTTAAAAAACAACAACAACAACAAAAAAAAAACACACACAATATAAAATGAACAGTCCTAGCTGCTGTAAACGTACCTACCTACTGTTCAGCCGTGTGGAGTATATTCACATTGTCATGAAACAAATCTCCAGCACCGGGTACATTTTTAGGGAAAGACCCGTGTTAGCAATTAATCTTTGGTATTTACACATGTTTTCACAAACAGTCTCTTATCACTAATTATGAAACTAAGACCAAGACATGTCAGCATCTGAGAGTTAGCCTCAGCTGTGGTCAGCAGCTCCCTAGAAATGTTTTGTTTTGTTTAGAATTTTCTTTGAACACCATTTCTTCATTACTGCAAACCTGGCTCCTGGCAGATAAGCCAATATCCCCGAGTTTAAATACCCGATTTTGCATTATTTCAGTGGAGATTTTGATCCCGCTAATGGACACACGTCTTTCCCTTCCCTTCTGTCCCCATTCCCGTCTTCATTATCTCATTGTAGCTTTTCCCCCTAATTTCTTTTGGGTATTTCCCCCCCCCCCTTCTCCTCTCATTTCTTCTGTCATATCCCTTCTTCAACCCACCACTGCTTGTTTTAATTCAGTGAGGTTGAAATTGATGATGCTTGGACCAATTAGACATGCCTACAGCTTGATCTTCAGACAAAACCAGGATTCAGTGACGTCAGAAAGAGAAAGACACATACCATATGATATCACTTACATGTGGAGTCTAATACACGGCACAAATGAACCTGTCCACAGAAAAGAAACAAACACAGGGGCCTGGACAATAGACTTGTGGTTGCCCAGGGGGAGGGAGTGGGATGGACGGGGGAGTTTGGGGTTAGCAGATGCAAACTGTTGCATTTGGAGTGGGTAAGCAATGGGGTCCTGCACAGGGAACTATATGCGACCACTTGTGATGGAACATGATGGAAGATAATATGAGGAAAAGAATGTACATATATGTATGACTGGATCACTTTGCTGTACAGCAGAAATTGACTGGACATTTTAAATCCACTATAATAAAAAAAATTTTTTTAAAAAACCAAACCAGTATTGAGCCATGACAAAGCCAAGCAGGTGGCACAGCAGTGGTAGCTGAGCTGCAAAGGAAGTTGACCTTCATGGCTAAGGAGTGCTTTTGTCCCCATAACCACACCCCTGAGCTTCCTTTTGGCCAAATCAACTATGGAAATAAATCATTCAAGAAAATTTCAGAGAATTCTTGCTGGCTCCCAACCTCTGAAACTCTAACCAGACACTGTGTTTGAGTTATATATTTGCCTGTGGAAAGACTTCTGGATGAATTGATGCGCAATGGGGCAAAACCTCATTAATTTAATTTTTATTTATTAAGTGTCACATAATATGGAGTTATTTCCCAGTTAAATGTTCCTATGCCTGAATTATTCTTAATATTTGATAGCGCCTTCCACACAAAAAAGGACGTTCGTGACCCAGGAAGTAGGCAGAATTTTGGGTCCTATGATCTCTGTCCCCTGGTGTCACACCGGTGGCTGTGTCACAGTACGTGGCACAGGGATTTTATAGATGGAATTAGGTTTCCTGGCCAGTGGATCTTACGATAGGGAGTTTATCTTAGATTATCTGGGTGGATTCCTTATAATTCCATGAGCCCCCAAAAGAAAGCATCCTGCCAAACAGAATGAGCTTGAAGGACAGTCTTCCCCAGAGCCTCTGAAAGAGACACAGTCCTGCCAAAATATATACATACATACATATATATATATATATTTTTTTGTCTTTTTGCTATTTCTTGGGCCGCTCCCGCGGCATATGGAGGTTCCCAGGCTAGGAGTCTAATCCGAGCTATAGCTGCCAGCCTACACCAGAGCCATAGCAACGTGGGATCCGAGTCGCGTCTGCGACCTACACCACAGCTCACGGCAATGCCAGATCCTTAACCCACTGAGCCAGGCCAGGGATCGAACCCGCAACCTCATGGTTCCTCGTCGGATTCATTCGCCACTGCGCCACGACGGGAACTCCATCCTGCCGATATGTTGATTTCTACCTTGTTAGACCTTGAGCAGCGAGTCCAGCCACACTGCGCTGACTTCTGCCCTAGGGAACTGCAGGATGATGAATGAGTGCTGCTTTAAGCCATCACGTCTGCGGCAACTTGTCACAGCAGCTCCGGAAGACTAATGCACGCTCCATGCACCGGCGGGTTATTAGCTTCTGGTTGTGGCTCTTTTTTTGTCTTGCAGAGGATGGATTTATGTCGCTCTCACCACAACGTTTTGCCACAACTGCTTTCTGGCCAACACTGTCCATGAACAGGATCCCGAGCTGACATAAATACGTATCCTGTTCCCATAGGTTAGGATGGAGTTAATCGACCTTTCGGAAACAGGTGACACCGTTCCCTCCTAGAAACATGCCCTAAGCAAGTGAGCTGAGTCAAAGCGTAGGTTCCGATGTGGTGCTTGCACCAAAGGACTCTCTGGAGACCAGTTGTGTTCCCTGGGAAGTAAGTCACGCGTGTCGGATTCTGTGGCTCTTGCCACATGCGTTGTCTCTGAGTCTCTGCAGATCATAGCAGGGCTGTGCCGTTTTGATGGGTACCCAGGCGATTCTGCTGCTGCCAACATTTGAAAACCAGGGCTGTACTCAGCCATCTAAATAGCTGGTTGAGACCCAGTGGAGCACTCAGTTAGTACAAGAGACCATCTTTTCCAAAACAAACAAACAAACAAGGTGAACAGAAAAGAAAAGAGAACATCGGAATGCCTTGCAATAATAGGGATAACTGTGTTTGGTGAAACTTTTTTTCTGTGTGAGTGCATCTGTGTGTGTGTGTGTACGTGTGTGTGAACCCATGCATTTGCACGCGTGTGTGTACAGGATCTCCATGCAAAACATCACAAAGATAACAGATATTTGAGAGACACTGCTATAATCTGATCCCGTGAATTCCAAACCTTTGTCTGGTTCTCACCAATGAACTGGGGCTCCTCTACAAATGCTCGATGTCTGCCTCCCTGGCCTCCCTGTTACGGGGCTATTGTGTAAAGAAGGACGACACGGGGCATGGAGGGGACCTGACCAGCCACACTAGAGACTCTCAGTGGCACAGTTCCTTTCCCTTGGGGACCTGGCCTGCTAAATATGTCAGTGGAAAGCATTTACTGTGTCCAGTGGAGAATAAAATTCTTTCAGACATTTCCCAGAGATGCATACCTGTTAAATACGGGAAGCTGGCTGGCTGCAAATGTGTAGAAGTGTCTTCCAGGTAGGATAAGACGTCGGTTGATGCAGAGCAAGGACATGTAACTGAAGCAGTCTCTTCAAAATCAGCTTCAACAATGCAACTCAAAACTACAATGGGGGAGTTCCCGTCGTGGCACAGTGGTTAACGAATCCGACTAGGAACGATGAGATTGTGGGTTCGGTCCCTGGCCTTGCTCAGTGGGTTAAGGACCCGGCATTGCCGTGAGCTGTGGTGTAGGTCACAGATGTGGCTCGGATGTGTGCTCTGGCTCTGGCGTAGGCTGGTGGCTACAGCTCCAATTCGACCCCTAGCTTGGGAACCTCCATATGCCGCGGGAGCGGCCCTAGAACAGCCAAAAAGACAAAAAACAAAAACAAAAACTACAATGGGGAGCCACCTCACACCGGTCAGAATGGCCATCATCAGAAAGTTCTACAAATAAGAAATGCTAGAGAGGGTGTGGAGAAAAGGGGACCCTCCTACACTGCTGGTGGGAATATAAATTGGTACAATCACTGTGGAGGACAGTATGCAGTGTCCTTAAAACGAAATATAAAACTACCATACGATCCAGGAATCCCTCTGCTGGGTACACGTCCAGAGAAAATCATAATTCCAAAAGATACCTGCACCTCAGTGTTCATTGCAGCAATATTTACAATAAGACATGGATGCAACCTAGATGTCCATGGACAGAGGGATGGGTAGAGAAGATGTGCACATACATACAATGGAATATTACTCGGCCATAAAAAAGAACGAAATACTGCAATTTGCAGCAACAAGGATGATGCAACTAGAGGTGATCACACCAAGTGACGTGAGTCAGGTGAAGAAAGACAAATGTCATGTGACACCACTTATATGTGGAGTCTTTTTTTTTTTTTTTTTGCTTTTTAGGGCCGCACCTGTGGCATATGGTCATATCGAAGTTCCCAGGGGTCCAATCAGAGCTGCAGGGGCCAGCCACAGCCACAGCATCTTGGGATCCAGGCTGCTTTTGTGACCTATGTCACCGCTCAGGGAAATGCAGGATCCTTAACCCACTGAGTTGAGGCCAGGGATCAAACCCCCATCCTTATGGATACTAGCTGGGTTCGTTTCCACTGCGCCACAGTGGGAACTCCTACTTAGACTTTTAAAAAGAACCGTCTCTGGTATGAAAACTTCAGGTTGATTTTGAAGTGGAAACCCTCCCCTTAGCCAGTGCGATGCCAGCCACGGCGGGCCTAACAGTGGTTCTTGAGTACCAGGCGGGGTACTGAGTACTCTCATATGCCTATAGTATAACCCATCAGTGGACAGGAGAGGATAAAGGGGCTCGGAGGGGCAGGGGTGGCATTCTGTCATGGTAATCAGAGCTGAGGCAGGAGAGTGAGGCCCCGCCTCTGGGCCCAGGGCTCTTCCCAGAAAACCAAGCCATGTCCCTGCCTGCCATCCCCCGACCAGCTGTGGCTCCTCACGGAGCAGAGGGGTGCACACACCCAGGTCCAGATCCTGAGAGTAGATGTTAAGTCTTGGAGATACTTCTTCCTGAAAGAAGGTGGCATTTGCACATTTCTGTGCAGTGAGCTCTGAAGAACAAAAGGTCATTGCCAATGGGAAGAGAAAACCTTTATATAGACAGCATCCTGCAATTACTGCAGAGAGGTTTGCCTTCACCCCTTGATCAGGAAGCCGAGGCGTCGTCGTGGAGCAAACTCAGAAACACCCGAGGCCTCAAGGATCCCCGCGCCCCTTTTAAAGTGCTTTCATGCTGACCGTCCTTATTCTTTTTTCCTTTGGCTCTTATCTTCCCTCGCTGACCACAAAGCCGACAGCCACAGGAAGGCAGAAAAGTACAATAAATGGGCCTTCTCTCCCCATCCCTAGCGGACATAGCGTCGTTGGAATAAGTCATAGAGCCTTGCAAAATGCAACACTCTGAAAACACTAAGGCCAGGGGAAGGCTCTCTCAATGGTCAAAAGGCCTCCCGGCTGAGCGCAGGCCTTCGCACACCGGTCCCTGTATCATGCAAGGAAGCCACCAGCTATGGCTTTCTCCTGAAATACGCAGCTCACATTTATAGCGAGTTCCACAGTTTGAAAAGTCACTGTCGCATTCTGTGACAGCCCTTTCAGTGTATGTCCCGGGTCTCAGACTGGGGGGGAAGAGGGGAGTCCTGGGTCTCAGACTCGGGGGGAGGAGGGAGAGCCTTTGGACATGCCCCCAGACTACCTGGAGCAGGGTCTGTGCCTCTTAAGATGGAAGAGGCAAGACCCCTTGGAAAGGCTCGATGGTGCCCTTTTGGAGGCTGGGTCCTCGTCTCTTTGGACCCCAGCCTCACCAAAGTGTTCTGTGCCCCAAGGCAACACAAAACCAGCAGGGTACTGCACTTAAGGGAATAATGCAGAAGGAAATAACATCCCTTGACCAGAGACAAGTGGTCAGAAGGTGCCTCCCTGCATAAACCCACAGACCTGGACCAGTCACGGGGGTGTGACCCAGTGGTGACCGAGGCTGAGCTGCCTGTCATCCCATCAGACAAAACATTGGATTCCTCTGAAACCTGGCGCCAGTGAACCCAGCTACAAAACAGAAACAGACTCACAGACACAGAGAACAGATTTATGGTCGCTGAGCAGGAAATGGGAGGAAGTGGGATGGATGGGGAGTTTGGGGTTAGTAGACGCCAGCTATTCCACTGGGAATGGAGAAGCAATGAGGTCCTGCTGTGCAGCACAGGGAACTCTGTCCAGTCTCCTGGGATAGACCGTGATGGGAGATAACATAGGAGAAAGAACATGTATATGCATGACTGGGTCACTTTGGTGTACAGCAGAAATTGACCCAGCATTGTAAATCAACTATACGTTAATAAAAAAAGAACAACACTAAAAACACCACCTCGGATTTATAACGATCCCTCGGATATGTAATGTTCTTGCCCACCTGGATTTGTAGATCCCATAGGGAACCAAGACAGGACAAAGTCATTTTTCCTGTGTTTATATAAAGTTGAGTTAAAGAGTATTTAAGTGGCCGCTGGAGTCAGATTGGGAAAGGATGAGTCTTGAAATGGTTATGTATTTATTCTTACTGTTTTTTTTTTTTTGTCTTTTTGCCTTTTCTAGGGCTGCTTCCCGGGCATATGGAGGTTCCCAGGCTAGGGGTCGCATCGGAGCTGTAGCCACCGGCCTACGCCAGAGCCACAGCAACGCGGGATCTGAGCCGCAGCTGCAACCTTACACCACAGCTCACGGCCACGCCGGATCCTTAACCCACTGAGCAAGGGCAGGGACCGAACCCGCAACCTCATGGTCCCTAGTCGGATTCGTTAACCACTGAGCCACGACGGGAACTCCCTTGAAATGATTATTTACCTTAGAAGCCATAGACCTGGATGTGGATATTCCAGCGCTGAATTTGGGACTACTTAAAATTCAGCCCTTATAAATACAAGAGCTGTACTTCATGAATGTGGCCCTGAAACTCAAACAATAAGGTACCTGTGGTTATCTCTAACTCAGGGGAGACTAGAGAGCTTTGGTAACCCCGACACCCCCCCCCCCCGCCCCGCTCCCCACCCTGCCAAGTGCAGTCATGGCTGTCACTTCCCCCCCAGTCAAAACTCTAGTTTCGTTGTAAGGCTTGTCCTGTTCTGTTCATGCCAGGAATCACTAACTTGCTCTGGAAAGCTTGACCTGATTTGAATGTCATTTTACCTTTTTAAAGTATAAAACTGCCTTCATAGTTGTTAATTTTCTATGAAATCTCTCATTTCATGACATCTGACCCTACTTAGCAATCACTTTGAGGATATGCTACCATTTCCGCAAGGCAAAAGTTTAAACAAGGACGGACTCATTTATTTAAAAATCAGGGCGTTCTCTTGTGGCGCAGTGGGTTAATGATCCGGCATTGTCACTGCAGCAGCTCGCATCGCTGGTCCGGCAACTTCCACACACTGCAGAAACAGCCCAAAAAAAAAAAAAAAATCCAAATCAATAAATCAGTAATGTTATGTTTGATAAAAATTGGAGCTAAAAGTGACATTGCAATTCTTGGTTTGCCCACAGTGTCATAAAGATTTGGAATCTCACAGGAGGAATTCTCACTTAATACATTGAAAAAAAAAAAAAAACCTTTCTGTGTAGAAATGTAAGGAAGTGCAAGGTACCTTTTAAAATATGGTTTATTAACAAAATATCTGAGTTAATGCCGGTTTTTTGGGAAACTTCAACAACTGTCCCTTTTACCCCGAACACTGAGGTTTATGAATATCCTTTTCTTGGAAGTGACATGGATAATAAAAGTATAAATGACTTAGAAAATTATGATAAGCCTGGCAGAATCTCATTTTTTTAAGCTTTGCATAATGAAGGATGACACCTACCTTTCCTTACCCATATTTTTCAGTGATTAAAAGTTTTCCTGACGCTAAGGTTCTCCGTGGTCTGTTTCCAGGGTTACGAATCCATCATGCGTACATTTCCAAAATCACATAAATCCCAGTTCGCACTATTTTTATCAGCCATCGATGAAATATTAATCAGCTTTTCTTGGTCCCTCGCCCACAGGTCTTACTTAAAAGACTCTTTAAAGGGGAAGCACCAGAAGCCCCGCCAGGTCACGTGCCTCGGCGTGGCATCATCTTGTCAGCAGTCCCGACCTCTGTAGGTGTCTTATGTTGCTTAACTTAGAACTTCTCTTAAGTGGGAAGTTGAAGAACCCTGAGCGCAATCACTTGCTCTGTTTCCATAGTGACATGGTCTATATAGATGCCTACAAAGCTGATGCATTTCCATCCCCAAATACAGCCACGCAGCCCTTGAAAATGGCTTGTGAGAGGTCCTGAATTCCAGTAAACCTTTAAGCTCCTAAGAGTATCACCATTTCTTTGTCTTGGCTTTCCATCCTGATAAAAGAATATACTACTGTCTTTCCCATAGAAGGGGGTGTTGCTGTCCAGATGGTGGTAACCTGGCATCATTTGAGGGGCACTGAAAAAGCCCCCCACCCCAGCCCTGGGATCACTCTTTGTGCTCACCGGCTCTGGTGCCAGAAATGTGCCATTGTTGGTTTTGAGTGGGGCATCACCATCTCGAAGATGAATGGCCTGCATAGCGATGTCCCATCAAGGGCAGCAGGACACTAAGGTTCAGAGCCCTCTGCCCCCTCCATGCAAAGGGGTGAGGAGAAGCCACGCTCACCAAACCTAGACTTTTCCTGTACGCCAATGGCAGACAATGTACAGCTTCTTTTGTGAATTATTTAGTATGTAAAGTGCTGTGCTGTTAGTTGAGAAGCACTCATTTGAATCCCTTGCATCTGCATGTGGACTTGAAATCATGCCTTTTGCCATTTTATTTTTTTGTTTTTAATTGACGTGGGATGGATTTGCAATGTTGATTTGCAGTGTCATTTTGGGTGTACAGCAAAGGGACTCGGTTATATTCTTTTTTCAGATTCTTTTCCATTATAGGTTATTATTAGATAATGAATATAATTCCCTGTGCTATTAGCAGGTCCTTGTTATAGGTTTTATGTATAGTAGCGAGGATGCGTTCTTCCCAGACTCTTAATTTATCCCCCCCCTTTCTCCTTCGGTAAAATCATAGATTTATTTTCCATGTCTGTGAGTCTATTTCTGGTTTGTAAATAAGTTCATTTGCATCCTTTGTGAGATTGCGCATTTCACTGATAGCATAGGATACCTGTCTTTCTCTGTCTGACTTACTTCACTTAGTGTGATAAACTCCAGGCTCACGCAGTTACCTGCAAATGGCCCTATTTCATTCCTGTTTGGGGGCGCAGAGAGTTTAGGAACATCATCTTCTAAAGGTCTCTGGGCTCAGCCTTGTGGTTGTCAGTCTGGCTGTTGGGGGGTGGTCCTCTCCGGGTTCGGGAGGGTGAACAAGTGCAATGGTTCACTTCCAAAATCACAAAGCATCATCACACATCCAAACCTTGGAAAGTGTGTTTTGGGGTGACCGCTGATAGCTTTGGGAGAAGACAAACTAAGGCAATGACTTTACAGGTTGGAACAGCCAGGATAGGCTACGTTACGCTCCAGTAACAAACACGCCCCAGAGCTCTGAGGAAGAAAAGCCACCTGTCTGTCCCTTGTCTCCAGAAGGGCCCTGCTTCTCTGCCCTTCCTCACCCGTTGCGCTGTGATGTGGTGAGGGAGGCTCTGAGCATCTCGCAATCTCAGGTGCTGATGCTGCCCTGGCACGTTGCTTCTTTCCAGAAGTCATCAACCGGAGCTGTCATGTGGTTTCTGCCAGTCACAAGGGACCAGGCGTGATCTCATAAAGGTGCCCAGAGCCAAAAACGTTTGGCCACCAGCACCACCCCCACACAGGGATGGTCCTATGCGTATCGTTGGACAGACAACTTCCAGAAGTGAAGCATGCGTGTTATTCTGTGATGACCAGGAGGTTTTACGCTGCGTCCCTCTGATCCCGTGTGTGGTCCTGACCGGCAACCAGATTCTGCCTCCCCGTGAAGAGAACACTCAGAGCCAGCTGCTCGGGGGTGAAAGCACAGCCCATGCAGCCTGGTCTTTGGGTGTTCTCTCAGAAACAGACCCCGGGTTCTCCTGCCTCTTTCTCCAGAATCTTCCTTCCTCATTTCCTTATGTGCCTGAGATCAGGTTCCTGAAGTGGAGCTGGTATCCTTTGGGTAGAGATGAGGCTGCTCCATAGGCTGATGCCAGCACCTATGGCGTTCATGTCCCAGGTACAGATGCTTGACCTTGGAGTTACCATTTTCCACCCGCCCCCTGGCATTGCCCAGCCTTCTGGCCCTTCATCACTTTCTCTCTTCCTCCTCATCTCCTGGCCCTCTTTGGTTTAGTTGGGCTGGTTTTCTCAAGCTCTCTGGTTTATTCCTTCACCCCTGCCTCTAAACCACCTTTTAAGCACATCACTTGCACGGTGCTAAAAATGTCCTAAACATTCATCCCTCCAAAGTGGGTGTCCCTTCACGGCTTCTGTGTGATGCCTGGCAGCTCCCTCGGAGCTGATGTACTGTCGTGGTCCATGACCATGAGAGAGAAGGGGTGTGGGGTGCGTTAGAATGGTTGTTTAGATGAGGCTCCTGCTGTAAAAGGTGTCTGGGGAGTTCCCTGGTCACTCAGGGGGTTAAGGATCTGGCGTTGTCACTGCTGTGGTGTGGGTTCGATCCCTGGCCCAGGAACTTCCCCATGCTGCAGGTGTGTGAGTGCAAATTATCGAAACGTGTTCAATCCTCTGTGAAGGCAGGATCTCCGTGGAGGGGTCGCTCTTCCAGGCTGATGCTGGGAACACTGGGGGCAGCAGGGCCAGCCACATGACACCCCGATATTCACATTCTCCCTCCCCTGGGGCCCCTCCTCATCACCGAGAGTTCACCAGGCTTCCACGCTGTCCTGGGCACGAGTCAGGCATTCAGAGACTGCGGACTGGCCTCTGCCCTTGGGAAGCTCTTGGTCTCATTGAGTGGGTCTGTTCAGGGAAAAACAGCAGATAATTAAAGCACTGCCACACTGGAGTGCCAGCGTCACAGGCACCAAGCTGGGGCTTGTGGGGTGCTTGTGTGGCTTGTGCTTGTTGACCCAGAAGCTGCCATAGAGCCGGACAAAGAGTCAGTACTCAAAACCATGGCTGGGATGCGTCTATTACGGAGAGATGTGGAGGTGGGTATGACGAACTCCGGGTCTGTCCATCTTCATACGCTTTTCTCCGATGGGGCACTGAGACGTTTGGGGAGGTATCTGTAGATACAGTTCGCAGCATCCTAAACCGTGTTTAAAGCGGCTCTGAAATACCTCTTCTCCCTGACAGGATTAAGTGGGTAATGACTACATCTCTGTTTCTCTGAGTAGATGTGGCCAACCCTGGCAATCAGCATTTACCCTTTATCAGGAATCCCAGATAGAAAGCCCTGTCCCCAGTATTCCAGACACGCCCCTGGTCTGAACCCCAAACAGGAAGGAAGGACCAGCCAGGCACCGTGCAGAGACCTTCAGCCTTAGGCAAGGCTGATCCTTTTGAACGGAGACAAACATCAGCGTGTGTCTTTCCCTGAGCAGACTGTGATCTTGGATTTAGCCCATGCGACGTAGGAAAAAGAAAGCAGGGCCACTGAGAGACCAGCCTCTCACCGGGGGCTCTTCTCTCTGGCCCCCACTGGCTTGGGCCTGCAAGGGCTCTGCTCCCCTGATCCCCAGAGGCTGAGAATGGCAGGTGCCGTGATTGGTTGCTTTGTGCTGAGCTGCAGGCTCTGCGGTTGCTGGAAAGCAGCACTAAAAGCCAGGGAGGTTCTCTGATTGCAAGCATCCCCGGCCATCAGCCCTCGCGCCGCTTCACATCAGCCTGAGGGAGTCCCACGGACTTCCTGGCACCTGCAGAGGGTACACTTCTGAGCTGCAAGCGGCAGGGATGAGCACGTCCAGGCTGCCCGGAGTGAACAGATTAAAACGGTTTTGGAGGGTGAGTAAAAGGACGCAAATCAACTTACTGGGGGGAAAAAAAGTTAATTTCTAGGAGAAAAAAAAAAAAGCTAACCTGCTGTGCCTGCCTTACCTTACAAAGCTCACATTTTCAACTGCGCCTAGGAGATGCCTTGCCCAAGGTTTAGACGGTTTGGAATTTAATTCTAACTCATCCGCAGAAGATGCAGTCAGCAGCCACTTTACCTTGGGGTATTTCCTCACAGCAAAAGTTTTCTCGAAAAGGCAGGGCAGCGAAGTGAGCTGCTATGTGACGGCTGAGGGGACCTCCTGCCACCTGCGCATAGACCAGCGTACTTGGATCTTAGCCTCGGGGGTGTGGTGTCCAGGGTGAGGGTTCGTAGCTAAAATCCTGAAATTAAGGTCTCTCTGTATTTTCTTTCGGACTGTGTAGTCTCTCAGCAGCTCTGGGTGTCTAGAAGGAGAAAAGCTAAGAAAATCTCAAGCTTTGTATGGCACTCTTAAAGCATTCAAAAGTAAAAGCAGGTGCCATCGCAAACCGTTCAAGTGTGTGCTGTGAATCTAATCCTCTGGAACGAAGAGGCCAGCCCCACGCCAGCCTGAGAGCAGGCAGCTTCTGGAATTTCATCTTCTGCCTCTCCCCACGGACGGGTAAAACCCCCGTGGACGTCTTTGCTTGTTTTCCGTTGTCACAGTCTGGATTCAGAGCAACAAGTAAAGACTTCTTTCCTGAGTAGTTACGTGGGATTCAGGGGGATGGGAAGTAGTCAGGCCGCTCATCCATCTGTCAAAACCCTGGGGTCTTCAGGATCTAGGGAGGAATGAGGCACCTGAGGGTGGTAGTCGGTGACCCCTTAGTAGAAATGGCAGCGCTGGAGCAAAGTTGTGGGTAGGTTCCCAGCTTGCGCGGACATGATCTGAGCCTGTGATTTTTGTGGCTGTGCTGGAATGAGGTGCTGCTCATTAGAAGTCACTTCATTTGATGAAAACATAACAGGTAGTCTGTGCATTGAATGCATCTCGGACTGTCTGTGAGCTGCAGTTCGTTCTGTGTGATGCTTTCAGTCATTGAAGAACGGCCTGGGCTTATAAATGTGTTGAGTCAATTACTTCTTGAGTCGTAATATCTCTTTATCTGAACGTGTCGGGATCTGATAGTGTGATTTTTCCAGTAATGGTGAAATGACTGCTTAAGCAAGGAGCTGCATTCCATAAGTGCATTCAGAGCAATTCCCTCCCAAATGGAAGCATATATATATATATATATATATATATATATATATATATGTATATATATATATATGTGTGTGTGTGTATATATATATATATATATATATATATATATATATATAGTGTGTGTGTGTGTGTGTATTTCATCTGTGTAAACAAGAGCATTTTAAAACCATTTAAATGGTGAAACTGCAGAAGCACCAAATGCTGCTCAGCATAGCCCTGGGCTGAAAGTCCGAGAAGCAACCTTTTGGTGGGATTAGTAGTCTCTTGATCTTGGATACGCTGTTGCTTAAGGGCCTTCACTTCCCATCTGGAGAGAGTGGATGGATCTTCCCAGCTCTGATTTAATCTGAGCACATGGAACACGGATCTCTCTGCGCTCCTGGTTCACCAGATATCTGTCTAGATTGTGTCTGAGAAAGCCTGATTGTTGCGTGTCCTTCCTTTTTCACAGAACAAGCTTCCTTTTAGCTATTAACATGCCCAAGGGTCTAAAAGCATCACCTGCAGCCCCCCAACGCTTCACCTGAACCCCTTGATAAGCCGCGTCTGGAAGGGAGACCCTGGGGACCTCGGTGTCCTCTGTGTGGTGCACACAGACTCACGAACTCAACACACCTGCAACGGCCCTAGTCCCTGGAAGGGGGCCTCCGATGAGTGTAAAAAGACACCCAGATCCCTCCAGCCTGCAGCTCCGTCCAGATGGGGAAGCCGGTTCTAACTTCTCTGAGGATAACGTCCTTCCTTATTTAGAGACAGACATTTAAACAGGCAGGGTCATGACTCTGTAGCCTCAGCGCTGAATGATTCGCCCTCTTTTTCCTGGCGGTCGTATGCTGATAACTCCAGATTGTTCTTTGTAACATGTCTAAACATCAAAGGTAGATTAGAAAACAGTTTCCCAGAAAGGGTTTCGAAGCCCCGTCGTGGAGTGGCTCTGCAGCACCACAGGCAAACAGCAAAGCGAAGTGCCCGGCTTCTTCCATCTGGCTGCCTCATGTCCCCAGGCTACCCCCCGTCCAAGTCACAGGCTGGATGGCCCCCCCCCAGTGCTGTCACCTGCTTCGGTGACAACTCCTACACGTGATTAGGGCAACGTTGAAGGAAGCCTGGCTGTGGTGGTTTGCAGTCAGTGGCAGTGGCCGTCTTCCCATGGTTTTGGTGGCTTCTGTATGTTTGTATTTTGTTATCAGTAGCTAGTGGGAGTCGTTTAAACAAACCTGGGACTGGTCCACCTGCACTGGTTGGAAAGAGAAATGCTTGGGGATCCCTGCTTGAAATGGCCCTGCTGTTTAGACTGCATGCATGCCATAGTCAAGGGATTTTCCGGTTTCCCAGGAAAATCTATAAATCCAGTTATTGGATGCTGAGTGAAGGCCTTTGATTCAACATAAGTTTGATAACGGAAATCTGTGGACCAGAAAAGCTGTTGTTGGCTACGGTGACAGGAAACCACCCACACTTGAGCACTGAGGAATAGCCACGCTCAGGAAGGGCAGTGTGTTGTCATAGAGCCACAAGCAGGTGCAAGAAATTCCAGCATCACCCCCTCTTTCCCATGGTTTTGCCCTAAGCGTCACGTGACCACCCTACACGTGGGTTCTTCTTCTCTATACAACTGGGGTGAAGAGTGTACATCAAATGAGTGTGATTCTCTGTCCAGGTGGTATTATATCATCTCCCAGGAAGCTTTCTTCTTATACTGTCTGTACCCAGGCTCCGCAGCACTCCAATTAAGTTGAGTCACCGTAGGTGGGGCCCTTGATAGCAACATTTTTTTAAAGCTCTCCAGGTCGTTCTAATGGGCAGCCAGCATGAAAAATAGTGAGACAATCTGCAGGTCCCTTCTGGCTCTCCCGTTCTATATACCAAGATTCTCTAATGGTTATTTCTCAAGGTCAAAAGCCCTGTGCCGTTTCTATTGTGGTCGTGACAGTGCTTAATAGTCTGGTCATTTCAAGAGATGATGGTTGAAAGTGATAGAGCCAAAGATACAAAGGCCTTTATTCCCTGCCCATGCCCCACAGTGGCTTTTCAGGCTGGAGACTGAATATCCTTGGTGTAGACAAGGCATCTAATGACCATCTGAATTTTTAATTCCCTAATGGGATACTTTTGGTCCTAGGAGCAGGGAACTCTAGTGTCAAGTGGATACAACCAGAGAAAATCACACTTTCCCCCAACTCTAAGCTTGTTTTTATTGTCCCTGAGGTCTGGTCAGGTGTTAGGTATATAGCGACTAAGAAGACATCGTCCTGAGGTTAATTAATTTACAATCCAGTGCAAGTGGAAAAGAAGTAGTGGTTGTGTGCTTTGGGCGGATCTAGTCTAATATTTGGCTATGCAATTTTCCAGTCTCAAAAACTTGGCTCATGCCTCCAGAACTAGAAGGAAGACCCTTGCCCCTGTCATTTGCCCACTTAATGGTAGTTGAGCTCGGGGGGGGGGGGTAAACATTTTGTTCTTCTGTCCACACTTCTTTGGGACACAAAGATGTCCCCAAAGCACACATGCTCCCAGCCTTGCACCCACAGATACTCTGAAAGCACAAAGCGTTTGCACTGACGTTCCGCAAACATACGTAATGTGTTTAGATAGGCAAGCCTACTTTGCGGCATTTCAATAAAGGAGAAAATTACAGTGGGCTCTTTCAGGAGCAACAGCACAGACATGAACACCAGTTTACAACACGTGCTAGTGTTTGATTCTGTCCCTGGGGAGTCTGAGGCGGTTCCAGGTTTGGCGTCTACGCATCCCAGGTTTACCTCCGTATCTAACTCTCAGGCAGGCTTTCTTTGGGTCTCGGAGAGAAAGTGGTCCGAGCACCTGCAGTCTAGTTGTAGGCTTCAGTTGCCTCTAGGACCTGGGTTTAGTAGGGAAGCCATTTCCTCGCTGTGAACCTCTGTGTCTCATCTGCGTTGGGATGAGACTAGTCTTCCCTAATGTCCCGGGATTCTCCCTGGACCATTTCCTTCAGATTCTTAGGAAATAAGAAAGACTATTTTCTTTTTCACTGCCCGTGGCGTGTGGGAGTTCCCCAGCCAGGGATCGAAACTGCACCACTGCAGCCGCTCGAACGGCGGCAATGACAACACCGATCCTGAACCCACTGCACCGCCAGGGAACTCCAGGGAAGAATGTTTTAAAGCTTTTAATCCAAAAAGGGAGTCAGAAAGGTTAATGAATTCCTTGTCCTCAAGGGGCTCACCAGTCCACCGACCTACCAGCGCAGTTTGGTAGAAAAGGCATCGGCATTGCAGGGCAATTAGATTTGAATGTGGATCCTTCCGCAACCCATTGAACCCCAATTCCCTCTGATGGGAGAAAAAGCTGGTAACACTAGTATTATGCCCTTAGGGTATATATTTGGATGAAGATTGAAGTGGGTGACATCTGCACGGCACATAGTATGAAAACACCAGCACGTAGTAGGTGCTCAGTTAATGAGGTCAGGATACAGCTCACTGTCAAGGGAGGCTGAAGGCACTCATCCCAGCCAGATGTCTGCCCCTCCAATGAGGAGTCTCTGCGTAGTGGCTCTGCGGTGCGGGAGAGGTCCTGGGGTTGCAGTGGTACCTTTGATGCAGGCAAACATCGCATCCTAGCCGCCCAAGATGGTGGCGTAAATGATGTCGTGACGTAGGTGCCTCCATCCCGTTCCTTTCTCCCTCCTCTGGTGCATCTCTGGGTGGAGACCAAGGACTGTCCTTGGAGTTGAATGTCTCTTTGTAGTCTAGCTTTTATTTTCGTGTGTTATCTCTCCACACAATCCAGAACAACTGCTTTCAGCTCTTGGAGGGGAACAAAATGTAATCCATTTGCACAATTCTATTTCTCAAAGTCTCTAAGACTTCAAGTAACCAGTGACATTTCCCAGCCAGGCATTTTTGGTGTCAGGTAGACCCTGTCACGGCTCTTTATTTGGCCTCGATTACGGCCCTTTAGAGGAAGTTCTGAGTTTCTTTTTAACCAACCCTCAAAAATGATTAATTTGGCCCTTTACTCATGAACATTAAAAGCTGGAAGTTAATAAATATTTTATGATCCCGAAGCTACAATGCATAGCTGATTGATATTGAGGACTGACGAACTGAGGGCACAGAGAAGGCTTCCTCTTTCCAGAACCTGCACAATCAATGTAAAGTGGGCTTTCACCAACCCGCTGGGTGTGTAACTAAGGTCGGCTGGAGCAGGAGGTCTCTGGGGAATGGGGCTGCCTGGAATCCTGGTGTTGCTCCTGGACGGTCTCCAGTTAGTCAGAGCTTCACACCTCTGCCCACTGTTCCAGGTGAAGGTGGCTAGAATTCCAAAGAGAGGGAAATGGACTTACTAGCAACACTGTCAGTTCATCCAGTGATGTCAAGACGTCAACGAAATAGATACTACTTCTTTCTCAGAAGGTGGTGGGTTCCTGGGCTAGAATATAGTTTTGCAAATCAGATGTCAATCTTGCAATAAGAAGCAGGCAACTCTTCCTGTCTTGTCCTCTTTGCCAGTATGAAAAGGACTTAGGTATACATTTAGCTCAGACGGTGTAATTGTTTGCTGCAAATATGTTCAGGAACTCAGCTGCCATGTTGGCTGTCTTTAAAGGTTTTTCTTCCTATCCCTCGTGAACCAGAACAGATGCTTCGGGTTTGCTATTGATTAGACGGATGGACCTTTCAAACAAGCTGAAAGAACTAGGATACCTAAGGCCAGTTTTTTCCAAAGGTCTAAAAATCACATGAGTTCACCTTGTGTGCTGGCAAGAGCTGTTACTTCTTGGAGGTAAAGAGCATCAGATAAGTTTTTCTTGGGAAGGTCTTTCAAAGAACTATTCCTAACCAGTCTAATCTTGAAGAAGCTGGCCCTGTCTTATGCTCATAGAGGAACCTAGAAAGTTTCTACTGTCAAGCATTTCGAAAGAAAATATACTGAATTGTATGGGGGGGGGAAATGCATATATGAGATGTGAATTGTCAGATAATTTGCTTGATAGCGAATGACCAAGGAGCAACCGATATGGTGGCAGAGAAACCCAGTGAACAAACGTGGGGATAGGGTGTCTGTGGATATTTTATGATTAGGGAAATACTTTCCTAGATGGACAATCTATGTTTTGATGGTCGATGCCATTTTCTGCCAATGTTGCTCAAGGCAAGTCACATAGTGTGAGATACAAACATACTTGCAAGATTTTCACATGTTGTGATTTAAACCTGGTTACCAGCATCTTAATGAAGAAAAGACTGATAATTATCCTTGACAACGAGTATGTGGAGGAACCCGCTTTTGTAAGCAGATGGATTTCTTAGGGTAAATGGAGTGGCTCTTTAATCACCTCACTCTCGTTGCCTTCCTGTAAAATAGTGATGAGATTACTTATCCTGGAAGATTTTGGGAGACACGAATGAGATCACAAATGTAATGCGCAAGCATGGGGGCTGTCACTCACTAACTAGGACGAGCGTCTCTTTTTCCTCCTGTGGACACAAGCCCATGTTTAATCTTTAGCTACAGCTTGTAGATTGAGGGTGTGTGTGCTAAGTAAGTATCCTTGAACAAATGGATGGATGGATGGATGGTTAGATGGATGGATGCATGGATGCATGGATGGTTGGATGGATGGATAGATGAATGGATGGTTGGATGGATGCATGGATGGTTGGATGGATGGATGCATGGATGGATGGATGGATGGATAGATGAATGGATGGTTGGATAGATGGATGGATGGTTGGATAGATGGATGGATGGTTGGAGGGATGGATGGTTGGATGGATGGATAGTTGGGTGGACGGATGGATGGGTGCTTGGATGGATGGATAGATGAATGGATGGTTGGATGGATGGATGGATGGATGGATGGATGGTTGGATAGATGGATGGATGGATGGATGGATGGATGGATGGATAGATGAATGGATGGTTGGATAGATGGATGGATGGTTGGATGGATGGATGGATGGATGGATGGATGGATGGACAGATGAATGGATGGTTGGATAGATGGATGGATGGTTGGATGGATGGATGCATGGATAGTTGGATGGATGGATAGATGAATGGATGGTTGGATGGATGGATGCATGGATGGATGGATGCATGGATAGTTGGATGGATGGATAGATGAATGGATGGTTGGATGGATGGATAGTTGGATGGACGGATGGATGGGTACTTGGATGGATGGATAGATGAATGGATGGATAATGGTTGGATGGATGGTTGGTTGGATGAAGCTAGCTTACATCCAATTTATGTCTACATTAAAATTTATGATTGAATATGAATCACTCAGGAATTCATCAAGTCTATTTTTAATCAGTTCACATGAACTTCAGCCTCATTACTGATGTTAACATTACATATTATCTGAAAATACCAGAAAAGATTCCTTTCCTCTGTTATTACTATTCTTGCCTGGCCCTCGTTAGAAATATTCACAGTATTGGGTAGTTTGGCTATTAGCCTTTGTACATAGACATTATCCATGCAGTGCTTGTTATTCATCTTTGAATTTAAGAGAGCCCTTTGATCTAGGAAGTAGAATGTGTCTACTCTGCATTTATCAGTTAAGAAAAGAAGGCAGGAAAAAACCAGTCATTTAGCCGCAGCTTTTTAGGGGACAAATGTTGGTGGATTTCTGTCTCTTGATGCTCGGGTATCTTGTGTCTTAAGCTGCAGGAATGCAGAACTTGAGGTAAAGACAGACTTAAAAAAGCAAGCATTTAGATCATGAGACCTCGTCTTTGCAAAGATTTTTTAAAAGTCTTAGCTGAGTAGGCAGTTACCATTGATTTCTTTTTTAACACTGAATTTCCTTTTTCCTGTTAAACCGGTTACGAGCATTATCTGTTCCTTTACTAAAATTCTTAATTACCATTTGATGACCCACCTGCAAACAACAAACTTCTCCTACCTCTAAAATGCCCAAATCTAACTCCTGCAAAAGTTAGCTAATACCTAATCACCAGTTGATCAATTAGACGTTTCAGTTCCCTGACTGCTTCTAGGCACCAAGCCTTTTGTTGGTCGCAGGACAAATTCAGGCAGAGGGGTGAATGAGGGTGAGTGAGTTCCCACTGTGGCATGGTGATTGAGGACCTGGCATTGCTACAGCTGTGGTGTAGGTCCCAGCAGCGACTTGGATTCGATCCCTGGCCCAGGAACTTCCAAACACTGGAGGTACGGCCATTTAAAAAAAAAAATTCACAGCACAGAGTGTGAAGCGCCCAAGAGACGGGACTAAAGTGCCGTTGAAATACCCAACAGGGTAATTCATTTGGTCTGAGGGCAGGGAGCTTGGAGGAAGACCACAAAAAAGAGAGATTTCAATGAAGAATAAGAAAAAAATTCCTATATGGACCAAGTGGAGTCCAAGCACCGGAAACAACCATCCAAGGCATCACGACATGAACGTTCTAGAAACCTACGCAAACAAGACTGTTCCCGTCTGGCTAGTGAGGGAGGGGTCCGGGGTGGGAGTGGGGATGGGGCTGACCGAGTGGGGACACGTCCTTATCAGCGAGGATGAGGAACTCGGGAGTCACTGACCCTGGAATTATTCCCAATAGCAAACCTAGAAGTTTCATGCATTTTCTATTCAGTGTTTTGTAAATAACACTCAGAGATAACGCTTCCTCTATTTCCATATATTTAGGTGGGCAAACTAGGGGTTCTTAGGCATCTTTACCTGTTGTTGCTGCGGACCAGCCAACCAGCTCCGGGGATAGGTTGCAAGAGTTGTTGTTTGTGGCTATTGACATGCAGATTTCCATACCAGATTGAAGATATTGGGATGATTTTGCTGTAAATCAAAAGGCTATAATATGTCTTGATTCGCTTGGTGTCTGTTGTTGAGCATTACCTGTATGTACAGCCATGTGCTAGAAATCTCGGGTGTGATGGGAGAAACGGGAAAAACAGCACCATGTGTGCCCTGGACTTGTCATTTACATATCGTTTTTATACGTCTGCCGTTTGATATTATGCTGTCTCGTGCTGTCCATGGAGAAGCAGGAGTCGAATATTTGTTGGAGCTGTATTTGGGTAAAAGTTAAATGGAGCAGCTAAGTTTTGGTTGAAGCCTTGAGTGGTGGGTGACGTCTTAATAAACAGAGAAGTTTGGTTGAGGCGATGTAAGGAAGCAGGCTGAATGGAGGGAGGAAGACAAGGACATCTTGGAAATGGAACGGCCGAAACAGAGGATGCTCGTTCCATGTCGGCAAGACAGTCAACACATTTGAGGAGTTCCCGGTGTGGCTCAGAGGGGTAAGAACCCAACGTTGTCTCAGTAAGGATACAGGTTCGATCCCTGGCCTCGCTCAGTGGGTTAAGGATCCAGCGGCGCCGTAAGCTGTGGTGTAGGTCACAGATGTGGCTCAGATCCTGTGTTGCTGTGGCTGTGGTGTGGCCAGCAGCTAGAGCTCTGATGAGACCCCTAGCCTGGGAACCTCCATGTGCTGCAGGTGCGGCCCTAAAAAGAAAAGAAAAAAGAAAAAAGCTGGTCAGCACATTGGAAATGTTGGGTGGAGCCATGAGTATGGGAGCTCTTAGGGTCTTTTATCCTTCCTGATGCTCTCATGTATTTGACGTCTGCCTTCACAGGCAGTGCTCCCCTCGGGGGGTGGCAGGGGCGAGCCTCCAGGACTGGGGCTTGGAAGGGGGGCAGAGCCTCCCCTGGAGTACCATTCTCAAAGTCAAGCAGAAACATTAAAATAGGAGGAGAGCAAAATTATTTATCTCCCCTGCCCACCCTGTGTGTCTGTGTGCACCGCAGACCTGGGGACCAGCCTCAAAGGCCAAACCAAATGCAAGCCCTCCAGCCTCGCAAGTGCAGTCCTTGTCCATATGCGAAAGGGCTCCTGTTCTCTGGAGGAAGACTGTGCCGGTTCGAGTTCGGTCTGATGAAGTCCAGGAAAAAGGGTTTCTCAGCGGAGAGGCTGCCTAACGGCAGAGGAAAGCTGTCTGCAGCCCTCCATCTATCCACTTTTTTTCTTAAATGGTTTCCACTGTGGATCTCAGAAACCCATCCCACCTCCGGGTGCTGTCGCTGCTCGTGTTGTTTGAAAAAAAAATCAATAGATTATTTTTGACGATAAAGGCGCTGTTTGGGGAGGTACAGGGTAAGGAAACGGAAATCAGGTGTCTGTCCAGCCGGGGGATGAAATAGAAAAGAATAATCATACAAATCCAGATGAAATGGTGTGGATCACACGTGTGCAATTCTGATCATCTTTTTGGAACAGCTTTATTGATGTAAGGGATATCCTTACTGCACACTGGATATTTGACTGTATACTTTACTGCGTGTATAAAGGGGATGATTTGATAAGCTTTGGCATGTGTGTATATCCAGAAACCAACCCCCAAATCAAGATGTGTAATGACTAGATCATCACCCTAGCCGTGTCCCCGAGAATGAGGAAAGGAATTTAGCAAATGTTTGTGTTCTTCAGACTCATCTGACTTTCTGGGGGTGCCTTTGATGTCTCTGTCCAGTGTTGGTTTCCAGGCAGGTAATTACCTTTCAGCCGAGGAGACGTTCACGCTGCTGCTTTCAAGAAGCACCTGGGCTCAGGGACCCAGAGCCAAGTCTCTGCAAAGGCCTTTGGCTTAGATTCATCTGGAAACGTTGCCTCGGCCCCTCAGAAAGCTGCCGGGTGCCAGCTCCATCAGGGGTGCAAGCCCGCCTCCCGACGAGCGTGGAAGGTCCTGTCATGGCGAGTCTCCTGTCCCATATATTCTCACTTAGTCAAAATTCAGCTTTTCTCCCCAAAGCATCAGGTGGATTCCTGCTGCGTGACTTTTAGCCCGGAGTTCCCTGGGAGTCAAGGAGACTCTCCCTTCTCCTCTCTCACCTCCACGTTCCCCTGGGGGAGCCCCATCCTCCGGGAGGGCCCCTTTCTGAACCTAGAGCTGCTGCTGCAGGTTCCACTTTGCAGAACCCAGCTTTGTGCTGTTACCAAGCTTGGCCTCCCTCGCAGGTTGCGTAGATTTCTGTACCTCTGCCGAGGCTCCTATGGTCCATGGAAGCACGTATTTTTCAATGTTACAATGGTGGTGGTTCTGCAGTCTCTGGAGACCAGGCGGGTTCAAGCCGGATTTGGGCATCCGGGACACGTGAGGAGGGCAGATGTCCCTGTGTTGGCCTCACACGTGGTGGTGGCAGTACAGAAAATCCCGTCCACCTTTTATACCCGTACAGGGCAATGTCGGCATTTGCCAAGATGCTACACGACAGGTGGCCGTCGTCACACTTACGCCACATGCACATGCGTGACTGCCGTTTGGGGACAGTTGTGCGTCCTTCCTCAGCCGAACAATGTGGCAGACAAGAGTCTGGCTCACTCCACGTTCCCCACAGACCGCGTGGTGAACTTGGGTCTGCGGAGACAGTTTATTGAGGGCCTCGCAGCACCTGGGTAAAGCCGTGACTGTGGAGGGTGCTTTTCTTTATTCAAAGCAGTAAGAGAATCCTCAGGGAATAATAACCCGACCGTAGCTTCCTTTTGGACAGGAAGCCTTCAGGCACCTTTGTCTGTTGCCTCTACCCGCCCCCCAGCCTCCCTCCCAGCCACCCCCCCCCTGCCAGCCCAGCTCAGTCCGGAGGCCCATGGGTGGGCACAGTGGAAACAGCTAGAGATAAGCCTTCCCTCGGGATCCTGCATCATCAGAAGTCAGAGCCTGATCCATTTTGCAAGCAGAAGGTGGCCCAGATGGAAAAAGGAGACTTTCCCTGACACCCACCTCTTTTCCCCACTCTTGGCTCCATGACGTCATAGGCACAGGGCCGTGGAGGTGGCAGCCACTGACCCAGGTCAGTTAGTTTATCTGTGGACGATGAGGGGCTCTCATGAAGCCCTTCTGACATAGCAGGATGTCCACGCCAATCCCCCTTTGTTCTGGAGATGAGTCAGTAATATTCAATTCATTAGACGATGTCACCCAGCAGTTAGTTCAGAATGTTGTGGCTTTCCCGCTCGTATCCCGGCCTAACTGAGCCTAATCACATCCGCCTCGCGGGCCACCCACGAGGATGGAAAAGGGCAGAAAAAGTAAACTCTGCTCCTCCCAGACCTAGAATTGCTTTCCTGCCAGCGGCACATCCAGCATGTGGCCCCCTCTCCCCGCCCCAGCCCCGCCCAGAGCAGAAGAGACACCACGGGCGTCTGGGCAGGGAGTAAGGCCACTTGGGTTTTACAGCTGAAATCAGCACTTACAACTGCAGGCTGGTGATAGTGACCAGGCAGCGGTGGACGTTCAAAATTGTGAGCATCCAGGGGCATGGAGCCCCCGTGTGATGTGGGCTGTGCTGTGTGTCTACAGATTGCGCTGCTATTTTTTGTTTTTTTTTTTCTGTTTGCGCTCTTTCCTCTTCCTTCCATATAGACGGGATTGTTTTGTGACTTAATGTCATCTTTTGTCTGTTCTCTCTTACTCATGCAGAGGGTGAGAGAGTGGGCAAAAAGTCCTTTGTGTAATTTTCACTTCTTCTATTTAAAATTTTCTCCAACAACCTAAGTGTGATTCAACTTTGATTATATAACAGAGATAATTCTGCATCCAAATGGTTACAGAACTGAGGGACCTCGTATGTAGTCGATAGAGGTCAGGCACCTGCGTGTGTCCGGGGTTCTCCAGAGGAACAGAACCAATGTTATAAGGAATGGGCTCACATGTGTATGGAGACTGAAGAGTCCCAAGATCTGCAGGTGCATTGGCAGGCAGAGACCCCAGAGCTGATGGGTAGTTTCAGGCTGCTAGGTGGTTCCAGGCTGCTAGGTGGTTCCAGGCTGCTAGGTGGTTCCAGGCTGCTAGGTAGTTCCAGGCTGATGGATAGGTAGTTCCAGGCTGAATCCAAAGCCCAGAGATCCAGGAGCTCTGATGGTGTAAGTTCGAGTCCAGAGGTGAGAAAAGGCTGAAAGCATCAGGCAGGAGGCATTCGCTGTGACCTGGGGTTCGGTCAGCATTTTATTCTGTTCAGGCCTTCACCTGATTGGACGAGGCCCACCATGTCAGGAAGGGCGATCTGCTTTCCTTGGCACTTGGATTCAAATGTTAACCTCATCCCGAAACAGCCACACAGACACACCCAGAATAAAGTCCAAATGTCGGGGTGCCTGTGGCCCAGCCAAGTTGGCATAAAATTCCTCATCACAGCACATAGGGGCTTCCGAAGCCTCCCCCCGGCCTCATCCCTTAGCTCAGGAATGAGTCTTGCATTAGATGACGGTTGATGAGGATGGAATGTGTTGGTGGGCCTGCCCTTCTGGATCCACAGCCACCTGCCCTCACTTTCCCCAGAAGAGCCCCAGGTGGACACAGGACTCACTCTGGGTCGGCATCGTGGTCCCCACCCCCTGTCACGATCGACTCACCTGGACCATTGGTTTACAGGAAAGGTTTATAGGCTTTGCCCCAATGTGGGGAGGCCTGGCTGGAGACACCGCCAGGGCTCGTCTGCAGTTGCAGGCTGCCTCCTGAGTCAGGATCTGGTCCCCCGCTCCCTTTCAGAACTTCTCCCCAGGTTTTGACTCCTTGGTAGCTTCAAGTTCGGCAACAATTTAGAGGTTTCTTGGTTATTCGTAATCTTTTTAGCCTACTATCCTTTATCAACTAAGCGGGACTTATTTTTTTTTTTCTTTTTTTGTCTTTTTCTAGAGCTGCACCCGGGGTATATGGAGGTTCCCAGGCTAGGGGTCCAGTCGGAGCTACAGCAGCCGGCCTACACCACAGCCACAGCCACGCCAGATCCGAGCCGTGTCTGCAACCTACACCACAGCTCATGGCAACGCCAGATCTTTAACCCACGGAGCGAGGCCAGGGATCGAACCCGCAACCTCATGGTTCCTACTCGGATTTGTTAGCCACTGCGCCATGACGGGAACTCCATTTTTCTTGATGAACAGTTAATTTTGGACAAAGCTATGGGTGGCAGAGTTAGAATTACACATTTCATTCGTGTGTTTATCTCTTTTATTAGTTCTCTCTGAAGAATTTTCGCATGAGCCTAGCACTGGGTTAGTGATAGAAAATGCCGCATGGCTGCCCTCAGCAGGTGTTCTTGAGAAACTGTCCCAGTGGTGAGGAGCCCGTTCTGTGATGCCCGGCACTCCTCAGGCTGGTGGGCTGGGCGTCCCGTCTACCCGGGCGGCACAGAGGAATCCTCCAGGGAGCTTTTCCAAATAGGAACCCTGCTAGAGGCCACAGGCCAGGGTTCTGGTTTAATCACTTTAGGGCACGGCCTGGGCTGCGCAATTATTAAGGTCCCCAAATGGGTTCTGATGTGTGGCCAGGGAAGGGAACCACTGGGGCAGAGCTTGGGCGATGTCCGGTCCTTAAAAATCACTTGAGCCACTGCGAAAAAGGTCTGGGAGTTTAGCTAATGCAGATGCTGACGCTCAGTGCCAAACCCTACTGGGGCCATTCCGGAGTGTTTTCATCTCAGAAAAGTTTAAAACATAGAACCTTGTAGTTCCCGTCTCCTATAAGAACTCATAAGAGAAACTTCTAGCTTTCCTGTATGAGGTTTGCAAGCATCATGTTTTTTTTTTTTTTTCCCCTGAATTTTCTTTGGAAGCATGGTGAGAGCAAAGCAGAAAGACCAAACAGTGCTACTATTATTTTAGTGCCCTGAAAACGTGAAGTTGCAAACATGTTTATCGCTTGAAACTTTAATCCCACCTTGGTCCACAGGCTGTTGTGAAGCTTTGTGTCAATTGAACAAATGCTGTCCAGGGTTGAAAACTTCCTGATCTCCTTGGGGAGTCCTGATACAAGACACGGGCAGGATCTTCTTAGAATTGGCTTCCTTTTTTTTAAGCTTTGTGACGCTCCCCTTCCACCTTTGAGATGAAGGAAGGAAGCCCAGGATCTGGCTCCACAGCCCTTGCTGGCTCTTCTTGACGTGTTCAGATTTCATAATCAGCAGGAGAAAGAACAACTTGAGTCATAGTTTCAGGGTCTGGGGAGAGGATTTCCATTTTGAAAGTGGGTTTTTCCAGGCCCTCAAAGTCTGTCGCCTGCTGGTGGTCTAGGCTTCTGCCTACCTCGAACACTCGTTGTCATTTAGACTCTGACAACCCTGCGGATACTTTTCTGGGACAGTCATAAAAACAGGAAGGCACAGGGACAGCAGGTCACAATCAGGAACTTTGAGGCTGGCTCCATGCAACGACGACTCATCACTCTGCCCTCTCTAGACTCTGTGTGAGCTATGGCTCAATTTGCTTATGGTGACTCCAGCATTAGTCATTAGTAAACCCATGTGTGATGGTTGTACTGCAAAGGAAACGCTTAAACCACACAAGTAAGAGGACAGACAATTGAAACCTGGAATGTTCATACTATTTTCACAACAGAGTTGTTGAGAGCATTAAATATGGAAACGAGGTGAAGTTAGCTCGTGCCTGGTATATCAGATTTGCAGTTAGCATTGAGAGTCAATGTTTGTTTTTTGTTTTCCATGCTGGTTATTAACAAGATATTGAATATAGTGCCCTGTGCTATACTCTAGGACCTTGTTTATCCAGCCTATATGTAAGAGTTGGCCTCCACGAACCCCAAAATCCCACAAATCTGTTTTCTGTGAGTCTGATTCTATTTCATAGGTAAGTTCACTTGTGCCATATTTTAGATGCCGCATATAAGTGATATTGTATGATATTTGTCTTTGTGTTTCCGACTTTACTTAGTATAAGAATCTCTGGGTCCATCCATGTTGCTGCAAATTGCATTACTTCATTTTTTATGGCTGAGTAGTATTCCACTGTGTATATGTACCGAATCTTCTCAATTCATTCATCTGTTGATGGACATCTAGGGTGTTTCCATGTCTTGGCTATTGTGAATAGTGCTGCTGTGGACATTAGGGTGCATGTATGTTTTCTTTTTCTTTTTTTGTCTTTTCTAGGGCCGCTCCCATGGCAAATGGAGGTTCCCAGGCTAGGGGTCGAATTGGAGCTGTAGCCACCGGCCTACGCCAGAGCCACAGCAACTCGGGATCTGAGCCACGTCTGCGACCTACACCACAGCTCACGGCAATGCCGGATCCTTCACCTACTGAGCAAGGCCAGGTCGAACCCACAACCTCATGGTTCTTAGTCGGATTCATTAACCACTGCGCCACGACGGGGACTCCAAGGGTGCATGTATGTTTTCAAATGAGAGTTTTGTTTGGATATATGCCCAAGACTGGGGTTACTGATCCTATGGCAATAGAGTATATATTTTTGCTGCTGCTTTGATATTGAAGTTGCACAAATGCAAGTAGATAATGGACTGTGACAACAATTATCCGGATAGCATGGGCCCCAAACCTCACCCCTGAAGCAACGCCTTCCTCTACACACCACAAGCAGGATTTGAGGCCATCTGCAGCTGGTGTGGTGTGGCCTGGCCATCACACAGCCTTCTTTGGCTTCCTGGCCCTGGTCAGAAACTGGTCTATGCCCATGACCTGCACTCTGTGTGGCTGGCACAGAAATGGCCCTACCCCTGGGTATTTGTAGACATCACAGCAAGGACAGGCCTAACAGGGACAGAGGTGGCTGGGTGAGTCATAAACAACCGGCACATCAATACCTGGGCACAGAGGGGACCAGGTAAAAGCGAGACGCTTGGAGGAGACACCTGCCTTGTGCTGTGGAGGCAGCCCCTGCCCGCGCCTGCGACCTCGTGCCCTTCCGGGTGTTGTTCCAGTGCAGCGTCCTGTATGGCAGGAAAATGGAGATCCTCGTGGCTCTTAGGAAAGTGACTCGGTGTGTGGACAGGGCCTGTGACACACATGCGCTGAATAGATCGTTACTCTGGTGGTAACTTAGCTGGGGGCGGGGGCGGGGGCGGGGGGAGCTCTTAGCAAGTTCCAGGGACGTGGTTCTCTATGGAGCCTGCATCCCAGACACCGAGCCCCGGAACGATGCTCATCTCACTTAAGGGTCGGCTCTCCGGCGGCAGAGCAGCGGGCCTCCCTGGGCTGCCCTGTGTGATCTCCCCGCAGCCCCTGCCCCCGGGGCCTCCAGGAACAGCCTGGAGAGGCTGGGGCATCATCGCCTGCTGCTCTGTAGCCCCATCCATGGAGACAGCTGTAAACAGACCCATCTACGTCCCCCCCCGCCCCGGGCTGAACTGCTTCAGCGGGGCACACGGCTCCTGGATGGCCATGCTGGAGGGAGTCCCGGGAGCCCTTCTTCTGATTCCCGCTCAAGATCCTGGCTCCTCTGTCCAGCCTGTGACCGAGCCGGGTGGGGTGAGGGGTGGGAGGTGGGGAGGGAGGGGGCCTTGGGCCCCGCCCAGAGTGATGCTGAGAGGGCTGTGCCCTCCGGGGGCTCGGGCTGTAAGCAGAGGCATTGTGTCACTAGCCTCCCCTTCCCCGCTGGGGACACATGACAGACCCCGGTGAGTCTTCTCGGCAAGGATGTGCTCGCACATGCAGCTCTGATTTCCTTGAATCGTCGGAAGTCACACTGCGCTGGCCACCCTTGCGGCACGTCGTCCTCAAGGGTGAGTGGGGAAAGGCGTGTTTGTTTTCTGTGGCCTGATGGATGGTCTAGGAGAGCTTTGCCTGGAAGTAGCCCTAACGCAGGACTGTAGTTTTGCTTCTGTTACCCACCGGTTTACCCAAACCTGCGTGTTTGATACATGTATTCATCCCCTGGGATTCTTTACATGTAGGTAAAGAAGAATCATCTCTGTGTGATAGATCTACACACACACATAAACACAGTTTACTCACAAACTGCACTTGTCTGGGCATTTTTTTTTCCTGTGCTAGACGCCACTTTCTCTGTCCCAGGCATTAGATTATGGCTCCGCTCCTGTGCCTGTTGTCATGTGTGTATTTTGATGAGCACACTTTGTGTGAGCACTGTGTGGAGATAGCACGGGCTCCTTCCTGAACCCCTGATACTATTTTCTCCGAGTGTTTTCCTTCCCTTGTGAAGAACGGCCTTGGGGCTCAGCAGTTTTGTCCCCTTGTTTGCAGTAAGCTTTTCATTGTGGGATCGCTGTAGATTCGAATCCACATGGAGGAGGTAACACGGGAAGATCTGGGGGACCTTTCAGCGGGTTTCGCGCAGGGGTGCCGTCCTGCAGAACCAGAGGATTCAACAACCAAGCCGGGACATTGACCTTGATGCAGACAGGACCGGGGACGGTCCATCCCCCCCACCCCCCCGCCCCCAGATCTCCCCTGGTGCTACTGCACAGCCCCTCGTGCCCCCTCCCTGCTTAACCCTGGTCTCTGCTACGCTGATCTCTCCAGCTCTGCAATGTTTTCCTTTCCAGAATGTTACACAGATCGAATCACAGTGTTTGTAACCTTTGGGATTGGCTTTTTCCACTCAGCATGTTTCTCTGCAGATTATTTATATACCCTCGTGTGGTTTGAAAGAATCCGGAGCCTCTGAAAAGCCCGAGTCAGGATCCAAGGACATAGGGCAGCCCGTCCGTGAGTGACAGGTTCAGAAAGGTCCCCTATCACTGAGAGGTGGCAGACAGCTGAGGACAGACTGCTTTGATTTTGCCAGAAGCCGAACTGGGAGATGAGGCCCAGTCCCTGCCCAGCGCGCCCCCCACCCCTGACAGGGGATGCTTGGCCACCCCCACCTTCCTGGTCACCAGCACTGCGGTGACCCCTGTTTCACAGCCTGCAGGAGCTTGTGCGCGTGCCCCCCAGCCCAGCCTGAGCCTCCTCCCTCCTGCTCCATGATTGAAATCAAAAGAAATGCATCTCCTTGAATGCTTTGTCATGTGTGATTTGTAAACATTTTGTTGGGAAGGAAGGTCCTTAAAGAAGCCGCCCAAGGGATGACGACCTTGCATGGGACAAAGTCAGACGTCGTCCTTGCCTTTTCTGGGGCTCAAGTCTTAGCCCGTGTCCCACCTCTAGTCTCGTTCTCGTCTCCTCTCCAAAAACATCCCGCCACGCAGAGCTCTCACACCTCTGCTCCCGGACCCTTGCAGACCCGGACCGTCAGGGACCCCCTCCCCTTCCCCACCTCTCTATTCGGTTCTCTGAGCACCTCGGGGCTCCTCCTGCCGGAAACCCACAGCCTCCCCTGCAGCCCCACCTGCGTGTCACCACTGCCCTTTGTCTGGCAGCTCGAAGCTTCACAGAGGCCAGGTCTGCAAGGAAAAAGTATCCTGTGTGTGTTCCTGATGCTTTGGTCGTTTGGAGTCGTCTCACCAAGTTACCCTTTCATCTGTAGTAGAAACTTTGCTGATGCAACCAAGTCAGTTGACGTCTCTCTTGGCTGGGCTCCTCATACACCCCATGGCCCCACCGACCCATCTAAACACTAGCAGGGAGCTTTTACAGAACTAACCATGGCTTCAGGGCAGTCTTTTCTCATCCATGTTTCAGAAACCATTGAAAGGTCCTGAAAATGTGTGTGATGAGGGCTGTGTGTTAGAGCGAAGGACGTAGTTTAGAAAGAGAGGTGGTGGTGGTGCAGCATTATGAGTGTACTAAGTGCCACTGAACCGTTCACTTTAAAACGATTGATTTTTAAAGTGTGGATTTCCGTTGGGTAAACTATTCTTTTAAATGAGTATCATGTTGGGAGTTCCCGCTGTGGCACAGTAGGTTAGGAATCCAACTGCAGTGGCTCAGGTCTCTGTGGAGGAGGTACGGGTTGGATCCCCAGCCCAACCCAGGGGGTTAAGGATCTGGCATGGTTGCAGCTGGAGTGTAGCTTGCAGCTGCAGCTTGGATTCCATCCTTGGCCTGGGAAGTTCCATGTGCCGAGGGTACAGCCATTAAAAAACATTTGAAGAGTTCCTGTTGTGGCGCAACGGGATTGGTGGCGTATTGGGAGCCCTGGGACTCGGTTCAATCCCCAGCCTGGCACAGTGGGTTAAGGATCCAGCATTGCCACAGCTGTGGCTTAGGTGGCAGCTGTGGCTTGGATCTGATCTCTGGCCTGGGAGCTCCATATGCCTCGGGGAGCCAACAAAGTAAAAAAAATAAAAGCAGAAAATAAATGTGTGTGATGTCTCTTCAGAGGTGAAGCCCCCAGTCTTTTCTCAGTAGATAAATACTCCTGTTATCTACAGGGGTGCGGATAGAGCATTCCCGAATATATTCGAGCAAAAGCTTAGGAGGTCCATGGCGTGAGAAAGGGCAAAAGAGTCGCAAAGATGCTCTTTTTCTCAGTGTCAGTCCTTAAAATGGCATGTAATTAAAGACTCAAAGAAGGGAGCTTTGCACGTTCAGCTTGCAAGAATTTGGGGGGGGGATATCAAAATGAAAAATGTGACATCTATCGTTGGCAAAGCAACATTAGCCCACCCACATGGCACATATGTAAAAGTTGCCAGTGACGGATTCTTTCAAATCCCGGGCTTGATACAAGCAACTCAGTTAATCATTCTAACTGTGAAAACCTAATTATATGCGTTCCCTGACATTTTGAATTTACAAGTGTCCTGTCATGCGTTTCTGTCTAGAAAAGGAGCTCCAGTGTTTAGCAGGATATAATTTACTTTTAGATTTTATATAGCCTATTTATCAATTTGCATGATTTCGAAGAAGCAGTGGAGAACGCTGGCACCAAATATAGACACGTGTTGCCTTGACGTTGGTGTCGCTGAATCCGTTTCCCGGCTCTGCTCTCTGCAGCCTGTTCGCTGTGAAATCTAGTCACGTGAGGGTAAAAAGACTTTTCCAAGGAGCGGGACCCCAAAACTCTGGATCACAGTGATTTGTAATCTGCAGTTAATTGGGTGTGATTGGAGCAAAACGATCTTGGCTCTAAAGACTGTTGATGAAAAATCAATCAGTCAAGCTAAGAAAGAAAGGGAAATTTTTATTTGAAGGTTACAGCCAAGTTTGAGGACGAACACCCAGGAAGAGCATCTCAGAAAGGTTGGAGAACTGGTCCCCCCGTTACGAGTCAAGGCAGGCTATCCTGTTGTGGCTCACTGGGCTGAGATCCTTACGTGGTGTCCATGAGGATGTGGGTTTGATCCCCGGCCTCGATCAGTGGGTCAAGGATCCGGCTTTTTCCATGAGCCGTGGTGGAGGTTGCAGACGTGGCTCGGATCCCATGTTGCTGTGGCTGCGGTGTAGGCCAGCAGCTGTAGCTCCGACTGGACTCCTAGCCTGGAAACGTCTATGTGCTGCAGGTACGGCCCTAAAAAGAAAAAAAAAAAAAAGTCAAGGCATAGTTATGTGAGTTTTTGAGGCAGAGGGCTGGACACCAAAGTACGTGTTACTGACAGTTTACCAGATCCAGACCTAAGAGGCGTCATCACGGTCAAGGACAAGACCAAGGACAGATGCCCTCTTTTAAGCCCTGGGAGAATGCTGCTCTTTTTGGTTGAGCAGGTGTTCCTCAGTTGGGGGAGGCTTGGTCCAAGCGTAACACAGACACACGGTGCACAGCGGGGAGAAGGGGAGGCCAAAGGCCAGAAAATGTTCGCTTTCCGTTTTGCTTGTCTTGCCATAGAAGTAGGATTTTATTTCCCACTTCAAAACAAATTGGCTTTTTTAAACAAACCTAGAGTCGTGTGCAGCGTAAGACACACTGGTTTTCCGGTTCAGAGTCTCACTTTATAAACAAAGCACAGAACCCAGAGGGTCTTCTTTGGGGCAGGAATCTTTAAGACAAATGTTTTTGTAAAAGTAGCATCTCTTCTTTTGTTTTATTAATTTTATTGGCGTATCGTTGATTTAGAAAGTTGTTAGTATCAGGTGTACAGCAAAGTGACTCAGTATACATATACTAATATTCCTTCTCAGATTCTTTTCCCACATAGGTTATTACAAAATATTGAGTATACTTGCCTGGGCTGTACGGCTGGTCCTTGTTGGTTATCTATTTTATATGTAGTTGTGTGTATATATGAATCCCAAACTCCCAATTAATCTCTCCCCTTACGTTTCACTTCAAACTGTTTCTGTTGTGTCAATGAGTTTAAAGTAGCATCTGTTTCGAAAAGCCATTGTAGATCTTTACATGTAATCGAATTCTTCTAATTATGTATCTTTTTGATTTCTTTATCTCAGTGGTATGATGCAGAAAACAGGCATTGGTTCATAGTTCCTCACCACTTCAACATGAAAAGAAAATAAATCATCAACCTCCATGAGTCCTTGTGGCCTCAGAATATCAAAACCTTGTACTGCTGGGACCACACGGTAATTACAGGGGTCCAGAAACGGAGGCCAAAAGGGTCTTATGAGCTAAGAGTTGGCTGGAGAAAAGGAAGCGTTTCCTTGGACAAAGATAGAGCTGAACTGGTTACAGTTGCCAGAATCTCACTGCCTGTGTTTTTCTCATCAGTATTTGAAGAGCCCCAGATAACCAAAGATACCCCATCCTCTGCAGTGCCCAGATTGCCCTGGCTGATTCAGCCTTCTGGAACCTGCGATGTGCTATTTGTCACTCCTGTGGTCATATTCCACTCTGCCCAACATAATAAATATTAAGCAAGCGCTATGTACTTACATAATTTGCAGAATTGATCGGCTGACTTAAAAGCTTGATTCCCTAACAGAAGAAAATGGAGTGCTTTGTGCAAAGGTTAAATGCACGGTTTAATTGGCAATTGTGCATTAGAAACCTATTGTAAAGCGATTACAGTTTGAGGGACGGTCCAGATAGCACAGCGAGGGACATAAGTTTTCAATTTTGGCCATTAAAAAAAATCAGGTCCTGGAATTGAAGTGAAAAAAAAAAAAATGGGGCAGCCTCAGTCTGGATAAGTGCCTCACCCGAATGTAATTTTCTTCTTCCTACACTCTGCTTCCCACCTCGGAATTTAGAACATGCTAAATATGCAGATTTTAAAGATTCGTCCCTTGCCTAAGTAATTTATTTGGATCTAGGAAATTGTAACATTTCAGAGAAATACACACACAATCTTGGTCATGTTGGGTATCTACCATTTCAGTTGCGGGAAATGGAACTCAAGCAAAGTCTTCTGAAACTAAGTGGGGCTGAGCAAGAGCATTTCATGACAGTGATTTCCCAAAAATATTAAAGAGAGTGCCTAGCAGGAAGTTAAGGCTGTCGTGTCCCCTTGTGGGACGTGAATGACGTGCCCTCCCGTCTTGCAGTTAAGAGTCGGATCGGATCAGATCAGGAGCCTGAAGCCACGCAAAGTGGTCGTAGGTAAATCTGGGTGCCAAACAGCACTGTTAGATCTCAGGGGCCAGCTCCCTCTCGGGCAGAGGCTGACCCCCAGGGAGATCTAGTCTAGAATGTTCACCCTCGTCAGGTGCCTGCATTTTTCCTGAAGGCTGCCCAGAGTCCTGACGAGGCACTTCTCCTCTGCAGGATTCCTGCTCGGCGGGTAAGGCTTTGGCTGGCTTTTCTTTCTGTCTCTCACCATCACCGGCCAGTTTAGAGAATGAGCAGCGGTACGTCTGGTGGGACATGAAAATGCCCCTTGTCGTTCCCAGATCTCTGACGCACAGTGAAGTTGAAACCAGAAAACCCTTCTTCAGATGTGATCAAAAAGGATCCCACGACGTCCGAGTTATTGAGTTTTCCATCCTTGTAAGACAGACGTGAAAGCGTAGAGAAGCCCAGTGGAAGCCACCAGGCGTTATGAGCACAGTGTTTTCTGACTGTGAGTTCAGAAAGGGCTTTTTGCCTCTTAGCCTAAGGTGAAAGCCAGGTCAGGCCTCCACAGCCCTTCTGGCGTCATTGCGTGCTAATGGTGGCTCTTGGTTCTGGGATAGAAACACTGGGATGGCCTTTGCTTGTCTGAGAGAAACTAGAGAGTCCCATGGCATTGACCCACCCATTGGAAACCTGAAAACATGTGCATTTAGACCTCAGTGCAGGTATCGCTAATGCAACAGGACTTCCAGGAGGCTGTGGGATGCTGCCTGGGAAATACCACAGCTTCAGACTCTCTCTCTGGTTAGGCTGAGAAAACCTCACAGCAAGAACCATTCCCAATTTTGAACCAAATGACAGTGAAGGGGATTGAAGAGCATCCATAGCGGCTCTCGTGGTCTGTGCACATAGGTCAGAAAAGAAGAATTTTCCAGCATAGCGAGGCAAAGAGAAAGAGCATATGGAGAAAAGAAACACTGCTAGCATAGCGGGATGACTTCCTGATAACACAGCAAGCCGACCCCATGCACGGGTCATGTCTGGTTTTATAGCCCAGGCTAAGGGGAGGGCTCAGGATACACCTGTGGCTCTGCTGATTGGTTGGGGAAAGAGGGGTTTTGTTGATTGGTTGGGGGCATATAAGGCCTCTATAGGGGCAGGGTGAGGAGTGGGCCACATACCTTTCCTAGGAGGGGGCAGAAGGAGTAGACCAGGTTGCTCGAGGTGGGAGAGGGGCCATGGCGGTGAGACCAGCAGGGCAATGGTCATTCTTGTCTTGGCCAGAGGCTTTGAGTTCTGTCTCCTTGAAGGGGCCTTGAAGTCCCCCAGCAGCATTTCATTAAGTCTTTTTCCCGTAATCTTCCATCTCCCCATTTGGTGGAAGAATGGCCATCATAACAGGAGATGGACACAAGGTGGCTCAGTACTAACAAATGCCTCGTGGGCTCAACGTGGCTGCTCAGAAGCCTGCCTCCCATCTGCTTTATCCGGAACAGGGCCCACAGTAACCATGGTGAATATGGTGTCCTGAGATGCCGCTGGGTCTTCCCTGAGCAAATCCGCCTCTGCCAGTGGCCCTGCCATGGTGCCTGAGACCCTGTCGCCTGTCACTGTGCTGGTGAAGAGCTTGAGCCCTGGGCAAGGCTGCAGAGCCGAGTTCTGGCTTTACTTTTGCCTATTGTTTTCCATCATGGTTTATCCCAGAAGATTGAATATAGTTCCCCGTACTCTGCAGTAGTTGTTTTATCCATCTTATATGTGCTCGTTTGCCTCTGCTAATCCCAGACTCCTAACCCCCCACCCCCAGCGACTGCAAGTCTGTTTTTGTGTCTATGGATCTGTTTCTGCCTTGTAGATTAAGTTCACTGGTACCATGTTTTAGATTCCACATCTAAGTCATATCATATGATATGAAATATGACTGACTTGCTCTGTTTAGTAGGATAACCTCTAGGTCTGTCCCTATAGTTGAAAATGGCATTGTTTCATTCTCTTTACGGCTGAGCAATATCCCATTGTGTGTATGTACAACATCTTCTTA
This sequence comes from Phacochoerus africanus, assembly GCF_016906955.1. NCBI lineage: Eukaryota > Metazoa > Chordata > Mammalia > Artiodactyla > Suidae > Phacochoerus > Phacochoerus africanus. The sequence goes on along the minus strand of NC_062559.1, from coordinate 3,724,876 downwards.
ATCCATTCATCTGTCGATGGACATTTAGGTGGCTTGCATGTCTTGGCTATTGCGATAGCACTGCAGTGAACATAGGGGTCCATGTATCTTTTATATTTTTGTCCAGAGGTCTGCCCAGCAGGGGGATGGCTGGATCATAGGGTTGCTCTATATTAGTTGAGGAACCTCCATCCTCTTCTCCGTAGTGGTTGTACCAACTTACATTCCCACCAACACCCTCTCCGGCATTTATTGCTGGTAGACTTTTTGATGGTGGCCATTCTGACTGCTGTGCGGTGATACCTCCTTGTAGTTTTGCTGTGTATTTCTCCAATAATTAGTGACCATGAGCATCTTTTCACGTGCCTGTTGGCCATCTGTATCTCCTCTTCGGAGAAAAGACTATTGTGGTCTTCTGCCCATGTTTTTGTTGGGTCGTTTGTCTTGTTATTGAGTCATATAAGCTGCTGGTGTATTGGGGGAATTACTGGCTTGACTTCTTAATAACCCAGTGATTTAGAGGAAAATGTGAAATGGTGATAATGGCAATACTACCTCATAATGGCATCGGTTGGGTGGGGTTGAGTTAACACCTGTAAAAATCTCAAAATAGCACCGATGCATCATAAGCCTGCAGTAAAGTTTCTTGTTTTTACTATATGACCTCAGGACCCTGTCCGGTACCTGTAAGACACAGCAAAAAAACGCTCAGAGGAACGAGTGACTTAAGTCTCCTTCAGACCCCTGGGCTGAGGCTGTGGGGAAAGGCATTCTTGGAGGGGAGGGGAGGGGAGGGGAGGAGTGGCAGGGGCCTGCAGACCCGGGCCTGTGTGCACGGAGGACGGGCTGAGTGGAACCAGGGTTCCTACCCTTTGGGAGACAGAAGGGGCACCCTGTGTGCCTAGAAAGGCCTGGAGCATCTGTGATGGACAAGGAGGCCATGACCAAGGTGACTGCGCAGACCTGGAGCTGTGAGGGTGTCAGGTCCATCCTGGTCTCGCATAAACGCTTTCATGATAGGGATATTAATATTCCCGTTTCACACATAGCCAGTCCAAGAGTGTCTCCCCGCCGGGATCTGAACCAGGTTACTGTCCAAACTTGGAAGCACTCATGTTTCAGCGGAGGCTCCCCAGCTGTCGGAGGTGGAGGAGCAGTGGGGACAGTGCTCTGCATCCCCCAAGAAGCTCCTGTGAATCCAGGTTGTCCTTCCTGGAAAGCAGGCTCCCAGGGAAGCTCCCCCTCCCCCTAGGGCAGTACCAGCATTGGCATCCCTGGAGGGGCTGTCACTTATGTCCTAGGTGGGATGGGTTGGGGAGGAAACCATCCCTGGAGGGGCTGTCACTTATGTCCTAGGTGGGATGGGTTGGGGAGGAAACCATCCCTGGAGGGGCTGTCACTTATGTCCGTAACCAGGTGTGGCCGGGTGGGATGGGTTGGGGAGGAAACCACGGGTCCAGGAAGAGGAGAGCCATCCCCTGGGATTCCCAGTTCTAGGCAGGGGTGCGTGGGACCTTGGAGGAAAGGATGCTGATGTCCACCGGTGGGCTTCTCTTTTGATGCACCTGCTCAGGAGGTCACAACAGGGACGTGTCACCACTTTGTGTCCTTTAAGCAATTCTGGGATCAGCCAGGGTGAAAGCCCAGCTCTTTAAAAAGTCGCTCTTGGGTGGAGAACTTTCACCTGCCTCTTGCTCAGGACCTGGGAAGAAAAGCATGGTTGTGGTTTTTCTTTTAGGTGCTAAGATGGATTGTTCCAGGGCTTCACGTTTTCCTCCTCTCCCCTCCATTAGCAGGAGGGTTTGGCTGCTGTGACCTTTGTCGCAGAGCCCATGGCTCTCTGTGATAAAATCTCCAGCACTGAGTCTTTCCACAGCTGCAGCTCCTCCTTCATGTTTGTCCTGGAGACGCTTAAACAACCCTCCCTTTGATCCATGCTGAGGGTTCAGGCAGCCCCATCTTGACACCCCCCCCCCCCCCAGTTTATGCATCCTGCGCCTCATACGTGGAGGGACAGGGCACAGAGGGTCACATGGCCAGCCTGTGATGGGCCTCCTAGGATGCAATTGCCACTGCTCCTTTTCTCCATGGAGGTAACTTCAGTGTAAGAAATCCTGACTGAGTCTTGTGTTTCTGCAGCGACAGGTTTCAGAGGACAATGACTGCCCATTTTAGGACAGATTCCCCTGACATTTCATTTATATTTTGTAATATTTTTTTTCTAGTCCTTTGGAAGAAACGACAAATGCAATCCTGGTACCATGTCAATATTCCCTAAACGAATAAAAACACCCAGCATGTAGGAATTCTGGGAAGATCAATGAAAATTGAACAAGGCTTCCCATGCACACAAAACAGGGGCTCTATTTGCGCTAAGTAATTAATGCTGAGAATCTCAACCGCCACCAACCTTTCCTGCATTGTTAAAAGAGTCCAAGGAAAGAGCAGCTGATCCCAGTGGCTTAGGGTCTTTGCAGTTGTAAGCACAAAGGCACGTGATGCTGGAGGACAGGGGTCTCGGCTTGGGAGGGAGCTTGGCAATAGCCATGGTCTCAAGAGCTGGGGCATCAATCAACCCTCAAGTGTGTCTTGAGAAGCTACTCTGTAAATAAATGTTCAATTCCTTCATTCTTTGGAAAGATTATTTACTGAGGACCTCCCATGCACCGTCCTGAGTCATCACACAGGATAAAATCCCGGTCCTAGAAAATCACAGGCCACTGGAAGATGGCACAGGAAAATGGCCATAATGCAAGATGGCAGGTGCACTCATGCAGGAACAGAAAAGATGCTCAGAGTGCAAAGGCAGGGATGGTGTCATGGGTCTCAGAGCAGGGTGTCGGAGGAGTTCATCCAAGAGAGATCCCTGAGCTTCCCGAGGACCAGGCTGCCCCAGGACAAGAAGGAGATTTGAGAAGGCATCCCACAAACACACAGCGTGTACAGAGGAATTGAAGCATGTCACAATGGAGGGGAAGCCGGACCCCATCCTTAGACCAATTCTCACAGCTCTCTAGGAGTGACCCTCCCCTCAAGGCGTCTGATTCCAGGTACAGAGCTTTGCTTCTTTAGGCTCTTGGCTGAGGCTGGACGTTATTTCATAACCCAGACCTGCAGGTGTGGGAAAGGAGGCACCGCGGTGAAGACAGCAGGTCAGAGGAAGAGAATTCAATTGCATTCCAGAATAATGGCAGGGAACGTGTTTCACCTGTATAAGAACCTAAACCGCAGGATTTCTCTAGGCATTTCAGCTCATAATGGCTGCAAACTATCTTCTCTGCCCTCAAGTCTGATCTCAGAGAGACAGCAGTGAGTGATGGCTTGAAGCAAGATCGCAATTCCTTGCTCAGGAATTGAACCTGGGCAGCCTGGGTGAAAACCAGGAATCCTAGCCACTAGACCAGCTAAAAGCCAAGAGCAGAATTGCCCTGATTCTTGCCCCCATTGAAAGTAAGAATGTTTCAAGGAGGCAAAGACTGTAAAAACAGGTACAAAGTTTACTGTCAGAAACACAGAACATCTTGGGGAGAGAGCACCCAGAAAAGTTGTCTATTTAAGACAGAGGCAAGGCAGTAACGCACACCCAAAGGAGGAGTGTAGGTGCAGGAGAGAGCTCCAGAGAGGTGATTTTATTTTTTTATTTTTTATTTCTTTTTTATTACTCAACAAATTGATCACCTCTGTAGTTGTAGAATGATCATCACAATCCAGTTTCACAGGATTTCCATCCCACAACCCAAGCACATCCCCCACCCCCCAAACTGTCTCCTCCAGAGACCATACGTTTTTCAAAGTCCGTGAGTCAGCATCTGTTCTGCAAAGAAGTTCCGTCTGTCCTTTTTTCAGATTCCACCTGTCAGTGAAAGCATTGGATGTTGGCATCTCCTTGTATGGCTGACGTCATTTAGCAGGATAATTTCTAGGTCCATCCATGTGGCTACAAAGGCTGGTATTTCGTTCCTTTTCATGGCTGAGGAATAGTCCGTTGTGTATATGGACCCCATCTTCTTGATCCACTCCTTTTTTTTTTTTTGTCTTTTTTGGCTGCAAAAAAAAGGAGGTTCCCAGGCTAGGGGTCTAAACGGAGCTGTAGCCACCGGCCTACGCCAGAGCCACAGCAACTCGGGATCCGAGCCGCGTCTGCAACCTACACCACAGCTCACGGCAACGCCGGATCCTTAACCCACTGAGCAAGGGCAGGGACCGAACCTGCAACCTCATGGTTCCCAGTCGGATTCGTTAACCACTGTGCCATGACGGGAACTCCTTTTTTTTTTTTTTCTTTTTTCCTCTTTTTAACCTCTTATAGGAGGCAGTTCTTCCGGGTCTCTGTCTTCCTTTGGCCGGTATCTTGTTTCATCTTTCACACGTGACCAGCCCAGGGCCCTCCCCAATCGGTGTGCCTGTATTTGGCCAAGACGGATTCCAGAGCAAAGCATGATGGGAGGTTATCTACACTTATTATGGTCTAGCATCTCTTCCCTTTCTGACCCAAAGGGGTCTTTCCGCCTGTGTGGAGTTGGCATGTCCCTGCCTGCGAGGATGGGAAGTACGTGACCTCTTGGTCTTCTGATCCTGTGATTACCATCGTTTAAAGGGTCTACAGAAGTGAAGTCCCAGCTATTTTCTGTGCCTGAGGTTATTTCTGTCTTGAAGTATGAACAGGTGGCTGGTGGTACGTGTCTATCCTGGAGTCCGGCTACCTCCTGCCTCACGCAAGGCCTGTGTTTTCACGCCCGTGCCCGTCCCTTTCATCTTCTCTCAGGCCGCTGAGTGTTCAGGGAGGAATTCCTGCAGGAAGAGAAGGGGCCAAGTGCACCAGGAATACAAAAGAATCCAACAGCTCAACTCCCCGGTGCCCTTGGATCCCAGCGTCCGCCCGAAAGGGACAGCTGAGGCCTTGCCCTCTGGCCATCTGCTTCCACACATGCCTCAGGCTGCCCGTCCTCCCGCTGGTAAGACCCCCTCATCTCTCCCTCAGGGACTGTGCCAGCTGGAGAGCAGAGAGGATTAAGGACTCTGTCAACAGCTTCCAAACACGGGGACAATTGCCAAGACGCAAAGGAGGCTGGCTGCCTCTCTCTGACAGTCCTGTCCACCTGGAGGTGAACATGCTGCCTGGTCCCCACAGCTATGTGTTCCGTGTGGCACTGTCACAAGTCAGGAAGTGAAAACCTCCCCCGGCTGGTAGCCACGTCCTCTCCTCTAGCCTGAAGAATGTCGTTGCCTGGTTGGCGTGGCTGCCGGGGCCCCTCCTGCCACTCCCAGGAAACAGCTGCCCTCTGTCCCCATGATGCTGAAAAATGCGTGCACCACCAGGTGGGGGCCCTTTGGGAAACTGGGGAGACAGACAGACAGCCTCGACGTTCCAGGGACTGGGCTGCATTTCCAAGCAGAAGCAGCTCTGTTCCCTTCTCATACATGGCACCCGGGACGGGCACACTGGAGGGTGATCTTTGGGGGTCATCCAAGCCTCCTGTTCCAGCCACTAAATTGTGCCTCCAAGGAGCAGTTTGTAGCAACCTGCAGCCCTCGAGGACAAGTGACGGCAAACACTCAGAGCGCGGCAGGCACAGCCACTAATGAGCAACAAAGTCCCTGCTTCTTTGAAATGGTGACACAGCCCAAGGAGCTGGCAGCACCCTTAACACATTGCAAATGTGGGTTTAGGTTCTAAATGACAGGGCTTTCAAGACCAAAGGCTCTCTGAAAGTTCCAGCAACCCAATTTATCCACCAAAGCACCCCGCGGGGCATCTATTTTACATCGGACCATTTGAAATGGAGATTTGAGAAATGTGCTCTTTCTGTAGGGCGTCCAGAAAAAGACCTGATGTGCTCACGGATTCTCGTGACCCCTGAGGACTCTGCCGTAGAGTCTTAACCAGGCCTCACCTGGCGCCTGGCGCATCCCCGGAACTCACGAGATCTCTTAATAGAAAAAAAGCATGAGTAATGGAAGGAGCAAATGGCCCCTCGGAAGCCCGGAGGCAAGAGTGCGGGCTTTGGAGTCAGACACACCCAGTTCAGAGGCCACGTCCACGGCTGCCTTTGTTGGCAAATTCTGTAAACGCTGCTCCCCTTCTCCGTAAGCTGGGGAAGAAACGCTTATCCCTTAGTGTTGCTGTGCGGCTCCGGAGAGCTCTTGCCTGGTCTCAAGAGCAGTTTAATAAACATCAGCTCCCATCGGTTGCTTTACATCTGCAGGCGGAGAGGGAACTTGGATGGTTTCTCGGAGACCGGAAGAGAGGAGAGTTTGCTGTGTGACTGACTGTGGAGGTTACACCAAAGAGAGTGGAGGAACCAGAGCTCCGGCCTCTGAATGGTCAGGGGAGCGCTGCTCTTGCCTCCCCCAGCAGGGTGGTCTCCGCTGCAGGGAAGGCGCCCCTCCCTCGTTTACCAGTCTGCTCGCTGGGACAAGTGCGGTCTGTGGACCAGCATCTCAGCATCACCTGAGAGCCCTTTAGAAATGCAGAATCCGGAGTTCCCGTCGTGGCGCGGTGGTTAACGAATCCGACTAGGAACCATGAGGTTGCGGGTTCGGTCCCTGCCCTCGCTCAGTGGGTTAAGGATCCGGCGTTGCCGTGAGCTGTGGTGTAGGTTGCAGACGCGGCTCGGATCCCGCGTTGCTGTGGCTCTGGCGTAGGCCGGTGGCTGCAGCTCCGGTTAGACCCCTGGCCTGGGAACCTCCATATGCCGTGGGAGCGGCCCAAGAAATAGCAACAGCAACAACAACAACAACTACAACAACAAAAGACAAAAAGACAAAAAAAAAAAGAAAGAAATGCAGAATCCCCTGCTCCAGCCCCAGGCAGGTTAGAATTGGAACCTACCCCTTCACAAGATCCCAGATGATTCATGGTCCCTTTGAAAGGAAACACGGGCCGGTCTTCTTCGGCCATCTCCTTGATTGATGAAGTCCCAACGGCTGGAGGGAGAGGGCGCATGTGGAGAGCTCCCTGAATATTAGGCTGAATTGAGCAACCTGCCGATAAAACAACAGAGCATGTCTATCTTATCCTAATTCTACCTACTGCTTTTATCAAAGGGACAACAAAGGGACCATCCTGGGCCCCATAAACAGATGCATTTTTCCGGGTCCTCTTTTTCCTCCAAGAAAGGATACGGGTATTGAGGCCTGTAAGGAGGCACCCACACAGCAGCCAGTTTATCTCTGAGCATCTGGAAGACAGAAGCAAACTTGCCTGGCTCCAGGGACCTCCCAGGAGCCACCAGGGCCCCAGCTTACTTCATGAGGAGGGGGCCTCACCTAGGAAAGCTCTGGGACCCAGGAAAAGGGTGAGCTCCTCGGGGTTCCTCCTCCAGCCGCTGGACCCTCTCTGCCCACAGCTTTTGCCGACCATCTGTCTTACTGGAGAGTAACACAAACTCTTCTGGAAAAATAATGGAGGATGGCTCCAATGTGAGAATGTGGATGCCAGTTTCTTGTCCTGTCAAGCTCAGGGGAGAGCGTTTTGGAAGATCTGATATTCACAAGGGCCCGTTTCCAGGGACAAAGGTCACACATGGTCCAGGGATCAGGGATGGGGCTGCAGGAGCTCTTGGCTTTGGAGAGGGAGAGGGAGAATCCCTGGCCAAGACCCAGAGATCCTTACACATCCATCTTCATCCAGAGGAAAGGAGAGGGCTTTATGACGGCCTGCCTTTAAAGGGGGTTTCTCTTCCAATTATAAACAGCTATGGGTCCTTCTTCCTTCCCATTGCCTGGTAAAGCTGCACCAGCTCCTCCAGGGGTGCCAACTCGCAGGAGAGGCCAGTGTGTTCTCACTCCCCCAGCTGCCCTCGGCTGCTCTGTCCTGCCCTGGTACCATGACTGATGGTGTTTTTAGCAAAGTTCCAGTCTTTGTGTAACTGTTGTTTCTGCCAAATCACAGACTCCCCACGTGTTCAGGCTTCACCCTACAGCTCAATTCAACCTGACGAAGGGATTTAACTGTGGAAGCAGAACCCTGCTTTCCGAGAACCAAGGAAACACTTGAGAATATATGAGACCTGTACCGATTGCACCCATGTTCCATAGGTAGGCGGTTTCTCTTCCCACGAAGTGGGAATGAAAATGCTTACCTTGTAGAGGTTTAAACATCAGCTCCACCTCAAGGAAATAGAATTACAAAAAAAAAAACCCTCAGGAATCATCATTTGGTAAATACTCTCATTAGATTCTTTTTGGCAAAAGCACAAACATAAACAGATGAAGGAGGGTGTGGGGTTGTCAGGACTAAGAAACAGTCTGAGGTTTTGCACCTGTTCCCCTTCGGGGTCCCTCATCCGCAAATACTTGGGGCTCTGAAGCCCCATCGGCCCATTGAAGTGAAATTGGTCCTTGATGCTTCCAAATGCCAGCTTACGTGGAGTTGCAAATTATTTGACCCCACTCCACACCAAAAGGGTAGAGCAGGATGGAAAGGAATCTTAAATTCAAAGCATTAAGAGCTTTTGCTCCCTGTACATCAAGTGTCTCTGAAATGGTACTGTGTACACGGGACCGTGAGTTCCCTTTTGGCCACTCATTTTTTTTTTTAAAGACAATTACATTTAGTAAATTACATCTTATAAAAGAAAATAAAAGCCTTTAAGCTATAAACAAACATATTGTTCTTTTTTTTAATTATTTTCCCACTGTACAGCAAGGGGATCAAGTTATCCTTACATGTATACATTACACTTACATTTTTTCCCCCACCCTTTGTTCTGTTGCAACATGAGTATCTAGACAAAGTTCTCAATGCTATTCAGCAGGATCTCCTTGTAAATCTATTCTAAGTTGTGTCTGATAAGCCCAAGCTCCCGATCCCTCCCACTCCCTCCCCCTCCCATCAAGCAGCCACAAGTCTCTTCTCCAAGTCTATGATTTTCTTTTCTGTGGAGATGTTCATTTGTGCTGGATATTAGATTCCCGTTATAAGTGATATCATATGGTATTTGTCTTTCTCTTTCTGGCTCATTTCACTCAGTATGAGATTCTCTAGCTCCATCCATGTTGCTGCAAATGGCATTATGTCATTCTTTTTTATGGCTGAGTAGTATTCCATTGTGTAGATATACCACCTCTTCCGAATCCAATCGTCTGTCGATGGACATGTGGGTTGTTTCCATGTCTTGGCTATTGTGAAGAGTGCTGCAATGAACATGCGGGTGCACGTGTCTCTTTTAAGTAGAGTTTTGTCCGGATAGATGCCCAAGAGTGGGATTGTGGGGTCATATGGAAGTTCTATGGATAGATTTCTAAGGTATCTCCAAACTGTTCTCCATAGTGGCTGTACCAGTTGACATTCCCACCAACAGTGCAGGAGGGTTCCCTTTTCTCCACAGCCCCTCCAGCACTTGTTATTTGTGGATTTATTAATGATGGCCATTCTGACTGGTGTGAGGTGGTATCTCATGGTAGTTTTGATTTGCATAGATATTGTTCTTAAAAGCAGGTGCCATTCGGTAGCCAACCTGTTCTTCCCGAGGCTCGTGGAAGCCAGGGAGGTCTGTTGAGGAAACACGAAGGTGATGGATACCCAGGGCATCGGAGGGCTGAGTTCCCCCACTCACCCCCTGCCCTTACTGCACGGTGGGGCCAGTGAAGCCCTTTACTGTTTCCACCTTCCTCTGCCAGCTTCAGGATGGCAAAGCTCCTGAAGCTGTGACCACAGAGGAAGACAAGAGGAGAGGGGGCCCAGATCATCCAGTCCGTCTCAGGGTTCAGGGCTCAGGAACAGGAGTCATGTGACTTCAGAGGGACTCTGGAGAGGCCGGGTGGGAAGGAATTCATGGTGATTCATTATACATTCTCACTCTGCTCTAGCTTACTGGATGTTCAAGTTTATTTCTCCGAGCACTTGGAATGTAATTAATGTAAAAAAAAAGAAGCAAAATAAATCAAGGAATGCTGGAGCACTTCACATTTAAAATCCATCCAACATCGGTTTTCCCATTTTTTTCAACAGAAAACAAATTACCCCAGGGCGCTGCTGAGATGGATTTTGCATTTATACTGCCTTTGGGTGGACAGTCAGTTAAGATACTGGGTAAGCCAGGGAGTTGCTTGTATCAAAGCGAGCAGAAGAGAGGCAGCAAGTGCCATTATCACAAGGCTCCTGGCGTCCCAGTTCACCTGCTGGCTCCCCTCCCCACCCACCCCACCCTTGTCCAACAGCCTTTTAACAGTTACAGGCACTTGGAGTTCCCAATGTGGCACAACAGGATCAGCAGCATCTCTGCAGCACCAGGATGCAGATCCAATCCCCCCCCCCCGGCACAGTGGATTAAAGGATCCAGCGTTGCCGCAGCTGAGGCATAGGTTGAAACTGTGGCTCAGATCGGATCCCTGGCCCTGGCCCAGGAATTCCATATGCCGAGCAGTGGCCAACAACAACAACAAAAGTTACAGCTGTCCTGAAGTGCCCAGACTCACGGGCTACCTTCAAAGAGCTGTGAGAGGGTAACCCTATCTTCCAAGATAGCTGGAATATCATATTAATATTAAATCCCATTCTTCAGCATATGCGTCAGTCCAGAGGTCACCCACTGCATATGTGTTCACCTTTGGGTGGCCTGAATGCAAGGAAATGTGGAGTATTCATGGGCTCTCTTTGGGTTGCAGGAGTCCTTAATACAGCTTTTGTCTCCTAATGTATTTGGTAGGCTCTTTGTGTATGATCGCATTATGTGGGTATTGCCGGCAGTAAATTTTAAATTATATAGTCTGCAGTTTTGCACTAAGAGATGGTAGGAGATGATTCATCATTTTCCTTGTCTTCCTGTTTACATGCCGACACATAATTCATGCTCAGAAACCATCTTTCAACTCATCTGGAAGCGCTCCACTGAGCCACCCCAGAATCTGTCGCTGCCAATCCAGCGTTATAAATCACTTTTCTATTAAACAGCAGGGCTAGAAATGCAAACATATGTACTTTAAATATGTGGCGCCATCTCCGATTCCCCACCGATGAGCCAAAATTAAAGGATTGTCCCCCCAAAATGTGCTAGACTTGAAAGAATGAGTTCTTTGACTTTAGAGCCTCATCTCTGTCATCTCTGTACACATATCAATTTCCCAGATGGGTCTATATTTGGGGACTGTGCATTTGGCAGGGTTCTTGGCACACTGAATCTTTATTATTCCAAAAAAATTACTTTGTGAGATTTTTGGGGGGGAAGTCCGTTAAATGGCAAGAAAATAAAAAAATCTGCTTAAATTATGAGCTTGACGTGCTATGAAACCAGGTTTCGTCCAACTCCTTGACCTTGGCCCTCAGGCCGGGAAAGTGAAGCCAGGGATTCAGAATGATGCTCCAGACTCAGCAGTGCTCTTTTTAAAACATTTTTAAATGATTTTTATTTTTTCCACTATAATTCGTTTACAGTGTTCTGTCAATTTCTATTGCACAGCAAAGTGACCCATTCACAATATATATATACATTCTTTTTCTCACATTATCCTCCATCCTGCTCCATCCCAAGTGACTAGATATAGTTCCCTGTGCTAGACAGCAGGATCTCACTGCTTACCCACTCCAAAGGCAATAGTTTGCATCTCTTAACCCCAGCTTCCCAGTCCATCCCACTCCCTCCCCCTCCCCCTCCCCCCTCCCCCTTGGCAACCGCAATTCTGTTCTCCAAGTCCATGAGTTTCTTTTCTGTGGAAAGGTTCATTTGTGTATGTTAGATTCCAGGTATCAGTGATGTCACCTGCAGGGCTCTCAATCTTAACAGAGACAAAATCCAGTTCACCAGACCCACCTACCGCCAAGGATCTGGATTTGGACATTTCAGAGTTTCTGCAGCAACTGCTGTTTTGCCCAGCAAACGCACATAATCGTGGCACTCCAGACTCCCTGAACCTTTGGTGTTATCTGATTTCACTCAACGGATACCACGCAGACTCGTGAAACACTTTACCTGGTATTCTTCGGGGAGGGAGAACGTCCCAGGGAGCTGACGCTTATCCATTTAAGAGGTTTTGTTTGCGTGTGTGTTTTATAGCGCAGCTGTTTTATTGGAATCTTTTGAAACTGTCTTTCATTATTAAGTGCATGTGTATTTTCTTAAGCAAAGTGCACCCAACACAATGCTGTTTCATTCTTGGGTTCCGCTGAGACTTGTTATGACTGCGTGGGTCTCACCGTCACGGTCAGGTACCTGCGTCAGAGCTCACCTGGCCTTCTATCTGGGTCCTCTAAGGGGTGTGTTCCAAGCCTTAGTTTGCCAGGCTTGTTTTTTAAATGAAGAGCTGATAAATCCTAAAGAAATGCTGTAGTCTCTCTGTACAGAGTCAAGCGTAACGACTTCCATGAGCGAGTTTTACCTTCAATTCCCGAGATCCCAGGGCTCTTGGTGGGGGTGGGGTAGGTGCTTCTTCCTTCCTTGTGGCTGGTCTTGACCGCGTGATCTCCAGGTCATTAGGGCTTAGCATATGCGTGGGCAGCATGTGCAGGTCTTCGTTGGAACTTGACTTTGAAGAGTGTCGGCCAGGTGCCCACGTGGACACAGGGTCCCTTCTCTCACCCCGGCTCCCTTCCTCCCCCATCCAGCCTCTTTCTTCCTTTATTACTTTTGTTAAACAGCCTATTCCCTGACCTTTTCGAGCCTCTGACTCAGTGGCTTCGCTTTTGTGAGCAATAAATCGCAAAAGTGGCTTAACTATTGAAAATTTCATGAAAATGGTTATGATAATGACTTCATTACTCTCTGAGATTTCCACATCTTCTCTGGGTTCCAAGGGAAGCTGGCCGTGCAGAGGCACCTGAGAATTGCTATTAACCTCGGCTGAATTAAAAATAGGATGAGCAGTGTTGGAAGCAGGCCAAGCCTTTTGCAGAGATAATGGTCATATTAGAGCCTCCCCAGTTTAAATATAACACTGTTGCATTATTTTTTTTAAAAAGGCGTATGAGTTCATGGTAAACTAAGGATGTAATTTAATTTTCCCTAAATTAGTTAGAAAAAAAATGAAAAATCGTTATGGTACTTAATTCGGTGACCACAGGGACAGAAAATCTTTGGGGGTGTGTCTCTGCAGCATGTCGCATGACCCCCTCATTCTGCCCCAAAGCCCCAATTCTGTCTTCTTCCTCTTCTCCTGAGATCCGCCTGCATCCACACTGCTCGTCTTCTCCCAGACCCGAGTTCACGCTACCCGTTTTCATCTCTAAGCACCTAACCCTCCATTTCCTCCCACACCCCGGAAGATGCTCATTTCCAGAGCAACATGCAAAGTCCACCTTCTCCGCCATGCTTCCTCCAGCTCCAGCAGGCCAACCGCCCTCATTCCCTGTGGTTCTCCTGCTCCCCATGGCGGCGTTGGGGATAGAAGGACAGAGAGACGGGGAATGCGATAGAACCATGTACCCTGCAATAGAGAGGGGTCTTCCAGGAGATTTCTCCCGATCAGGAAGACCATGTCCCACTTTCAGATCTCCTTGGGCTCACCTGCCTCCCCTTTTGATCTTTGTTGATCCGCTCCAGGCTGAGGTTAAAGACACACGTGCTCAATCGAGAACCTCTGATGGCTTAGTTGGCAGGAGCTACAGTGCCCTAAACTTACGGGTCCCAGGAAGGGTCTTGGTTGCCATCCTTCATCGCATAGGATGTTACACTCCTCCCTTACATGCTCTACTGTGTAATTATTCATCCAATGGTTATCCTTGAGCTAATCCTCCACACCCCGTGAGGGTGTGGCGCCCCTGGTGAAAATCGGGGAGCGAGGGTTGAGCGTGAGTGAGAAGAGTTGTGTTTTCCACTCCTGGAGGCTTTGGACAAATGCGCATGACCCGAGTCTGTACCTCCTCCCACGACAGACCCCTCCCCTCCAGAGAAGCATTAAAGAGATGCTTCTCTTGGGCAACGAGAGGACGTGACCAAGGACGAGCTGAGCGTGTGCAGACCTTCTCCGCCAGCAGAGGCACAGCTCCCCAGGGCTGGGGTGGGGGCCTTACTGCCGGATGTGCTTGCTGCCCATCCTTCATCCGTTCATCTGATTCACAAATGTCTCTCACGCATGCACTGGTGCTAAGTGCCGGGGGTTCCGTGAGCACAAGAGAACTCCTGATGTCGAGTCAGAGAGTCGGACGAGAATCCCATGGGACTGCGTAAAAGAGGGTAAAATTGTCCCTGAGACTCGTGTCCCGAGAGGGCTGAGATGCTGGTCAAGGGCCTGGGGAGCCTGAAACTGAGGCCTGGAGGGCGAGTAAGATATGTAAAGAGATGACGAGGGAGTTCCCGACATGGTGTGGTGGCAACAAACCCAACTAGTATCCCTGAGGACGCAGGTTCAATCTCTGGCCTCGCTCAGTGGGTTAGGATCCGGCGTTGCTGTGGCTGGGGTGGAGGTCGGCAGCTGCAGCTCCGATTCGACCCCTAGCCTGGGAACTTCCATATGCCGTAGGTGTGGCCCTAAGGTTTTTTTAAAAAATTAAAAATGAAATCAAAAGCTGGTGAGAACATTCTAGGCAGAAAGAAACCGCAGAGCCCTGTGCAGGTGGCTCAGGTTGAGCATGGCCGGGGAGAGAGGATGGAGGGACTGGGAGATGTGTGCAGCCCTGCTGTGTCCCATGGGCCACGTGACAGAGCTTGGCGTCATCCTAAGAGCAGGGGGACCATGACAAGTGCTGGGGGCATTGTGTAGGGTGGGGATGGTACCACATCTGCCAAAACCCCCTTTCTCTTGGGCACGGAGAGCAGTTGGAAGGAGAGTCAGCCTGGACGTGATAGAACAGCTCAGCAGTCCTGCTGGTACCCAGGCCAGGAACAGCACCAGCCTGGACCGTGAAGGGGATGGTTGACGTGGAGAGAAACAGGCAGTGCTCAGGGATCCATGTGACCGAGTGTTGGGAGGTACCCAGGATGGCTGCTAAGTTCTGCACCCCAAAGTAACAATATAGCCCAACTTTGGTGAAACCGTACCCTGCTCGTGTTTCGGAATTGGTCCCCAGGCTGCCCCGACCGACTGCAAAGTTTGGTCTTTCATGAGACATGGCATCCAATCAAGACCTAACTTTTAAAATTTGCCTCGTACATTGAACAACAGAATGAGCCATCTGAACATGAACATCTGACAACTTCAATAGTTTTCCTTTTCAAAATGGAAATCACAACTCTTCTCCAATGTACAGAGTTCGACTTCACAATTCACCGAAATTAATCAACGACAAAAAGACGATTCCTAGTAATAGCTGGAGGAAATTAACATCAGCAGCACTATTTGATGGCCTAAGAGGTCTTTTGCAGGGTATGATCAGTTCCTTAATTGGTAGCATTTTTACAAAGATTTTTATTGCAGAATAAGCTTATCATGAACAGGAAATGACACAGACCTTTCACCCTTTTTTTGGTTTTCAGAAAAATGTGTTTGTATGGGCAGTTTTCTGAAATGAGTCCGTATGATATATGCATGTATAATAATAACAGGTACATGAGGGAATTCCCGTTGTGGCGCAGTGGAAACAAATCTGACTAGGAACCATGAGGTTGCGGGGTCGATCCCCAGCCTTGCTCAGTCGGTTAAGGATCCAGCGTTGCTGTGAGCTGTGCTGTAGGTCGCAGGGGCGGCTTGGATCCCTTGTGGCTGTGGCTGTGGCTCTGGTGTAGGCAGCTGTAGCTTCAATTCGACCCCTAGCCTGGGAACTTCTATGTGCTGCGGGTGCGGCCCTAAAAAGCAAAAAATAACAAAAATAAAAATAACAATAGGTACATGATTTTAAGGAAACCACATTACCTCTCTTGATCTCCCCTTCTTTGGTAATGGAGTCCTTAGATTGTATGTTATCTAAATCTTCTTTAGCTTTTCAGATTTTTTTTTTAATCCACTATTTCACTGTCACTGTTTCTGCCCAGCGAAAAAAGAAGGTTTGCTCGTGATTATAAGAAAAATTGGGGAAGAAGAGAAGACTTACTGGTTTGAGAGCTACTGTTACTATGTGACAGACTCTGTGTGTGTGTGTGTGTGTGTGTGTGTGTGTGTGTAAAATCTCATTAGTCATCATAGCACCTGTAATGTCTGTGTAGGCAAGGTTTCGTTTTATCCCATCTAAGAATAAATAGACCAACATTTAAGGAACAAAGACATGACAGACTTCTTTAATTTAAACATAGGCTTGTCTGGCTTCGAAGACAAAATTCTTCCCCCCCCCACCACCACCATTGGAGCCTCTCATTTTCCAGCAGCCCCCACCCAACTTTTGTCAGTGGAAGCTGTAACATTTTGATTAGCAAGTGATGTTTTAAAGCAACCTCGTGATTTTTGTCCCAGTAGCCCTAATTTGTAGCTTACAGGCGATTGTGTTTAGGGTGCAATTAAGCCAGGGAGAAGCACAAGGAGGACGCTAAGCGGTTCCGTTTTAAAGTATTCCTTTCTAAGAGACGCCTGAGGCACGTAACTTTTCCCTTAGGTGTCTAAGATGCCCACGTCGTTATGTGCATCCCTTGAGAGGGAACCAGGATCCCGCCCCGAGGCTGTGCTGTTCTTTCTCGACTGTTCCTCCCTGGTCCCTGCATCCCCTCCCTTCCCTGATCAGCAACAGTCTGAACCTGCCCCTTGGAACTCAGGGAGGGTCCTGGAGGCTGAATGAGGCCCCTTGCCTAAAAATAGGAGACGGGGGACACAGAGAGACGTTTGTGCCCAGGAGCCCCACGGGGCCCTGCTTGGTTACATTTTTGAGCCTTAAAAATGAAGGAAATTCTGGAGTTTCCGTCGTGGTGCAATGGTTAACGCATCCGACTAGGAACCATGAGGTTGCAGGTTCTATCCTTGGCCTCACTCAGTGGGTTAAGGATCCGTCGTTGCTGTGGCTGTGGTGTAGGCCAGTGTCTACAGCTCCGATTAGCCCCCTAGCCTGGGAACCTCCATATGCCGTGAGTGTGGCCCTAGAAAAGACAAAAAAAAAAAAAAAAGAAGGAAATTCTGACACCGGCTCCAATATGGGGGAACCTGGAGGACGTGTGCTGAGTAAAATAAGCCATCACAGGACACATCTATATGCTTGTCCATGTACACAAGGAATCAAAAACACTCAAATGCGTTGAATCAGAAAATAGAATGGCGGTTGCCCGGGGGCAGAGACGTTGCTGTTCAGCAGGTGTGAGTTTCACTTGTGCAAAAGATGAATCAGCGGTGGGTGTGTAATACACTGTGTGACTAAGGCTAAGAACACTGTACTGAACACCTGAAACTTTGCCAAGAGGGTAGATCTTACCCTATCTGATTCTACCACCCTGATAAGATTAGAGCATCCTTGCAGAGGTACCTATGAGGGTTCCTTCCTTCCCCGCCAATCCAGAGTGTGCTTCTCTGTACTGCTCAGCATCCTCCTGGACTTTTCTCAACTCACTATCCTGGGAGGGGTTTACAAGCTGTGAGGCTGAGCATGGGGTTGTCCCTCGAAAGTGCATCAAGAGTCAGTGCCAGGCACGGTCATTGCCGTTACCAGGTGGTGGGAGCCCCTGTCATTGATGGGCGTGGCCCACCAGGCAAAACTAGGATACGCTGGGTATTGCTCGACCTCTGTCTTTTATCTCATGCGTCTGCTCGGTCCCTCCTTCACTCCTGCTACCATTTATTTAACCTGCTTTGAAATTTCAGGAGGAAAATCAGTGGATGCGAAATCAATAAAGATGAACCCTCTCCCGTGTGCAGAAACATCATTAGGGAAATTGTTCTTCCTTATCCTAGTAACGACAAATGTAAAAGATGGTATTTCAAACGCGATAGCTCAAGCGTAGCAGAATTAATAACCAAATGGGATCGCCAGATCAATAATTCTCAAATCGTTTTGTGCAATATGGTAATTCCCAGTGAATCTTTCAGACTGAATCTGACAGCCTTATTTTAAAAGCAAGTTGGAGTGACCTTTATTCCCATGAAAGATGCCAACTTGATAGTTTAAAAAATTGGTAGTTTATTATTTTTTCGTTTTTTGTCTTTTGTCTTTCTAGGGCTGCACCCATGGCATATGGAGGGTCCCAGGCTAAGGGTCGAATCGGAGTGTAGCTGCCGGCCTACACCACAGCCACAGCAATGCCAGGTCTGAGCCGCATCTGCGACCTCCACCACAGCTCACGGCAAGGCCAGATCCTTAACCCACTGAACGAGGCCAGGGATCAAACCCGAAACCTCATCATTCCTAGTTGGATTCCTTTCCGTTGCGCCACGACAGGAACTACAATTGGTTTTGTTTTTTTGTTTTTGTTTTTTGTTTTGATAGTTTAAACCCAACACTGCAGAGGTAGCGTGTAGGAAGTCAGTTCTTTCTCTGCATTTCTCAGAGGTCCTGGACTTGTCGAACCCCTTTCAAGTGCTTATTCATTTCATTTCCACTACAAAGTTGGCATGTAAAAAGGTACTGTGTATTCCTCCTTTTAAGTGAGGAATACTAGTAGACACACCTTGGTTTCAAATAAGTCACTTTGTTTTGATAGTTAAATAGCAGAGAGGTCTCTTTGGTGTCAGTGGTGTCAGGAGACCGCTGGGCAGGCTGAAAAAAAAAGAGAGAGAAAAGGAAACAGGGAAAGGACCTGTTTTCCTTAATTTTTAGTAAGACCCTCTAGATATTGTCTCAGGCTCACAAGGGACAGAAGAAGAATTCGAATCAGCCTGCAAAGAGATTATTCAAAGTAACATGGATTTACTTTTGAGTCGTGCTTCATATTTTTAAACACATCCTTTGGCCTTGTCAAGAGCCTGGAGAAGAGATACTTCTGGTCTGGAAACCAGACCAGAAGTCCTAGAGGAAATGTAGAGGCACAGAATCAGACGGGGAACCCGAGAAGCTTTTTAACCATTAACATTCCCCTCCCCCGACGCCCCCCTCCCCATACAGATGCAGACAGACAGACAGACACACACACACACACACACACACACACACACACACACCCACTTGTAGCTGATATCACGGACTTAACTCATGAAAGTGTTCACGAAGGGAAGGTTCTTGTCTCCTCACAGGGAATTCAGAAAGTGAGAAAGAAAGGTAAGGATTTATTTAAGTGAGAAATAACACCTCTTAAAGAGAGGCAGGCAGGCAGAGGAGCCAGCAGCTGAGAAGCAGGGGTTTGGGGCTTAGAGCCTTAGTCCTTAATCTTCATTCCACCTCCACCTTCCCTTCCCGAAGGGAGGAGGGATTTCTGTCCTTCTTTAACGTTGACTGGATGTGTCCCGGCATCGGTGCATGATGGGTACTTCTTATCTGCAAGGCTAATTGTATTATAATTTTATTGTAATGAGGGCATAAGGAGCAACAGGTTACCTTCGGATGCTGGAGAATCCCGCCCTCTTCCACGTTTCTTTGTCTGCCTCCAGGGCTCTGATGGCCCCGAAATATGTGGCTTCCTGTCAGTCTGGAGGGTCCTGCTTTGCTTGGTCTGCCCATGGACGCTGCTGTTTGCATGATGCGGGGTTTCCTGCCATCTGGCCCCGTGCCCCCTTCTGTGCTCATGCCTAGCTACCTGCCTGCTGTACCAAGAGGTTCTGTAGACAGGCAGGAGGTGTGAGAGACACGGTCCCCAGCTCAGTAAGTATTCGGTGGAGGTCTGCTCTGCCAAGAATGCCAGTCAGGAAACCACTTCTCCCTTTCACAAGGTAGAGCCGATCAGACGGGCTGCTTGGATGCAGAGAGCTGACGTTGGAGATGATTGCTCCTCTGCCCCACGGCTGTGACTTCCTCTTCATCAAGGGATTCAAGCAGCCTTTTCCCCCTCGGGGTCCTGTTCCTTCAGATCTGAATGAAAGTTCTTCCCAAGATGTGACCATGGCCACTTCCTGCAGCACAGTGACAGAGCTCGAATGTCCTCTGGTCCCACCACTTCATTTTACACCCGAGAGGCTCGCGGCTCAAACTGATGCGGGAACTCGCCCGGCGTCCCTCTCTGAGGTGGACATACGGATTGGGAACATGCCTCAAGCGCCCTCAGTCACCTCTCTCTGGTCCCTTGTGCTTCTCCACCTCCTCCCTAAAACGCCAAGTCCAGGGTTGTGGTTTTCCAGTGAGGTCCCTGGAGATTTCCAGGTTGTGCCATTTTTCCTGCTCAGTAACATTTATTACATGAGTCCTGGGCGTTTCCGTTGTGGCTCAGTGGTAAAGAACCCAACTAGCATCCTTGAAGATGCAGGTTCACTCTCTGGTCTCGCTTGGTGGGTTAAGCATCTGGTGTTGCTGTGAGCTGTAGTGTAGGTCGCAGAGGTGGCTCGGATCTAGCATTGCGGTGGCTGTGGTGTGGACCGGCAGCTGCAGTTCCAATTTGACCCCTAGCCTGGGAACCTCTATATGCTGCGAGTGTGGCCGTAAAAAAGACCAAAAAAAAAAAAAGCGTACTAAAGGCAGACTGTGCTTACCTATAGGATATTTGATCAACAGCAGTGTCAAAAGAAAGCAAGGCTGAGGATAACATCGACGTCAGCCCAAATGATGCTACCTGTGTGTGCTTAAAAGGGCAGTGTGTGTGTTTGCATTAAAGACACACACTTTATCTCACGCCTTCCGTTCAAAGCCTGGTAAATGGCAATTATTTGGTTTTGACACTTGGAAGCCTACATCCAGCGATAGAGGTACTTCTGCACGCTGAGCTCTTTCAGTGTTTTTCGCTCTGCTGCAGACTCCAACGCTGACGGGAACCCCGGGAGTTCTTGATGAGGTTGTCTCTGTTAGCAGCTCTGGTTTTGTGCTGATCCCACAGAGTGATAGCTTGGGCACAGTGTCTCTGGCATGGAGAGATGAGGCAGCATATGCCCTCCCCTGTTGCCTCTGCCCTGCCACGTGCCACGGGAGGTGGCTGAGAAACACCAGGCAGACCTGAGCGGAGAGAGGAGGGTCACCCCACAGTCGGCCGTGGACCGGCTGGTCTCCATCCTTTGGGTCCCTCCGTCCCCACTGCGGCCGGAGCCAGTTGGCAGCTTGCCTAGGACCACGGGTCTGAGCTTGGGCACCTCGGCTGGATGCTTAGAACCGAGATGCAAGTGTCGGGGTAAAGCCGGGCTCAGGAGTCGGGATGAGGACCCTCTCTGGGTCTGACGGCACAGAACAGGAGGTGGTCTCAGCGCTGGAGGATGCTAGGGGGACGTAACCATCCCAACCCCGCGAACAGGAGGAACACGCTCCCAGAGCCAGCAGGACCGAATGCCTGCAGGCAGCACACATCTGAAAGCAGGACCCCAGCCCCCACCCTGCCCCTGCCCCCGGCAAAGGATGGCTGGACACCCTTGGGCAGGTCTCCAGCCTTAGAAGGTTGTGTTCCATCTCCATCATCCACGCAGGGACTAGGGCAGGAGGATGCAGGGAGACAGGTCCAGGGTGGCTGGACCACGGCAGGGCTGGACCTAGAGGCTGGGCTACATTCAGAGCCCAGGGACCCCAGCGCTGGGGAAGGGAGGCTGCAGGGGCCGGAGTAAGAAGGGCTGGACCCCGATGGGATCACAGGCTTGTGGACGTCTGGGAATGAGACTGTGCCTGTGGACACACGCCAACGGATTCTTCCCATGCTGACATCCTCGTTATGGTAATACCGAATGGTCGCGGGCGTTTGCCACACTGGTCTGTCCGTGGGGCTCTGAGGAGCATGAAAGGACAATGCAGGGTTGACCAATGAGTTTGATTAACGTAAAGCAACCTGCAATTTGGCGTTGGCATGTAAAGGCAGATTCTGTTTTCCTGACTCCACCGAGTTCCTGGGACCGAGGTTGTCACGGGGGCTTTGCTCTGCAGCGGGTCTGTGGAGACCGGGGGGGGGGGGGGGGGGAGCTGGTGCTTCCAGTCCTTTTTGGATGATTGGGATCCGCTGGGTCATCTCTGGCCACCGCAGCATCATGCTGGGCCGGCTTGCCAACCTGCCAGCTTCCCAGGAGGAAGACGCTTTTCTTTCCCAAACATTTGCTGAGCACCTGCTCTGTGCGTTATTCCCCTTGGGCCTCCCAGTAACACCTGGAGGACGCCCATTTTACAGATGAGCACCCTGAGGCTCCGCGAAGTCGCCTACGGTCCTAGCATTGAGAGGTGATGGAGGCAGAGGCCTCGAGGGTCCACTGTCACTGGTCCTGTGTTTCCCCCGAGCTACATCCTCGTTTCTCTCACTGGTCTGTCCCGCTCCATCCTGTTACCCGTGAGCAGAACAGCACTAGAATCGCACGAAGCCGCTTCACCTCCCGCCCACCCACAGGCCCCTTTACATGTGGAGCCTCCCCGGGGCCGAGGGCCTGCTGCTCTAGGTGGTCCAGAGGGAGGTATTATCATTGCCGTCCTTCACAAGGAACCTGCTGGAAAGTTTGTGTTTTGTCTTGCATTTATAGACAATAAAATTTTATGACTGTTTTCCTGAATATATCGTAGGAATTTCTCTGCCTCGGCTTCTAAAACTTTTGAATTTATGCTGCTCGGAGTCCAGGTCATGCCATGAACAAGAAAGTCTCTGCAGGCCACGGATGACCTTGAAAGAGGTGTCTTCAGCCTTCCTCAAAAACCAGCAACCAGGAGTTCCCACATGGCTTATTGGGTTAAGGATCCGGCATTGTCACTGCTGTGGTTCAGGTCACTGTTGTGGCATGGGTTTGATCCCTGGCCCAGTCACGTCTGTGTGCCACGGATATGGCCAATTAAAAAAAAAAAAAAAGTCAGGAACCAACTTTAGGAATGGGCTGGGGGAGGCGGGGGATGGAGAGACTCAGCGAGTCTGCACATCCTTAGAGCAGAGCTCGGGGCGGGACAAGGATGGACGCTGATGTGATTAAGTGATTTTCCGAGATGGAGATGCCAGTGGCTCCTCTGGATCAGTTTACCGTCTTGACTCTTGCTCACGACGTGGGGAGCCTCCGCTCTGCTATTCCAGACGACTGTCTAGTCCCCACCCCAGGCCTGCCCCATGTCCTTTCTGTGCCTCTCTGCTTGTCTGTCCCTTACCTTTGGAAGACCACCTGTCCTCTTTCTTCTAGATCATTCTACTCACTGATGCAGCATCATGAATCCCTGACTCATTAAGCCTAAAAGGCCCTAGAGTCACCGTCAGCGAGGGCCGTGCATGTCCACCCTGAAAGCTTGTCAGTGGCTTGCTTAGGAGTTTTGAATATCACTTATTCATGGCCTTTGAGGTCAGTGGGCATCCTGGCCGATAGGCATCCTCCCGGTCCATCCGCCAGAGGGGACATGGCAGCACCCAGCATCGTCATTCCCACCTGTGTCACGGAGCTAGAAGGAACGACAGGTTTGCTAGGTGATAAGAGTTACCCCAGCAGCGTGGTCTCTCACGAACACTTGCCCCAGGACCAGCAGAAGGAGATCAGGACTGGGAGGGCCGGGGCAGGACAGGATGATGGGGCAGGGGTGGAGGTGGCGAGGGTACAGGTACTGAAATAAAGTAGCAGGCGTGCTCTTCATTGGCTCAGATGTCCAGTCACGTGCAGGCAGAGAACCAGCGATCAAGGGTAACTGACAGCAAACGCCAGGCCGAGAAGTGGAATCCGAGGCTGACCCACCTGGACCTCCAGGCAGGTCCCCTGCCATGAGGAGAGCTTCTCCACGGAGAGCAGAATCGAGACAAAATCCCCGGGTTTGGGTCCAGGCCCGGATCCCTGGGAAGAAGACGAGCCCGCAGGAGAACGTTATGTCCACGTTGGACCCGTGTCCAGGGGGCCTCTGTAATTACCCCTGCTTTCCTTCTTCCGTGTTTCATCAAACCCTTTTGTCTAGTTAAGGAGTGGTCTTCACTGCTGCTTCTCTGCACAGCTCAGATCAGGGTATTTAGATCTGTGTCTCCAACTGTATTTTCATTTATGTGTTTTTTTGTTTGTGTGCTTTTGGTCTTTTTAGGGCTACCTCCACAGCATATGAAAGTTCCCAGGCTAGGGGTGGAATTAGAGCTACAGCTGCTGGTCTACACCAGAGCCACCGCAACACCAGATCCCAGCCGCATCTGCAACCTACACCACAGCTCAGGGCAACACCAGATTCTCAACCCACTCATCGAGGTCAGGGATCGAATCCCGCATCCTCAGGGATGTTAGTCAGGTTCTTAACCCACTGCGCCACAGCAGGAACTCCCTGTATCTGCATGTGTATCTCAATGC
Organism: Phacochoerus africanus; assembly: GCF_016906955.1. Taxonomy (NCBI): domain Eukaryota; kingdom Metazoa; phylum Chordata; class Mammalia; order Artiodactyla; family Suidae; genus Phacochoerus; species Phacochoerus africanus. The sequence goes on along the minus strand of NC_062559.1, from coordinate 3,700,840 downwards.
TTCCCGGCTTAGGACAGGCAGGCAGGAGCCGGAAGTCGGTGGAAAACCACAAGAATGAGTTAGGAAAAGGCTTGAGGAGCCAGGCACCAGGAAGTGCTGGAATCTGCAAGGATGCTCCCAGCCTCATCTCGCTACTTATGTTACAGATGACTAAATTTCCTGCTGGTGTTGCTAGTAAGTAATGGCTGGTTCGTGTGTTCTGAAGAAAGAAACGGGGTTAAAAGGATTTCACCGGGAAGCCCAAGAATGAACCTGTCGACTGTGTGGAGGGAAGGTCCGACCCATCGTGAACTGGAATGATCTCTGGGAGTTTGAATTGAGGCATTCTTTTCATGAGAATGGCTGGAAGAGAGAGAGAAGCACGTAGGCTGCAAACACAGCAGTGGGATGCAGTTATGACTTACAGGTGGCTGCAGAGAAGGGGCTTCTGCAGGCATTCATTTGTGGATTCAATGATAAATCATTCATCACTGCAGTCATATAAAATATTTAGAGAGCAGAGCACCTGTGCTTAAGGAGATCTAGGCTAATGAAATGTGAAGCGCACTTGTTACGGTTGAATTGGGTCCACCAGAAAATCATGTGTTGAAGTCCTCTTACCTTTCAACACTCAGAATCTTGCCTTATTTGGAAAGAGGCATTTCAGATGTCGTTAGTTAAGATGAGGTCACAATGGAGTGGATTGGACCCCTAATTCCAAATGATGTGTGCCTCAGAAAGCGGCAGACCCGGTACATGTAGAGAGAGCATCACGTGAAGATGAAGGCAGAGATGACGTGCTGTGGTGACAAAGCCAGGGACACCCAAGACTTAAGCCCCGGAAGCCAGGAGGGAGGCTGGCAGACTGTCCCTCCCAGCCTCAGGAGGAACCAGTGCTGACACTTTGACTTGGGACTTCCAGCCTCCAGAACTAAGAAAAAAGCTTTCTGTTGTGGAAAGCACCCAGCTTGGGGCACTTTGTTACAGCAGCTTTAGCACACTGATACAGTACTTGAGAACAACTGGAAGGGCAATACGAAGCAGAACTTGTGAATAGAGCAAATATTACAATGTTCGCAAATATATTACAGAGTGAGAGAGTGTGTGGGTTGGGATTACTCGGAAAAGCCTCCTAGAAAAATGGAGTGGCATGTTTAAGGGAGGGTGGGGTTGGTCTGGGAGGATACATTCTTTCAGCACGTACTGCTTAGTCATCCATCAAAACATATTGGGGTGGCGACCATGCCAGTTGTCCTGGTAGGCGACAGAGCCCTGAACTACATTTGGACAAAGCAGAGGTGTCGCCTTTCCACAGGAAGAAGTTCCCGGACAGAGCAAACAGCAGAAGCAAAGGCCAAGTTTGGAAATGATCCCCCTCCGAAGGCTGTTCCAGAAAGGAGGTGGCCTGGGTGCTCTGGCCACTCCTTTAATGGGGCGCTCTTGGCAACGACCTCCCGCGGCATTTGCTGTCTGGGGTGTGAGAGGGAGTCAGATCTTGGGGATGGTAAAACCCTACCATCAGGTGGAAAAGCAAAAATCCAGCTCTGAGCCAGGTGCCTTGTAAAAGGTTGCACCAGCAGTTGTTCGCCTGTGACATCTCTGTGTTTTCAGCTTCCTAAGCACCTGCCGGGGACCAGCCAGGACCCTCGCTTCCTTCTGGGTCCAGGCCTTCTCCCAGGACGTTTCACTCCGAGCCTCTATTCTGGGTCCTGATCACCGCTCCCCACCCCCACCCCCCCCCCCCCCCGCCCCCAGCTTGCGCTGGAGGGGCTCTAGTGTTAGTACTTAAGCAGACAAATCATCAGTTCAACCCCCACCCTCCCATACGGAACAAAAGCCAGTTCTCTGGCGATGTGGCCTTCCTGGCGGCAGGTAAAGCAGCTTCACCTTTTCCTCCTTCGTTTCCTAGAGGGTAGCATTATAAACAGTTTATGGGAAGGATCATTTCAGAAGCCCGAGAGAGTCACACCAAACGACACCTGTAAGCCTTGAGAAACCTGTCATTTGCGACCCCACGGCACTTTGGAGAATGCCTAATCTCTGTGTTACGGAAGAGGAGCCCAGGTCCCCAGGGGCCCGCAGACCTGCCCCAGGTCCAGGAGGGATACAGGGAAGGAGGAACAGACAGGAGCATGGTGGACGGGGCAGGACTTTTTTCTTCCAGTTTTATTGAGACATAACTGCCGTGCCACGCTCACTCTATGTTTAAAGTGTACAACGTAATGGCTTACACGCATCATGAAATGATCGTCACAGGAAGTTTAGTGAATGTCCGTCATCTCATACTGATGCACAAGTAAAGAAATAGAAACAAAGATTTCCCTGGTGATGAGAACTCTTAGGATTTACTCTCAACAATTTTTATATCGCATACAGCTATGTTCATTATATTTCAGTTGCTTTCCTTTTTTCTATATCTTTGTCGCTATCTGATATTTTCAGTCTTTTATTTTTATTTATTTTTTGTCTTGTAAAAATTTTCTTTTACTGTTGTTTCCCCAGTACAATTTTTTTTTCTGCCGTACAGCATAGTGACCCAGGTACGTATACATGTACACATTCTTTTTTCTCCCATTATCATGCTCTGTCATAAATGATTAGACATAGTTCTCAGTGCTACACAGCAGGATCTCATTGCTAAGCCATTCCATTCCAAAAGCAATAGTTTGCATCCATTAACCCCAAGCTCCCAGTCCATCCCACTCCCTCCCCCTCCCCCTAGGCAACCACAAGTCTATTCTCCAAGTCCATGAGTTTTTTTCTGTGGAAAGGTTCATTTGTGCTGTATACTAGATTCCAGATATAAATGATATCATATGGTATTTGTCTTTCTCTTTCTGACTTACTTCACTCAGTGTGAGTCTCTAGTTCTATCCATGTTGCTGTAAATGGCAGGATTTCATTCTTTTTTATGGCTGAGTAGTATTCCATTGTGTATATATACCCCATCTTCCTAATCTAGTCTTCTGTTGATGGACATTTGGGTTGTTTCCATGTCTTGGCTATTGCAAATAGAGCTGCAATGAACATGCGGGTACATGTGTCTTTTTTAAGGAAAGTTTTGTCCGGGCATATGCCCAAGAGTGGGGTTGCTGTGTCATGTGGTAGTTCTATGTATAGTTTTCTAAGGTATTTCCATACTGTTCTCCATAGTGGCTGTACCAGTTTACATTCCCACCAACAGTGCAGGAGGGTTCCCTTTTCTCCACACCCCCTCCAGCAACTGTTATTTGTAGACTTATTAATGATGATCAGTCTGACTGGTGTGAGGTGGTATCTCCTGGTAGTTTTGATTTGCATTTCTCTAATAATCAGGGATGTTGAACATTTATTCATGTGCTTGTTGGCCATCTGTATATCTTCCTTGGAGAATTGTCTATTCAGCTCTTTTGCCCATTTTTCCATTGGGTGGTTGGCTTTTTTGCTGTTGAGTTGTATAAGTTGCTTGTATATTTTAGAGATTAAGCCCTTGTCCGTTGCATTATTTGAAACTATTTTCTCCCATCCTGTAAGTTGCCTTTTTGTTTTCTTTTGCTATGCAAAATTTTGTCAGTTTAATTAGGTCCCATTGGTTTATTTTTGCTTTTATTTCTGTTGCTTTGGGAGACAGAATTGAAGTATAGTTGATTTAAAGTACCTTGTTAGTTTCAGGCATGCAACAAAGCGATTCAGTAATACATACATGTATGTGTGTCTGATTGAATATGTACTTATATATATATCTATTCTTTTTAAAATTCTTTTCCCTTAAGGTTGTTACAAGATATTGAATACAGTTCCCTGTGCTATACAGTAGGTACACACACACACACACACACACACACACACACACACATTTTTAACGGATGCATTTGTGACATATGGAAGTTCCCAGGCTAGGGGTCCAATTGGAGCTGCAGCTGCAGGCCTATACCACAGCCACGGCAACACCAGATCCAAGCTGCCTCTGCAAACCATGCCGCAGCTTGTGGTGACACAAAATCTTAACCCACTGGGTGAGGTCAGGGATGGAACCCAAATCCTCATGGAAAATGTGTTGAGTTCTTAACCCACGGTGCCACAGTGGGAACTCCAGTAGTATGTATATTTTTAAATTTAGACATACCTGGGTTGGGATCCTCTTTCCCAAACGTGCTGATTGAAAAATCCGGTGGGATAGGCTGGGGTCTTGGGGTTAGTAAACGCAAACTATTCCATTTAGAATGGATAAGCAGTGAGGTCCTGCTGTGCAGCACAGGGAACTCTGTCCAGTCTCCTGGGATAGACCATGACGGAAAAGATTATAAAAAAAATGTACATATATGTGTAACAGAGTCACTTTGCTGTACAGCAGAAATTAGCACAACATTGTAAACCAACTATAATAAAAAAAAGAAAAATCTTTTAAAAATAATATAACTTTTAAAACTTTGGTTTCCTCATTTATGAATCAAGGCTTCCTAGAGCTTCCAGGCAATTCAGACACAAGATTTCTGCACAGGGTCTTACTGATCGCCCCCCGCCCAGGACCAAGCCGGCCCACCTCACAGCACAGCTGAGCCGGAACAAGCCTGGTCCACAGAAGCCCAGGTGTCCCAATGTCCCTGTCACCTCCTGCATCGGAATCTTGACTAGGTGACAAAGTAAAGGGGGGACATGGGGGCTCAGCTTTGGTTTGTTTCTGTAACACCTTATTGAAATATAATTAACACACCATACAGGTCATTTAAAAAAAAAAAAAAAGAAGAAGAGCTCAGATTTAGATCCAGACACCTGGTTCAAATCCTGGCCTTGCTACTTCACTGCAGAATTGGGGGCAGAGTAGTTAACCTCCTGTTACTTTCATCATCACGCCCTAGTTTCCTGGGCAGTAAATGGGCACCGTGATGATGCCCACCTCCCAGGGCTGTTGTGGGGATGGAGGGAGCTTGTCCAGGGAAAGTGCTTAGGGAACTATCTGCAAATGCAACTCTTATTAGTGGCAATGGTGAAGGGACTTGGCTGCAAATGATAGACGGCTCTGGCTAAGACGTTTGCTAAACAGATCCTACTGGACCCACCCAAAGAGAAATAAACAGTGTGCAATTCGGTGTTCTTCCGCATATATAGCCTTTTCACCCAGCCCTGTACTCATTACCACCGTTCATTTTAGGAAGTTTTCATCACCCCTCCTAAAACTGGACCCATGAGTAGTCGCTCTTCAGCCCCTGACCCCAGCCCCCGTCCCCAGCCCCCGGCAGCTTACTTCCTGTTTCTGTGGATTTGCCTATTCCGGGCCCTTCAGGTACGTCGAACCGTACAGTGACCTGGTCTGGCTCCTCTCACGTGGCATCACGTCTTCAAGGTTCATCCGTGTCACAGCCTGTGTCAGTACGTTGTTCCTTTTCCCTGCTGAGGAACCACACAGGGTTCTTTCTGTTTGGTTTTTGTCTTTTCTATGGCCGCACCTGCAGCACATGGAGATTCCCAGGCTAGGAGTCTAATGGGAGCTGGTAACTGCTGGCCTCCACCACAGCCACAGCAACCCAGGATCCGAGCTGCGTCTGTGACCTACACCACAGCTCACAGCAATGCCAGATCCTTAACCCACTGAGCGAGGCCAGGGATTGAACCCACAACCTCGTGGTTCCTAGTCGGATTCGTGAACCACTGAGCCATGATGGGAACTCTGCCACACAGTGTTCTTGTCTCAATTTGTTTTACTGCACTATAGTTGATTTACAGAGGTGTGTAAATTCTGCTATACAGCAAAGTGATTCAAGTGATATATATACACCTAGTTTTTGCATATTCCTTTTCATGGGGGTTTATCCCAGGACAGTGAATAGAGTTCCCTGTGCTGCGCAGTAGGACCTTGGAGTTTATCCATCCTGGATGTATTAGTTTGCATCTGCTGACTCCAAACTCCCCATCCTTCCCTCCCCCACCCCCTCCCCCTTGTTCTCTGTGTCTGTGAGTCTGTTTCTGTTTCGTAGGTAAATTCATTTGTGTCCTATGTTAGATTCCACATATAAGTGACATCACATGGTATTCGTCTGACTTACTTCATATGATCATCTCTAGGGCCATTCGTGTTGATGCAACTGGCATTGTTTCCTTTTTTATGGCTTAGTAGTATTCCATGGTATATATGTACCACATCTGTTTTATCCATTCCTTTGTTGATGGACATATATTAAGTGACTTAATGTGTCTTGACTGTTGCAAATAGTGCTTCTATGAATATTGGGAACTGTGTGTATTTTTGAATTAGAATTTTCTGTGGACATATGCTCAGGAGTGGGATTGCTGGATCATAGGGAAACTCTATTTTTAGCTTTTTGAGAGACCTCCATACTGTTTTCCAAGTGTTTTAACATCCCCTTTCCACGTAGGCGATGTTTTTGCTGTGTCAAAAGCTAGAGACTTCTTTTCCTGCTTTTTCTTTTCTTTGCTGCATCTAAAGATTCACCCCGAGGGGTGACTTTGGGGTCAGATGCCTGGATTCCCATTTGCTGCGCCACTTCCAACGTGCACACCTGGGCACCTGCCGTCCCTCCTCTCAGCCTTCTTATCCTTAAAATGGGTTTAATAAAAATACCAAACTCCCAGTTGTTACATTAATGATTTAGTAAACCATTAAATCCCCTGAAATTGGGTTTGGCACATTATAAACCCCTTCAAAGTTAAATATTATACAGCATATTCTGTTTTCCAATATAAATATGTTACACGATACATCAACAGCAGATACAGTCATATATCAGCATCTCATCCTTAATATTATCTAATGTTTTGATTTATTATGACTCCAAATCGCTATGCCACTAAAGTAAAGAACCTTCTAATTATAATTTTATGTAGCAAAAGAAAAAAAAATCGAGATTGGTAGCAGTGATCTCAAAGTAGTTTAAATTCCTGGAATAATGTCTTAGTCTTCAATGAGAGATTGACTTTACTCTTTTAAAAGATGAGGGGACTCTGGGGAGGGGAACAGAGCCTGTTTCTCAGCTCTCTGTTGCTCCGAGTGGGGAGGGGGCTCCTGGTTAGCCTGCATGTTCCACTGCTCCATCTTCAGTGGATTCCAGAGGGCCCAGAAGGAAGGGGACATGTGGCCGTGGGGGACCTCTGCCCTGTGGACGACATTGGGGTCGCGGGCCTCACTGCTGCCTTGCTGTCTCTTCTGTCATCGTGTCTGGGCTCTTACACAGAGACCCCGTGGCAGAGAAGATGGAAAGACCTCAGGCCGCCAAGAAGGGAAGCCAGCTCAGGACACGTCCCCAGAGGGCTCCGTGCCCCCCAGCCCGGCCCTGGGTCCCCCGTGCACACCCGTCTGTGCTCCCACCACCTGCCTGGTCCCATCCACTTTCCTCCTTCCAGCCTCCAGCCCCCACACTGGTTCCCACTGCGGCGCAGACAGCGGTGAGGGCCTCAGATGTTACAACCCCCAGGGCGCAGGGGCGAGGGTGCAGGGACACAAGCTCCATGCACTGCAGGGGGCGGGATTCAGACGGCCAGAGTCCGGAGTTCTAGAGGCAGCTCTTGTCTCCTGCCCTCCCCGTGGCTGAGTCCCCGCCTGGGAGTTTTCCAGAACCGCCTGACTTCTGCTTCAGTTTCCTGGTTTACGTGGTGTGGCACAGACACCTTCACGGGAGACTAGAAAGCAGGGGGAGCTCAACCAGACCCCTTTGAGTCACAACCTTGACAGCTCGTAGTGGCCAATTCCACTCTCTCTCTTTTTTAATTTTTTTGGTCTTTTCTCTTTTTAGGGCCTCACCCGCGGCATATGGAGGTTCCCAGGCTAGAGGTCGAATCAGAGCTGTAGCCACCGGCCTACGCCACAGCCACAGCAGCATGGGATCCAGGCCAAGTCTGCGACCTACACCACAGCTCACGGCAATGCCGGATCCTTAACCCACTGAGCAAGGCCAGGGATCGAACCCGCAACCTCATGGTTCCTAGTCAGATTCGTTTCTGCTGCGCCACAACGGGAATTCTGCCAGGTCAACTCTTGATTGAAAAAGCCCTTGAAACATGTAGGGTGGAAAAGCAGGGAGGTCCTGCTGTGCAGCACAGGGCACCACATCCCACCTCTCGGGATACACCGTGATGGAAGGTAATATGAGAAAAAGAATGTATATATTATGTGTATGTTGAGCCACTGTGCTGTAGAGCAGAAATTGACACAACACTGTAAATCAACTGTACTTCAATCAAAGCAAAAGAAAATGATGCAAAAGAAAGAAAAAGCCTTTGCGATCACATCCCTTCCCCCATGCCTGGTTCTCGGTGTCAGGTGCGTGCCGTGCTGTGGGCTTCTGTCCGGGCTCCCTTGGGCTTCGGGAGCGGGTGTGTTCGTGACCTCAGATCTGCATCCGGGAGCCCGGTCCCCTGACCTCACCTGGGACCCAATTTACTGCGCTGTCTGGGCTCCAGCCTCTTCTGCTCCGCGGCGACCAGGGAGTCAGACCGACCGTCGTTCTGACACCCCCCCCTTCTCTGCTCTCTTGTCTCTTCTCGGGGTGGCTGAGTGACGGTGGACGGACCGCTCCTGGCACAGAGGGTCCGTGCGGTTCTGGCTGGGCAGACGCCTCAGGGCTCTGAGCGCCCAGGAGGGGATCCCGGGAGAAATAAAAGCACAGGGTCCGTGGTAGAGGACCCCTCGTGTGTGCTGGAATAGTGCTTTGTGACAAAGCATGTCCCACCAGGTTCAGGAAGGTCCCTGGAGCCCACGGCTCTGGGAAGGGCAGGGGAGCTGGTCACAGAGGCAGCTGGTAAAACAGAACGGGGAGTTCCCATTGTGGCCCAGCAGGTTAAGAACCTGACAGAGTATCCGTGAGGGTGTGGGTTCAACCCCTGGATATGGAATGAAATGGAGTTAAATTGTTAAAATTTTCCGTTATGTGAATTGATGTAATATTGACTTTATAGAGAAAATATTGGTGCACATTATAATCCCTAAAGGAAGAAACACAAAAATATCAAGGGGTGGCGTTCCCGTCATGGCGCAGTGGTTAATGAACCTGACTAGGAACCATGAGGTTGCGGGTTCGGGCCCTGCCCTTGCTCAGTGGGTTGACGATCCGGCGTTGCCGTGAGCTGTGGTGTAGGTTGCAGACGCGGCTCGGATCCAGCGTTGCTGTGGCTCTGGCGTAGGCCGGCGCCTACAGCTCCGATTAGACCCCCAGCCCGGGAACCTCCATATGCCAAGGGAGCGGCCCTTAAAAAAGGCAAAAAAAAAATATATATATATATATATGTATATATGTATATGTATATATATATGTATATATCTCAAAGGGTGTGTATACCCAAGAAGTCAACAGGTTCATTAAACATGAACCCTAAACATATTTGATCAGGAGTTCCTATTGTAGCTCAGCAGGTTAAGAACCTGACATAGTGTCTGGGAGGATGCGGCTTCAATCCCTGGCCTCACGCAGTGGGTTAAATGATTTGGCGCTGCCTCCGGCGACAGTGTGGGTCACAAATGCGGCTCGGATCTGGTGGTGCTATGGCTGTGGCTGTGGTGTAGGCCGGCAGCTGTGGCTCCAGTATGACCCCTCGCTTGGGAACCTCCCCATGCAGCAGGGGTGGCCCTAGTGAATAAAATAAAAAACCCACAGAGGGAAGGAATCTGTTTGAGAGGTCCTCCACTGCGGGGTAAATGCGAGAAGCCACTGCCCTGCCTGAGACTCTCAGGGACACTCCTGAGGGCCCTTCCCCCCCTGTGACCTCCAGCATCTCTCGTCGCCAAAGACAAGCGTGAGCTGGTATTTTCCACAGCACCATCTGTCAGGGAGGGGACAGCTCTGAGTGGCAGAGCTGATCATGTCTCTTTGGGGACCCGTTTGTGCTTTGGGATTATAAATGACATTTTCATTTGTTCCGTGATCACGGTTGGGGTGTGTTTGTCGGCTGAGCCCAAGAATATCATTTCCTGTCCAATAGGAAACCCCGTCCTTTCCTGCATCCTCAAATTCTGTTGGCAGGTACTAGAGGGTGCGATTTACTCGGGAGCCTTCACAATTCAAAGGAGGTGTAGACAGGTTTCGCTTTTTCACTTAAATAGAGGAGAACTGGCATTGACCGCAGGAGTCCTGGCTGGCATTTAGGAAGCCCTATGCCTTTGAGTCGGGTGGAGGTATCTGATTGAAGCCCTGCCACAGCCTCGTAAGAAAGGGCCCTTATGGTCACCATATCTCAGGGGAACAAGGCAAAGCAGGGCAAGGTGCCCGCTGCCCGTGGCTCGTGAGGGGCAGAGCTGGGGGTATGAACCCCGGCACTGGCTCCAGAACCTGTGAGCCTCTGGACTCTACGTATATTTATACCTATATGTGTATCGTCTCTTTTACGATGATGCTTCAATATCCTCAGTATTTCATTTCACAGGTGTGCTTTCTTCCATCTCCCTTGATGTTTACAAAAATCCTTTTATGGGCACAGGACACATATTATTATCCTCATCTTGCAAGTGAAAAACCCAAGGCCAGAGGCATCAGGACTTCCCCGATGCCCGAGGCCATCCTGGAGGTAACGGCAGGTTAGGACACAAAGGGTAGATTTCCACAGGCAAATTCATTTCTCTCCCGATGTGAGCCACACAGAGTTATGACACTGTTGTCATGGTAACATGTCAAAGATGAGATGAGGCGTTCACTGGTGGTCCAGCATTTAAGGATCTGGAGTTGTCATTGCTGTGGTGTGAGTTGGAGAACAACCCCATGCCTTGGGCTCAGCCAAAAAAAAAATAGGATCAGCCACGTGTTTCTCTGGATGACTGCGCTGCTGAGGGACACATGTCCATCCAGCCAGGTCTTTGCTCACAACCTCTGGACAAAGGTTTAGAGTTTCTTTTTTCTGGGGAAGAGGGGTAGGGGTAGGGACCACTGGAGCCCATTTCTCTACCTAATCCCGAGCAGAATGCCTGAACGCATCTTCTCGTGGGATTGAGTCTGAGCTCTGTCCCCATAGACTCATTCTATTCCCCTGGAGAGTATCTGATTCCCCAAATGGAACTGAAGTTCTGTACTTTGCAGAGAAATGGCAAAGCTCTCCCCCATACCTGCCTTTCTAACGTCCTTGCTCTTTTAATTTCCGCTTCGTATATGCATTGTGCTGTGGTGAAAATTATTCCAGAACGCCATTTAGTGTTCATTTATCTCACAGCGTTTAAAAGCAAAAGGATCACCTCTGATTTTTCATCTCTGTATTTAGCTGAGTTTATGTCCAACGTGTGTCATGTTAGTAATATTTTAAGACGTTCCCCCTTGTCCATTCTCACGGTTCTCACCAAAGCCCCTTTTCAGAAGGCATTTAGTGCATACCTCAAGCAGTGGGAATGGAAGAATCTACCCTTTCTTTAATTGGCAGGCCTGCTGACTGTGCCTGAGATTTCATCTGAACACAATCCACCAGGGCGTTTGCCTTCTCTATGGAGACCAGGAATAGAAAATGACCTGTGAGACCCCCAGGCTCAATCCTATGCCTCCCTCAAGGCAAGATGGCATAGCGTGAACTGTTTGCTAGAATGTTAGAAATTCTGCCTCCTGGAAAATCACAAGACATTGCAGCAGAAGTTACGCGTCTATATGAATGTTTATCAGTAGATGTTGTTTCATACGAATGCTCCCTCTGTGTTCCAAGATTTGGGCCAGGAGGGACCGAGGATCTGACTTGAGAGTCACATTCAATTTGCCACCTGATTTCTTTCGGGACTAAGGCTATTGCATCAAGTCCTACTAATGTGGATAATGATTATTCCAATGTTTTCTTAGGAGCAAATCAACAGTGACAGTTGTTTAATTGCTGTCAGTGGATTTTATGCATGATGGACAATGAGTTTCAACCTCTCAATTAATTTGAAATGGGCAGTGTTTCCATCTTGAAATGATGTCACATATTCAGTATTTCCACGCTGTGCTGAGTCTGGACCAATACACCTTTGCTAAAAGGCTGTAACTTTAACAAATTCAACCTGAGAACAACAGGCTTGCTCCTTCTCTCTTTGTTGGTAGAATACTGGGAAGTTTCATTGATAAAGATATGGGTTAAAAATTCTTTTTTGGGATTTAAGCACATGCTGTGTTTTGGTGTAGTTTTGTTTTCATTTTGATTTTATTAGCGTATAGTTGACTTACAAAGTTGTGTTAGTTTCAGGTGTACTGCAAAGTAAATCGGTCATACATATGCATAAATCCACACCCTTTCAGATTCTTTTCCTGTATGGGTTATTACACAGTATAGAGTAGATTTCCCTGTGCTTTACAGTGGGTCCTTGTTATCTATCTATTTTATATATAGTGGTGTGTATATTTATTTAATCCCAACCCCCTAGTTTATCTCTCCTCCACCCCACAGGTCCCCTTTGATAACCATCAGTTTGGTTTTGAAATCTCTAGGTCTGCTTCTGTTTTCTAAGTTCATCTGTGCCATATTTTAGATTCCACATATAAGTGATATCATATGATATACGTCTTTGTCGTTCTGGCTTACTTCACTTAGTATGAGACTCTCCAGTTGCCTCCATGTTGCTGCAAGTGGCATTATTTCATTATTTTTCATTGCTGAGTAATATTCCATTGTATATATACTGCATCATCTTTACCCGCTGTCTGTTGATGGACATTTTGGTAAGCACATATTGTTGTGAATCATTGGTGGGGCACAAAGAAAATATGTTACAAAATAGCAGTTAATTCAATGAGCTGGTATATCTGCAAGTTGTCCACTGGACAAAACAAACATATTCATAATTATGTTTCCTTTAGAATGTAATTGATAGGAGTGTCTTCCTACCTTTCCCTATTTTATCCAAAACATCTTTTTTTTTTTTTTTTGGTAGCACTGGACACATTTGGAATTTCCCAGTCCAGGGATTGAATTCAAGCCACAGCTGCAGCAAAGCCAGATCCTTTAATCCACTGTGCCGGCTAGGGATCACACCTGCACCTCTGCTGTGACCTGAGCTGCTACTGTAGAATTCGTTACCTACTGTGCCAGGCTGGGAATTGAACCTTCACCACCAAAAGACAACCCCAGATCTTTAACCCACTGCACCACAGCGGGAACCTGTAGATTTCTTTTAAAGTACAAGTAGAACTCCCATTGTGTGGAGCCATTATAGGTCTAAAAAATTTTTTTAAAGATTAAATCTTACAGAGTATTTTCTTTGACCACAAGGCAATGAAATTAGAAATCAAAACTGATAAGATATGTGTGTGTATATATATATATATATATATATAAATAAAACTAATAAGATATATATTTTTTTGCTTTTTTTTTTTCTTTTAGGGCTGCACCCAGGGCATATGGAAGTTCCCAGGCTAGGGGTTGAATCAGAGCTACAGCTGCTGGCCTACACCACAGCCATAGCAATGCATGGGATCTAAGCTGCATCTGCAACCTTCACGTAGCTCATGGCAATGCCGGATTCCCCAACCCACTGAGTGAGGCCAGGAACCGAACCCACATCCTCATGGATATTAGTCGAATTTGTTTCTGCTGCACCACAGCGGGAACTCCATTAAGATATTTAGAAAAAGGACAAAATGTTTAGAAAATAATACTCTCTTAACCCATGGGTGAAAGAAAAGTACAGGGATGATTAGTAAATATTTTAAGCTAAATGACAATAATATAGATAGATAGATAGGTAGATATCTCACAGCTTTTGGTAGGTAGCTAAAGTGGTGCTTGCTAGGAAATGTATAGCCTTAAAGGTTTATATTAGACAAAAAAAGAGGAGAAAATCAATCATTTAAATATCCCTCAAGAAATCAGAAAAAATGCACGTGAACCCCAAGTAAATAGAGGTGGAAATAATATAAAAAAATAATAAAATGGAAAACCGACCAATGATGGAGACAACCTACACAAACGAGGAGAATCAATACTGTTAAAATGTCAGTGATCCCAGGTTGATTTATAGCTTTGATAAAACTCAATGAAAATGTCAACAAGACAGTAAACACTGACAAGCATAGGAATTCTGAGGAACTAGAAGGGCTAAACACATTTGGAAAAGAAGTACATATTTTAAGGATTCCTATTGCCTGTTTTCAAGATTAGGATGAAGTTGCAGCAGTGGAGTGCAGTATTAGCATAAGAAAATACGAATAATCAATGGAACTTAGCCGTGGAGAATCCAGAGTTAGACACATACTTGTACACCAACTAATTTCTGATAAAGTAGAAAGACATGGATAAAATAAGGGGAGAAGATGAACTTTAACCCCTACCTCTTATCATAAACAATAATCAATCTTAGGTGGATCATATGATTAGCCATGAAAGCTACAATGATGATGCATATAGATTCATGAGAAATACCCTAACTTTGGAGTTATAGGTAGGGATTTTTAAAAAAAATACCATAAAAGATCAGTCAGGTGGATTTCATCAAGATAAAAATTTCTGCTCAGCAAAGGATATTGTTTAAAAAAAAAAGGGAGTTCCCATTGTTGTTCATTGGTTACGAACCCGACCAGTATCCATGAGGATGCACGTTCAATTCCTGGCCTTGCTCACTGGGTTAAGGATTGGCATTGCCTTGAGCTATAGTGTAGGTCACCAGCATGGCTCGGATCCTGCACTGCTGTGTCTGTGGCATAGGTTGGCAGCTGCAGCTCTGATTCAACCTCTAGCCTGGGAGCCTCTCTGCCATAGATGTAACCCTAAAAAAAAAAAAAAAAAAAAAAAAGGAATAGTCCAGGAGTTCCCTTGGTGGCTCAATGGGTTAAGAGCTCAACATAAGTGTCTGTGAGGATACAGGGTTGATCCCTGGCCTCCCTCAGTGGGTTAAGGATCCGGTATTGTCACAAGCTGTGGTGTAGGCCTGCAGCTGCAGCTCTGCTTTGACTCCTAGCCCAGGAACTTCCATATGCCACAGGTGTGGCCATAAAAAGAAAACAAAAAAGCGTAGTCCAGCAACAAATTGGTAAAATTACATTCAGCTACATATATCTGATAAAGGACTTGCATCTACAATATTTAAAAACAATTAAAATATTTAAAAACAATTAAAAGAGACAAGAGGGAGTTGCTGTCTTGGCTCAGCAGGGAACGAACCCGACTAGCATCCATGAGGACGCCGATTCGATCCCTGGCCTTGCTCAGTGGGTTAAGGGTCCAGTGTTGCTGTGAGCTGTAGTGCAGGTCGCAGACATGGCTCAGATCCTGTGTGGCTGTGGCTGTGGTGTAGGCCGGTGGCTACAGCTCCAATGGGACCTCTAAGCTGGGAAGCTCCACATACCGTGGGTGCAGCCCTAAAAAGACAGTAAATAAACAAACAAACAAATAAATAAATAAATACATAAGATAAAATAGACGAGAGACTTGAATAGGCCCTTTACAAAAGGTGATATATAAATGGTTGATACACTCATGGAACAGTGCACAAGATCGTCAGTCACTAGGAGATGGTTAAAATCATGTTAAATGCCACTTACAACCCATTGGAATCGCTGTCATCAGAAAGATGGACAGGGGGAGTTCCCGTGGTGGCGCAGTGGTTCACGAATCCGACTAGGAACCATGAGGTTGCGGGTTCGGTCCCCGCCCTTGCTCAGTGGGTTAACGATCCGGCGTTGCCGTGAGCTGTGGTGTAGGTTGCAGATATGGCTCGGATCCCGTGTTGCTGTGGCTCTGGCGTAGGCCGGGGGCTACAGCTCCGATTCGACCCCTAGCCTGGGAACCTCCATATGCCGCGGGAGTGGCCCAAGAAATAGCAAAAAAAAAAAAAAAGAAAGATGGACAGGGGGTGTTAGCAGGATGCTAAATGACACGAATGCCTATACCTTGTTGGTGCAGGTGTACAATACCTCTGGCTACTTAGGGTAACATTTTTAAAGTTTTTTATAAAGTTCAATACATAGCTCCCAACTGCAATCTGTTGTGCTCTTGGATATTTGCCCCAAAGCGGTGAAAACCTAAGTCCTTGAGAATGCTTGTCCGGGAATCTTTTATAGCAGTCTTACTCATAGTACCCCCAAATGGAAAGACCCCCACAGATCCTTCAAGGAGATAAGGGAAAAAGCAATAGTGCTGTATTCATACAATCAAGCCTTTGTAAGCAGCGTTCAAGACTGCACATCCCGGTCCAATGTCACCGTGAGGATGAATCTCGGACGTGAACCTCACGTTGCAATGGAGCAGGACAGAAGCCCCTCCCCCGTGTCCCCCACCTGCCTTTTGTCTGCAGAAACACGTTAGCCCAAGAGTAAACGTAACCAGAGAAGTGAGAAAATGCAGAAAGAAGGGAAAACCCTCAAACAGGACCAAGTAATAGTAGTTCCATCATGGAGCAAACGCAAGGACCCTTAGTTCCTGCTCCAGGGCTATAGATAATATTCTGAGCCGTGTCCCGTGAGCTGTCTTGTAGATGCTGACACCCCCACCAGCTGGGAGAAGTTAATGCCATGATGACCAGTCCAGCCAAGACATAAGCTGCCACATTTCTAAGAAGTGGCCTCAAAGAAAGGGGAACAAACTGCCCTTAGAACTGAAGATTAACAGTTAAGATGGAGCTGGTCAGAGCACCACACGATCAATTTCGAGATGCCTGTCAGAGGTAACCTTGCTGTTTCTTCATGTAGCCCCTGCTCTCTGCCCATGCACCCCTGAAACACCCTTTAAAAGTTCTTGCCCCCCCCCCCCAGAGTTCCCGTTATGGCGCAGCGCAAATGAATCCGATTAGGAACCATGAGGTTGCAGGTTCCATCCCTAGCCTTGCTCAATGGGTTAAGGATCCGGTGTTGCTGCGAACTGTGGTGGAGGTTGCAGTTGTGGCTCAGATCTGGTGTTGCTGTGGCTGTGGTGTAGGCTGGTGACTGCAGCTCCGATTCAGTCCTTAGCCTGGGAACTTCCATATGCTGTGGGTGTGGCCCTAAAAAGAAAAAAAAAAAAGCAATGTCTGGCATGGATGAGTACACACTCATCATTGGGTGTATCAGAAGTTCAAGAGCAGTGAAAGAAGTCAGAACTGGCATTACGTACAGGAGTGTGGGGGTGGGATTGTCTAGCAAGGGGAAACAAAGGAAATTTGGGGGGATGATGGAAGGTCCTACATCTTGATTTGATTATATGCATTGGACTGTCTGCACCCAAATAAGTATATAAATTTGTCAAAGCTCATTGCAGTGCATACTTAAGATCTGTGTTATTGTTGTTTTCTTTTCTGGCTGCCCCGAGGCACATGGAGTTCCCCAGCCAGGGCTTAGATCCGAGCAGCAGTTGCAGCCCCATGCTGCAGCTGTGGCGATGCTGGATCCTTTACCCTGCTGTGCTGGGCTGCGGATCGGTCCTGGGTCCTGGTGTTGCAAGGATGCTGCCCATCTCGCTGCACCACGGTGGGCACTCCAAGATCTGTGCATTTTGTTGTTATCTCAATGTCATCTAGGAATTCCCTGGTGGCTCGTCAGGTCAGAGAGCTGGCATTGGCACTGCTGTGGCTGGGGTTGCTTCGATGGCACAGGTTCGATCCCTGGCCTGGGAACTTCCACATACCATAGGGGTGGCCAAAAGTAAAACAAGAAATAAATTTCATCTCCGTAGAGGGAGGGGGCACGTCTTGATAAGTGGCTCCATTCTTTGCGCACATGAATGATACGGCAGGGTTCCTCGGATCCTGGAATGGAGCCATGAATAAGGTCGCCCTAAGATTCATAGGACACCCCAGGGTGTGGAAGACCCATGTGAAGCTCATAACTATTGTCAGCTGCTCAGATGCTCACATACCACGTGGGCGTTCATTCAAAACGTCCTGTGAGCGCAGGGCCAGCAGCATAATGAGACATGAGGCTTTCTCTCTTCAAACACGTTACAAGAGGCCTTTTTCTGGTTTTGTGCATCAAAGACAAGCATACTCTTCATTGCTGCAAACCAAACCAAACTTTCCTCAGGAAAGCCGCTTTCATTTGATAGAGAACGAAAAATATCAATTAACCGATTAGTTAACCCAGCGAAACCAGGAGCCAGGGAGATCATCAAACTGCTTGTGAAAAGATTACCTGACAGCAGAATAAGGGCACAAATAATTACTTCTGCCGGCACCTGGGTTTCCTCCTTTCCCTCTGAGATAGTTGAGAAAATTTAAATAGCAAAGAATCCTGATTCTCTCCTGGCTCTTTCCTTCCACTTGTAGAAGAGTGTGTGTCTGTGTTTCCAGGGTTTTATTTTGTTCCCGCCTTCGCTGGGGGGGGGGAGCGTCTGTGTGATGCACGCACTGGTCTGCTGCTTTAGAGCCTTTCCTGGCTTGCAGCTCCTTGAGAATATCATGAACACCACGGGGCTTTCTGAGGGTGTCATCTGCAGAGAATGTTGCCTCTGGCTTCGGAAGGTTTCTGGACCCTAGGATTTTATCTGGCATCCTCTAAGGGCTTCACGTCGTCTGCAGTCAGAGCCCTAGTTTTCCTTTCTCGTGCAGTTGCCGCCGAAAGAACCCAGCCCCGAGCTGTGTGTTGGCATCGGGCAGAGGGGTCTGCGTGGGGAGGGTGTGCAGGTGCCCTTCCCGCTCTGGTCCTAGCAGCCTAACGGAGTCGCCCCAGAGCACATCTCACAGGCCTTTGACAAAGGCTCTGCTGGCTTCATTCTCTGCCTGTGAAGTCAAGCCGGAGACAAATGGATTTCTCCCCTCTTGCTGATCCTACATGGGAGCTCCAGAAAATCGGGTGTTTCTACCACGTGGGCAAGGAATGCCTTTCCCAAAGATGAATCCAGACAGCTTTATTTCATGGGGGGGAAAAAAAAGGTCTGTCTCTAAATGCCATCCTCCTCGGTGGCTTTTACCTGTCGAAAGAAAAATCAGACTCCTGCCCGAAAGAGGGCTTTGCCTGAAAGAAGGCCAGCAGGGTCGGTGTGCACGTGAGGGTGGCTGAGGGCGGCTGAGGGCGGCTGGGGCCGTGAGTCCAGCGGGCGGCACTTGGGCCCCGAAGTCTAACACCGGGACGTGGAGGAACGTGTTGGATTGTTGAGAGGCTCTGGGGGAGGTGCTGAGACTCAGACAAGGCTCACACACCCGGCGGGTTCGTGGATGGGATTTCCGCCGGGGCTCAGTTTCTCCTTGTGTAAATGGGGATAGTGACCCGAGGTGCTTTGCAGGGTAAAGGCGAAAATACCCCTGAGGGTTGGGATGCTGCTGCTTGTCGGTTTCTCTACCTTTGACAACGCTGAGCTGCAGAACGCCTTCGGGCAGCAAAGGAGGAAGACCCAGAGAAAGGTGTAGGTTTCTGCCCGAAGTGGCGGAGGGATGGGTGGATGTTTCTTTCCCATGAGCTGTTTATTTCATAGGAAATCTACAGATGGCTTGGAAGGTGGTGTCTGGGAAGGGTGGAAGAAAAGGCAGCCCTGGAAAGAGCATGGCACAGGGCAGTGACGCGGCCACTACCTGTGACGCTGAGAGACTGGGCTTTTCTGGGGCTTCCGGGCAGACAGAGCGTGGTCTGAGAAAGAACCAGGGTGAGAGTTCCCGTCGTGGCACAGTGGTTAACGAATCCGACTAGGGACCATGAGGTTGCGGGTTCGATCCCTGGCCTCGCTCAGAGGGTTAAGGATCCAGCGTTTCCATGAGCTGTGGCGTAGGTTGCAGACTCGGCTTGGATCCAGCGTTGCTGTGGCTCTGGCTTAGGCCGGCGGCTACAGCTCCGATTGGACCCCTAGCCTGGGAACCTCCATGTGCTGCAGGAGCGGCCCTAGAAAAGGCAAAAAGACAAAAAGAAAAGAAAAAAAAAAACCAGGGCGCTCCTGAGGGCCAACATGAAGTGTCAGGGCTTGCAGTGCAGGGCCCACGCTACAGAGGGACTTCAGGGGATTTATTCTCCAGTAAAAGATATCAGCAAATAGATTTTATTGTACGTAGCTCATAGCAGGAGAAGCAGATTTATCTCCTCCAGTTAAACGGAAAATCAAGGCCCCACTGGAGTTCCCATTGTGGCTCAGTGGGTCAAGAACCCGACTAGTATCCATGAGGATTCGAGTTTGATCCCTGGCCAAACTCAGGGGGTTAGGGAGCCGGTGTGGCTGAAAGCTGCAGCAAAGGTTGCAGATGCAGCTCAGATCTGGTGTTGCTGTGGCTGTGGCATAGGCCTCAGCTGCAGCTCTGATTCAACCCCGAGCCCGAGAACTTCTGTTTGCTGCAGGTGTGGCCCTAAAAGACAGGAAAAAAAAAGTCCCTTATATTTCATAGACTTGTGTGTATGTGTGTGTGTGTATGCGCACGCACGCACGTGCCTGTGAAATGGAGAATGTCTGAGATCAAGTTAAGCTTTCATTTTTTATTTTTTATTTTATTTTTGGTCCTCTTGCATTTCCTAGGGCCACACCCACGGCATATGGAGGTCCCCAAGCTAGGGCTCTAATCAGAGCTGTAGCCACCGGCCTACACCACGGCCACAGCAACGTGGGATCCAAGCCGCATCTTCGACCTGCACCACAGCTCATGGAAACGCTGGATCCTTAACCCTCTGAGCGAGGCCAGGGATCGAACCCGCAACCTCATGGTCCCTAGTCGGATTCGTTAACCACTGAGCCACGACGGGAACTCCAAGTTAAGCTTTAATGTAGTTCATCCTTTCAGTGAAGCAGGGCTGGGGGCGGAGGCCAGAGGAGGAGGGGAGCCGTCTGCCCAGGCGGGGGCGGGAGTGGGGCACTTCATCCCTCTTGGTGTTTAGAATCGCTGGCCTAAGTTCTGTGCGAATCCTACCTACCGACCCTTAGTTAGATCCCTTATGCTTTCAGTGTTCTACAGACAATGTACGTTAATGTATTTCATTGATACCGCAGACACTGGCCTAATACTGTAAATCAACTACACTTTAATAAGAATTCCCCAAAAATTATTTTATTGAAGGACAGTTGATTTACAATGTTGTGTTAATTTCTGCTGTGTAGGAAAGTGACTCCGTTACCCGTTATATACGTGTATGTATACACATATGTATGTATTCCTTTTCCTATCCTTTTCCATGTGGCTCATCACAGGATGTTGAATAGGTTCCATGGGCTAAACAGTAGGACCTTGTTTATCCGTCTTATATATAATAGTCTGTATCTGCTGCTCCCAAACTCCCCGTCCTTCCCTCTCCCAACCTCCCCTTGGCAACCACAACGCCCCTTTTCTATGTGAGTGAGTCTGTTGCTGCTTTGGAGATAAATTCTTTTGTAGACAATGCACTTTCTTATTTCCTGCACCCAGACAGACTTCTCCCCCACAAATCCCATTCTACCAACCCCACAACACACACACACACACACACACACACACACACACACACACACACACACAGCTCTTCCTGTCAGTGGCATATGAACAAATTTCACTGAAACTACTCCTGATCAGTTGTCCTAGTTCAGCCACTTGGAGCAATGCGATAATACCCATATCCAGAAAACTACACTTTGGAATAAAACTTTTATTCAGTGGTTTAAAAAAAAAAAGTCCTATTTCATAAAAGTAGGAGATGTGTGTGTATGTGTGTGTGTGTGTGTGTGTGTGTGAAGGGATTATAAAAGATTTTTTTTTTGAGAGGTAAAAATTACATGAAAGACAGACTTAGATTTATGCCCTGAGAATATCCAGGCTGGTTGAAAAGGTAAGACTAAAACTGGTCTTTTAGATGGCAGTTCTCCATCTAAAACTAGAGTGGTTGCTTTGCCAATTCCACTGTCTGGCTGGGCAGCGTTACCTGAACCTACTGTCAGAACTTCTCTTGAAACCCATCTGACCCCAGACAATTATAAAAAGCCTTAACTACTAGGGCCATTCAAAAGTGACCTTGGGGAGACAGTGCTGGGTGATGGCTTGGAGAGAGATCGTAATTCTCTGCTCAGGGTTTCAACCTGGGCAGCCTGCATGAAAACCAGGAATCCCAGCCACTAGACTAGCCAGAGGCTGAAAGCAGATTGCCCCAATTTTTGCACCCGGTTGAAAGCAAGAATGTTTCAAGGAGGCAAAGACTGAAAACAGGTATAAAGTTTATTGTTAAGAGTCACGGTACAGCATGCGGAAGAGCACACAGAGAAGGAGTTTATTAATTTAAGTCAGAGCCAGGCAGCAATTAATACACACCCTAAAGAGGAATGCGGGTGCAGGCGTCCCCCGAATGAGGAGCTGGCCAAAGAGATGATTTAACTCATTTAGGACAGTTCTTCCGAGTCGTTGTCTTTCTTTGGCCAAGCATCTTGTTCTAATTCTCACACCCGGCTGGACACAGGATCCTCCCCAACAGGTGTGAGCATCTTTCGGCCAAGAGGGATTCCAGAGCCAAGGGTTCTTGGACGTTATCAGGACTTGCGGTGGCCTGGCGCCCCCTCCTTTTTGACCCCTAAGAGTCTTACTGCGCATGTGTAATTGGGGAGGTCTCCTTGTCCCCCCGGAGTGACGGACGGGGGTCATCTTGTCCTTCTCCTCCAGCAGAGCTCAGCTCCTGCTGAAACCAACGGCACCAACAACCTGAACCCAGCCAGAACCCGGGTGGGGATTTGAACTCACGTGTCAGGACTCAAAGCCTGCCTAAGCCCAGATGGGGACTTGAACCCATGTTTTAAATTAGCACTCAGCTGATGTCTGGACTCATTGAGGTTCAGGTTCTTTATGCCTCTGCGCAGAAGGAATTCAGCAAGAGACAAAGTGATGGGCACGAAGCAGATTTATTAGGATAGGACGCCTGTGAGAGACGCAAGCGGGCAGGTGCAGAAGCTCTGCCCTGAGAATCTGATGGGCTATAGTTTTATCCTCCGAGGGGATCCTTTCTGGGAGTCGCAGCTCCGCCTTAGCATCCGGTCAGGTGTGTATTCAAATCAGCTGAAGGGCGGTCCTCAAACTCCTGCCCTGGGTCTGAATCTGAATGCAGCCCTCCTCCCATCCCCCCCACCCAAGGACCCCAGGCAGTTCTCCAGCTTCCACGAGTCAAGCCAGCCTGCCTTGTGCTGATGGCTTCTTTTTAACTTATGATGATCTCCCAGCATCCCCTAGATTTCTCTCTCTATCTGTGATCCTCCGCTGGGGCTTTGACAACCACCTGTGCCTACCCCATCCCCATCACCACCATTAACCTTCTCCCCGACGTGTCAGAGTGAAGCAAGGCCCAGTGTACTCGGCCTAACAAGTCCTAGCTGTTCTCAGCCCAGGGGCCCAGCTACCTCCTACCTCCTACCTCAAAAGCTCATTTAAAAGCTTTCCCTTTCGGTGAGATTTTAATCTTGTAGGATCAACATAACATGACGGTGAAATAAACATTTAGACAATCTCTACGAGTTCCCATCCTGGCTCAGTGGAAACAAATCTGACTAGCATCCGTGAGGACTCAGGTTCGGTCCCTGGCCTCGCTCCGTGGGTGAAGGATCCGGTGTTGCTGCCATGAGCTGTGGTGGCGGTCGCAGACGCGGCTCGGATCTGGTGATCTGTGGCTGTGGTGTAGGCTGATGGCTATGGCTCTGATTCGACCCCGAGCCTGGGAACCTCCATATGCCTTGGGTGTGGCCCTCAAAAGACAAAAAAGGAAAAGAAAAGAAAAGAAAATCTCTAGCAAGAAGCCAGGTTGGAAGATTATGGAGAGAAAACTGGGGGAGCATGGACTGAAGAGGTTTCAAGCAGCAACTGGTAAAATACTCTCCAACCTTTTGTGCCAAGTAAACCCACGCGTATACCATACATGTCAGAGAAGATGGGAGGGTCGGGCATCCTTTCAGAGTAAATATTCTCTGCCCAGAAGAAAAGGCTAGAGTCTGTGTTTTCCTTGCAGATGAATTGGTTGACTGCGAACACAAAGGGAAGAAAGGGAAGCGGGGTATCAGGGTTTCTTTGGAGAGACTGTTCTGAGCAAAGGAGGGTGGGGAAGGGAATGCATCACTTCCCACCCCCACTGGGATAAATGCCTGGAGCAGGTCAAGGTAAGCGCAGGTGAACAGGGATGGTGTAGATCAGGAGGGGGGCACCCCCACCTGCAGCCGAGAGCAAGGGAAGAAAGGCCTGGAAGCCCAGATCTTATACGAGCTAATTGGCCCTGGATGCCCTCTACCCGCATACTAGCCTGAAATGATGATATTGCTTTAAATCTTGCCCTGGCACACCATTTTAAAATTGGAGATGATGTGTTGTTTATCATTATTTGGAAAAACATTTGCATTCGTATAGAAATGGATAGGAGTGAAACACACCCTCTGAGCCATAGTGATAATAAAACGCTGATGGTGCCTGGATGACGGCAGCAATGGTGGTCTTCTCTCTGGAAAGAGAAATGATGTGGGAATTTCTTTTTCT
Organism: Phacochoerus africanus; assembly: GCF_016906955.1. Taxonomy (NCBI): domain Eukaryota; kingdom Metazoa; phylum Chordata; class Mammalia; order Artiodactyla; family Suidae; genus Phacochoerus; species Phacochoerus africanus. The sequence continues at coordinate 3,676,644 of NC_062559.1, read as the reverse complement.
TTCTTTCTTTCTTTTTAACAGCCGCACCCGTGGCCTATGGAGGTTCCCAGGCTAGGGGTCGAATTGGAGCTGCAGCTGCCAGCTTACACCACAGCCCCAGCAACGCAGGATCCAACCCACATCTGCAACCTACACCACAGTCCATGGCAATGCCAGATCCTTAACCCACTGGGCAAAGCCAGGGATGGAACCTGTATCCTCACAGATCCTCTGTCCTGTTCTTAACCCACGGAGCCACAATAGGAACTCCCCTTTCCAGGGATTTTAATACGTCAGCTAATTGATTCTTTATCACAGTCTCCGGAGCAGCTCTTATGGGTGAAGAAACGGGGTTTGGAATATTGAGGAAATGGCCCAGGGTGGCAGAGTTTTTGCCCTTCGCCAAGCCCCGTCCCACCACCATGCCTGTCAAGGCCGTTTCTGTGCCCTGACCTCTCCTGATTTTGAAGATGCCTTTTTCCCCCTTTTTTGGTCTCCCCGTGGCATATGGAGTTTCAGAGCCAAGCTGCGTTTGCCACCTGCACCACAGCTGGGCCAGGGATTGAACCTGCATCCTGGCACTGCAGAGAAGCCTCAGATCCTGTTACGCCACAGCAGGAACTCCTCTTTGGAATTTTTATTTGCTTTTTGGCCATCACACGTGCAATATAAAGACTCTTGCTGCAACTGCATGTGTTGTCGATATAATTAGAGGTGGGCTTTTCTTTTTTGTATTCATAGGCTTAGTTTACTACGTAAAATCTATGAAGTGATGGCAACTGTGCCAGCCCATCATGAATTTTGGTGAGATAAATGGTGGCCACACTGAGGTTCTAAGAAAGATCAGAGAAGGAAGCATGAGCTCTGTAGATGTGTGTGCACTGTCTTAATTACGGAAGACACTTCCTTGGCCAGGGTGTATGAGAGGGTGGGAGTACCTTCTTAGACACTTAATGAGTGAGTCCAAGGACAGACACAGGGCTTGTCTGGATGTGAGTTAGTACTGAGGGTGTAATGCGGAGATCTAATTGCAGGGAGGAGGGGGGAAAGGGTAGTCATGTTATTACTGGCTTAGGAATTAAAATGAAGCTTCAAGGAGTAAAAGCAGATAAATCACACATTTTATTGAGTGTGGGGGCCAGAGCGCATCTGAGGTTCTGCAGAAAGACTCAAAGGTGAGAAAATGAAGACGTTGGAAGCTAATGAGAGAGGGGCTTGCATGGGCAGAATGCATTATTAAGGGAAAGGAAACAGATCTTTGCAAATCTAAAGACAAGGAGAGTGATTCAGCAAACCACGAGGAACAGAGAAACAGAAGGCATGTGGAAATTCCTGATGGCATTAGGATACTGGTGGAGATCTATATTCCTCTTTGCTCAGGGCCACTGGTCTCTTCAGGAAAAGAGTGTTGGGGAACAGGGGTGGGAGGAAGTAAGGATGGACCAGGTGGGGCAGCTGGCACCTGAGCGACCTCCTGCCTCCAGAAGGGAGGAGCTGAAGGTCATGGTCTAGACACTGAAATCCATTTTCCTGGGGGCCGTGTGAAATGCTGAAAGGTCTTATGCTGCTTCCAGAGCAGAGAGTTAGACAATTAGAACTATTTTAAGGTTGACGAGGCAGTGGGCTTAGATGAATTATATCCCCAGAAGCAGGGAGAAAAAGAGCCAGTGAAATGTGAAATTCATAAGGTGGAGCCACTCCCCAGACCTGTAGGACAGGAGGCAGAGGACAGAGTAGCTGTCTGGGCGCTGGGGGCAGAACTGTGCCTGCATCAGGCAGTGCTGGGGTACTGAGGAGGCATCATTGCCTACTTTCTTACATCCTCTGGGAAGAACATTGGCCCCTCTCATCCTTTCTGTTCGTCTTCTGCCTGCCCTTCCTGAAGAGCATGCTTCCATTATAGAATAGAAACTAAATGCTTCCAGACTTTTTTATGGCAGAGCACTTCAGAATTCTTTGGTTTTTATACATTGTATCATATCATCTGCATATAATGACGGTCTTACCTCTTCCCTACTAATTTGAATTTTTTTTACTTATTTTTCTTGTCTGATTGCTGTGGCTAGGACTGCCAATACTATGGTGAAGAGAAATGGTGAGAGTGGGCATCTTTGTCTTGTTCCAGATTTTATTACCTTTTCACCACTGAGTATTATGTTGGCTGTGGGTTTGTCATAAATAGCTTCTATCACTTGAGATAAGGGTTTTTGTCTTGAATGGAGGTTGAATTTTATGGAGTGCCTTTTCTGCATCCATTGAAATGATCATGTGGTTTTGCCTTTTACTTTGTTGATGTAGTTGATTTGATTGATTGATTTGCATATGTTGAGTCATCCTTGTGACCCTGGGATGAATCCAGCTCAGTCATGGTATATGACTTTTGTGTGTGTGTTGTTGGATTCGGTTTGCTAATATTTTGGTGAGAATTTTTGCTTCTGTAGTCATAAAAGAAATTGGCCTGTAATTTTCTTTTCTGGTTGTACCTTTGTCTGGTTTTGGTATTAGAGTAATGGTGGCTTCACAGAAGGTCTTTGGAAGTGTCCCCTCCTCTTTAGTCTTTTGGAAGCGTTTGAGAAGGATGGGTATAAGTTCTTTGTATGTTTGGTAGAGTTCCCCAGTACAACCATCTGGCCCTGGACTTTTGCTTGTAGGGAATTTTTTTTATTACAGTTTCTGCTTCACTTCTAGTAATCAGTGTGTTCAAGTTCTCTATTTCTTCTTGATTAAGTTTTGGTGGACTGTATTTCTAGAAAAAAATTTCTTTGGTTTCATGATGCTGTTACACTTAAGGGATAATATGGTGGAGTAAACACTTAAAATGACACCAAAAAATTGTCTGTCATATGAATTAGAACATGTGGTTTCTATACCTGAGGAAAGTTTGCCGTGTTATGTTGTTCACTTCTCTCAACTTTTCCATGTTTGTTCCACCACCTGTGCAATTGGAATGGTATGATTTGCTCTCATTACCAGTTTCCCTAAGGGGCACATGAGATAAATGCATGCAAACATATTGTGAAAAGCACAAAATGCTTTATAACCTATGGTGTTATTTTTGTAAGGCTTGAACAAAACTGTAATCATGTCTGAGGTCTAGAAAATGATAAAGGAAAGATAGATTCTGCAGCAGACTCAAACATAGTATAATTAAAGTCTGACTCTTAAGAAGGGAAATCACTTCCTGATGAATTATGAGGCCCAATTTATGGGATAAATTATTGAACTGGTTTTTTAAAAGTCCAAGAGTGGTAATAATTTATCTTGATTAGCAGAAAGGTTTCACAAACTATAGCATGCAAAACATCGATCCGCTCCTTCGGGGCCCTGAGCTGGCTGCTGCGCACAAGCCAGGCACCCCGGGCTCTGTGGAGGGCATTTCTGCTGCTTGATATGTTACATCGCATTCGTGGTGTGAACAGGAGCTGGATGTCATGATGGAGAACTGTCAGTGTGCAGGACTGGTGCAGGGAAGTGGAAGTGTGACATTGAAGACACGTTTCCTCCCAAGATCTTTAAATCTTCTTGAGTGTATCTCTGTCATCCAGATGATAAAGCAAGTCAGTTCAGAGTTGAGATTTGCCCCTCCAGTGGCTTCCCCCTCGCTCCTGCATTTTTCTATCAACCCTGGCCACAACCAGTTAACAGAAAGAAAGTGTGAGACCCCTGCTAAAGTCATCATTGTGGAGGGAAGAGAAAATTGGAAGCTGGGGTCTCAATAGGTTGCCCTTGACTAACACCAGCTAACTTCCAATCAGTCCCTTAGTGTAGCAAAGTTTTGTGAGATTCTGGTGGGACCTTAGGGTGGGTTCCAGCCTAGAATCACCACCATATTTCCTTCTCAGCTTCACTTTAGGGAGGTCAGGTGTATTTAGAGAACGCTAGGCTTCAGAGTGAGGGCATGAAATGGTCCTCTTACTTCTTCAGCGGAAGAAACGGAGGGTAGTCTCACCCTTTCTAATGGATGTTCTCTGTTGGCACCTGACCAGACCCTCCCCTCCAGCCACCACCTCACCCAGCAGCACTGGTTCCTCTACCTGGGCTCACCTGCCTATTCTGGCTGACACTCACTCTGCCTGTCTTAGAGAAGGCACATCTCCCACTTACAACACTCAAATCAGCAGCCAGCACAGATGGGGAAGACCTCAAATCAGGTACAAGGTAACCATTCCAGCCCTTTGAGTAAGGAGTCTTGCATGGACCAAGGGTTTCTGTGGTTTGATGGAGTAAATGGCAAAGCTGTAAGGACCTTGCTTGGCTGCTGTTGGGTAGAAGAGATCCGTGATATCCACCCAACCATTTATTTTCTTGAATCTTAGCATTTTCTCCCCTTTGCTCCCAAGAACAACTATTAAAGGGCAAACGACTTGACAGCATGTCTGGTTGTCACTTCCTAATGCAGCCGTTTGAAAGGTTGAGAAGCCAAGGCATCACTGGAAATGACACATATTATTGGTCAAACTTCGACCAAGAATGGATTGGAAAGGGGTTAAGAGCAGGGACAGATTGTGGGCAGGGACGGTCCCCCTTTGGACACCGTCCAGAGGGCTCCTCCAGCTCTGAGGGAAACGCGGGTCGTAGTGTAGAGAGAGGCAATGAAACAATAAATTGCATGTTAATGTAATTTAAATAGCTTACATATATGCATCTTGTTTTAGTCTCCTAACAGGGCAGTTTCAGTTATCATCCACGTTGGAGAAATGAGAGAACAGAGATTGGGAGGGATTTATGCCAACCACCTCAAATCACTGCCAAATATGCTGGTTCATCATACATCCCGGATAGTAACTGAGGTCCAGCAGAAAGAGGGCGGGGCCGGGAGGTAGACTTGGTTATAGGAATATTTTACCTATTCAAGTGTTTTTTGTATCATATTTTTCAAGAAATAGCAAAAGCGCTGTGTGGTCTAGGACAATGCAAATGAGTAGAATCCCATGCAAGTGGGCTCTTAAGTGTGTTAAAAAGGGCCCAGGTGAAGGTCAAAGAAGAAAAAAAAAACTATAGATTAAGCTGACATGAGACCTCAGAGCAAGCCGAGTCATAGTTGCAGGCAGGAATGGAATTTTTCTGATTTGGGACTAGATATCTTCAATTATTTTCTTAGAGCCCCTACGTCTTAATATATCCTTGTGGTTGAACTGTGGTGTTCACCTCTTGACACAGGCTAAGGTCAGTGGAGCTAAAGAGAAATAGCAGGTGATGGAAGTTTCTGTCTGGTTAGGTTACAAGAATCTGCCCCACCAGTGAGGAGGAATCACAGAGGGAAACTATAGCCTTGCTGACGCCACAGAACTTCAGTGCTGTAAACTCTCTTTCCAGTTTGGGAAGGAGTGAGGCAAACACAGGAACCTGTTTAAGGAAAAGAGTCCTGAGGTTGATCACCCAGAGGCAGCGTAGCATAAGAAGCGGATCCTTCTGCCTTTCCAGCAGTTACTGTCAATTACAGGAGGATGCTAATTGGAAGGATGAAGGGGAAAGGGGTCCATACAAACTGTAATGAGACACAGAGCCGGTCGAGGCAAGGGAATGAAGGTCGGCTCGTGAGCGAATCCGCTTGTTCTCCTCCTTCCAGGATAATGTCTTCACCCGCAGGGTCAGGATGAGGAAGCTGGTTAGAACAGGTTGAGTTCTTTTTATCGCTGAGCCATTTTTAATCCCATAGCTAGTTGGGGAAAAAATATGAGGAATCATCACTTCAAGGATGGAAGCTAGATCACCTCCCCCAAGCTCGCAGCTTTGGAAGATGAACTGGAAGGAAATAGACACTGAGATGTGACATTTGGACGCATAGGTTTCCGCTGTCAGTGGCTGTGTCGTTAATTCCTGTCTGCACCTCTATTTCTGCACCTCCTCCGACACTGGCTTCCCAATGGCAGCCTCAGACCAAGTGATTAGGGCTTTCTGAGCAGTCCCTGTTATGTTCTGCTTTTGGAGGTCTTGGGGATTGTGTTATAAAAATATATAACTTGCAGGACCGATTAGAGATGCCAAGAGCCCCAGCTCTTTGACACACTAGTTATGTTGTGCTAAAAATAGCCTTTTCAAGGAGCAGAGCAAGTGCATTTTACCTACAGGTGCGCCTCAGAGATACAGAGGGTTCCATTCCAGACCACCCCAATAAAGGGACTATCGAAAAAACTAGTCGCACCAATTTTTTTGGTTGCTCGATGCATAGAAAAGTTATATCTACAATATACTGCAGTCTATGAAGTGTACAGTAGCATTCTGGCTAAAAACATGCATACCTTAATTTAGAATACTCTGTTGCTAAAAAATGCCAACCATCATCTGACCTTTTAGTGAGTCGTAAGAGTAACATCAAAGGTCACTGTTTACAGATCATCACAACAAATATAATCATGAAAAAAGTTTGAAATAGCGGGAGAATTACCAAAATGTGACACAAAGACACGAAGTGAGGGAATGTTGTGGAAAGATGGCACCAAAAAGAACTTGCTCGCTTCAGGGTTGCCGCAGACCTTTAATTTGTAATAAAATAAAAGGCAGTTATCTGTGAAGTGCAACAAATCAAAGCACAATAGAATGAAGTCTGCCTGCACATGTATTTGCCCTGAGTTTTAAGTGTTCCTAGGTCTCATCACATATAATGCATTTACTAATGAAGAAGCCAAAACATACCGTTCATAAAATCCATGACAGTTTTCAAACTCTGAAATCTTATTTTGTGGCGGGATAGAGAAGCTCCCTTTAAGTCAAAACACAGAGGTCTTTGGTGTCACGTGATGGTGAAGAACATCAAAGTCGCAAAGATCTGGGTTTAATCTGGTTCAACCTCTACCTCGCTGTTACTTTGGACGTGTTATCTGTCTCCCTAAGCCTATTTCCATTTGAAAATGAGACATAATAAGATTTTTCTAGTAGGGTTATTGTGAAGATGCAAACTGTATTATCAGAAGCTTCTTATGCTGCCGGCACAGAGTAAAGAGGGCGCACATGGGCTTCTGAGATGTTGATGATGATGATAGAGAAGGTGATAGTGAAGATGATGGCGGTAGTGACACTTCTGAAAATAATGTGAGGGTGGTGATGTGATGTTGACGGTGATGACATGATCGTGATGCTGAGGAAGATGATCAAGGTGATGGTGATGAGGTGATGTGATGATGACCCAGTGATGGTGATGATGTGATAATGACGGGCTGATGATTATGATGAAGGAGACGAAGATGATCATGATGATGATGGTAAAGATGATGTTGACAATTACGGGTGGTGGTGATAATGAAAATGATGTGACGTTAACTGTGATGCTATGGGGGTGATGACATGATGACGATGAAGAGGGTCTTGATGATGATGATGGTGATGCTGATGTGGTGGTGATGCTGATGTGATGATGATGTGGTGATGCTGCTGCTGCTGCTGCTGCTGATGATGATGATGATGTGGTGATGATGGTGATGCTGATGTGATGATGATGTGATGATGATGTGGTAATGATGACAGTGCTGATGTGATGCTAATGTGATGCTGCTGCTGCTGCTGATGATGATGTGATGATGATGCTGATGTGGTGATGATGACAATGTGATGATGATGCTGCTGCTGATGATGATGGTGATCATGATGCTGATGTGGTGATGATGACGATGTGATGATGCTGCTGCTGCTGATGATGATGTGACGATGATGTGGTAATGATGACAGTGCTGATGTGATGCTAATGTGATGCTGCTGCTGCTGCTGATGATGATGTGATGATGATGCTGATGTGGTGATGATGACAATGTGATGATGATGCTGCTGCTGCTGATGATGGTGATCGTGATGCTGATGTGGTGATGATGACGATGTGATGATGCTGCTGCTGCTGCTGATGATGTGACGATGATGTGATGATGATGACGATGCTGATGTTATGATGATGATGCTGCTGCTGATGATCATGATGCTGATGATGTGATGATGACAGTGCTGATGTGATGCTAATGTGATGCTGCTGCTGCTGATGATGATGATGTGATGATGATGCTGCTGCTGCTGCTGATGACGATGCTAATGTGATGGTGATCATGATGCTGATGTGGTGATGATGACGATGCTGATGTGATGATGCTGCTGCTGCTGCTGATGATGATGACGATGCTAATGTGATGATGATCATGATGCTGATGTGGTGATGATAACTATGTGATGATGATGATGATGCTGCTGCTGATGTGACGATGATGTGGTAATGATGACAGTGCTGATGTGATGCTAATGTGATGCTGCTGCTGCTGCTGATGGTGATCATGATGCTGATGTGGTGATGATGACGATGCTGATGTGATGATGATGATGCTGCTGGTGGTGATGCTGTGATGTGATGATGTAATGATGACACAGTGATGGCGATGATGATGTGATGTTACTTGTGATGGTGTGGTGCTGCTGACGTGGTGATGGTGGTGGTGGTGATGACATGGTGTGAAGATGCTGCTGCTGTGGGTTATGATGATGGGGGTGATGATTGTGACAGTGTGACAGTGTTGGCGATATTGTTGTGGGTGGTGATGATCATGATGTTTATTGGAACAGAGTTTCTCTGAAATCAAGTGTAGTGCTGCCTTTTCAGATCATTGGGCAAAAAGGAGGCTCTCTGAGGACACGTCCCTCCTGTGGCTTGTGTCACAAACTGTGGGTATGCTTTCCAATAGGAAAGAGATGTTATTTAAATTCATTTCAAGAAATGCACCATTTCATATTCCCTCATATAATATAAGGTCAACAAATAGAGATGGAGACAATTGTGCTATAATTTTTGGTAAATTTGTTCAACCATAATATTCATTATTACTGTGCCAGAGATGTATTAGCAACTAACAACAAAACCTTGAGGATAGTGTTGCCCACTTAATACAGAAAATAAGCTTAAAATTACTGTTTTGGCTGGGGAACGTCCTTGGATCAGAAAAGGGAGATAAGGAAAAGTAAAATATTTGACTCTAGTTTAGTGTATTTCTTAGGTTTTAAGCATTTCTTTTCAAAAATATGTACAAGTGAATATTCTCTCAAACCTCAAACTTTTTCACTCTGATTTCTCATCACTACTCTGATTGTTTGGTCTTATTCTAGTCCTGTGTTTAACTAACAAGAGATAAGAGAAGCCAAAGGGCACAAAGATCACTCCCTGAATGTGCAGTGTATACGATGGCATTTCTAGAGACCACTGCTGTTGACCTGTGTGACGTAAGAATCTGTAACTGCCAAACCAGGGGAGAAGTGACAGCCTGTGCCCCCACCCCCACCCCCATGTGCATGGGGGGAGCAGGCGAGGATGAGGTTGCAGGAGAACTGATATTCTTGCTCCTCCCTGGGCATCTGTGCGTGATGCACTAAACCAGACCTACTCGGTGCAGCTCAAGAGTGCTACCCAGTGCAGACTGGTTGCAGGAATGAGTATATAAAAGAACACATGAGGCGGTCATGGAGGTGCCTTCAACATGGAGAGGTCCTGAAATCAGTCTGTTCTTTGGAGGAGTCGGAAGAGTCAAGGTCTTGTGCATCAAGGCTCAGGCTCTGCAAGAAGGACCATGGAAGGTTATTAGTCCTTTCTGGACACCTGCTCAGAGATGTCTTTGTGTCTATGGCCGTACCACCCTGAAGGCACCCGGTCTCATCAGAGAGTCTTTGTTGCAAGACCGTTGGTTAAGCAACTGTACTTACTAGGTTTATGTTCAGAACAGCTCACCCTGAGAGTCCGCACAAGTCTCTCAGCATGTCTGTGCTTTGATTTCATATTTGTTGAACGAGTAGGTTCAAACAAAAGTTCTCAAAGAATTTCTGAGGACCCTGGGGACGCCCCTGACTTTTTTTTAGAAGGTCTGGAATGTCAAAACGATTTTTATAATAATACCAAGATTTTATGTGTCTTTTACACTTTCATTCTTTCACACATATGAAAAGTTCATTAATTTAGTCTTAGCGTTCACACTGCAGATAACCTTGTTGAGTTTTGATGTGATATCAAAGGAGAGAGTCTACGATTACCTAAAAAGGCAATTAAATGTCATCCCCCTTTCCAGCTCCATATACGCATGAAGCCAGATTTCCTTCATATAATTAAACCAAAATAGTACACTGCAACAAATTGAAGGCCAAAGCAGATGTCAGAATCCAGCTTTCTTTTGTGAAGGCGGTCATTACTGAGATTTGCAAAAATTGTAAATAGTGCCATTCTACTGATTTATGTTTTTGTTCTGAAGATTTTTTTTATAAAATGTTAATTTTATTAACACAAGAGGTTTTTATTTTAGATAACTCAATATATATCTCTAAAATTTCTTAATATATATATATAAGCAAAATATAAACAAAACACATAAAACAAAAGCACTCTGAGTTTTCTCAATGACTTCCAAAACTGAAAAAAGGTCCTGAGAAGAAAAATTTTGAAGTCCCCTAGATTAGGTTATTCATTCTTTTCCAGCCTGAGAGCTTCTTGTCTGTGAAAATGCCCAGTCCCTGCCGTGTCCTCTGAAGGGTAAATGTGGTTAACCTGGACCTCGGTGTTGCCTTGACAACGTTGGGGAAACGAGTGTCTATGAGAAGGTGGTAAATGAGCCGGTCGAGCATCCAGAACGAAATTGTTTGGTTCAGACTAAGGGAACTGTCAGAGGAGGGGCATGGAGAAAGCAACTTCTCCTTCTGTTTATCGATTTATTTATTTATGTATTTATTTATTGTCTTGACCCACTGAACGAGGCCAGGGATCGAACCCACAACTTCATGGTTCCTAGTCCGGTTCGTTTCCACTGAGCCACGACGGGAACTCCCGCTTCTCCTCCAGCTCTGATATTTTCCATGACGTCATACTCTGAACAGCATATGTTCCACGAAATGCACCTATATTTTATTAGGAATTTTTTTCTTTTTTCTTTATTTTTGTATTGAGACACAGTTAATTTACAATGTTCCATTCGTTTTCAAGTGTACGGCCGTTACATGCACACACGTGCGTTCTCAGATTCTTTTCCATTACAGGCCCTTACAAAATACTGCGTAGAGTTCCCTGTGCCGACCTTGTGGTTTAGCTATTGTTGTGTGTCGTGGTGTGTGTGTTAAATCCCAAACTTCTAATTTATCTCTCCCCACCCCCACCCCCGCCACCGCCTTTGGTCACCATACGTTTATTTTCTGTGTCTGAAACTTTCTGCTGATCCAATCATTAGCTCAGTAATCTTATTGGAACTCACAGTGCTGGACCTGGTGATGGGAATGAGCTATCTACCGTAAAACTTTAAAAATGGCCTTGTTTGTCGGTTATTTTGACACTAGCCTGGGTTGCAGCACCGGACGAGGCAGGTTGGCAGCTGAAAAGGTGAGCTGTGGAGGCAGTTGGACCCTCGCGTATCTACAGGATTCTTAGCAAGGCTTCTATCCCATGAGTCTTTTGAAACGTCTGTAATACTGGGTTGTTAACTGTCATCTTTTTGTGCCCTAGAAGATGCTTTGTGTGAGCTTTTGACTCGAGTCCCCAAAACACCACACTAGGGTGACCCCGTGAGCCTCGTTCTGTGAATGGAAAGTAATCAGAGAATTAAGGAAAAGCTAAAACCACACAACGGCTACGCGGACTGACTAGCGTTTCTACCCAAGCTGTCCGATCCAGAAGCTTTGGATTATTTTTCCGGACATTGAACGCGTTCCAAGGGTCGCCTTTTAGAGTCCCTGGGATAACTGAATAAAGCACAGCTTGCGAAGTGCCCAGGGCGATGCCAGGTGCACAGTAGGTTCAGTCCCGGCCCCCCATGTCCTGCCTGTCCCCCTGGGTCACAGTACTTTGCAGAACTGTGTTGTTCCATCTGAGTAGGTCTAGTCACCTAGTACCCAAGGGAACAAGTTTGTAGTCAAACTTGTGGCTACCTACCAGCAGCTGAGCACAGCGCCCTTTCCAGCCTCACTGCAGGCACCGGCCACCCTCATTGATTTGTGTCGTTCAGGAGCCACCGCCTTTCCTTTCAGGTCCAATTTGAGACCTTTTGGTGTCATTTTCTGGGAATGGCAGCCTATATCTTGGGTCTGCTGCTGGCCGGCTCTCTGGCATTTCTGGGAGCCTCTTAAAGCTGCTGAGGAAGGAAGGCTGTCTGTCTCAGGGGCTGCTGTGGCACCTGGGGGCCTGCTGAGCAGGTGCCCTCCGTGCAAACAGGGGGGCCTGCTGCCTGGTCTCCAGCACCCACGCTAAGGGGCAGGGGTTGGGCTGTTGAAACCGTAAGGGTCTCCTGTCCATCGGACACTCTCTTGAGGCCTCCTGACCACTGCTGGCCTCCCCGGGTCCTGCTTCTCCCTCTCCTGGCTTGTTCTATATCCTGACTAAACAGAATCCCACTGATTTAGGCACCTGCAAGCCCCCTGCTGCTAGCACAGCCCCTGGAGCTGAGCTAAGGTCCAAGTAAGTGGCCCGTGTCTCCGGCTAAAACAGGCCTGCACACTCCATCCATTTTTGACAGGCCTCTCTCCTAATATTGACTTATTTTATTTTATTTTATTTTATTTTATTTTATTGTCTTTTTGCCTTTTCTAGGACCACTCCCTCGGCATATGGAGGTTCTCAGGCTAGGGGTCCAATCAGAGCTGTAGCTGCCAGCCTGCACCAGAGTCACAGCAATGCGGGATCCAAGCCACCACAGCTCACGGCAATGCCGGATTGTTAACCCACTGAGCAAGGCCAGGGATCGAACCTGCAACCTCATGGTTCCTAGTCGGATTCGTTAACCACTGCACCACAACGGGAACTCTCTAATATTGACTTTTAATTAAGGGGAATGTCCATCAAAATGAAAAGCATGCCTCGCTTAGTACGTTACCTCAGACTATGGGGAACACACCTCTGTTACTTCTTACGGCTCTTTGGGGACAGCTGGAGATTTAGTGTCATTCGCTTTCTTTAGAGAATTGAAACGGACATTAACCCAAAGGGAAGCATTCTGTACACGGCCTGGGTAAAAACTACGTCCATGTGCTTTGACCCGTATGTGCGCCACTTAAATTTCACCTGAAGATTCATTGCTAAGTGGGCAGCCAAATTTCCCTTTCATTTTTTTGTTTGTTCGTTTTCTGGGGAGAACTCCCTGCTGCATGTGGAGTCCCAGGCCAGGGATCAGATCGGAGCTGCAGTTACGACCTTCACCCCAGCTGCAGCACTGCCAGATCCTTAACCAGGGCCAGGGATCGAACCTGCGTCCCAGTGCTCCAGGGATGCTCTTGATCCTGTTGTGCCACAGCTGGAATTTCTCCCTTTTCTTACTTGGAATCGGATTTTCGAAATTTGGGGATCTTAGAGCTCCTGAGTGGCTTAGTGGTTAAGGATCTGGCATTGTGACTGCCGTGGCATGGTTTCAATCCCTGGCCCTGGAACTTCTGCATGCTGTGGGTACAGCTGAAGACAAAACAAAACAAAAGAAATTTGGGGCTCTCCAGAATTTTACTGGAGTTCATTTTAAAAATCCCACGGTAGGGAGTTCCCACTGAGGCTCAGCAGGTTTAGAACCTGACTGGTATCCACAACAAAGTGGGTTCGATCCCTGGCCTTGCTCAGCGGGTGAAGGATCCAGCATTGCCATGAGCTGTGGTGTAGGTCACAGGTGCAGCTTGGACCCAGCGTTGCTGTGGCTGTGGTGTAGGCTGGCAGCTGCAGCTCCAATCTGAACCCTAGCCTGGGAACCTCCATATGCTGCACCTGCGGCCCTAAAAGAAAAAAAAAATATGTTAATGATAATAATCCCATGGTAGGCACGTGGGGGTGGGGCAGGAGACATTACGAATGTTCTCGAGGGGAAACGTATGTAGGTGTTCAAAATGTTTAGGAAAGAGAGTCAGAGAAAGAGCCGCAGACGAATGAGAGGTGACCTTGACCGTGACCGCCCCTGGGCCTGTCAGTGTTTCCAGGGCGTCCCAACGCTGTGCCCAAGCCACCCTCTTCACAAGCCTCTGCTGCCCCTGCACCCAGCCCTGAAGCCCACCCCTCCGCGGTCTGTGGAGCTCCCAGAAGTCCTGCCTTGCAGGGCCTCTCTCTCCAGGCCAGAAGCACAGAGCCCCGTGCCCTCCAGCAAATACAGCCCTTGCATCCTGTTCCCACCAGAGGCTCTTCTGCCGTTTTCCTGGCCAGGGACTTTAGGTTTGTTTAACCTCAGCTCCTAGGATGCAGCAGAGTTCCAGACAGTCAGTGTCTGGCCTGCTCACCTCTCCCGCTTCCTTTGGCGCTGGCATCTTTTGATCTGTAGCCTTTTGAGTCCAGTGGACATGAAATTCCCGTCCCGGAGGGGCCCTTCTCTCTGTTCAGCTCGGCCTCTCGGCCGCTAGCTCTGTGATATCCCACAAGACAGGTGGAAGGAGGCAGAACAGACAAAGGGGGGCTCGGGATGTGCGGGAAAGGCCTCCAGGTGAAACATCAGGGCCAGACGACCCCCCACTCCCCTCCACCAAAGACAAGACACGGCTTATGCCACAGCCAGGGCTGCCAGCCCCCCTCCAGGCCATGCAGGGAGGCCAGCACTTCCCTCCCCCGTTATCATGCCTCCGGCTTTCCGGGTGTCAGGTGGCTGCTCCCCATGCTCGGGGCAGCGCACTTTCTGCATGAAGCAAAATCCAGTCTTAGCGGTGGCTAATCATCCGTGTAACCGTGCACCTCATTAGGGAAGATTCCAGAAAGAAGAGCGAGCCGATAATTGCCTTCCCCTTTTGGGGAGTATTTGATTACCTCTATTTTTATTAAGAAGCAGCATATTAAACTACAGTTTGAACATAAAGATAAACTTTGGTTGTTTTTTTCATGTATAAGAGACGGAGGGAAGGACATGGTTCTTGGGAGTGATTTTTTTTTTTTTAAAGGTTTCGTTAATTGGGAACGTATTGCTTTCAAGTGTACAGCAAAGCGATTCAGTTTTACACACACACATGCATATATGTATTTGTATATGGATATATGTGTGTGTTCTTGTCATGTTATTTTCCACGGTAGGTTATTGCAGGGTTTCAAGTATAGTTCCCTGTGCGCCACAGGAGGTCCTTGCTCGTTTACCCATTTTATGTGTAAGAGTGTGGATGGGTTAATCCCAAACTCCTAATTTCTCTCTCCACCTCTCCTCCTATCCCCTTTGGTAACCCTACGTTTGTTTTCTGTTTCTTCGAGTCTATTAGACAGATTCTTCTTGAGATGTAGCCAAGACAGTACGGTCAGATTGGCACCAGGAGAAAGAAAGCAGCGCTAACACTTAGAACACCTGCACTCCCCATGGATCAGGGCAGGTGACCGTCTATACATGCCTGTCCCTGCCTTTGCTGCTTCTTTCAGAAAGCAGGGACGCTGGCTTTCGAGAGGGTCTGGTTAAGCGTGTGCAGTGCCACTCGCGGAGGGCGCAGCCGCACAGGCGCGGGCCCCCTCACTGATGCCCAGAAGCCTGAGAAGTCAGGGTTCTCAGCAGGCAGCACACAGGCTGCTCTTGTCATCTCCCGGGACCTTTCCGTGCTAGGAGCCTGCAGCCCTGGCTCCATCCCTGTCCTGTCTCCAGAGTTCGTCCCTGTGGGATGGTTCCTAAGTTCTGATCAGCATTTTCATGGGATTCCGTCACTCCTGTGTCACAGCCCTCGCCGCCAGCCCTGGCTTCACCAGCAAGATGATCCGCGCAAGCAGGCAGCCCGTCTGCCCGTGGCACATGTGCAGAAGCCCTTGCCAGTGGGAGTTGGTCTAGTGTGCAGGCCAGCTGCTCTAGCAGTGGGGGCCGGTCCGCTCAGCCCGTGACCATCTGCACGGCCACGGACAACTCCAGCCTGCGCCTAAGCGGGGGGGCCTTGACCCCTTGGCACCCACAAGCGTTGGGCCCTGGGTTGTAGTATTTCCTGAGCTGGGATTCTACTATACACTTAGAAAGAGGAGCTGATTTTTTAATAAGTTAAAATGGAGACTTGCAAGATAAGATTTTTTTTTTTCTTATCCTCGGATACTAGTTACCAAAATGCGTGGGTCTGTGTTGATTTTTAACGTAGCTTCGTTGTAAAAGCATCTCAGTGCCTACCTGTCCGCTGGATGCTAAACGTGGCTCTGGGAAACAATGAGTATAATTTTAAAGCTATTTCGTTCCAGAGTCACTGCTTTTCGTGTATTTCATTACAAAGCGTTAGGAATGTTTTTTTTAAATTAAAACGGAACCTCCTGTGGGAATGCATGGCCTTCATTTCCATCAGCGTTTTGTGCTCTAGTCTATTCCCACACCCCTCAGCCCCACGCCTGGCAAACCTGATCATCGGAGGGTCGTGGTCAAAGACCAAAAAAGACCAGTGTCCCCACTTGGGTTCCTTTGACTGACCCCCCCCCCCCGCACACACACACACACACACCTGCCCCAGGTGTTGATGCCCAAGTCAAGCAGCTGTGTCCCCAGAAATAGATCTCAGAGGACACACTCTGCTGTGGTTCTCACGCAGGTACCTCTGCTGACTTCTCTTCTTAAAGGTGTATCACTTTGGACCTTTCTGCCCTGAGCCATTGGTTTGAAGAATTGTCACACTGTAACGAAATTAATTGCTCCTTCTTAATAAAAGTTAGCACTTCTAAGAATGGTCAAGCCGGTGAAGGGCTCAGTCTGTGATCACGGCCCTGCCTCCTGGCCAGCTCACGGCTCCTGTCCACTCTCTCCACCACAAAGAGGTCTGAACTCTGAACAAAACTCTTAGGAATCTTGCCGCTTCTCCGGTAGCTCTGGTACTTGAGGTTGTCAGACTTTGCTGGTGCCTAGCAGGTATCTGTCTAGACCAGAACAGGCTTGGCTTGGAGATATAAGAAGAGAGTTTCCAGGATAAATTATTGTTGATTTGGGCTCCCCCCCCCCCCCCGCGCCAGTGTTAAGGATGTTATCTTAGACATACAGACCGGGAGTTCCCATCATGGCTCAGTGGGCTAAGAACCCAACTAGTATCCATGAGAACGCAGGTTTGATCCCTGGCCCCACTCAGTGGGTTAAGGATCTGGCATTGCTGTGGCTGTGGTGTAGGCTGACAGCTGCAGCTCCCATTCGCCCCGTCGCCTGGGAACTTCCATATGCCATGGGTGCGACCCTAAAAAGAAAAAGAAAAAGAAAAAAGGAAACACCTAACTCAGAACACTTGGAGGGACAGTTTCCACACTCTAAAAAATTCGAAGTTACTTTCATCTCCTGTTGGATCAGAGGCCCTCCCTCAAGAATTTGCTCATCGCCTTGTTTTCATAAGCAGCTTGGGGAAAACTCGGGAGCAGTGGAAACCGAACTAGAATTATACCCTGGGTTGTCACTGATAGGAGCAGACCACCGTGCCCAGTCCCGCCTGCCAGGAGGGTGGCGCTTACACCTGTTCCCTCACAGGAAAAGTGGCCACAACAGGAAAACATGGGGCTGTGATGGTGCCGTGGGTTTGGAGCGGTTGTGATGGGACCGATTCATCCAAATGAGTGCCTCCGCCTTCCCAGGGGCGCCTCCCAAGTAAGAGGCACCTCCTGCTACGGGCGCTCTTGCTCCGCGTGTACTCGGAAGTGTTTGAACGTCTTCAGCGCGGTTTTTGAAAATGGTTAATGACATTAAATCACAGCCCTTTGGCGTTCCCGTCGTGGCTCAGTGGTTAACGAACCTAAGATCCGTGAGGAGGCGGGTTCCATCCCTGGCCCCCCTCCGTGGGTTAAGGAGCCAGCATTGCTGTGAGCTGCGGTGTAGGTCGCAGAGGTGGCTTGGATCCTGCGTTGCCCCGGCTGTGGCGTAGGCCAGCAGCTGTAGCTCCGATTGGACCCCTAGCCTGGGAACTTCTCAATGCTGCAGGTGCAGCCCTAAAAAGACAAAAAAAAAAAAAAAAAGAAAGAAAAAATCACAGCCCTTTAAGGAGAGATGTGTGTGCCTCTGTATCTGTGTCTAGTGTGTGTGTGTGTGTGTGTGTGTGTGTGTGTAGTGTGCATATTTGGTGTACATGAGTGTGGTGTTTGTGTATGCGCGTGCTTGTGGTGTGTGCGTGTGTCTGTGTGATGTATGTGTCTGTACGTGTGTGTTTGTGGAGATCTAATCATTTGGGAGCACGTATGGCGAACACCACCGTTACTCAATCTAGATTGTTCTGTGTGGAGTTAAAAAATGATTGTCAAGTTGTGTGTTCCATTTTCTTTGTGGTCCCCGAACTGACCCGGTTGGGGATGTCCCGGGGCCCCCCTCAGGGGCAGGATCGTGGGGTGAGAATCCGCTTTCCGAGGTGGCGGCTTGGAAAGACCTCACTTACGGGGACAGACACACAAATACAGCAGCATTTACAGCAGCGCGCCGTGCATGTGTGTGGATTTTAACAACCTGTGTCATATTAACGTGAGCCTCTCTTGCCGTGGCACCGATGATAACTGTGTTTAGGATGCAGAGTCTCATTAGTTTGATTTTTTTTTTTTGAATACAGAACATTTATTACAGCAAGATATAAAACAAATATAGTTTGAGATGTTCATAATGTTCATTAGTTTGATTTTTGAATCCGGATAAACTCCTAGGAGACGATACGGAGCTCGGGGAAGGCACTGAGTGAAACGTGGCGGGGGGTTGGGGGCCGGGGGCGCGTTGCTGGTTCAGGGGTCTTGCTTGTTGGCAGTACCTGTCATTTGTTGTAACTCTTCGACCATTTGTCCTCAGGTGATTTTAGCTTTAAATAAAGAACATACATGCACTAAGTTTTGGGGGAAAAAAATAATTCGCAAACCCGGGAAAAGATCCCGTTTTTTTCCTATGGAGATAATAAGCATAGGAGACCATTGTTTGGAGTAAGGATGCTTTTGTCCGATTCACAGCTTAGAACAGTTTCTAGCTCTCAGTGGAGGCTAAGGAGAGTCAGCAGGATATTTTGAAAGAAAAGTTACACGTCGCCTAAAGAAAAGGAAAATAATTGTTTATCCGCCATCACTGCGTTTAATGGGGCAGCAGCAGGAGAAGTCACGTGGAAACCCAGGCGGGTGTAGCTGGCCTGTCATTTTACTGGAAGCAACACGGTGATCATGATAGTGGGGTTTCTGGGGTTTTTTAAAGGTTCCAACACAGAGCTCTTGAGGGTTAGACTAAATGCAAACGTAGTTTGTAAATCTATTCTTTTGAGCTTCACAGACGTGAGCTCAGGAAGTGAATCTTTCTGCAGAAGCATCTCTTAAAACCACCCCACCTTGGAGTTCCCTTCATGGCGCAGTGGTTCACGAATCCGACTAGGAACCATGAGGTTGCGGGTTCGGTCCCTGGCCTTGCTCAGTGGGTTAAGGATCTGGCGTTGCTGTGAGCTGTGGTGTAGGTTGCAGACGCGGCTCGGATCCCACGTTGCTGTGGCTTTGGAGTAGGCTGGTGGCTACAGCTCCGATTCGACCCCTAGCCTGGGAACCTCCATATGCTGCGGGAGCAGCCCTAGAAATGGCAAAGGGACCAAAAAAAAAAAAAAAAACCACCCCACCTCTGAGGCTGAGATCCAGGCCTGCTGGTGGCAGGAGCACCGGAGGGCCACGGCTTTGGGGACAGCAGGGCCTGGCTGCAGCTGCTGTCCACCTACACGGCAGCCTTAGACGGTCACATCCCGCTGAGTCTCGGTTCCTTTATTCAGGAAAGTGCCACCACGGCAGGGCTGCTGGGGGGACCGGGCAGGATGTGGCCGTGGTCTCATATAGTTGTTCAGTAAACCATGGCCGTGACTCCACCTATTAATGAGTTAGTTATGCATTCATTTTACCTTGGGATTTAATTAATAATGGTAATGAGTGGGCTGGTTACCACTCCAACAATAACACATTTGCAGGCCAAAAATCCTTCTTAGGAAAGGTGTCGACACTTTTTCAGCTCCTTCCATCCCCTGGTTTCAGGAAGGCAACGAAGGAGCCCACCAGAGTTGATACCTGGGCCAAGCCCTGTTTTAAGCCCTTTGTTGGCAATAAGATGAAACCCTCCCGGCCACCCCAGAGGTGTGGACCAGTGTCCCCTCATCTCTGCAGGTGGGGAAGCTGAGGCAGTTAAGCAACTTGACTCAGTGAGGAGGTGGCAGAGGTGTAACTATCCCATACTAAGCATATAGTTTTTTAAAATGCGTATTCTTTATCGACGTATAGTCCATATACAGTGTTGTGCTAGTTTCTGCTGTGCGGTGAAGTGACTCAGGTATGCAAATATCTGCTTTTTTGCATATTCTTTTCCATGCTGGTTGATCACAAGATATTGCATGTAGTTACCAGTGCTGTACACCAGCATCTTGATTTGCATCCCTCCAACATATAATGGTTTGCGTCTACTAACTGCAAACTCCCAGTCCGTCCCATCCCCTCCCCCTCGGCAGCCACGTGTCTGTTCTCCATGTCTGTGAATCTGTTTCTGTTTCACGGATAGGTTCCTTGGAGCCATATTTTAGATTCCACATAGAAGTGATATTATGTGGTATTTGTCTTTCACTGTTTGATTTTGTGTGATCATCTCCAAGTCCACCCATGTTGCTGCAAATGGCATGATTTCATTCTTTTTTATGGCCGAGTAGTATTCCATTGTATATATGTACCACACCTTCCTCCCCTCCTCCCCTCCCCTCCCCTCCCTCCCTCCCTCCTTTCTTTCTTTCCTTCTTTCTTTTTTTCTTTCCTTCTTTCTTTCTTTCTTTCTTTCTTTCTTTCTTTCTTTCTTTCTTTCTTTCTTCTTTCCTTCCTTCCTTCCTTCCTCCTTCCTTCCTCCTTCCTTCCTTCCTTCCTTCCTTCCTTCCTTCCTTCCTTCTTTCTTCTTCCTTCCTTCCTTTCTTCCTTTCTTTCTTTCTTCGCAACCCCACTGCATATGGAGTTCCTGGGCCAGGGATCAGATCTGAGCCACAGTGCCAGGAATGCTGGATCCTTAACCCACTGTGCCAGGTCAGGGGTTGAACCTGTGTCCCAGTGCTCCCAAGACACCCTAATCCTGTTGAACCACAGCAAAAACCCCTCCCATCTTCTGTATCCATTCCTCGGTTGACGAATAGCTAGGCTGTTTCCATGTCTTGGTTATTGTGAATAGTGTTGCTTTGAACATAGGGGTGCAGGTATCTTTTTGAATTGTAATTTTATCAAGAATATAGTTTCCTGAGTTCTTGGTACGGCACAGTGGGTTAAGGATCTGGGGGTGCTGCAGCTTCGGTGTAGGGCACAGCTACAGCTGGAATTTGATTCCTAACCTAGGAGCTTCCATATGTTGCCAGTGCAGGAAAGAGAAAGAGAGAGAGAGAGGGAGAGAGAGAGAGAAGGAATGTAGTTCTAAGTGCCAGCACTTATACTGTAAGTAAGATGCTGCCTCTGGTGCCAGGACTGGCATGGGTCAGCACCCCCACCCCCACTGCGGGGTCTCTTCTTCTGTGGGAATTGTGTTCAGAAGCATTCACACATCACTCTTGGATCTCTTATCGTCACTGTCATACCTGAGTGATGGATCTGAACAGTGCTATACAATGAAACACACGCATTGCTCTTTGTAAATCTACAACACTCATGACTCATTTCTTAAACATCAAAGTAGCCACAAAATGCCAAGATTCCCCACCACTGTGCATCTAGGAGAAGGCACTAGGTGATCTGGGATACCATGCTAAGTGGTGTTGCAGATGCATTTCGTGTCTGGGGTTAAGATCTCTGGGATGAATGGGCAATTTGGGTAGGATCTGATTTGAAATTGGCCGCGCATGTGGATTTTAGCCTCAGAGCACGTTGCTATCAGTGGCCCCTTTTTCACAGTCATACGACATCCTGAGGAATTGGAAATTTCTCCGCTGCAACAGCTGGCATCCTGCTACCTGCGAAAAATGTGAATCACCCCCCGGCTGCCTGAAAAGACCATCTCTCAAATCCTCGGTGTCAGGCTCAATAAAGACAAAGTGGTGTGGGGTTCGGAGTCACATACTGGTTTGGGATGTGGGTCCTGGTGACTTTATCTCAGTGACTTAACCTCACGCCTCGGTTCCTTTGCTGTCCAAGCCGGAGTCAGCCCACCTGAGGGCACCCTCATGGAGATTCTGTGTAATAGGGGTGTCAGCAAGGGCCCAGGACAGGGAAGGGTGTATTCTAAGCCAGGAGGTGACTTCCTGGTCCCTCCGTATCCCACTCTGAGTGCCCCCCCTCCCCGGCAGGGGTCGCTCTGTCGCTTGCACGTGACAGTGATCCTTGGCCGGGTCGTGTTCCTCACTTGTTGGGTCCACTATCTAACTGAAGGTTTTCTGAGTGGTCTCCCACCTGGCACAGGTGTCCCCGGGAGTCCACAGAAAAGCCTTCCTCAAACAGGACATGGGCAAGAAGGCAGAGGCGGCCACCCCTCAAGCATCGGTTTGCATCCTTGGAGGGTAATTCTTCTCCGTTCTCCTCCTGGGCCTTTCCTTCCTGCTCTTCACACCCCGAGGATGAAGCTGTGCCCTGTGAGATGTGCACCCCTCACCTTGGGCACAGCTCCAGCTTTAAGCTCCCAACAGACTGGAGCGGAGTTCCCGTGTGGCTCAGTGAGTTAAGGATCTGGCGTTGACACTGCAGCTGCTTGGGTCACTGATGGGGTACGGGTTTGATCCCTGGCTTGGGCATGTCCAAGGGCAGTGGGCACAGCCGAAAAAAGAGAAAGCAAGACAGAGGGGAAAAAATGGACTGGGCTGAGCAGCCCGCATGTTGCAGAGGAAGCCTGGCCAAGGCCTTCTCTTAGGGGCTGTTGCCTTGGGGTGGTTATCAATCGTAGGCTTAATGGAAAGAATCCACACATAGTGGCTTGTTTATGGTAGCTTGGCATCAAAATGAAGGCCATTGTCCCAGCCTTTCAGGAGAAAGAAACACAAAACAAGCAAAAAACTCGAAAGTGTGTTTGGATAAATAACCATTCAGCAGTTTCTAGGGGGGTCGGAAGCAGCCGTAATGGGTCCATATGCACCTGGAGGTTAAACTAGAGGTGGTGACTCTGGAGCTACACCCAGACGTCAGGATTTCCCAGCACATTCTGCTGAGGCCAGAGTCGGGCCACATCTGACGTCTCGCTGTGGTCTCCCAGGCAGTACCTGAGGCCAGTATCCGAAGGGTCACAACACCCCCATCCTGGCTCCAGTTCCCGCCTCGTCAGGAAGCAGGCAGCGATGTTCCCCAGCGCCCTCCGTGAACTGGGACCGGCTCCTTTCCGCCTGCCCTGCTGTCCCCACGAACGTGATCTGCGCAGCTTCTGCTTGCTAGAGTCCCTCTTGCATGGCCCTGGACCATTTATCTGGGAGGAGTGCACTTGACAAGAGATGCTGGCTTTGGAGTTCCCACTGTGGCGCAAGAGGATCGGCAATATCTTGGGAGCCCTGGGATGCAGGTTCGATCCTTGGCCCGGCACAGTTGGTAAAGGATCCGGCATTGCCGCAGCTGCAGCTTGGGTTGAAACTATGGCTTGGATTTGAACCCTGGTCTGGGAACTCCATATACTGCAGGGCGCCCAAAAAAGAGAGAGAGAGAGAGAGAGAGAGAGAGAGAGAGCTGCTGGCTTTGAATCCTGGACACGACACAGCTGAGTAAATGGAAGCAAAAGGTTGCAACTTTCTCTGTGAAGGTTTACCCATCTGTAAGATGAGGCTTCAAATCGTCTTCTTCATGGGGTTTTTTGAAGGATAATTAATTGAGTTAATGCGCAAGAGCTATAAGAATGCTGAGAAGTTGGTGTTGTGAGTGAGGGTTTGTCATCGTCATCAAAAATATCACCATCGTGGAGTTCCCGTCGTGTGCAGTGGTTAACGAACCTGACTAGGAACCATGAGAACGCAGGTTCGATCCCTGGCCTCGCTCACTGGCGTAAGGACCTGGCGTTGTCATGAGCTGTGGTGTGGATCGCAGGCGCAGCTCGGATCCAGCCTTGCTGTGGCTCTGGTGTAGGCTGGCGGCTACAGCTCTGATTGGACCCTAGCCTGGGAACCTCCATATGCCGTGGGTGCCGCCCTAGAAAGACCCCCCCCCCAAAAAAAAAACACCATTCTCACCAACAGGAACATAACGAGTGCTTATAAAGCAATGTGCAAAGCCCCGTGGGGTAATGACGGTAGGCTGGATATGGCTCTTTTCTTCAAGGAACTTACTCTCCATTCGAGGCAATCCATGATAATAATAATGTAAAGCACCAATAGTGCTCATTATGATGCGTAGATAGCACAAACTACTGTGGGAATTCCAGAAGCAGAGGATGCCCGGGAAGCAGCTGAGAGGCAGGCGGCAGCATCCTCCGTGGTCCTTATCTCTTTCGAGATGGAAGCTCAGATGATGAGGTAGGACTCAGCGTGAGCGCCCCGCGACCCCAGGTGAACGGGAGCCTGATGAGAAGGCGTCAGCCTGCCACCCGCACCGGGTGAACTGGGTACTGTACCGTCCTGGGGGCGTTTTTACTGGCTTGTGATTCTGACAGCACGAGGACGAGGCAAGAGGTGCTTCGGGACCCAGCTCCTTCCAGTCCTCTCTGCAGATGCATGAAGACAGCGGTCGTCGAATTCAGAAATAGCGTATTGTGTTATAGAGAGCTTTTCTGCATTTCATGTATTTTCCCAACATGGCCTCGTTTGATGCTCAAGACATTCACCTTAGTTACACAAGGCACATGTCATTTGCCCCGTTTGACAAGTGGGGACTGAGTCCCAAGAAGATACCTGACTGTGGTCATGAGAGAGTGGGGGAGTGAGTCCCGGCACCCCTTCTGGTCAGCTCGTGGTCTGTGGGGCTGAGAGCTGCCTGTGGTGGGTGGTCTTAGCCCATTTATAGACCCCTGAGGTCATTGTCACTGGCTTCTGCCAGGACAAGGAGATGATTTGCAAATAACAGAAGTGGACACGTCGTGTAAATTTCAACCACTTAATTGTATTTCTGAAATAAGAATAACTAATGTACCCCAACGTATTGCAAACAGGGACTTGCACCCTGAGTACACAGTAGGCAGATAATGAGTACGCCGTGCTCATTGCAGCACTGTTTGCAGGAGCCAAAAGGTGGAACAACTCGCGTGTCCATCCGTTGTTGAGTGGATGAATAAAATGTGGTATATACACGCAATGGAACGTCCCTCAGACATAAAGAAAGAGTGAAGTTCTGATATAGTCTACAGCATGGAGAAGCTTGAAAAAATTACACTAAGTGAAATAGGCCAGACAGAAAGGACACTCTGTGATTCCACGTATGTGAAATATTTAGAATAGGCAAATTCATGGAGAGAGAAAGTAGTAGTTACCATAGGCTATGGGGAGAGAAAGAGGGACTTACCGCCTAACGGTTACAGAGTTTCACTTTAGAGTGATGAAAAGCTTTTGGATATAGGTACTAGGGATGGTTGCACAACCTTGGAGTGTATTTACTGCCACTGAATATAGACTTAAAACTGGTTAAACTGGCAAACGATATATACACACACACACACACACACACATACATATATACATGATTTATTTCAAACAACTTTGTTGCAAATGCCAGAAGGGTTTTCACCTTTCTCGAGGAGAAGCAGTCCAAAGCCGGACCTATTCCAGATCTCACTGTTCCTGTCCTCAGAAGAAAAGACACATCCATCTCAGGCCCCCTTATTGGCGGGAACGGGTGGCCGTTGTAAAGATAAGAGATGCTCCTGCTGCCACATTTACAGCTTTACCTGCATCGTGAGACAGGCAGTGCCCATTGTCCAGGACCCCTGAGCTCTTCTTGTAACTGTGCAGCTCCTCTCTTGCCTCGTGACTCTGACTTGGAATGTGGACGAGGCTTTTGTCCTTTTTGTAGGTTATATGACAATTGCCAACGTGAATAGAATAAAATAGGAAAAAAAAGTGTGTATGTGTATAATATATACATATGTATGCAGGCAGATCCTCATTTATTGCGCTTTGCTTTACTGTGCTTCACAAATACTGAATTTTTTTTTCACATTGAAGGCTTGTGGCAACCTTGCCTCAAGCAAGTCTATTGGTGCCATTTTTCCAACAGCATTTTCTCACTGAGATTTATCACATTTTGGAAAATCTCATCATATTTCAAATTCTCCTCCAACAAAAAGATTTCAACTCACTGCAGGCTCAGATGATGGTTAGCTTAAATCAATAAAATCAGAAATGAAAAAGGAGAGGTTACAACTGACACCACAGAAATACACGAAGATTATGAGCGACTACTATGGACAACTATACGCCAATAAAATGGACAACCTAGAAGAAATGGACACATTCTTAGAAATGTACAAGCTTCCATTCTTAGAAATGAACAAGAAAGAAATAGAAAATATGAACAGACCAATTACCAGTGATGAAGTTGAATCAATAGTTTTAAAATTCCCAACAAACAAAGGAAGAGAACCAGCTGATGTCACAGATGGATTCTACCAAACACTTAGAAAAGAGTTAAGACCATCGTCCTCTAACTATTCCAAAAAATTGCAGAGGAAGGAGCACTTCTGAATTCCCTTTCTGCAGCCGGCATCACCCTGGCACCAAAAGCAGACAAAGATACCACAAAAAAAAGAGAATTACAGGCCAATATCACTGATAAACATAGATGCAAAGTTCCTCAACAAAATATGAACAAACCAAATTCAACAGTACGTTAAAAGGAGCATACACCATGAACAAGTGGGATTTGTCCAGAGATGCAAGGCTTTTTCAACATCTGCAAATCAATCCGTGTGATACATCACATGAACAAATTGAAGGGTAAAAACTTTATAATCATCTCAATAGATGCTGAAAAGCTTTTGACAAAGTTCTACATCCATTTAAGACAAAAAAAAAACAAAAACAAAAAACCACTCTCCAGGAGTTCTCGTTTGGTGCAGTGGAAACGAATCCTACTAGTATCTATGAGGATGAGGGTTCGATCCCTGACCTCTCTCAGTGGGTTAAGGATCTGGTGTTGCCATGAGCTGTGGTGTAGATAGCAGATGTGGCTGAGATCTGGCATTGCTGTGGCTATGGCATAGGCCAGCGGCTGCAGCTCCAATTCCACCCCTAGCCTGGGAACCTCCACCTGCTGAGCATGCAGCCCTAAAAAGACTTAAAAACTCTCCAGAACGTGGGCATAGAGGGAACCTACCTCAACATAATAAAGGCCATATATCATATATCACAGCGAACACCCTTCTCAATAGTGAAAACTTGAAAGCCTTTCCCCTAAGATCAGGAGCAAGACGAGGATACACATTCTCGCCACTTTTATTCAACATAGTATTGGAAGTCCTAGCCACAGCAATCAGACAAGAAAAAGATGCAGAAGAAATCCAAGTGGGAAAGGGAGATGTAAGAGTCACCATTTGCAGGTGAAGAGTCTATAGACACCACTAGGAAATCAGTAATAAAGTATTTTTAAATTAAGGTATATGTATCTTGTTTACCTAGACATAATGCTATGGCACACTTAATAGACTACAGTGGCGTGTAAACATAACCTTTATATGTACTGGGAAACCAGAAATGTCATGTGACTTACTTTACTGTAATATTCATATTGCGGTGGTCTGGCACCAAACCCACAATGTCTCTGAGGTATGCGTGCGTGTGTGTGCGTGTGTGTGTGTGTGTGTGTGTGTGTGTGTGTGTACTGCGAGTTTAAAAAGATAGCTATAGTAACTTTTGGGGGGAAAATGTTTTTAAAAAGTGAAGAAATGGCCACATAACGACTATCATCATTTTTGAGATGCGTGTTACATTCTGATGTTTTCCATGAGAAGTTATTAATATCACAAGGCAGAGGGGACCTTCGTTTTACTTCATGGCTGATGATGACGGCTGTGCATTTATGAAGTATACACAGGACACAGATGTGTGTAGAGTATTGAGAAGACAAAGTCTGTAAAGAGATAACCATTGAACTTTTTGCAAGAAAACTCTAGCACATTTTTCATTCTGAGGAATTGACTGGTGATGGGAAAGACGAGGGGTCTGCCTACCGTTGTAACCTCGCTTATCCTTCACTTCTCAAGAACCATTTATCATCTGTTTTTCCCTGCCATGCTAAAACATATGTCAAAGAAAATATAGCTACTTCCTCAATTTTTTTTTTTGCTTTTTTTAGGGCCACACCCGTGGCATATGGAGGTTCCCAGGCTAGGGGTCGAATCAGAGCTATAGCTGCCGGCTTACACCACAGCCACAGCAACATGATATGGAAGCCACATCTGTGACCTACAGCACAGCTCAGAGCAACACCAGATCCCTGACCCATTGAGCGAGGCCAGGGACGGAACCCACATCCGCATGGATACGAATCAGCTTCGTTTCCACTGCGCCACAACAGGAACTCCCCCGTATTATTTTTTTAAATCCCTATTCCTTTGATCAGTATGCCATATATTTCATCGTGTGTAGCTGCAGACTGG
Source organism: Phacochoerus africanus (assembly GCF_016906955.1). NCBI lineage: Eukaryota > Metazoa > Chordata > Mammalia > Artiodactyla > Suidae > Phacochoerus > Phacochoerus africanus. Next base: position 3,648,358 of record NC_062559.1, on the reverse strand, counting down.
AAAAGAATAGGTTGAATGTTCCAAAATTGTGGAAATGAAAAGATGTCCTAGGTTTTCCAGGGCAGGCAGAGGAGTCACTGAGATGGGGGGGGGGGGTTGTCCAGTGATGAGGAAAAGAGGAAGTGGCCCCCAGGTCCAGGGGTCTGGCCAGCCTCCAGCCTTATGAACAGCCTCGGGCGACTTCCTCATCCTTGCACCGGGAAGCAGCCATGAGTAAAAGGATTTGTGATGTGGGCTGCATGTTTAGGACAGACTCTGAGCCCTGGGGTCTTTGGGGCCATGCAGGGCACAGGTGCCTCGGACTCTTATGGAGCACAGACCAGACAGTGACAGGGAGCTCCCTTGGGCAGCATGAGGGCCGTTCATCCATCTGATGGCTTCGCAAGGAGATGGCCTTCATCTGTCAGGTGACGTTGAAAAGCACATTTTCTTCCAGCAATTATCAACAAGACCTGAATTTCAAAGCACGTCTCCTCAGATGTCCAGAGTCAGTGGCCAGCTGACCTTCAAGCCCAGACCTCGCGTGGCAGGGTCACCGAAGGCCATCTGTGCCTTCCTGGTGGAGCTTCACAGTGGCCTTGGGGACCGTCCAGCCACAGTGTCCATCTCTGATGCTCTCTGCCCTCCCGGAAGCCACTTTCGCAGTGTTCATCCCTGACGGCTGGGGTGCTTGTCTTAGGTTTGGACAAATCCCGCTTAGTGCAGAAAATCTCCCATGTTAACCGTTTAGGTCACCTGGTTTAGGTAAATGGCGTGTTGTCATGCAGCTGGACAAGCTCTTGAGTGCCTGTCCTCTGCCATTAGCATCTGGGTCAAGAATTCCGTCCTCAAGAGAAGAGCAGAGCATACGCAGAGAAGCCGAGGAGCCGGGAGCTGCACCAGCAGAGGGACGGGGTGTACCGGCTGCTTCCGACCGCGTCCATCTGCGTGGCTGGCTCAGGCCGGCGGCTTGGCCACGCTTCTGGAACCAGCAGTGTGCCAGGGCCAGCAGAAGGGGCTCTTGTCCCTCTGCCACCTCCCCTGATCGAACAGCAGCTCCTGGTGGAAAAGCAAGATCAGCTGTGAACGGGGAGGCGGGTTGAGCCCCGCCATCCGCAGGGAAGGTTGTCCGGAGATGTTCCTGCTGGTTTTGTCCCGGAATGACTGAGGATGTGCAAGGGTAGGATCCGTCTCGAAGGTGTTGGAATAGTTGCGGAGGACTTGGCACCACTGCAGTGGAGACGTCCTTCTACAGAACGTGAGTCTGGTACCAATGAGGCGGAGCCACCACCACGCAGAGGAGGGTGACACGTCTTCCACCGACACCTGGCCACTGTGCATCCAAGACCTGGTCCTCCTCCCAGCCACCTGCCTCTGGAGCCCAGGATCTCCGGAGCCTTGAGGACCTTCCTCTGAGTCCGAGACCTTGCTTATCGAGGGGCATGGTTCCTACATCCCTCACTGTGCAGCGCAGCCCCGCAGCTGAGCTCTGCCGTGTCAACACTCCACCCGGGAGGTGAGGGAGAAGGGAGGGCGAGCAGGGCACAAGAGGCTGGAAGCACAACTTAGGAGGCGGGACCAGTGTGCTGGGGCCGCCCATGCTCTGCTGCGGACTCGCTGGGGGACCTCAGAGCAGAATGCCACCTCCCTTGCACCTGCCCTCTTCAACGACTATTCCTCTCCAGGGGGGAGAGTTTATGCCTCGCCCTCTTTCAGCAGGTTCGAGTAGCGATGACATCATATGTATAGACGTATTACATGTTCTGTACTGGAGGCCAAAGAAAGCAGTCTCATCTAGAGGATGAACGCTTTCCAGGTTTTGCTCCCTGCAAGTGGCAGGGAAAAGAAAGCCTCCATAACAGAGTGTGTTTCTGCAATTACTTACTGTGCACCTACTGTATGGCAGGCAAGGTTTGAAACACTTGTGTTAGCAAGCAAAGATTTCAAATCCCTGTCCTTTTGGAGTTGGACGTGCGAAGAAATCGGGCTGCACGTAGAATGAAATGATGATGATATGCAGACCATGAAAATCATGCGCCAGAGAGTGACACAAATACAAGTTTCAGGAAGGGTTGATTTTTAAAATTAGTGTCGTGTTCCCAGGCTCTGCCGCTCTGATTGACAAGCTGTTGTCTCTCTCTCTCTGCTTGGAAAATTCAGTGAATGGGGTGTCAGGAGTGCAGACCCGTTTGAAGAGGGAGGCTCGCGGAGTGACAGGAGGTGGCATCTCTGGGAAGATACGGGAGCTGATGAAAGAAAGAAAAAAACATCTTGAGGGATCGTGAATCTGGGTGAAGGGGAGGTGATGGAGAAAGGGGTTGCAAGAAGAATATACTAGTGGGAGTTCCCGTCATGGCACGGCAGAAACGAATCCGACTAGTATCCATGAGAATGTGGGTTCGATCCCTGGCCTTGCTCAGTGGGTTAAGGATCCGTGAGCTCTAGTGTAGGTCACGGACGCGGCTCAGATTGTGTGTGGCTGTGACTGTGGCATAGGCCAGCAGCTGTAGCTCGGATTGGACCCCTAGCCTGGGAACTTCCATATGCCATGGGCGTGGCCCTAAAAAAAAGAAAAAAAGAACCCAACATAGGGTCCCAGAGGTCTCAGTGGGTGAAGGATCCTTCATTGCAGCAAGTTGCAGTGTAGGCTGAACATGCGGTTCAGATCCCGTGTTCTCATGACTGTGGCATAGGCTTCAGCTGCAGTTCCAATTGGACCCCTAGCCTGGGAATTTCCATGTGCTGCAGGTGCGTCCCTAAAAAGAGAAAAAAAAAGAATATGCAGGTGATTTTAGAATGGCGAAGCAGTGAGGTCCTCCTGTACAGCCCAGGGAACTGTGTCCCGTCTCTGCGGACGGACCACGGTGGAAGGTAGTAAAGAAAGAGAATGTACATAATTGTCACTTTGCTGTGCAGCAGAAATTGGCACAACACCGTAAATCAACTACACTTTAATAATTAAAAAAATATATATCTAGGTGAAAAATAAAAAGTAGTTATCAACCGAGGCAGAAAACCATTTCATAGACGTCATAAATCAACCAGACGCCGGCTCCCACCTCCCAGGTGCAGGAGGAAGCGCTCCAGGCGGATGTGCCCGCTAAATGTCACCGCGTCAATGACCGCAAGTCCTTCCCGCCCGAGTTCCCCTCCTGGACCAGCAGCTTGCAGGGCACCAACGGTACCTGCTTCAGAGGGAAAGTCAGGCACGGTGCCCCGCTGAGCTGCCTGGTCCTCTCACTGCCTCACGGCCCCCCAGCCTGCAGGGAGCACCATGTGTATGCTGAGTCCTAGGTGAGGTGGACGAGAATAGCAGTGATCGAGGCTGGCAGGTCCCAACCCCTGTGCCACCCGGGCTGGGGTAACAAAACCAGAGCCTGGGAGGTGGGGGTGACCCGCTCCGACATGCATAGCAGCCTGAAAGCCCAAGTACACAGCACACCCTACCCCGAGCCCATGGAGCCCCGCTTTCTTTCTCTTTTATTTTGGACGGCCCCACAGCATATGGAGTTCTGGGCCAGGGATCAGATCCAAGCCGCAGCTGAGACTTAAGCCACAGCTGTGGCAATACCTGGGGTACTTAACCCACTGTGCTGGGCCAGGGATTGAACCTGCATCCCAGGGCTCCCAGGAGGCCACCGATCCCACTGTGCCATGGTGGGAACTCTGGGGCACTGCCTTCTCACTCGACTGCAGAGAGCATCCCTGACATGGATTTTGGGTGTCTTTGTATGTCAGCATCCCTGACATGGAATTTGTATGTTGGGTTTGTTCAACCTCCCCGCCCCAAGTCCACAGAGCACACTGAACCAGGACCCTGGACGTGGGCAGTGCGCAGGGGGCTTAGCCCATTCAGGCTGCTCTTACAGAAATACCATAGCCTGGCGAGCTAATAAACAACAGAAATTTACTTCTCACCGTTCTGAAGTAAAGGTTCTGGCAGATTCCACGTCGGGTGGGTCCCCTCTTCCCTGTGCATAGACAGCCATTGCTCACCATGTCCTTATGTAGTGGAGGGGGCGAGGGAGGCCCCGGGGCTTCTGATAAAAGGGCACTAATCCCAGGCACGAGGCTGCATCCTCATGACCTGATCACCTCCTGCCAGTCCCACCTCCAAAGCCCATCGTGTCAGAGTTAGGCTTTATCATATGACTTTGTGGGGAGGGGGTGACAAATGTCCATGGCAGATGCTGAGTCTAAATGTCCCAAGGCCCGATCTGCTCTGGCCCCATAAAGGGCAAGATTAATCAACATAAGGGACCAAGGAGCCCTTGGCTTGAAACACAATGATTAGAGAAAATACAACGCTTGGTAGGATGACCAGATGGAGAGGATGCTGAAAAATAAATGAGGTGTGAGCATTACAATTTATCCCTGTCACTACAGAACTGCTTATTACTAAGCTCCGTGTGGGCACAGTGCAGGGCCTGGGAAAAAGGACAGATGAGAGGTGAAAACAAGTGACAGTGTCTCTAGCGGGGATGGCGCCTTGCTCGCCTTGCTCCGGGGCCTCCCGGAGCATCCCCTGTGTGGCCATACCCAAATTTATCCAGAGGAAATGGATCCACTCTTAATTGGTCAACGTGTTCTTTCAAGTCGACCCTGACCCGCAGTTTTAACTTTTCCCATTTTTGATCCTTTCCCCACCATTTTTCTTCGGGTGCTTCGTTCGTCTTGCTTGGACGACTCCACACACTTCCGAAACTGATAGCTCTGGCCCAGCTCATTTTCTACACACTGGAAAGAGGCCCGTCTACACGGCACATCTGCTCATGATATTTCATTGCCTGCATTTTCTCACTTGTCTGCAGGGTAGGTTTTGTCCCCTTAATGCAGAAGATCCCTCCCAGTCCAAGCCTGGCCCTCGCCACGCCTCCCACCGCACTGCGCCCACCCCCCGGGATTCCCTACAACCCCGCCAAGGTCCTTCTTGCCCAATGTCCCCCTTCATGTGTGTCATGTCCCACTGACCTGTCCTTTCTCCCCTGGTCCACATGACCTCACTTTATTCCAGGGAGCTTCTTACAGAAGCTTTGAGAACCACAGGTCCGTTGTTCTTCCTCTGTGCACACCTGCCTTCACGTTCATCTAGGTACTGTTTGCCTCCCCACTCGATTGGTCGTCCTTCAAGGCCAAGGTTGTGTTTTCAGTATCTGTGTTTCCCCAGTGTCTCAATAAGGTCTGGTGTATAGTCGATGCTCAATAAATGTCTGGGAGTTCGATGACAGAGGCCAAAAAAAAAAAAAGTGACCAATCAGAACCCTAATAACAATTTCTCGTTTTGAATGACGTCAACCTCTCAGCAAGTTGGAAAATAACGTTGGGCTTTGGGAACCGAACTAGTTTGCAGTCATTCCTCCTCTAGAAAAAGATCCTGTGTGAATTCCATCTGGCCCCAGGATGGGAGGGCCACTGGGTTAGAATTCAGCCTCGGGGGTCCTGAGGCACTTGTCTGTGCTGGGCCTTCCAGTTTCTCATCACTACCAGCAGATGCTAAGTTGGAAACCAACCTGGGCTTGAACAGGAAGCTTCCGAGTTTGCAGGCATTCAGGCTCCTGATGGAGGAACTGGATTGGCTGCCTCTTCACATGGGATTTTTGGCTCTAGACTGGCATCCTTGGGTTGGGCCACAGACGCTGGTCCAATCACCTGTGAGTGACATGGTGTTCCTGTCTTGTCCTAAGAAGGACTTCTATCCAGAATGAGCCTAGGGATGGACGTGCAGGTATTTTCTTTCTTCTTTTTCTTCTTTTTTTTAAGTTTTGCTTGAGCTTTTTATTTTTATGATTTTTATTTTTTTCCATTATAGTTGATTTAGTGTTCTGTCATTTTTCTACTGCACAGCAACGTGACCCAGTCTCTCTCTCTCTCTCTCTCTCTCTCTCTCTCACACACACACACACACATTCTCTTTCTCACATTATCCACCATCATGCTCCATCCTAAGTGACTAGAGTTCCTTGTGCTATGCAGCAGGACCTCATTGCTTATCCACTCCAAATGCAATAGTTTACATCTATTAACCCCAGACCCCCAGTCCATCCCACTCCCTCCTCCTCCCCCTTGAGGGAGCAAGTCTGTTCTCCAAGTCCATCAGTTTGTGCCACATATTAGAGTCCAGTGATATCATATGGTTTTTGTCTTTTTCTGTCTGACTTATTTCACTTAGTATGAGAGTCTCTAATTCCATCCATGTTGCTGCAAATGGCATTATGCCATTTTTTATGGCTGAGTAGTATTCCATTGTGTATATATACCACATTTCCTAATCCAATTATCTGTCAATGGACGTGTAGGTTGTTTCCCTATCTTGCCTATTGTGAATAGTGCTGCAATGAACATAGGTTGCATGTGTCTTTTTCAAGGAAAGTTTTGTCCAGATTGATTTGTGGGATTGCTGGGTCCTGTGGTCGTTCTGTGTTTAGTTTTATGAGGTCCCTCCAGACTGTTCATATCGGTATTTTCTATTGGAACATAAACCCTAAGGAGCAGGAAAACAACTTCCATCCCTAATACTGCAGTGTCAGTGAGCACATCACCTCCACTCCTTGTCAGAGGTGTGGCAAAAAATCTCTACCCAGCAAGTGAGCACCGTTCATCTGATGGACGAGGAGGGTTTCTGAAAGCTGCTGAAAAGCGTCAGGGAAGAAGGTAGCCTTGAATCTAGAAATGATTGTCCTGGGTTTCTTCAAGTGAGTCCTTCAGGTTGGGTAGCACTGCTAATCGAGCCTTGGACAGATTCTCAACACAAGCCTAACGTAAAGACTTGAGATGTTTGACGTCTGTGTCAACTGTATCTATTATCAGTAGGTTTACGGATGATAGCAATCAAAACGGAATTGTGATTTTGAAGTCTCGATGAGGAAGACACATTAACATGGGAGCCTTTCTGGTCCCTGTGAGTTTGACCACATCCCCTGGGCTCCTTCCTGCGTGTCCTGCTCCTCAGGATGGGCTTTGAAGAGTCATCGATCTTTTGTGGTCCTCAATCTTGCGTCCCTTCTGAGATGTGGCTTGAACTCGGCGAATGTCTGGTGTACTATGTTCAGCGCAAGGGCAGTCTTTCTCTACAGTATCCCGAGCCTCTTTGTAAGAGACGTACATTAGACCTCGTTTCAGGGGTGCGTTTTCTCCATCACGGGCAGACCCTTCAGTAGGTTGGCAGACTGGCATATTTTGTAAAGGGATGTGTTGAAAAGAGGGAGTTACTGGGTGCTGGAGCCTGAGGCTACCTTAGGAGCTGGCTCTGGTGTCAGCTTCTGGAGGCTTCCAGGAGAAGCTGCGGGGTCAGAGCATCCTCAGGAAGGGAGAGAAAGACATGGAATAAAAGGGAACTGTGGGCCCGTGGACAGGCACTGTTACTCTCACAGAACTTAGAACAGCGGATTTCTCATATTTCACAGGCGACCCTTTTCACAAAAGTTTCACAAAATCCTACCCTTATGAAGAGCTGTATCCTCTGCATTTTCTGTTTCATTCTACTTCCTTTGAATACTGATTGACACAATAAGTGACAGAATAAATTTCATGATATAAATCTCATTTTTAATTTTCTTAGGAAGGTGGTCGTCTTCATTTGGTTGTTTCTGTGTCCCTATCAGGTATAGTTATCTTTTGTTTCCCTGGGGAGCTGGCGGAAAGTCTGACTGCCATTCCGTGCTCAGTTGCAGGTGTTCTCTTATTATTATTTGATCAGCTGAGCTCTAATTCTTTTTCTTTTTTTTTTCCTTCCTTTCTTCTTCCTCTTTTTTTTTTTTTGGCTTTTTGCCTTTTCCAGGGCCACTCCCGCGGCACATGGAGGCTCCCAGGCTAGGGGTCCAATCGGAGCTGTAGCCCTGGCCTACGCCAGAGCCAAAGCAGTGCCAGATCCAAGCTGCATCTGCGACCTACATCACAACCCATGGCAATGCCGGATCCTCAACCCACTGAGCAAGGCCAGGGATCAAACCCGCAACCTCGTGGTTCCTGGTCAGACCTGTCAACCACCGCACCACAACGGGAACTCCTTCCTCTTTTTATTTTTTATTTTTATTTTTTTGTCTTTTGTCTTTTTAGAGCCGCACCTGCCACATATGGAGGTTCCCAGGCTAGGGGTCTAACCGGAGCTACAGCTGCCAGCCTACACCCCAGCCACAGCAACACAGGATCCGAGCCACGTCTGCGACCTATGCCACAGCCACAGCAACACTCTTCTTTTTCAAATGGCTGTGCCTGTGGCATATGGAAGTTCCCAGGCCAGGGACTGAATCTGAGCCAAAGCTGTGATTTGGATCCTTTAACCCACTGTGCCCGGCTCGAGATCAAACCCGTGTCTCTGCAGTGACCCGAGCCACTGCGGTTGGATTCTTAACCCACTGTGCCACAGTGGGAACTCCTGGGCTCTAATTCTTTTTTTTTTTTCCCCCCTGGGCTCTAATTCTTAAGGACGTTTACTTAGTTGTAATTTTCAGCAAAAGAGAAAAAAGCCGTCATAAGGCACATGGAACTTTTATGCTTGATGAGTTGAAGAACTATGTTCTCCTCGTGTGTTTCATTTTGGATTTGTAAAATGTAAGATTTTTCTCTTTCGTGGTTATTGTTCTTACCTTTTCATTTTTTCTCCTTTGAAAGTGGGGCATCTCTAGTGAGGGACTTGGGGGCTCCTACGTGTTCTAAGCCATGGAGCCCTTTGTTCTTATGCTTTGTGACTCTCATGGGGTGGGAGGGTGGGGAGACAAGTGGAGGTGCCCAGGCTGGCTGCTGAAATGGGGATGGGAAGGATGGATCCCCAGGTTCTCAGGAAGCCTTGTCTCCCAACCTCACCATCCTGGGCACGAGAGAGGGTTCTAGTAGCCCAGGTGAGAACACCGGGCTGAGCCATCCATCCTACAGCTCCTGTGGTGGACCTTGTTCTGAATTCCCAGGGCAGCCTGCCCATGTGTCCATCTCTCCGTGATGGGTAAACTGGGACCACACTGCCCTGTAAGGCTCCAGGAGGAGCTCTGGGTGCTGTGAGTCTGTCTGAATTTCTTTGCTGATGATGAGCTGCCGAAAAGGAGTGATCTGGTTCTTAGCTCCCTGGTGCACTTGTCCACTTTTTTAAAACAAATTTAAATGGAAGTATAGTTGATTTACAGTATTCCATCAATTTCTGCTCCGCAGCAGAGTGACCCAGTCATACGTATATGCTCATTCCCTTTATTGTATTCTCTTCCATCATGGTCTCTCCCAGGAGACTGGGTATGGTTCCCTGGGCTGCGCAGTAGGACCTCATTGCTTATCCATCTAAATGGAATAGTTTGCATCTAACCCCTGACTCCCCGCCCATCCCACTCCTTCCCCCTCCCTCCTGGCAACCCCAAGTCTGTTCTCTATGTCTGTGAGTCTGTTTCTGTTCCATAGATAGGTTCATTTTAGATTCCACACATAAGGGATATCATTTGGTCCTCAATTTCAGTTGAGGTGCCACTCAATTTGCCCCACGTTCTCTCCTAGTGCACCCATTTTTCTGTTGTTTTCTGTGTGCTGAGCACTGAGGATGCAAAGAAGATGGATCCTAAGGTGGTCTCAGCCCAGCAATGAGAAGAGCCCACCCCGAGTCCACTGGGTTCTGTGGTTGGTCTACTTTGGTTTCTGATGGGATTCTTCAAGCCATCTCCGTTTGTGTGCATTTAACAGCTGGAACCTGGACTCAGTGGCTTACACACAGCCAGCAAGTGAACTGGGATTTGCAAGCCAGAAATTATTCTCTCTCTCTTTTTTTTTTTTTTTGAGTGATATAATGTATTCCCTTTCCCTTGGCTTTCTTGAATTTTTAGATCAGGGATGGCAGTGCCACCATCTACCCATCACACCCATGGCAGACAGTGTTAATCATTGGGGCAATTTCCTCTGGTGGGTCCAGGCATGGCCTAAAATTCCTTCATGATGAAATAGCCCAAGCATTTCTATCAGTCAGTGAGAGGTGGCTGCATGCAGTGTGAAATCCATGCCAGAAATGATTCTGCCCTTCCAGCTCATTCCCGTAACGGATATTCAGCATTTCATTTTCCGTGGGTCTTGCCCTGGAGAAACACAGGATGGGGCTAAGAAGCCAGGCAGAAATGCCATGATGCAGCAGCAGTTCACACAGGTGTGGGACAGAAAAAGGGTAGTGAGACAACAATGAGGCAAGGGATGAAGGCTAGAGGAGGTAGGAGGTGGCGTGAGAAATGGGCATTGAAGGATGAATAGGGGCTCATCAGATGGGAGGTGTTGCAATGGCACTAGTAAGACTGCTTTGACAGAAGGCATATCCTCTTTGACTCTCCTTTGCTCAAGCCCTTGCTTTGATCTCCCAGAAGAAATACCAAGCATCTTAGATGGCCGCAGTTTGTACGCATCTCCAATTTTAAGGGGTCCCCTTGGATGTCATTAGCGCCATCATTTGCACTCAGCCCCAAAGCCAGGTCAAATGTGTTTTGCAAAGTTGGACGATAGTGATTTCATGGACTGATCCTTCTCTGGGAGTTGTCTGCGTGAATCTGCTTATTTACTTATTTGGTGTTGAAAACGGAGCAGGAGGATTTAGCAGCTTGAAGGACACGTTACATAAGACATGCTCTCCACGCACGGATGAAAACCCTTCCTTGACCACCACCCTCTGCCTGGGCTGGAAGGCGGGGCTGAGCAGAGGCTCTGGGAAAGCAGAGAGGGTGTGAAGCCCATGCCAGGGGGATGACCCAGGGGCTCCTTTGAGAATGTCTGTGCTGACACACCACTGACAAGGGGACAGTTGGAAGAGCTGAATCCCCCTCTGAGCCTTGTCTTACCCACATCGTATGAGACCTTGTTCCACTGTTGGCCAAGCCGACGGCCCCAGAAATTTCAGCCGGGGACATTAGAGACCGCAGACAGGGCATCTGTCGGGCGCCTGGTGCCAAGTTCATCCTGGCAGTGTGAAGCGCCCAAAGAGGAGCAGGCAGTGGCTGGCTGTAACTGCTAGCTCAGGTGGCCGGCCTGCCTGGGTGCCAGCGTGCCCTTAGCTCTCTGGCCGTGCTTCAGGGTGCAAGGTGGGTCGTGGAGGGGGGACAGGAAAGGCAAAACATTTGGAATGGGATTAAGCCATTTCAGCTTGGAGCTTGAACATGCTTTAATGAGGTTTTCGAAATGCCATGCAGTCAGTGTTGCACCTGGTCCCCTGCCCGTTGACTTGAGGCTGCCATCCTACCCCAAGGTGTGAACAGCAACGTGAGGGGGCCTAAAAGTTTCGGCTAGGCCAGCAGCTGGCACTTTTCAAACGTTGGATTATCAAACTTAGGTTGTCCACCTGGACGCCTAGAGTAGCATTGCCCAGCTGGAAGGTATTTAGGGAAAACCTGATTTAGAGATTGTGGTGCTTCTACACAGAGGGCGGAGAGGTGGGCTTAGCCGTGGCTTCACATCAGACCCATCAATCAAACCTCGCTCTCCGTGACCTTGGGCAAATGCTCCCTGACCTTGGGCAAATGATCTGGTCTTTCAAAGCCTGTTTTTTTTATTTGTAAATTAAGAATTAGACAGTTATTCCCTAGGGTTGTTGTGAGGGTTACATAAGATGGTGCGGGCGATAAGGAGGAGCTCCTGAAGGCTCTCAGTACATTGTATTCAGTTAGTTACTTGGGGGGGCCATGCCGTTGTATGCGGAAGTTCCCAGGCCAGGGATCAAACCCGCACCACAGCAGTGACCACACCGGACCCCTAAGGTCACCAGGGAGCTCCTGATAGGTTTTATTTCGACTTTCTCCACCCTCGTTTAAGGTGAGAACACTAGAGTCGCAGACGTGGAGTCCACGCCACGTAGTCACGGGTGGGTGGTCTGCGCAGACCAGCCTCCTTCCTCTTTCCTCCTCTCTCCTTGTGCTGTGCTCCCTCCCCGCCCATCTCCTTCCCACCTTCCTCTCCCTTTTCCTCATTCAGCTCATGGTCTATTCCCCTTTTCCTCCCACCATCAGCAAACATCATATCGTGGTTGGTGGGTAGCCTGTGGTTGGTATGCATTTTTGCAAAACACACGCTTTGCATGAGTGTGTATTTTTTTTTTTTGTTAAAAGGTGTGTGTTTATGTACATACTATATTTTTATGTAAATAGATGTGTAATATATGCGTATGTGCATACGGGTGTAAATTGGTGTTTCTTTTGCCTGCATTCCGCCCTAAGCGCTGAGTTGAGGACCCATCCTGCGGCTCAGCTTACCTTGCGGCTCGCCACTGTCTGGTGTGTGTGTGTCTGGCACATTCTATAGAGCTCTCCACATGGGTGGGTGCCCAGGTTGCCTCCAGACCCCCCTGCCCCCCACATCCTCCTCCTTGTACCTCCTAAGGCAGGACCAGAGGCATTTATTTGTTGCAAGGTTCTCTCTCCTATTCAGCTGTGAGAGCAGCCTTCCTGGCTTACCTACAAACACTTAACACACATTAGTGTCCCAGTAGACATGGGGCTGTTGGCTTCTTCGGCAGCTGGACACGGTGGCTCAGGCCAAGCCTCCCATGGCCTGGTCTCCAGGAAGAGTGACTAGAGCAGTCCCTTCCCTTGGAAGGGTTTATGATCAGCCGGGGAAGCATCTTTTGGGAAAAGATGAAAATCATTCAAATGTGAGTGCTTGCAATTGAATTCCCTCAAATTAGTCATTTATCTAAACAAACAGTTTTGAGCATGGAGGTGTGGATTTTGCAAACCGTTCGAATGCTTTCAGTGTTCTCAGATCCACAGGGGATTCCTGCTGCCAGGATCCTGAGCCCCCATTCCAGGGAACGGGGGTGGCGTTTGGAGCAGGTGCTGTTAGGATGTACCGGGGCGGGTGTGAAGGCCCATGGTCAGGCTCAGTCTCCCTCCAGGGAGTGACACGCTGTGACAACAGTGTGGGAGGGGAGCTGTCCTATCAGGAGAGTCATTTGTATTCCCGGGCGGTGTGTCGTCTAGGCTGCTGGTAAAAGCATTGGGATTTGTTTCCCACAGCCTTTCCTTTTTGGGGGCGGGAGTCATGGCCTACCTTGATGCCAGAAGGTTTTTTTTTTTTTTCCCCTGCTGAATTTGTGGGTCTGAGTGAGCCAACATTCCTTTAAGTGACATGTAACAGAGTCACTGGAGACCTGGGGTCTGCAAACGTTTTCCGCAAAGAACCAGAGAGTACGTGAGACTTTCCAGGCCACTTGGCCTTTGTCTTAGGGGTCAGCTCTGCCACTGACGCGCAGAAGCCTCCATTTGAGGATGTGAGAGGGAAAGGGCTCGGCTGTGTTTCAGTAAAACTTGATTTGAAAAGACAAGCGGTGGATCAGGTGTGGCCCAGTGGCCACAGTCTGTGGACCCTGGTTGAGAAGGACACGTGCTTGGTATGTCTTGAAATCACCATACTTTTAGCAGATCTTTTAAGACAGGTCACTTGCTGTTACGTCTCCGTTTAACTGGCTGGAATGGTAGGGGGACACTCTTTCTTCAATTTCATTTTTATGTTTAAAAGACTTAATTGGAGTATCGTTGACTCACAACGTTGTATTCATTTCAAGGATACGGGCAGGTGAATCAGTTACATGGATACATAGCGCTATTATTTTTTCCCACATAGGTTATTACAGACTGATGAGTAGATTTCCCTGTGCTGTACAGGAGGCCTGTGTTAAGGATCTATTGTATCTACAGGAGCGTGTATGTGTTAATCCCATCCTCCTAATTCACCCCCCCATAGTTTCCCCTGTGGTAACCATAAGTTTGATGTAAAAATCTGTGCGTTTCTTTCTGTTTTATAAGTTCTTTGGTATCATTTTTATATTAGTGTTAACACATGATATTGGTCTTTCTCTGACGTATCCATGTTCCTGCAAATGGCATTGTTTCCTCCTTTTTATGGCTGAGTAATATTCCCTGGTGTATATGTACCACATCTTCTTTATCCATTCCTCTGTGGATGGACATTTAGGTTGCTTGCATGTCTTGCCTATTGTAAATAGTGCTGCAATGAACATTGGGGTTGCAGGTATCTTTTCAAATGATGGGGTTCTCTGGATATATGCCCAGGAGTGGGATTGCTGGTCCATACGGTAACTGTAAATTCAGTTTCTTAAAAGCCACTTTTCCATAGTGGCTGAACCAATTTACACTCCCTCCAGCTGTGTAGGAGGGTTCCCTTTTCTCCACACCCTCTCCAGCATTGATCATTTCTAGACTTTTTGATGACGGCCATTCCGACCGGTGCGAGGTGATACCTCATTGTGGTTTTGATTTGCAGTTCTCAAACAGTGACGTTGAGCATCCTTTCGTGTGCGTTTTGACCCTCTGTCTTCTTTGGAGAATTGCCTATTTAGATCTTCTGCCCAGTTTTTTGATTGGGTTGTTTGCTTTTTTTGATATAAAGCTGCACAAGATGTTTGTATGTTTTGGAGATGGATTCCTTATCCGTTGCTTCCTTGGCAAAGATGGTCTCCAGTCTGTGCCTTGCCTTTCCCTTTTGTTTATGGTCTCCGTTGCTGCGCAAAAGATGTTAAGTATAATTACGCCCCGTTTGTTTGTCTCTGGTTTTATTTTCATTGCTCTTGGAGGTGGCCATGCCACCCTGAACGTGCCCAAGCTTGTGTGATCTCAGAAGCTAAGCAGGGTCAGTCCTAGTGAGTGCTTGGGTGGGAGGGGAACAATCTTAGCAAAACCAGTAGGAGTAATACAAGGAGAGGATGGAAGAGGAGTTGGTACTGGATGAATCTGAGCCCAGCTTGGCTGAGCATGCCAGAAAACCTAAGTAAGAATAGCTCGTGGGAGAGAGAAGTGTCTTTCTTCCTCCTGTAGGTGAAATTTGAAGGTAAGCAGCCTTCAGCCTGATGGTTCTTCAATATCCTTCTCTTTTCTCCCGTGAGTGAGCTCGGTCTCATGACTCAAGATTATGGCAGGTAGAGAGATGGGGAAGGGGATGGGGGGGAGGAGAAGAAGAACAAATTAAGAATATTCACCCTGACAGATGCCTTATCAGTCACTTCTACTTATAGCTGGTCATAGCTGATTTTATTTTATTTTTTGTCTTTTTGCCGTTTCTAGGGCCGCTCCCTCAGCATATGGAGGTTCCCAGGCTAGGGGTCGAATCGGAGCTGTAGCCACCGGCCTACGCCAGAGCCACAGCAACGCGGGATCCGAGCTGCGTCTGCGACCTACACCACAGCTCATGGCAACGCCGGATCCTTAACCCACTGAGCAAGGCCAGGGATCGAACCCTCAACCTCATGGTTCCTAGTCGGATTCGCTAACCACTGAGCCACGATGGGAACTCCTGATTTTGTGTCAGTGCGGCTGGGCCGTGGCCAGACTAGATGCTGCTCTGGAGGACTTGGGGGTGTTTAATGTGACTGACATTTAAATCAGTAGACTTTTGAATAAAGCAGAGTACCTGCCACAATATGGGTGGGCTTTGTCTAATCAGGTGAAGGCTTTAAAAGAGAAAAGAGATTGGCCTCCTCCAAGAAAGAAGGGATTCTGCCTCCAGGTGGCCTTTTCCCTGGGTTTCCAGCTTGTTGGACTTCCCTAGCCTACCCTGCAGAATTCAGACTCGCAGCCCCCCTGCCCCGTAATAGAATGAGCCAGTTCCTTAACTCGCTCAAAGTAAACCAATTTCTCCCTCTCTCTCTCTGTATATATATATGTGTATATATATATATACACACACACACACATATATATACATACACACACATAGATAGATAGGCAGACATAGACATGTAGATATAAAGATACAGGTACAGCTATATCTAAATCTGTATCTCTGTATCTATCAATAGATCTGTATGTGTCTGTATCTATGTATCTCTATCTCTGTCTATACACGCACACATCCCAGTGGTTCTATTTCACTAGAGAAACCCAGTCTTAAGGAAACACATCCACGTTCTCCTCCCTTTGTGTAATTTTCATGTGTGTGTGGATATATGTGCACACGCAGGAAATATATAAAGCATATATATAAACTCCTGATTTTTTATTTTTAGCTTGTTTTTTAGGGCTGCACCCGTGGCATATATGGAGGTTCCCAGGCTAGGGGTCGAATCAGAGCTACACCTGCTGGCCTACGCCACAGCCACAGCCACGCCAGATCCGAGCTGTGTCTGCAACCTACACCACAGTTTACCATGACGTTGGATCCTTAACCCACTGAGCGAGGCCAGGGATCGAACCCCGCAACTTCTTGTTCCTAGTGGATTCGTTTCTGCTGAGCCATGACAGGAACTCCTCTGAACTCCTTTTAAAACTTGCTTCACTTCTTTGGATCCTGCTGACTCTCCGGGGAATCCTATCTTGCTGCCCATAGTTGCTTTTATTTTCAGAGACTTATATGTTAGAAGTGGCTTTTCCTGCAGGTGTTAATGCTAAAAAATTCAAATATTCAGGGGTCCCACTGGAGGGATGTTCTGATCCCTACCTCATAGCGACAAGGCAGCCAGCCTGCCTGTTTCTTGTAGGTGGTTTTGCTGTGTGAACATAGTAGGTGCTTGCTGATGGGCTGGTTCTTCAAGCTACGCTGCTTAGCTAATGGGCTCCTCGTGGTGGATAAGCAGACATCAGAAGAGGGAGAAACTGCACAGAGCTGCAGAGGGACCCAGGCCTGCACCTTAAAGACACCCAATTAGCTAAGCCTGTGCCAGCCTCCCTAGGCCAGCACACCTGGAGGGAAGAAAAGGATGAACGCTGAGCTGAGCCCACGTGAGCAAGGCTTCATCCAGGAGCACCTGCTTGGGACGGCTGAGTCCTGGTCCACGCCAGAGAGCTGACTGGGGGGCTTTGGGGTTTCCAGCAGCATCCGTGCCAGAGGGGATGGGAGGCGAGTAAATGGCAAGGCGAGCAGCTGGTGGTATCATCCTTGGCAGGCAGGTTGCCGTGCTCTGCCAGGATCGGCGGCCGGTGTCCAGCAAGCGCAGTGAAGAGCTGGGAGCTGGCTGGCCGAGGGGCAGGCATCGGGTCGCCCCTGCGGTGTTCTAGAGGGTGTCAGGTGGCAGAATGAGGATGCCCCGCTTGCTCTGGCTTCTCTCCCGCCCCCAGCACAAGGTACAGTCACCTGGGAAGGGCTGTGTCCATGCTGCACTCCCTCAGATGGGGTCCTTCCTGGACCCACTCTGGGGGCTACCCCAGAGGGAGGCCTTGCCCGACCCTTTGAGCTGCCTGCGCTGCGCAGATGCTGGGATGCTCAGGGGCCTCCTCTTGTTCAGAGAGTCTGGGGGTAGAGCTCCTGCCCCCTCTGCCGCCGCCACCCCGCTTTGGCCAGGGCGGGGCTTGAGGGGCCTCGGGAAGCCTGCCTGTGCCTGTTGCCTGGCAAGGGTTTTGCCCAAGCAGGACAGAATCTACATGCCAGCTCGGTCATTAACTACTGACTCTCTGACTTTGGAAGAGCTGCTTAATTGTTTCAAGCCTCAGTTTCCTTGTGAGTGAAATGGGCTAACAGTGGGCTGAAGTGTGATACTCCCACCTTTACAACTTGCAGTCCTAACCCCCGGGGCCTCAGAGCATGACTGTATTTGGAGGCGGGATCTTTAAAAAGGTGATTAAGAGTTCCCGCTGGGGTGCAACGGGATCCAGGTATCTCTGCAGCGCCAGGACACAGGTTCAATCCCCAGCCCCAGCAATAGTGGGGTTAAAGGATCCAGCACTGTTGCAGCTGAGGTTTGGATCTGATTCCTGGCCCAGGAACGCCATATGCTGTGGGGTAATCAAAAAAGGAAAAAAAAAAAAAAAAGAGTGATTAAAATCAGTAAAAAGAGGGGATTTAAAATAAGTAAAATGAGCTCCCTAGGCGCCCCCTAGTCCCCTGTGACTGGTGTGCTTGTGCGAAGAGAGAGCAGGACTTGGCCATACACAGAGGGACGACGTCTACACACAAGGAGCAAGGCCTCAGAAGGAACCAGCCCTTGGATCGTGGACTTCTGGTGGTGCCGTCCCGTGACAGCCCTGTGCACTAATGCGGTGTGGACCCAAGGGATTTTTTTAAAAGTTAACATAATAGGTATGGGAATTCCCACTGTGGACCAGTGGGTTAAGAGCCCTACACAGTGTCTTTGAAGATGTGGCTTCGATCCCTGGCCTCGATCAGTGGGTTAAGGATCCTATGCTGTGAGCCGCAGCATAGGTCAGAGATTTGGCTTGGATCTGCTCTTGCTGTGGCTGTGGTGTAGATCAGCAGCTGCAGCTCTGATTCGACGCTTAGCCTAGGAACTCCCATATGCCACTGGTGCGGCCCTAAAAAGCAAAACGAATTCTTTTTTTTTTTTTTTTTGCCCACACAATTGTGAGGGTGCCACGTCCTATATCTGCCTGATGTTTCCTCTGATCAAGGAATTTTTTGCTGTTGTTGTTGTTGTCTTTTTGCCATTTCTTGGGCCACTCCCACGCACATGGATATTCCCCAGCTAGGGGTCGAATTGGAGCTGTAGCCATCAGCCTACACCACAGCCACAGCCACTCAGGATCCGAACCGCATCTGCGACCTACACCACACAGCTCATGGCAATGCCAGATCCTTAACCCACTGAGCAAGGCCAGGGATCGAACCCGCAACCTCATGGTTCCTAGTCGGATTTGCTAACCACTGAGCCGCGGCAGGAACTCCTGAGGGAGGAATTTTAGATGATGGTGCTGATGACACATGGGAGAGTTTAGTTCCAGCCTCTCACTGGAGATCGGGCTCGCTCTTTCTCTGCAGTAATAGTCACATGCCTTTAGCTTGACAGATAACCTTGAGCATGGCGTTTTTCTTCTGGAGGGCTGTCGATTAATTTTAAAATACAGATAAAAGGCAGCACTTCTGTTCTCAAAAGATTTAGCCTCTTAACAGATGTTTAAAAAAAAAAATGAAGCAGGAGTTCCCGTCGTGGCGCAGTGGTTAACGAATCCGACTAGGAACCATGAGGTTGCGGGTTCGGGCCCTGCCCTTGCTCAGTGGGTTAACAATCCGGCGTTGCCGTGAGCTGTGGTGTAGGTTGCAGACGCGGCTCGGATCCCGCGTTGCTGTGGCTCTGGCGTAGGCCGGTGGCTACAGCTCCGATTCGACCCCTAGCCTGGGAACCTCCATATGCCGCGGGAGCGGCCCAAGAAATAGCAACAACAACAATAACAAAAGACAAAAAAAAAAAAGAAGCATAGTTGATTTATAATACTCTGTTAGTTTCAGGTGTATAACAAAGTGATTCAGTTATACATATAGAGATATATGGGTTTTTTTTCAGATTCTTTTTCCTTATAGGATATTACAAAATATCGAGTATAGTTCCCTGTGCTATTCAGTAGGTCCTTGTTGGGTATCTATTTCATATACAGTAGTGTGTATCTGTTAATCTCAGTAGATTTCCTTTTTATTGAAGTGACATGGGTTTATAACATGTTTCATATATACAATCTACGTCGACCTCTGTGTGCTCTGCAGCGTGCTCCCCACCACAAAGCTAGTTTCCATCCATCACCGTCCCGTGGCCCCCCTTCAATCATGTTGCCCTCCCCACATTCCAGTTTGGTGACCACTACTCTCTTCTCAGCATGTTTGGGTTTTTTTTTTTTTTTCTTTTTGCCTTTTTGCCTTTTCTAGGACTGCAGCCATGGCATATGGAGGTTCCCAGGCTAGGGGTTGAATTGGAGATGTAGCCACTGGCCTACACTAGAGCCACAGCAACACGGGATCCGAGCCATGTCTGCAACCTACACCACAGCTCATGGCAGCGCCGGATCCTTAACCCACAGAGCGAGGCCAGGGATCGAAGCCGCAACCTCATGGTTCCTAGTCAGATTCGTTAACCACTAAGCTACGACAGGAACTCCCTTTAAGTTTTTTTAAATGAAATTACAGTTGATTTATAATCCTGTCCTGTATGTGTTTGGTATTTTTGTTTGTTTGCTGTACTTCACATATGTCTGAAATCACATGGTATTTGTTTTTCTCCGTCTGACTTCACATAATAGATTTTTTTTTTTTTGTCTTTTCTTGGGCTGCTCCCGAGGCATATGGAGGTTCCCAGGCTAGGGGTCGAATCCAAGCTGTAGCTGAGGGCCTACACCACAGCCACAGCTACGTGGGATCCGAGCCGCATGTGCGACCTACACCACAGCTCACGGCAATGTCAGATCCTTAGCCCACTGAGCAAGGCCAGGGATCGAACCCGCAACCTCATGGTTCCTAGTCAGATTCATTAACCACTGCGCCATGTCAGGAACTCCACATAATAGATTTTTTAAGCGTAAAGTGCGGTGCTGTTAACCAGAGGTACTGTGTTGACAGCAGATCTGGAACTTTTGCATTTGGCCTAATGGCAAGGTCGTACCCGCTGAACAGCAACTCCCCGTTGGCCCCACCCCGACCCCAGGCCCCTGGCAGCACCATTCTATTCTCTGCTTGCAGGAGTTTGACCGTTTCATATTCCTCCAGGTAAGCAGGATTCGTCCTTCTGTGACTGGCTTTTGTCACTCAGCACAATTCTTCCAGGTTCACCTGTGCTGTCTGGCTTGGCCGGAAGTCCTGCCCCTTCTCTTTTAAAAGCATCAAAGTCAAGCAGGCAGAAAAGTGGGCCGCTGAGCAGCTGGTGCCAGAAAAGCCTCTGGAAAGGTTCCGGGGGCACCACCAGCCCTTGCCACGCTTTTCCAGAGTGGCTGACAAGGGGGTGCAGGGTGCTGGGCGGGCAAGCGCCCCAGTGACCTGATGACCTGGTACCAGCAGGAGACACCTTTGAAGTATCAGGGGTCATCCTACAGATGCACCTGAACTTTGCATTCTATGCATATTCCTTCTGGATGGAAAATAACCTTTAAGTTTTACTGAGAAGTACAAGAGGGTTGCCTGTCATCCCCACCCCACCAGCTGAGCTCCCCAGGGTACCACCAACTTGGCTGGACCCAGGGCCTGGGAACAGAGCGACGAGGAGGTTCTGGGTGGCGGTTCTGGAGTCTGGTTCGCAGTGGATTTCCTCTGTGGTGTTAAGTGATGGGTGTTTAAGATTTGACCCCCCCTCAGGGCTTTTGATTTAAGAAGAAGCTCGGAAAGACAGAGCAGTTGTGAGATGCTCAGGAATGAATCATTTTGCCCCAAGGGCTGCTCCCCCGGACTCACCCGTCACCAAGGTCCCCTGGGTAGCTGAGGTCCAGGTGGGTGAGAGGCGGGCGGCTTATTGCCCGGGGCCTCCTTTCTGAGTCTTTGCTGCTGGGGCCTCCATGGCAGGTTTGCTTGGGGAACCTCCCACCTAGGCGGCCCCACCTTTCCCTCTAGAGCTGGCTAACTGTCTACGGCCCCCTGAGGGTTTGTGTGGCCTGGCACACTTCCTCCAGCCCACACTGCTCACAGCTTATGTTCCAGACACTCTGGGAATGGCCACACACAGGGATTCACCCACTGCTGCTCCTGCCCCAGAAACTCCCTGTCCGGCAGGGAAGGCTAAACAAAAGGCAAACTCGAGAGCTTCCCTTGTGGCTCAGTGGGTTAAGAACCTGACCAGTAACCATGAGGAGGGGGGTTGGATCCCTGGCCCTGCTCCTGGGTGAAGGATCTGGCGTTGCTGTGAACTGTGGTGTAGGCTGCAGACGAGGCTCGGATCTGATGTGGCTGTGGCTGTGGCGTAGGCCGGCCTCTGCAGCTGCATTAGACCCCTAGCCTGGGATACGGCCCTAAAAAACACACCAAAAAAAGGCAAACACAAGTCAAAGCAAAGCCCGACATTGTGACGAGGCTCTCACGCAGGAGTTTCCTTTCTGCACTCTTGGCCCAACCAGGCATGCTCGCAGCTGCCTACCCTGACCTTCTGGAATCTGTGCCACGCATATACTTAGACCAGAATTTAGTTCAGGCTGTCGTTGAGGTGACCAGGCAACTCTGCAGCATCTGGATGGACGCAACCGTCAAGTGCAGGGAAGGACACAGAGCCTTGGACTTGGCTAGTGTGTGTCTGTTCATGTCAAGTGAGCAGGGTCAGGGGGCTTCCGGGAGGAACACAACCAAGAGACGCCTTCTATTAAGCACCCTTGAACTGGAAACATACCTGCTTTGCCTTCTCTCTCCAAGGAGCCACGCTGGAGGCAGAGCCTGGGCCAACCAAGCAGCCCCTTCGGAAGGACTTGCCAACTGCTGGCCGCCTGGTAGCTACCCTCCCTGTGGCCTGAGCCCTTCTGTGGGACAGAGGCTCAGAGCCTAGAGGGGTTAGAGAAGAATTAACCGAGGGCCCTTCACACTCCGAGGGGCAGTGGAAGACCTCTGGGCACCGAGCTAGCCCCGAGCTTCTGGAAGGCACAGATATCCACACCTGTGAGCTATTAGGTAATTCATCTCCAGCAACGGGGGTCCGCCTGGGGGCAGCCTCCAAGTAGGAACAGCGGTGTCTGGGGCCAGTATCAGCAGCGAGGACATCAGGCCGGCCATCTCTGTCCCTGCTTTCTCCTTGAGCTCAGGACTCAGCAGGGAGCCCTCGAGTTCCTATGAGGTCACCCCCCAGACACCTTTTTTTTTTTTTTTTCCTTTACATCGACAGACACCCTTGAGGTCCTGGTTGATTTTCAAAGAGAAACAGAAGATTCATTGAATCAAAAGATGGAACCTAATAAGTTTTCGGAGTTTTAAGGAAGATAAAGGTCAAGCTTTGCATATCTAGTGTTCCTGCCCCCCCCCCCAAAAATCCGGCAAACAGAAAAGAAGCCATTCGTGGGTGCCCACAGGCCACCTTCCTCAAAGGCCGCAGGCACCTGGCAGAGGGAAAAACAAAGCACCTCACCACGTGTCCCCTTTGTCCCCCCCCATCCCCACCCTGCGTGTGACCTGAGGGCGGCGCTGCTGCGGGGAGGCAAAGGGCGTGCGGGGGGGAGGCCACAGATCCAGCCACCTGGGCAGATGGGCGACAAGTTACCAGGGCTGTGGTCGCGCCCCGCCTGGGTCCTCCGCGCTCCTGCGGCCCCTCCCCGCCGGCGCCCCCTCCCCAGCCCCCTCCCCTCCCTGCCGGCCGGAGCATGCGCCGTGCGCCGCGGGAGGCGGGCGGGAGCGGCGCGCATCACTCGGGTCCCCTTCCTGCACCGCGCCGCCACTTGCCGGTTGCTAAGCAGTTAGCATTGTTTCTGTGGCGATTGCAGAGGCTGTTGCGAATTGGAGAAGCCCCGCTAAGCCGCAGCATCGCCCCTCCTGGGCTCCGCTCCCCGCTCTCTGCATCGAAAGAGAAAACTAGGCTGGTCTACCCCCTCGCCCTCCCCCACCTCCCCAAATAGCCGTGTGGTTTCGGAAGTATGGACTAAAGCCCAGCCCTCCCGCCGACTGGACTCGGGTGGCCCCAAACTCCCCGTCAGACCGCACCTGCTCCCGTGTCCGGGTGCACCCTGAGCGGGAGACCATGACTACAGCCAAGGAGCCAAATGCCTCAGGGAAATCCGTGCAGCAGCAGGAGCAGGTAATGCTGCTTTCGGGAGTGTGCCTGGGTCTCCGTGTGCGTGTGCGTGCGCGTGGAAGAGAGCGCGGTGGGGGGAGTCTGTGTCTCTTGAACGATTTTGTATTTGCACGACTGTAGCCACCGGAACCACGGAGCTGGCCGGTGAAATAAAGTGCCGAGCCCTGCTGCGGGGGGCGGCCTTTGTCCTCTCCCCACTTCTATTCTTGAAAGATCCCTGGTCCATCAATAATGCATGGACCCCCGAGCATCTGGCGAGGTAAAGTTGACGTGTAGGGACCTCTGGACAAAGGCCTCTCTCAGAGCTGCCAAATTTAGCGTGTCAGTCGTGAGGAGGTCCAACTACTTTGTAATTTGTGTGTGTGGGTTGGGGGAGGATGGAGGAAGTGACTCTCCCCCCCCCTTCCCCACCCCATTCAGCTTATTCTGACTCTCCAGCAGGACTTTGCTTTGGCTGTAACACAAGTGGAAACAAAACGGATGAGCTGTGTTTAAAGGACTTTGGGGGGATACCTGTGCCCTTTTCCTCCCTTTTTCCCCCCAAGTATTTCCGAAGGTGTTAACCAATTGCTGCTGTTCATCCTGGCATTTAGAGCATGCAGGCTCCCCGAGCTAGGCAAGCCAGAGGATGCACAGTTAGGACCTAGAGGGGCCCTGGCTGAGAAGTGGCAGGTCTTAAAGGGCTGGTGAGGGTGCCCAGGACTGCATCGGTGTCCCCATCTGGCAGCCGGTGGCCGCTCACTCTGCCCTGAAGAGGCCCTGCATCTGCAGAGGCTGGGGAGTAATGGGGAACAGCAAGCTGTTATCTTATAATTCCCTGCTCAGAAGATCTTGAGGGTATAATCGCTGCTTAGTTCTCAGGCAGATCATTAAAATAGATCCTGGGAGACGCTGGTAGGTTCTCAGAGCTGATTTTCCGTATTTATTTTAGGGGTGCCATTAGCTGTCACTTGCTAGGTTTGGGGCAAAGAAAGGAGACTCCTCCTGAGTTCAGGAGGACAAAGAACCTTCGGGGACCCTGTGTGCCTGTCCCATCCTCAACTACTCAGAGACCTTATGAAGACAACTTGGGATGTGCATTTAGTGTGTGCTGCATATTTTGGGTCATTTCCTCCAAGCCCGTTGTTCCATGAAAAAATGAGACCCTCCTAGGAATTGTGTCCCCATCATCACCTAAAGAACTTCAACACAGCTTTATGTCTTGCGGGAAGAAGATTTTGTAACTAGGGAAATCTAGGAATTCTCACATGCAGCGGGAGGGCTCGTGTGAGGGTTCACGCTCAGTGTTGTGTGAACACAGAGGTTGGCAGCAGGCGAGCCGAGCCTGGCTCCATGATATTTATTCAATTAAAAAAAAAAATCTATCCACCCTAAATTCACATCCTGTGACTGGCGGGGCTTCCTTTCCTTCCAGATCTCCTCCTCGCACTAGCTGTAACACAAACATGCTCTGGGTTTACGGCTCTGGCAAGGTCTCAGGTACCATCCCTGAGCCCGGGCAGGGGCAGTCGCCATGGATGGACCGTTCACAGAACCCAAGGGCCTGCACTCAGAAGCCCAGGCTCTGTTATGTAAAAGCAGGTCCATGTGCCATGTTGCTCCCCCTTTGCTGGATACCCTCACGTGCCAGGAGACTGGAAATAGTTCGGGGGTGGGCTTGGGGGGAATGTATGAGCTCTTGTTTGACTTGATACTTTTGGATGGTGGGAAGTCCTTTACTCCAGAACCTGCTGAAGCCACGGACTCGAGCTGGCTAACCCTGAAGGCCAGAGGTGGCGGTCCCATCCCATGCACCCAGGCGAGTCCACTTCTCTCTTGTTGGTGACATCACCTTGACCCTGAGGACTGTGCGGAGCCCACCCTGTACAGTCCGTTGAGGGTTAGGGTTAGGGTTAGGGTTAGGGAGGAGAAGCAGAATAGGATGGAGAGCTGAGATCTCACCTCTAAAATACAGAGACCTGTAGGGGATGCTGGCTAAAATCTGAACTGCTCAGAACACACAGAGGTAAATGAAATTGTGCCTGAAAGACCGTATCTTCTTCCTCCAGCATTTGTCAGTTTGCAAAAGCGATTTAAACTGCTTCTCTGCCGAGACGGCCGAGCCCTTTGTGACACCTCCAGTTCTTCAGATCATTTTTCTCCTTGTTACTGGTGAAGGGATGGCCTCTTCCCCGGGCTGCAGGAATAGGAGAGAGGAAGAGAGAGATGCTG
Source organism: Phacochoerus africanus (assembly GCF_016906955.1). Classification (NCBI taxonomy): domain Eukaryota; kingdom Metazoa; phylum Chordata; class Mammalia; order Artiodactyla; family Suidae; genus Phacochoerus; species Phacochoerus africanus. The sequence continues at coordinate 3,622,806 of NC_062559.1, read as the reverse complement.
GTCGTGGATCGATTTGGCTTTTGAATTGGGTGTCATTGGAGTGCACTAACTTCGTGGCTGCCTCCAAGTCATCAAGCCTTCTGGCTTGTTTGAAGCTCTTAGCATTACCGACGATTTGGATTTAGTGTCGCGTGATGCTTATCTTGAACGGTCTTCACAGTTTTTTGGTTATTGCAGTAGACAACCACCTAGTTCTCAGCAAGGGCACAGAGGTAGTGCAGTTTCTTGCCTGCTTTGGTGGTTGGAAGCCAGGCACTTAGGTGGAGGCTGGAAATAACTTTTGTATGCCAAGGATTACTGCTGATTAATGAAAAAAAATCTAGGAGTTCTGGTCGTGGTGCAGTGGTTAACGAATCCGACTAGGAACCATGAGGTTGCGGGTTCAATCCCTGGCCTCGCTCAGTGGGTTAAGGATCTGGCGTTGCTGTGGCTCTGGCGTAGGCTGGTGGCTACAGCTCCGATTTGAACCTCCATATGCCACGGGAAGTGGCAATAGGAAAAAAAATTAATTAATTAAAGAAAATCTAGGAAATGACAGAAAACCAAGTGATTTTACCTGTGAAATTAGAGATTGCTGAGGGTTTCCAAGTTCTTTTGTGAAATATATACTGAAAATAGATGAATATATGAAACGAGGTTTTTTTAAGGGTACTGTGTGAACATGTTGGAATAAAATGGAGACTAGACTTCCAGAAGTCCGGGTCTCCTTCTCTTTGGAGATGCTAACATTTATTTTTCAATGAACTTGTAAAACCCGGAGGTATTGGGAAATGGTATGTCTTTTAAGCGGAGACGATTAGATCCATCCTTTGGCTCTGCCGCCAATCAGATGTTAGGCTCATCTAAGGCCCGCCAATCAGATGTTAGGCTCATCTAAGGCCCGCCAATCAGATGTTAGGCTCATCTAAGGCCCGCCAATCAGATGTTAGGCTCATCTAAGGCCCGCCAATCAGATGTTAGGCTCGTCTAAGGTCAAAAAGCAATCCGGCACCTGGTGTTACCACGTGTCAGAGGTCGGCCTGGTAGGTGCCGTAGCAAAAGCTGAGGCCACTTTATTTTACGGTTGAGTGTATTCTAGCAAACTAGATCCTTTCTTAGAGAACCAAATTAAAATCAACAAAAAAAGCACAAATTGGCTTTAAAATAGCCTATCCTCATTTCAGATGACTTCAGGTTGTAAAGTGGCAACTGATCCGTGGAGAGTGAGGGGAGACAGGCAACTTCCTTCTCCACGCTTCTCGTCAGCCCTGGCATGTTTTTGTTCCTCAAATATTGAGCAAAAATGAGCCTTTAGCGGCAGATTATGGACTCACATGTGTGTGGATGTGTACACACACACACACACACACACACACACACACTTGGGCAGGACTTGTGCATCATGAAATCACAGTTGGAAAAGACTTCACAGGTGCACCCCAGGGACCTCATCCCCCTTTGGCTTGGGAATCCCACATATAAATGAGACCATGCCTTTTCTTAAAAAGAACTTCAAGGAGTTCCCGTCGTGGTGCAGTGGTTAACGAATCTGACTAGGAACCATGAGATTGCGGGTTTGATCCCAAGCCTCGCTCAGTGGGTTAAGGAGCCGGCGTTGCCGTGAGCTGTGGTGTAGGTTGCAGACGTGGCTCGGATCCCGCGTTGCTGTGGCTCTGGCGTAGGCCAGTGGCTACAGCTCCGATTGGACCCCTAGCATGGGAACCTCCATTTGCCGCGGGAGTGGCCCAAGAAATGGCAAAAAGACAAAAAAAAAAGAAAAAAAGATCTTCAGGAAGGTCTGTCTTTCTATGGAAACGGTCTGAGGGCCACCTTGGATCTCTTGCTGTGTGTTCAGTTCGGTGCCCTCTGGAACTTCCTAGGTCTGACAGTCAGTGGGTCTGAGGGTCCTTCCCAGTGTACCAGTTCTTTTGTGGGCCTTCTCAGTTTTCTGTCCGCTGCCCCAGTCCGAAGGGGTCGGCACCGTGTGTCTCTTCCACGATGGAATGCTGGGCCCAGGACCTGGTGTTGACTGATGGGTCCCATGGGGAGTTTCCTAAGTGGAGAGAATCGTACAAACCACTGCGAAGTGAGCACTAAACTACATGGAGCTTAGGATTCCGAGGGAGGGCGGGCTCCCCAGGGTCCGGAGCTGATTCCTGCAGACATTCGCTGTCCAGGCTCTTCGCATTAGAACCTGCAGCTTCTTTCAGCAGGAGCATTCGATCCCGAGACAGAGGAGCTGGCTCTGACCATCGTGAGAGTTCAGTGTGTTTGTAACTGGGTTAAGGGCAAGGGCAGTGTGAGGGGTGTGAAGGCCGAGGTGGTGTGAAAAAGAAGGGGGGAGGGAAGGGGGACCAGGAGGAGGAGAGAAGGGGGGAGGGGAGGGGGAGGGGACCTCCACCACAAGCTCACGGCAACGCCGGATCGTTAACCCACTGAGCAAGGCCAGGGATTGAACCCGCAACCTCATGGTTCCCAGTCGGATTCGTTAGCCACTGCGCCACGACGGCAACTCCATTATTTTGTGTATGTGTGTGACTCTTTGGATCGAAAGGAAACTTGAAGGAACCACGTGGCCAACAGGATGGGCAGGTGCTTAAGAGTGTCTGGAAATACCGCTGGGACTGTGAGCCTCCTGAGAGAGAGAAACAGAGCTGCACTTAGGCTGCCCTTCAGGTTGATGTGTCAAGGGTTTGGTGGAGAATGCAGGAGCTGTGGGTACCCCAGAGAGCGGGTTCAGAACAAGAGCACTGAGCCTGGAGTAGCCAGGGAGCCGAGAGATGAGGGGAGCAGTGAGACATCTGGTCTTTGAGGAGGGGAAAGAGGGGGCTGGTGTGATGCTTTTCATAGAGGAGGGATCTTTTGTCTGGTTCCCTAAGAGAACAGCACAGCAATGCAGTACACATTCGCCTGAAGCCATAGTCTCTGGGTTCTGGTGTCTACAGGCAGTTCCCAGTTTTCTGGGATGCAAGTCACATGATCTATTACAAGAAGCCTGGAGTTCCCCTTATGACCCAGTGGGTTCAGGACCTGATGTCTCTGGGAGGACGCAGGTTTGATCCCTGGCCTCCACCAGTGGGCGAAGGATCCGGTGTTGCCGCAGGCTATAGCGTAAGTCACAGATGTGGCTTGGATCCGGTGTGGCTGTGGCTGTGGTGTAGACCAGCAGCTGCAGCTCCAATTCGACCCCTAGCTTGGGAACTTCCATATGCCACAGTTGCAGCCATAACAAAAGAAAAAAAGAAGAGAAAAAAGAAGTCAATTAAAAAGGAGTTCCCTGGTGGTCTAGTGGTTAGGACTGCACTTTCACTGCTGCAGCCCAGGTTCAATCCCATGTCTGGGAACGGAGATCCCACCTCAAACCACTGCACATCATAGCAAGAAAGAAAGGAAGGGAGGGAGGAGGGGGGGAGGGAGGGAGGGAAAGGGAAGAAGGAAGGAAGGGAGGGCAGAGTCAGCAAGTGTCACTTAAGAGAGTAAAAGAAAACCCAGACAACTCCCAGTGGGCTGTATCCACAGCCCAAATTCAAAACAAACAGAAAGCAGCTGACTTTCTCTTCTGTAAAATGCTTTCTCTGTGGGTGGAGCGCATTTCGTGGTGTTTCACTGACGTTCCATTGAACGTGGTCCTGCACTTCGTCTTCGGTGCCGGAGCCGCCACGGGAAGCTTAACGGGGACCTTCACACGCTCCACAGAGGAGACCTGGAGGCCAGAGGGTTGGCGAACGCTTTCCCTTAACCTTCACCCAAACGGCTTCAGCGCCCGCGTGCCCGTGGAAACGGAAGATGCTAATCACTTCCAATAATGAACAGTCGCCACGTTTCCGCCTCATCGGGAATTGTAGCTTTATTATCTTTGATGGAAATGAGCCATGCCTGTGTTTGGCATCCAGTGATTGGGTTTTGCACTAGGCATCCATCATGCTCTCTTGTTGAGAAAGAGAAGACAGATTGAGGCTGTGGATCAAGTTCTAAACATTGAGGGAAAACATAGACGAGGGCAAAGAAGCAAGTTCTCCAGAAGCGTTGGGATCCATGGTTGGTTGAAGTCCTTGCTTTAAAACTGACAAGTTGTGGGAGTTCCCGTCATGGTGCAGTGGTTCACGAATCCGACTGGGAACCATGAGGTTGCGGGTTCGGTCCCGGGCCTTGCTCCGTGGGTTAAGGATCCGGCGTTGCCGTGAGCTGTGGTGTAGTTTGCAGACGCGGATCCCATGTTGCTGTGGCTGTGGTGTAGGCCGGTGGCTACAGCTCCGATTCGACCCCTAGCCTGGGAACCTCCATATGCCATGGGAGCAGCCCAAGAAATGGCAAAAAGATAAAAACAAAACAAGAACAAAAACAAACAAACAAAAAAGTGACAAGTTGTGTCAGAGCTGGTGGAGTCTTGTTTCAGACCTTGAGTGGAGACCCAGAATGAACTAAAAGGTTTTTATTTCACTTTGAGGGTCTGCGTGCCTTGTGGCCCTAACACCTGGAGGAGAGAACCCTGGGGTTGGTGGCATTTCAGCCCACGTCCTGTTTGTGGCCATTCCTCCCGAGACGGATGTTCCCAGGTTCTGTGGGACGTGGCTGTCCCATGTTCCTTGAAGTGGGGAGCTAAATGAAAGAGGGGAGGGGTGCAAAGGATTTTAAAAAATAGCCCAGGTAATGTGATCAAGTCCGAGAGGTTTATGCTCCAGCCTGCTCCACCATCTGCCACCTAACTCTTAGGAACTCTTACTGCCGTGTCCCCAACAGGCCGTTAATTTATCACTGGTGCCTCTCAAGGACCTGTAACTGCTCATAGCTGACTCTCTTGATCAGATCTTTGCATGGGCTTGCTCGAGGACCGAGACAAATCCAATCCCTGACAAATATATAAAGTCGCTCCTTGGGAGTGGCTGTGACTGTTGGTAATGAAACCCAGTGGCATAGTGATTGGCTGACATTTTTGGTACAAAGTTATGGCAGAGTTGATGACAGACAAAGAGCGTGTTTCGGCACCACCCTTAATGGGAAATGAAGACGTCCCAGTGAAGCCCATCTTGGTATCCTTCAAAGCACTGATGGGTTGTGTGCCTCTTAGCAGTTCTCTGAAGTCCGGCTTTACGCTGGAGCAGGTCCTGCATCCGGCCAGGACCAAGTAACAGGTACCGTTGCTGTGTTCAGCTTCCGATTCCAGGAGGATTTCATGCTCATGGGACTGAAATCTGCAGCAATTCCTTCTTAGGAAAAATGGCCACACGCGTAGATGTTGAGTCAGTGCCGTGGGCCCACTTCCATAGTTGTCTATTTTTAGCAGCGGTGGCTGGGATGCCGTGGGACCTGGAACGCCGTCTTCCCCGGGCGACTTTGCAAAACACACGCGTGAGAAGATAAAGTCTTGATGATGGCGTTTTCCGTGACAATTTATATGGTACTCGGTATCTGATCGGTTTTTAGAGAGATTTAGCTTCTCCTGCAAAAACGCAAGAGAAACTGCTTTTTCCCCAGCGGAAGCCCCATGAGACGCTGAGCATCCAAGTCGTTAATTTGGAACATGGGCTGTTAACAAGTGTCTGTGCGCCCACGTGGAGGTGGGAGCCGTGGACCAGAAGGCACCAGCATGGTCGGCTGATTGAAGTGGGAAAGCTGGGGTGGGGGAGGCTCTTTCACAACCTTTTAAAAGGTCAGAGTCTGCCTTCTGACACGCTCACGCGGTTCCTCATGGTGATGACGGGAATCCATGTCCTTGGATGGATGGGTTGAGCCCCTTTAGTAGTTTTACCCGCGGCAAGATGAGCATCCAGCCAAAGAAGGTGAAATAGATCCCTTTTCTTCGCTTCTTGAAAGATACACGAGAGCTGCCCTTGAAGGGTGGTGATGTATGTCTTACAATTAATGAAAGAACTCGACTTCTCTATGTCGAAGAGCCGATTTTTATTCTTCTTGTTAGACTCTTTGAGGTTGTTTCAGTGTTCATGCAGGGAATTCTAAAATGATGATGCTAACTAGGTATCTGAAATTGGATCCCTGAATGGGCGAGGCGAGTAAACATATTTTTAAATTTTAATAGCTGCCTAATACCCCATCCACTTATTAGACAGCTGTTGGATCAGAGGAAGGTTTTTATTTGGATAAACAGGTGATAGAAGCAGAGTGGGGAGGTAAGGAGAGTGGGCAGAACAGCTGGAGTCGGGGGAGCTGAGGAATCCCCACCTGTGCCTCGAACCTGAGGGTCGCGGAGTGGTCTGTGTTGGGGGGGTGGGATGTTCTGAGGGGCGTGGAGGGGATCTGGGGGAGCAGGACCCGCTTACAGGAGAGGCTTTCAAAGCCACGATGTCATGGAAAGGATTGCCGTGGGAAGCAGCCCGGGGTTAGTCAAATTCTCAAAGACAGGCAAGGAAACCGAACTTCTCATTATAGAATCCTGCTTAAAAGAACACAATTTGGGGGAAATACATGAAACTTGGAGGTAAAAAAGACACTTTGTTGGGGGGGAGGGATTTAAGCTAGGCATGGACTGGAAAGGCCCTGCAAGCTTCTGGTTTACAGAAAGCCAAAGGGGTGTGTGATGTCCTCAATAAGATTCAAGTCTTAGAAGCAATGAGGTGTTTTAAGGCCTTACGACGTATGTGCACGCGCGTGCACACACACACACAAACACACACACACACACACCTGTTGTGCGTATGTATGCATGTGTAGATAGATAAGGAAATATATACTTGTATTTCAGTAGCCTGAGAATTTTTAAGACTCTGGACAATTAGAATTTCTGGTTCTGATTTCGAAAAACAGTGTGAACTGTCCATTTCCCCAAGACCAAGCCACATGGTCCACACTCAGAGAAAGAAATTAACCAGTAAGAGAACCTGGGCAGGTAAAAGCCCTTGTGTCACTGAAAATCCAAAAGCCTTAGGGCCTCAAAGCCCCGCGTGCATTTCATCAGTTTTACCTGCGCATCTCAAGGGCGGGATGCGGCGCGAAGGGTGAAGGGCCGTTCGACATTCACCCTGCCCGGAGCCCTCCTCTCTGGGACTGGGGGCCACGTGGGCCTTGGCCCGGACGCCTCTGACTTCCGCCTCTTCCCCTCCTCCCCGAGGGACCCTGAGCCGAAGTGGTCTGACTCCGCCTCTGGAGATGATGCCCATCGCGCTGTGGGCATGAAGAGAACGCGTGTTACGCACCGGGTACTGTTCTTGGCATAGAGGTTTCAAGCTGCTGCTGAAGGAGGCCTTACGGTGTGTGTTGGTGTGACAGCGCTGTTTGCGTGGGTCTTTGCTTCTCAGCAGCTGGTGAGGTCTTGTGTGTCCATTTCTAAGAGGGGTTGTTCTAGGAAATCATAGAATGTTTGACTTTCAAGGCATTTTTATAGATCTTCCTGCCCAGTGACTTTTTTTTTTTTTTTTGGTCTTTTTAGGGCCACACCCATGGCATATGGAAGCTTCCAGGCCAGGGGTCAAATTGGAGCTATAACTGCTGGTCTACACCACAGCCACAGCCACTCTGGCACCAAGCCTCGTCTTCGACCTACACCACAGCTCATGGCAACGCCGGCGTCTTAACCCACTGAGTGAGGCCAGGTATCAAACCTGTGTCCTCATGGATACTGGTCGGGTTTGTTACCACTGAGCCACGACGGGAACTCCTCTCTAGTGACTTTTGATCTTTGGTTTTAATAACAGAAACCCATTCCCCAGAGAAAATAAGCCACATCCAACGTGGAAAAGAAGCGAAAGCCCTTCCTTAGCAACCCTGGGACGTGTCAGCAGAGTCTCAGAGCAGCTTGGAGCACAGCTTACAAACCAGACCTCTAATTCAGCAGTAGATGAAATAAGGTTCAGAGAGGTTCAGTAAATTACCAACATCGCACAGCTGACAAATGGCAGGTGCAGGACACAGATCCTGTCTTTTCTTTCTTCTTTTTTTATTTATTTTTATTTTTGCTCCACATCTAGCAATCCCAGGTGAGACACGGGAAAAATAATTTCCCAAGAAGATTAACACAAAAGCTGATATTGACCGGAAACTGCAAAGGAAATAAAAATACAGTATTATAGGCGCATTAAAAGAAATCCTTGTCTGCAGGTCAGTTCAGAAAAGGTATGTACTTAGGGCGGCAAATGATCTACTGCGATTCTTTGTTTTCACGCCGTGTGGTGAAACAGAACTGTTTCTTCGTGTTCTTGCACCATCCCTGGAGGCACTGTTTTTCACAGCAACTTTTCATATTTAATTAGTTATTCAGTGAGTTTGCTTTTGAAACGGGGCGGGGGCGGGGGAGAAATGAGGCTATAACAAATGTTTTTCTCCCCAATGTTTAAAAGCAAGCCAAAATTAATAAGTTCTGCCTGCCTTGAAAATATGCAGGAGATAATTTGCAGTCTCAGCTTACACCTGAATGGCTTCAAAGGTGGTCGTTATAGAACAGGTGGGGGAAGATAGGCGTGAAAGAAAGGTCCCAGCGCCACCTGTGCCCACCGGGAACTCAGCTGAGGGAGTTCAGATGTTGCAACATTTGGGAATTTTATCCGTTTACAAGCTTAAACCGAACCAACGGTGTATTGATTGTTACTTCCCTGGGGTTCCAGATCCTTTTCGAGGGTCTGATGAAAGGCCAGGATCAGCTCGCCAAAAAAAAAAGTCGCATCATCTTGACCACATGCGGCTCACGGAAGCCCTGGGGTCTGTCTGCCAACTCCAGGTTGAGTGGTTCTGTCCCCTTCTGTGGTCTCCAGCAAGCTGGCCTGGTCTTGAGATACATGGATAGAAACGAGCTCACTGCTCAGAGTTTATGCAAACATTGAGTCAGTGGCTGTCACCCCTGGGTGCTGTGCTGGGCACCGGGGAGGCGCTTCGGGGCAGGTAGGAGAGAATGGGGCTGGGCAAGGAGTCAGGGAAGAATGGGTACCATACCCCAAGAGTGATAGATGATGGATCTGTGCGCCGTGATGGGTGGTGAAAGTTTAAGGAAGTGCAGGGGTATAGTTGGGGGCATCCAGTAGGTCTTAAATCATATTTGAGCCACTGAAATATTATTAGAAGCGTGAGGATTTTGAGCTTTTTGTTGTCTGGGCTCTAAAAGGCAAAACCAGGCCTCTGTGGATTTGGGTCCTTGGGCGGCAGCAAAAGCTGAGGGTCAGCAGGTGCCGTTCAGGTCCTGGCTGCCATGCCGGCCGCCTTCTGATCCCCAGAACTGCCTGGGGATAAGCTTGGGGACCTTCGGCCTCTGCTCTTTCTCCAAGAGGGGCAAGTCTGGTGACGGGCCCCTTCTACTTGAAGATCTCAGGACTTTGATGTGGAACCCGTTTCCCTTCCCTGCACACAGCCCTGAGCCCGGCAGACACAGAACGCGCCCCGTTCCTTGTGTATCTCCAGCACCATGCACAGTGCCTGTCCCGTGACTCTGTGTGCAGCACGAATCAGTGATGAAATGAAGTGGCCTCCTCTCAGCCCCCTCCAGTGAACCATCCATGGAACTCAGGGGCTGTGGTTCTAATGAATTAAAAATTTGGAGCCCGAGGGGAAAGCAGAATCCAAGCCACGCAAGGGCCAGCTCACCTTCCTTTCCCTGAGGCTTGAAGTGTCCCTGCCATGCTTTCTGTCCCCACATCCCACCCCCCACGCGACCCACCTGCAACCACTTCTCCACAGAAGCATCCTCTCGTTGCCATGGCTTTGCCACACATGGGCCCTCCATCCTGCCATGGTTCATACTCTAACATTCAGTGCATATTCTCTCATCTACCAACTGTGTAGATGAAGGAGCAAACCCATTGGTGAGAAAAGGTGACCTGCTGAAAAATAGCCAGTGGGCCTCCCCCAGGCCTTGTTGGGTTATTGCTGAAGCAGAAGCACCAAGTCTTTGTCCTTCAAGGAAGTGATTTGCCGAACTGAAAAGATACGATGCAGATTTCACCACCTCCCCCCAAGACGCAGAGAAAGTGGACTTGGGCATTTGAGCCAATCCTCAGAAACTCCGGTGGGAGAAGATCTTTGAGGGAACACGAAGGAAAGAAAGTCAGTCAGGATGTACAGGATGGGACGTTCTGGAACATTCGCCCTGTTTGTCCACGGCTGGGTGTGATTGCCTGCTTTGCAGAACTTTTTCACAAGGCGGTACGGGTTTCAAGAGTGACTTGGGTATAACAGGATGCAATACTTTCATACGAAGCAAGAGGTGGAACAGGGAAACTTTGGTTTATAGAGCCAGGCTGGTAGGGAGGCATATGGCTTAGGAGAAAGTACCAGCTTTGGATTCAGATAGACCTGAGTTTAAATTCTAGTTCGGGCACTTAGGAGCTAGGTGGCATCGACTATTTGGGTAATCTCAGTTTCCACATTGGGCAAAGATGGACGGGTAATAGCTGCAAATGTTGTCGGTGTGGTGGTTACGGTGTCAGACCATGTAAAGGAGTCGAAACATGATATAGGTTGGGTCAGCATTTTTGCCGGCTCCATGGTCCCAAAGAGTCTGGCTGTAAGGGAGACAGGTCGCCAAATGGAAGGGAAGGTTGACGTTATGATAAATGTGTTTCAATGCATTGAATGAAGTAGTAGTAGTAAGTTTATTCCTTAACTGCTGGTGCTGGGCTTGAAATTGCAGAGGTAATAGGCTTCACTTGAAGCAATGAGTCTGCCGTTTTCAAATGTATTAATTTCACTTAGACGTGTGGCTTGAAGAGTTATGTTGGGGTCCTTGAAGCTTAGTTGTGGTTTATTAGTCGTCAGAAATGCATTTGCAACTTAGTTGCTTATCCAACTTAGTTCTCTAGTGAAACTGTTTGGTACAGGGAGATGTTAGCAGCTAATGTATGCAGCTTTGCCAGCAAAGATTCTATGTTTTCAGTGTATTCAAATCTTAGAGTGTAGCTGGGTTTTAAGGCTACCGAACATGGTTTCTGAGGAACTATGTGTCCTTGCAATGAATGGATATATGATTAGAATTTTTTTATTAGTTTACTTCTATACTGTAATACCCCTGTTGAAAATTTTAGATTTATATAATTGTGTTGTCATTGCTTGAATGAGGAAATTATACTGAAAGTAACAGACAGTAATTGAATTTAAGAAAAACGCGGAAGAAAATAAAGATCATTCTGCACCAAAAGGCTGGCTTGTGCCTTTTGTGAAGCCTGCAGAAAATGCTCTCATCAAATGAATACTAAGGAAAGGAAATACTAAATTTCTGTGTGTGTTTTTCACTCTGATCTCAATTTCGTGAAAGAAACTCACAAGAAGCTTTTAATTCAGTAGCGGCTTCTGAGCTGATTCAATGTCTTGAATGTTAGGAGCATACAGTTGTATAATTTTATTTAGAAACGTGAAGCATTTGAATGATGTAGGACTCAGTATTTATCCTTCTTTTGCACACTCATTCTATGTTTGGGAATGTCAGTTATTTTCTTACATTATCCTGTAAAGAGATGTAATGAGCTTAAAGCGAGAGATGTGTGGGGGGAAATTATTAAGCCCCAAGTCAATTACATGCATATCAACCACTTCCTTACATTTCTCCCAACCCCTCACCCCCACCCATCTCCTGACTACTGGACCACAAAGCTTGGGATCGCCTCACTGAAGCCCCTTGCACATGATTTGAACACTGTTCAAACTTTCTGGGAAGATAAACCCCTGGACCAGCTTTTGTGGAGCGGGATGAAATTGCCCCAGTGGAAGCCGATTTTGGCAAAACTAGAACTCCCTGGCAGATAAGCTATCCCTGCAGGGTGGGTATGGAGAGGTGTCTTTCTGTCCCTTTGTTCACTGAGAGATGTTACTTTGTTTCTTCCTGGGCTGATTAAGTAACAACCCAGGATCCTTTGTTCCCAGCCCTGTGCAGGGGGCGTCTGTGTTGGAGGAGACACAGCTTGAGTGCATTTGGCCAACTCACGGATGGGTTCGCTCTTCCTTCTCTCTTGGTGGTTGTAGTCACTGATGTGATGTGAGCCCACCTGAGCGGGTCTGTCCCGCTCCCTCCCATCCTCGCCATCCACTCTGGTTCAGATGGACGTCATCTTGGTGCCCTGAGCCGACCTTGACTCGGTTCCTAAGTCTTGCAGCTGGGAAAGTGATACAGGATACACTTGTCTGAGGAAAGTAATACAGTATAAACACCTAAGGGTCCCCCAGCTGTGTTCTCTGAGCGCACTAGTCAGCATTTATTGCAACAGTCTCGCTGATTTTTTTTTTTTTTTGTCCTTTGCCATTTCTTGGGCTGCCCCCACGGCATATGGAGGTTCCCAGGCCAGGGGTCTCATCAGAGCTGTAGCCTCCGGCCTACACCAGAGCCACAGCAACTCGGGATCTGAGCTGCATCTGCGACCCACACCACAGCTCACGGCAACGCCGGATCCTTAACCCCCTGAGCAAGGCCAGGGCTCGAACCCACAGCCTCATGGTTCCTAGTCGGATTCATTAACCACTACGCCACAATGGGAACTCCTCGCTGATTTTTTTTTTAAAAACAAAAAGTATATCTGGTCACTATCCCTTTCATGCAAAAACCCAAAGCCTGTTTTGATGTACGGATTAAAATAAAGCAATCACTCTTTTGCCCTCAAATGGTTTTTGCTCTCAATCAGGTGAATTTTTTATTTCCAAAGACAAACATAAAACTCCTAATTTTTAACTTTAAAATTTGATTTCTAACTATTTCTAACAATAATACCATTGTATATGTATTACATTGAAACACTCATGCTAATAAAAATGCAGCACAAGCCATATATACAATTTAAAAAACTTTTAGTAGCCACATTAAAAAATTAAAAAGAGATGGGTGGAATTAATTTTATAATGTTTCATTGAATCCCAAATCTTATGATTCCCACATGAAACCAATACAAAAAGGTTTTAACAAAATCATTTACATTCTTTTTTGTCCATATCAAGTCTTTGAAATTGAATATGACTTTTAGACCCAGAGCACATCTTAATTCCTAATAGCCACATTTGAGTGCCAAACCTCCATACACAGCTAGTGTGTAGCATTTTTGATAGCAGCCCTATACTCTAGTTGGTTTCATATAAATGCATATGAAATATCTTCAATCATAGAGTAAAATAAAGGACTTATCTCCAGGTAATAGAAACTGTTTCTATGGGCCATATTATGATGAAAAAAAAATTAACTTACTGTGTTTCTGTTGGAACTCAAATTGGCAAATGTAGTAATTTTCTAAAGTTCCAGAAAAGAGAGTATTCTGCCTATATAAATATTTACTGAGAACTGAGAAAAAGGTACTATTCCTTCAGTATGTATAAGGTAGTACTCATTTATATAACCATTTACTGTGAACTCACTTAAGAAAAGGTAGTATTGGAAGTTCCTTTGTGGGTTAAGGATCTGGTGTTGCTACAGCTGTGGGGAAGGTTGCAGCTGAGGTGTGGGTTTGATCCTTGGCCCAGGGAACTTTCACATGCCATGGATACAGCCAAGAAATAACTATATAAGTGATTTTCACATGGTGGAAAATAACATTTTATTTTTTATTTTTGTCTTTTTTGCCTTTTCTTGGGCCACTCCCACGGCGTATGGAGATTCCCAGGCCAGGAGTCAAATTGGAGCAGTAGCCACCGGCCTACACCACAGCCACAGCAACTCGGGATCCGAGCTGCATCTGCGACCTACACCACAGCTCATGGCAACGCCGGATCCTTAACCCACTGAGCAAGGCCAGGGATCGAACCCTCAACCTCATGGTTCCTAGTCGGATTCGTTAACCCCTGCGCCAGGGCGGGAACTCCTTTTTTTTTTTTTTTGAAAATAACATTTTAAAAAGTATGTATATGTATACATAGATACATGATTATATGACTGAGTCACTTTGCTATACAGCAGAAATTGGCACAGTATTGTAAATCAACTATAACCCCCAAATAATAAAAATCTATAAAAATGTTTAAAAAAAGAAAAGGTAATATTCATTCAACACATGTATTTGCTGGGCATCTACAAGGTGTCAAGCACACTTCTGGATGCACTAGATCCAGAGAAAATATACGAATGTTAAATGTAACGAGTTTCGATTATATGCTAGGCGTTGTTCTCTGACTCCATAGAATGTACACTCATGGCCTGGCTTGACTTTTTCCAAAGAAAAAGTGCTATGGTTTTTACAAAACCTGCTTTCCTTGTGTCCCTTTCTACCCTCCTTAAGACGAATACAGGCTGTAGGGTAAGGCAGTAGCCTTAGCTGGTGGAGAAGCGGGGCTGGGAGATGGATTTGAAGCATGAAACGATTTTTTTTGTTTCAGTTCTTTATTATTGCCGTGCGCTGGGGATTGCTGAAGATGTAAGTGGGAGATGTGGCATATACAGGAGGGTCAATAATGATTCTTCCCTCTCCTGCAGATACTGGCCTGTGGACTTTTGATTTAAGCAAAAGGGATGGTAATTAGAAAGATACTGGGATTGATGGTACGGAATTGCACACGGCTGAGAAATCCAGCCTTGGGGAAAATAACAGCTTCTCTCCATAGACCCCCTTTTTCCCTCATGTGGGGAAGCTGGCTGCCTGCAGTTTCCACCCCCACCCCAGCTCCATTCCTGGGAGGGCACTCCCCCTGCCCAAGCCTGGAAAAAAAGTTCATGCGAGGTCTCTGCCTGGTCTGGCTAAGGTCATATGTCCATCAGCAGACTGTCACTAAGACCTGCGGGGTCCTAGTGCCTGGTTTTGGGACAGAGGCACCAGGACCCCATATACTGAGCCGTGGAATGGAACCAAGCACCCTGGCTGGTTTGCCCTCCACCCTTCCTTAGGCAGGAGAAGCACAGTCTGTCTAAAGCTGCATCCCTGCCCCACACCCTCTTCGTGCTCTGACGCGTTGACAATAAACTCTAGAAGCACAAGGATGCCAATTTTCATTTGTTCTGAAACGTGGGACCTTCGGTGCTCTGTGTCACGAAGAGAATCCTGCTAAAGAATTCATTTTTCAGCTGTTAGGCAGCACGGAAGGCTCCACACAGCATGAAACCTAACCTCTGCCTTCAGGGAGCTTAGCCATTTTCTGTGGCGGGGGAATGAGAGCAGCCTGATGAAATCACAGCAGTGCACGATGGAACCAAAGACCTCTGAGACACCACCGAGCCTCCCAATTCCCCCTGTACTCAGGAAGACAGCAGCGTTTATTGAATACGTACTATGAAGAGAACAGTATCAAATACTGAGGGTATTTCCTTTTTCTTCTTTTTTTTCCTCCGTTTTGTTCTTATAGCTGCACCTGTGGCACATGGAAGTTCCCAGGCTAGGGGCTGATCGGAGCGTCCGCTGAGGCCACAGCCGCAGCAACATCGGATTCAACCCGTATCTGCAGCCTATGCTACAGCACACAGCAACTCCGGATCCTTAACCTACTGAGTGAGGCCAGGGATTGAACCCATGTCCTCACAGATACTGGTCAGGTTTTTAACCTGTGGAGCCACAGTGAGAACTCACTGAGAGGGGTTTTCATGGGCAGTAAAACTATAGCCTCTGTCTTCAAAATGTCTGAAAGAAAACACTGCTCACATGAGCAAAATATGCTTATTTCAAATGCCTGGACTTATGTCACATGACTGTGAGGTTTATCAACCTGGTTTCATGGTGTACAAACCGAGATGGCATTTCTGTGGCCTTCTGGGATAGGGTTCATTGTGGAAGCCAGCCTGCTTGCAGAGACGAATGGGCCCACGAGCCCTCTTTGGGGAAAGTAAATGGAATAATGAAGGAAATTCAAAACCAAATAAAATGCTAGCATTCCATACACATCTTGAAAAAGTTTCTAAAGTAGCTTAGGCATGGAGGGTCCTTGCAAGCATGACAATAAACAATAAAAGGATATTGTTTGCAAGACTCACTTTTCCAAGATGGCTCTAATGGTGAGCACTCTCTTGGAGTTTATGTATATTATAAATCTTTAAATGGGCCCAGTTAGTCTAACTCTATTGTTTGTATTTAAAAGGAAAGACAGGAAGGAAGCTATTTGGCAGCAAAGGCTGTAGGAAATGAGGTCTCCATAAAAAGAGCGTTTGGTTGGGTGATTGCGTGCATGGGGTCCAGCCGTCACTTGGCATTTGGCTCTGTGTTTGGGGCAAGCTCTGATCACGGTGGCAGATGGCTCTGTCATGCTCTACACAAGAGGTACCTGTCCATTTTCATCAGCAACTAACTTCTTTCAAGCACTTGCTGCTTTTGGTCCCCCAGCCGTGGCGTTTTGTTGACCCATTTGCCATCTCTCATATGAGTGCACGGCATCGTCCTTTTTTGACAGGAGAACAGCAAGCGTGATGATACACTTACCTCTGAGCATTGGAGCCCGCCGTCCTTACAGATTTCAGCCTTAGCTCCTCTCTTCTTTTTCTGGGAACCCTTGGGCCCCTGGGAGGAGGGTGAGGCATGCCCTGTTGCGTTCTGGTAGAATTCCCACCACTGTTCCAAGTTCCCTTTTTAGCTGGATACCTGCAAGTGAGTCATATTTGGCTCTGAGCTAGTTAAATTTTGAAATAGATAAAACCAACTTGGTTTCATCGTATCAAAGCTTAGTTGGGTTTGCTATGAGTGAAGGCACTTGAGAGGTACAAGGGAAAAAAATATAGGTGCATATCATATACACAGGTGCACCTAGTACACACACACACACGCACACGTTTTCCATTTACAGTTAAAAGGAGAGTGAGTTCAGGAGGAAGAGCTAAGTACACTGTGTCATTTTTTCCTTCAGGACAGACTTGAAAGGAGGTTTCAGTGGGCGGGGTTCCATGAAAGAAACGGGGCATATTCCTTCCTATTTGGAGATATCCCAGCGATTGACTGGATCAGGCTTTTACTCAGCAACTCCTGCATCACTGTGGTTCACAGTTACCTTCACCGTGTCAAGCAAGTTCCTTGGGAAGTTATCTGTTCCTGTCTGAAATGTTCCAGTCCCTCTTTGCTTGGTTTAACTATGTTTCAAATATTTTATTTATTTATTTATTTAGTCTTTTGTTGTTGTTATTGTTATTGTTGTTGTTGTTGCTATTTCTTGGGACGCTCCCGCGGCATATGGAGGTTCCCAGGCCAGGGGTCGAATCGGAGCTGTAGCCACCGGCCTGCGCCAGAGCCACAGCAACGCGGGATCCGAGCCGCGTCTGCAACCTACACCACAGCTCACGGCAACGCCGGATCGTTCACCCACTGAGCAAGGGCAGGGACCGAACCCGCAACCTCATGGTTCCTCGTCGGATTCGTGAACCACTGCGCCACGCCGGGAACTCCTCAAATATTTTATAAAAAACAAAAAGCAACCCGATGTGTGCTATTGTATGGATGAACCACATCTTCTTTATCCAGTCATCTGTGGACGGCCACTTAGGTTGCTTCCATATCTTGGCTTTTGTAAACAATGCTCTCTTCAACTTCGGGGCGCCGTGTCTTTTCCGCTTAGTGTTTCTGCTTTCTTTGGGTATACACTCAGGAGTGGACTTGCTGGATCATACGGTGGGTCTGTTTTTAGTTTTTGAGGAACCTCTGTACCCGTTTCCATAGTGGCCGCACCAGTTTGCATTCCCATCCACAGTATGCAAGGGTTCCCTTTGCTCCACATGCTACCAGTGCGTGTTATTTGTGGTCTTTTCGATGATAGATGTGCATTTCTCAGATGCTTAGCAGTGTTGAGCATCTTTTCATGTGCCTGTTGACCATCTGTATGTCTTCTTTGGAAAAAATGTCTGTTCCGGTTTTCTGCTCATTTTTTAATAGGGGTTTTTGTTTTTGTGATATTGTCTCGTTTGAGCTGTTAACGTATTTTGACTGTTACCCCCTGTATCAGTCGTATCATTTGCAAACGTTTTCTCCCATTCAGCAGGTTGTCTTTTTGTTCTGTTGATGGTCTCCTTTGCTGTGCCGAAGGTTTTAAGTTTAATTAGGTTCCCTGTGTTTATTTTTGCCTTTGTTTCCTTTGCCATAGGATACAGATCCAAAAAAATATTGCTGCAGTTTATGTCACTGTTCTGCCTTTGTTTTTTGTTCTTTTTTTCCCCTAGGAGTTTTATGGTTTCTGGTCTTACATTTTGGTTTTTCATCCATTTTGAGTTTATTTGTGTATAATACGTGAGAAAATATTTCTATTTTCATAGAATAGTCCTCATCCATAAAAAGAATGAAATGTTGCCATTTGCAACAACCTGGAGGGTATTATACCAGGTGAAATAAAAGAGAAAGAGAAATACCAAAAAGAGAGCAAATTAGTTAGTTACCGGTGGGCATAAGGGAGGGCAGGATACAGGTAGAGTATTAGGAGCTGCAAATGACTGTGTGTAAAACAAATAAGCTACAAGGATGTACTGAACGGAATAAGGAATAGAGTCAAGATTTTATAATAGCTTTAAGTAGAGTATCATCTGGAAATTTTGCCTATGTTTGACACCTGAACCTCGTCTAATATTATAAACCAGCTAAACCTCAATTTCAAAAAATTGTTTGGGGATGAACTGTTGCCTCTCTCGCCCTTTCAGTGCCAACACGGCTTAGGGGTGGCTTTATTTCCTTTTGCCTTTTTCCCTTCCTTCTCATGGGTCCATCTCGGAACTAAGCTCCAGTGTTGTCTTTTTCTCTCATCTGACATCCCAGCGTGTGCTTTTCCTTTGCAGATGGACGTGACTCCTTTGTCTCCCTTCTCTCAGCTTAATCCACCCACATTGGGGTCACGGCCCCAGGCCCCCCCCCCATACTCTGAATCAGCTTTGTGAGTATTTTCTGGGCACTTTTTTTTTTTCCACCCAGGCAGGTGGTTGTGTGTTTTAGGAAAATTCTGAGTTTTAGCGGATGTAGGAATGGTGGTGCTAGATGACTTTGCAGGGAACTTTCTGGATTGCAGAGCCTCTCACAGGCAGGTACTGATTTGTTCCTCCCAAGCTCCTGGGGTGGATCAACCATCTCAGGTTTCCACCAGAGGAAGTGGAAGCTCAGTGGGAACTTACCCAAGCCCACGTGGCTGGAGTGTGGTGGAGGGGGGGGTTCAGACCGCTTCCTCAATCCCTGTCCAATCAACTGAGGAGGGACTAAGGAATTCTCTAGCAAATAACATCAAATGCATGCCTGGCCTGGATAATTGGACGCCCGTGCATCTAGGACTGACTTTTATGGCTTTATTTCAGGTGCAAATTGGGATCTTATTTTTCTCCGTTACAGGTGATCTCAGCATGTTGCCCTAGGAATCACTTTTAAAGTTGCCGTGAGTTTAGCTGTGGTGGAAATTCCATTCCCAAAGAAACAGAGCAGTATTTCTTAATTAGGTATTTTCTCTAATAACTCAGAAAGAGAGTCACTTGGCCCCATTTGCTTTATTTTCACCATAAACTGAAGCTTCGAACGGTGCTCTCATGCTTTATTCAGAACTGCATCCAGATCGTCGGTATTCAATAAATATTATCAATAATCAGAGGAAAGACACATATTTTCTGTCATATACACAATTCTAAATGTTTAGGCCAAGGGCACATTTTTAATGGATTCAAATAACAAATATAAATTGTGCTTCTCTGTTGCCCGGATATCTACCTATTTGGAGGTTTTTATTGTCAGAAACTGCCAAATTATGTGCATGCATCATTTTAATTGGACCTCAGGCCTGACACTTTTATTGAAAAAAAAATAGATTTCAAATTATTTTTCATGCATAAAGGCTGCTCGGCCTGTGCTTCATGGGTGAAGTCTATCTCAGATGGGGATGACCTTCCTGCCACGTTTCAAGGAAAAACATTAAACCTCCCTGTCTTCTATCTTTGAGATTTGGCAAAAATTGTTCAACTAACTCGCCAAAGAGCCATAATGAAAGGGCTGTAGGGAAGGGAACAAACCGAACTGTGCCCGATTCCGCTCATCAAAATATCCTCTCTGGACCAGGGATGTCTGTGGCATCCAAGCCCTGGCTTCTTTTCATGGTGATATGAGCCTTCTGTGGCTCTGGTCCTTATCCAGAAACACGGTGTTGTCCTATCTTTGGTGGTTCCTAATTCACGGGAGACGAGTCTTTCATATTCCGAAGTCATTGCTGGGAGGATAAAAGTCAGCCTTCACAAGCTGTATTTTGATGAAATAAGGATGCGCATACAATTATGATGAAATTGAACCTCTGACCCTAGAGCCATCATCTCAGAGATGTGAAAACTCTCCCTGGTACCAGCGAATACCTTGGCATCTCTTGTCGTCCTGGTAGGCTTTGTCCCCATCTGGAGAGGTTGATGCTTGCTCAGTGTTATGTGTTTCTCAAGAATGAGCAAATCTGCCATTACACGCTGTTGTTAATTTTAGCCTATAAGTGTAGAAATACCTTCCAGCATTTGCAGGCTGCGGTGATCATCGGCACATCATTTGTGTAGCTGCTGCACAGAAATCCTACCACTTTGTTTTCCCATCATGATTTCCTCTAGAGAGCTAGCTGTGCAGCACTGATGCGTTTCTTTTCCTGAGGTATGTAGCAAAGAAAACCATCTGATTTCCCAGGAGGAAGGAGGGAAGAAAGGGAGGTGGCTGGTCTCCCTGGGCGGAAAACAGTACCCCCGTGAGTCCTGGGAGGGTCGGTATAGCTAAGGACACAGAAAAGCACTTGTGTCAGAGGTCCTGTCTCAAGAAGTTCACAGTATTTTTAGAAAGATGGGGAAGACGTGGACCTGGGTCTCTGGTTCACTGTTAATATTTGGCTTGAGGTTTGGCTGCTGCCTATCATTGTGAGAGTCTGTATGAAGACGGATGCTTCTGGGGAAAATGTTAGGCTTCTAAGCAGTGTTGAAATTAAAAGCAGAGACTGGGGATGATGGGTATCAGGAGAAAATAGAAGAATCTGTAATTATTAGCATTACGAGGATAAAAAGGAGTGTATGGTTTTTTTGTTTGTTTGTTTGTCTTTTTTGCCTTTTCTAGGGCCGCTCCCATGGCATATGGAGGTTCCCAGGCTACGGGTCTCATCGGAGCTGTAGCCACCGGCCTACGCCAGAGCCACAGCAACGCGGGATCTGAGCCACGTCTGTGACCTACACCACAGCCCACAGCAACGCCGGATCCTTAACCCAGTGAGCAAGGCCAGGGACTGAACCCAAAACCTTATGGTTCCTAGTCAGCTTTGTTAACCCCTGAGCCGCAGCGGGAACTCCCAACTTCTGTTTTTATTCGAGGAGTAGTGTTGACCGCATTTCTTAGGAAAAAAGCGAAGGTAAAAGAAAAATTTTACAAAACTTTGCTCAGGGTGTTGTGAAATTTCCTTTCATAGAAAGAAAGAAACTGGAACTGGAATTCAGAACTCAAAAATGTCATTGCCTGAACTAATTTCCTCTCCAGTGTAGTGGGAGAAATGGAAAAAAGACAGAGAAATAACAGGGTATGAAATGTGTGCCTTTCTTTCCTTTGTTAGGCGTGTATTCCTTCACTCTCACTGTTTCCGCTGGTAATGTGGTTTGGTTTTCCAGGACAGCGAAGAAAACGCACCGATCGTACAAGCCATGTGATAATTTGCAGAAGAAATCTCATTTGCTTGGGCTATTACGTGTCTGTTCTGCCTTCCGTGGAAATGCGCGTTACTGTGAATAATGCCCATCGCTAATGCTTTTAAAACCGGGGTGCTGTTGGAGTGCGTTTCCTGGGACCCCTCTGCTGGAGATGGTTATTATTCAGATCTGCTGGAACAGCCTTCCTCAGGTCCATGAGCTTGGAGGTCATGGTCGCAGAACCGCCAACCTCCATGTCCCCTTGTCCTCATGTCCTCACTTGGAGTTTTACATGTAATCAAGGTCAGGAAGTGGTCTGTGGGAGTGGCTTTACTTTTGGTGGATGTGGGCTCTTGGAGATACAGCGCAGGAGAGCTGATGAGGCCAAGCAAGGTGATGAGAGGCAGAAACAACACAGTAGAAGTCACGGGAAGGACGGGGCCCTGGAGTCATCTAGATGGTCTGTCCCAAACCCGAAGCAAGGGTCTCGCAGCAATGAGGGCACTGGACAGGTTCGTATGCAGTTGGCGGAGCCGTCACCAGAGGGCTTTTCTGGTGATGGATTTAATGGATGATGTAGAATGAAGGGGAAAACAGGGACAGGAAACAATTAACTTGATATGAATGTGGTCCTGAAAATCCTCCTTGTTGATCCACCTGCTGTGGTCTGAAATAGCAGGGGAAGCCGTGGGAATCCTATTGATTTCCGTTTCGTATCAAGAAACCATAAAGTATTAAAGCAGAAAGGAGCCTGGGGCATCATTACGTTTATTCTGAAAAGAGACAGCGTTGAGCCCATAGAAGGAGAGGGTTTACCCAGCTCCTGTGTGTGTACTCATAGCAGCGGGAACCAGAGTTATATTCACCCATCACCTCCTTGGCATCAACCCCATTTTTCTAGAGAGCAGAAGGGGGTCTCGTGGTCACGCTGTGACAGAGACACGGTGTCGGCAAGGCCAGACCCAGCACCTTGGCGAAGGAGTTTCACAGACATCGACAACGTCTGGGATCATCCATTAGGTTCTTTTTCCTAATTCTCATCAAGAAGGTTTTCTTAACTTCCTTACAACACAGCGAGGGTTGTTCAGAAACTCTGAAAATAAACATTTCCAAATGTGGACATTTCCCTGTTAATATGATCTTCCGTCTTTCTAATAATCATTACATGGTTTTTTTTCTTGTGGCAGTTTTTGGATACATTGAAACCACTGGTTTTAAACGTGGGTATCTCTTAGCAAGTAGAGAGAGTCGGACACCGATGTTTTGTTTCTGAGTTTACTTAAATGTTCCCCATGACAGCTTTGATGTCCACTTCCGTTTTATTCCTAATTTCAACACATCTTTCCTGGGCACCAAACACAGTCTTTTCCAGAACAGCCTGGTCCAGGGGAACGGAATGTGATGACAGAATGGTTCCGGACCCACCACCTCCAGTGGGGTTACCACTAGTGTGCGTGGCTGTTGCATTCTTAAAATGTGGTTCCCGTGACCCAGAAATGGAAGATTTAACCTTAGGAACTTCTAATTACATAACATTGAAATAGCCACGAGTGGCCAGGGACCATCCAGTTGTACAGCAGGTTCTAGACATGGGTTTTGGGTGGGGAGATAAAGATGCTTCACTGCCCCTGATTATGAGGTGCTGGCAGCCCGGAGTGGTGGAGGAGGGGAGGGGGTGAAACGTCATCCCTGGCAGGGGGTCAGGTCCTGTGGGAGCACAGAAAAGACAGCAGGACTCTTCCTTGGGGTGGGACTTTTCAACAGGGAACTGACACTTGAATCTTGGTGGATAAGCTGAGTCTAGTCCAGATATCAGAGAGGAACAAGGAGAGGAGGGAATTTTCAACAATGGGGGAGTGTGTGCAGACTCACAGAGGTGTGATGGACTGGTCACCAAAGGGAGGTGGTGAGGGGAGGGGTAAGCAGGGAGTTTGGGATCAACGTACACACACCACTAAATACAAAGTAGATGACCAACAAGGTCCTTCTGTCGAGCACAGGGAACTCTGCCCAGTATTCTGCAATAGCCCATATGGGGAAAGAATCTGAAAAAGAATGGGTATATGTATATGTATAACTGAATCATTTTGCTATAAACCTGAATCTCACGCAACATTGTAAGTCAACGGTACTGCAATAATAAGTGAAAATCAATACATTTTTAAAGTCTGAAAAAGGAAGGAAGGAAGAGAGGCAGGGAGAGAGAGGACGAGAGAAAGGAAGGAAGGAGAAAAAGAGGAAAGGAAGGAAGGGAGGAAGGAAGGAAAGGATGAGCAGAGGGACCAAAAGGGACTCTTGTAATTTTAGGACGTATGTAAGAAATGTTGTAATTCTGGACTCTCACCATGCACTTGGACACTTTTCCCCATTGTTGGAAATTCCTTCCATATATTTATATCCCCTCCTGCTATGGGGAGATGACCTAGCAGAGGGCTCTGGTGAGAAGTCAGCCTGTGGAATTCTGCACACTTTAGCCCCTGCTCTACCATGACCTGCAGCGTGACTGCAGGCAAAGCAGCCTGCCGTTTGGACTCAGACTCACCTTCTGGAAATGAGGGATATTATGGCTCACAGCCTGAGGCAGGGGTGGTGCAGTTTGGTGGCTCCTTCCCACCTCTAGCCTTGGGTGTAATTGGCCATAAGGACTCCTCCATGCCCAGGTTCCCGATGACCTTCCCCCAAGACCATGACAGTATCCTTGGTGTCATCTTTGATGCTGGGTGGTATTGAACCGAGGATTCTGGGAGGTGCCCGGACGTTGAAGAGACGGCCTCTGTTGTCACTGCTGGTTGATCCCTCCCAGCTAACATAACGGTTTTATGCTTAGAGTGCATGTTTATAGCTGCATTATTTCCACCGCTTTCAGGTAGCTCATCCCCAAGATAAGTGCTTTCTCTAGAGCCTGGGTAAGGACTGAAGGAGCGGTATTTGGGACTGGCAGCGGAGATGTGATTTTGAGGGGGGTCATTCATCTATCATGACTTCAGTCGCTAGTACTCAGTCCATGGGGGCTGTCTGTGTGGCTTCTTCTGAGAAGAAAAGATTTTTTTTTCCCATGACCTACCTGCTGGCAAAATACAAAAGGTTCCTGCCAAGCCCCAAGGGATCCCACTTAAGCTGTACTAATAGGCGGACGGATAACTGGTCGACCAGAAGAGCATCTATGAGAAGAAAGAACTCACTTCTGTAAATGAACCTCTCAGGCTTTTGATTCTGAAGCCCTTGAATTCTCTCTTCATCCATGATGCTCATACACCTACAGAGAAGCCAATTTTAGGACCAGTAGATCAGGAGGGCGTTGCTGGTGGGTGAGGAGGATCCAGCTTTGGAAGATACCCGCGGGGGAGAAAACCCACTGAATTGCCTTTCTTGTGCCCCCTCCCCATTGGCAGCCCACCCAGGGTGTTGTGTTCCTGTCATCTCACAAGGTGGGCAGAGTATCACACATGATATGATCATTAACTCAGCAGGTGTGGTTAAATATAGAACTCTAGTGTGAAATGAGTAGCCTACTGAAAATAGAGCCACTTTCTTGGTCCCTAAAAACTCACTCTTTGAGTTTCCCCAGATAGGATTGCTATGCATGTGCCTAGTCAAGTCCAGGATTTTTCTTTTTTTGACAGCATGCATAACTAAATACCCACACTTGCATATATATTTACCTGGGAGTGGGCTAAACCTATTATGCTTTTCCTATTTTCACTTATTTGTGTGATTGGGTCTGTGGCCAAGGACCTCAGAAAGTATTCATTTCTCCCCAAGGAAGGGATCAAAATGTGTTCTCCTTTATGTCTTAACCTGGTGCTCTCCAAGCTTTCATGTGTGTACATGTCTACCTAGGTATTTTGTCCAAGTGCAGACTCTGACTCTGTGAGTTTGGCACAAATCCTGAGATCCTGCCTTTCTGACAAAATCCCCTGCAATGAGGTGGCTGCTGGCAATGTGGGTAAGACTTTGGGTCTTTGTATGTATGTCCGCTGTGAAGAAATTATCTGAATTTAAATAGGAACCTCTTAGAGTTTGAAGCTCTAGGACCACTGGAATCTGAGAAATAAATAAGGGCAGTTGTTTATCTGTGGATCCAGGTTTAGAGAGTGTGCAACCATTTTGGAGTTCTTGGGTTTTTCCAAAGAGAAGCAAAATGAATCCTTCCATTGTCAAGGTCTAGGAATAATTTGTTTGTCTCAAATACATCTTTGAGAGTGTGTGTGTGGCCCTTTCTTACTCAAGTTGCCCTCCAGCATCCCTGACAGCACGTTGGCAGCACTGTAATTGGAAATGGTAGAAAACTCTGGCCTTGAAAGTGAGATGCTTATCTGGGTCTCGGGCACTGGAGAATTGCAGGAGCTGCTGAAGACTGGCTGAGGGCCGCAGGATCAGCTTTGTTCCTGCAGGAGGAAATGCCCTTATTAGGAAGCCTGTGGTGGATACTGCTGCACCAGCCCCACTCTTACTAGAGAAGAGAGTGCCGTGCCCATATATATGATCATACACGTTCTCTTTCAGCTGTTCCAGTAGCTCTGCTTCAAGCATGTTTGTTTTCCTTTATTTTCTAGTGTCTTTGAGGAAAATCCATGTCATACTGTAACTAAGTTTGGAGAGAGATGACATGTTCAACTCTGAGGAAATATACGTAATTCCCAGGTTTTTCTTTTTTTAAATAGAGACTTTGATGTTTGATTTCTAGACAGTCTTTAGTGTGAAAGACAAACACATTTATTTCCTATCAGTTTTCAGAAAATGTTCCCAATTTTAAAACCTCTAGACTGGCCTTCCAGTGTAGCAGTGACACTTACTCTTCCATAATTCTAGGGCTTAAATCATGAGCAGCTAGAAGTATAGATTAATGCTTTATACAGTTTGAGAGCTGAGCCCCAGTGCTGCATGTAGATGTTTAAAGCATCGATTTCTCTCAGACAACACTGAAAATATTGAATGCCCCTGAATGAAGAAGGTTGGTTCACCTCTACAGCACATGTGACTCACTGTAGAGAATACTGGGGAAACATACAGTTTTTCTTTATTATCAGATGCACCATGGATATGAAGAATGCTTTAAGTTATTGCGAAAATTATAATCAGAAAAAGAAAACTTCCTCAAGAATTTAGGATCCAAAACAACATTCAGTTTGCTCCTTGGCCATTTACTCAACCTCTGACTTTTAATACTTTTAATTAGTAAGGTCCATCATTAGAATTAGATTATACTTTGTAGTTATTTCTATCAAGCCTTTTAAACATGTTTGCTCATGGCAACAAACTGTCAGGGAACAGAAGAGGAGGAAAGTGAATTCAAATTCCCTAACATCATTCTTTGTCATTAGAAATAAGATTTTAGCAGACTACTTGCATAATATATCCTCAAATCATTTTTCTAACTTAATGAAATAAATATGGACTAGCTTTAGGGAGGAGGAGCAGTCTCAGCTTGTCATTCTGTTATGTGTTCATTTACATTATTCTGCTTGCAAGCATTACAGGCATAATATCAACACCTCATCTTCAGAGAGAATTTTACCTGTGCACTGACTGAATTGGTGTAGAGTTTGTATTTCATTACAAATTTTTTAAAAGGGGGTGGAGGAGGAGATAAACCTTATCACAGAGTCTCCTGTGAGTGCTGAACCTGGATATTCTGGTTCCTTTTCTGGGAATGTTTCTTTCATACTAGGCCCTCCAGAGGGGATGGTTTGGGAGGGACGTGGTGAGATACAAGGGTGAAAGGAGGTGTGGCATTAGTGTTGGTAACAGTAGCTGTCACCTGTACCTATCATTGTGATGCAAGATCAAACATGCCTGATACCAGGCTGGGGCGTTTGGAAAGTCCCCATGTCCACTCTCCTCTTTGCTTCAACTGCAAGTTCAGGGGCTACTCATGTTCCATAATTCAGTAGGATGACTCACAGAACTCCGAAAGCCTTCTGCTCATGGTTGTGGTTTATTACAGCAAGAGGACATAGATTAAAATCATCCAAAGAGTGGAATGGGTTAGCAATGAGCTCCTGCTGTGTACCACTGAGAACTATATCTAGTCACTTATAATGGAGCATGATAATGTGAGAAAAAAGAAAGTATACATGTATGTGTAACTGGGTCACCTTCTGTACAGTAGGAAAAAAAAATTGGGGGGGGGGAATCAGCCAAAGAGGAGTTCCCACTGTGGTGCAGCAAATTAAGGATCCAGTGTTGTCTGTGCAGCAGCATGGGTTCAGTCCCCAGCCCAGACACAGCAGGTTAAGGATCTGGCATTGCTGCAGCTGTGGCATAG
The DNA here is from genome assembly GCF_016906955.1 of Phacochoerus africanus. Taxonomy (NCBI): domain Eukaryota; kingdom Metazoa; phylum Chordata; class Mammalia; order Artiodactyla; family Suidae; genus Phacochoerus; species Phacochoerus africanus. The sequence continues at coordinate 3,595,153 of NC_062559.1, read as the reverse complement.
GCCTGGCTGTGGCTTAGATTCAATTCCTGGCCTGGGAACTTCCATGTGCCGTGGGTGTGACATAAAGGAAAAATCAGCCAGAGAAAGAGAGGCATGGACAGAGTCCGGGAGAGCTCTAGGTGTGAGGCTGCCAGCTGCCCTCTCCATCTGGGGTCCCGGATAATGCTACCTGCTTTCAGTAGCAATACACATGGGTGTGTCCAGCCAGGGATGTTCACCTGAGCCTTGGTGTTGGAGTTCTTGTTGAGACTCGGTTGTGTAGACATGGTTGACCGCCCACATGCTGACCTTGGTCTCCAGCTCCTCGGGTGGGGGGGGGGGTCCAAGCTGATACCACGTGACCTGAAGCCCACCCTGAATGGTGTTGTTTACAGGCTCTCAGCAGCCCAGCATCACCAGGTACACGAAGACCTTCTTAGCAGGCAGGACATCCTGAGGGCTTGCAGATTGTCCCCAGGAGCCCAGGGTGAAGGCCAGATGTCTCTTTGGGCAGGTGGTGAGTGAGCTGGGGGCATGGTTGGTGAATCTGAGAAACAGGACCTGTCAGAGTGGATCCCTCAGCACAGATGTGAGGAAAATGGGGCCCTATGTTTGAAGGGACCCCTTGCTGTGGACACATCCTGACAGGCAGATCTGCATGGAAACTGAATGGAAATGGAGAAACCTTTTAAAACCATTTACAAGTAATTCAGAGTATTATCAAAGTAACCTCATATTCAAATCCAGATACTCTGCTACTTAGCAATAACAACAAGGATTGTATCTTTGCTATTCCCTTGGTCTTTGCATCCATCATTTGAAAGTCACAGAAATGTTCCATGATTCATTGGTCTTTGACAAAGGCTGTGATTCGAGCTTTTTACAGAGTCAGGGACTCCGTAATTTCATTTCTGTAGTTGCTAGCTAGCTAGCAAATGACTTTCAACCTACTTTCTTAAGTTTGGAGTGAAATATTACTAAACTGGGGAGTCTTTTTTGAATCGTCATCACAGCTGTTCTCCCGTGACAGCCTAAGGTAAACCTTGCTGGGGGACTTTGTATCTTCGGAAGAAGTCCAGTAAAACCGATCCAGAACCTAGCTGTGCACACGTAGAATTCTTATTCACCCCGTCAAGGCCAGTGTTATGACTCTGTTGACCAGCAGTTCTGTTTCTAATTACTTAAGCTGTGGAAATAATCACACATGTGCCAGATTTTTATACATAAGCAAGATAGTCATCACAGCATCATTTATATGTATGAACAGCTTATAGAAAAGGGCAACATTGGACCTGTTTCTGAGGGAAGTGGATATCCATGGCGGATGTTCCATAGATGTTTAAGATTAGATATGATTCAAACAGAGGGTAGCAGAGCTTGTGCAGCCAGGAAAATTATCTCCGAAAAAAAGGACCTAGGGCTCTACGGACATGCTTCTTCTACATTAAGAAAATATTACAAACTGCATATAGACAGCATTGTGCATATTGTGTTGCCTGCGTGTATGTGTGTGTGATGGGCTGAAAATAATGTTACACAGTAAACTGTTGCTGCATCTGCTGAGGTTAGGTTTGTAGAGGGAGGTGGAGAAGGAAAGACAGTGGCGTCATTCTTATTCTGTTCCTGAGGCTTCTGTTGCTGCCTCCCACCTCCAGGGAGGGGCTCCTGAACTGGTTCAAGTAAAGCCCCAAAAAGAATGGAAACCCAGGGAGGCAGGGAGCCAAGGAGGTTTAGGAGCTAAATTGCTCTCAGCCATAAATAAGGTCAGATAAGTTGAGTTTCTTAGGACATCCAAAAGGAGGGGTCTAAAAAGTAAGACTCTAAACTGTGCCTAAATTATTGCGTGCATGAGGGACACAGAGGTGACCATGAGAAGCAAGAAGGGTGATCGGGAGACATTCCTGGTGAGCAGAGGGCCAAACTCTTTTCAGTGGAGGGCTGACGGATGTGAAATCTGGTCTGTGTCTTCAGGTGACCCTCCAAGGCCTGAGCCTTCCGTGAAGAGTGCTGTCAGCCCAGGGGCCTTGCCGAGGAATTGGGGGACGGTCAAGGAAAGGGCAGCATTTTACCTGACATTTGAGGGACATGGCCATCCATGGTCGATGGGCTTGTGGTGACGTGGAGCTCTGAGCAGGAAGTGACCATGAAAACCGAGGAAGTAACAAGAAGCGTGTGGCCGAGTCCAGCTTGACAAGGGAGGGTCACCTCCCCTGATATTTAGGAAACTAAATGAACACAGCACCTAGAAAAAAAGGCTGGACAGAGATCCATTTTTAATGGTTTTTACCTCTAGGTGTTGAATGGTGTTTATTCTTTTATTTTGCGCTTCTCCTTCCTTTCCAAATGTTTCACAGTGACTCCTGTTACTTTTGAAATGGGGGATGGAGGAGCTCACTGCTGTTTCTCAAGGTGGCAGAGGCTGTTTACTGCATGCATTTTTTTTTATGCAGACTACTTCCGTTTCTGGGTTTACAGGCTTGGCTGGAACACATAGGATCTTACAAATTTGCCACCATCAGCTGTGCCCCTCAGCATCCTCAGACCCCGATTGCCCTCCCTGTGCCCCCCGACCGTTCAGTGGGAGCTTGGAGCCATCAACACAGAAAAGAGGGGCCAAGTCTGGGTTAGTTCCTCTGATGTCCTTCCTGGATTCTCATTGGAGCCCTGGGATGGAGGATAGGCTTTGTAGCTGCTAGCCAAGGGAAGCAGAATTCCTCCTTGCCTTTCAGAGGAGGAAGAAAGTCACTTTGCAAACCTCAGACCAAAGCAGATATTTCCTTATTTTAAAGACTGAAGATCTTAGGGAGTAGGTGGACATCTTGAAGAAAAAAAGAAAGCGCTACCGGTCAGTATCTGGGGAGAAGCAGCCTTCCGTCAGCACGGATCGCAAACATTTGCTCAAGGTACGTGTGAACAGGATGCTGTGAACCATCCAGAAGGTGTTATTTGTTCCTCCATCCTTGTGTGGCTCCGGGGGCGGTGGGGGCAGCAGATTGGAACTGCTCTGGTTCTCTCGGTTCCCGTCTGCACACACATCCCTGTCTGTTCTCCTTGCTTGTCTGCTCCTCGTTCTTCCTGCTGGACCGGAAATGACGTAGGGATGGGAGCCTGGCTCTCATAGCATCCTCCACTGTATCGATGCAGAGAGGGAAGCCAAACCGAGTGCGTTGAAGGAGGAATAAATGGGCCACATGAGCTACATAAATAAGGAAAGGATGTTTTATTTCCATGTAAACCTGAGAATCCTGTGCTTGTTGTGGCGCCAGGGAGAGAGGAGGAGACTGATGGAGACAGAAGCCAAGGGTCAGGCTCCACCCCTTGGATGAGAAAACATTTGGAGGAGGCGAGATTTAGGAGTGTATGTTGAGATCTGCTGGAGGGTGATTTTACCTCTTCTGCAGCTTTGGGGAGGCGGTGTGGTGGGTGTTTTTGTCAGCAGCACTAATTCTGGCCTCTGCATCCCAGGTAACTTGTATCTGCCATCTGAAATATAGAACTCTCATCAAAGTATACAGTAGGTGTTAGATTCTGGCCAGGAATCAAATCCCATCTCAGATGCTCACTGGCTCGGGGGAAAGCCGAGATGCCTGGAGTGTAGTGGCTGCTCTGTAAAAGCCCCTGGGAGCTGTCCCCGCAATTCGGTGGTATTCTGTGGAGTCACCAGTGTTGGGATGCTCGGTCCTGATCACCCCAAGCTTATTTCTGCCCCCAAAGTGTTTCCTTTTTTTTGTCTTTTGTTGTTGTTGTTGTTGTTGCTATTTCTTGGGCCGCTCCCACGGCCTATGGAGGTTCCCAGGCTAGGGGTTGAATCGGAGCTGTAGCCACCGGCCTACGCCAGAGCCACAGCAATGTTGGATCCGAGCCGCGTCTGCAACCCACACCACAGCTCACGGCAACGCCGGATCCTTAACCCACTGAGCAAGGGCAGGGACCGAACCCGCAACCTCATGGTTCCTAGTCGGATTCGTTAACCACTGCGCCATGACGGGAACTCCCCAAAGTGTTTCTTTAAACTTCCAATGTTCCTTTAGGTTTCCAGTGCAGGAAAACTGAGATTCTTGAGATTGAGTGGTTACTTCATATTTTTTCCATACGTAGACATAGAAAATATGCAGGGGGATTTCCTGTCGTGGCGCAGTGGTTCACGAATCCAATTAGGAACCATGAGGTTGCGGGTTCAATCCCTGGCCTTGCTCAGTGGGTTAAGGATCCGGCGTTGGCGTGAGCTGTGGTGTAGGTCGCAGACGTGGCTTGGATCCTGTGTGGCTGTGGCGTAGGCCGGCAGCTACAGCTTGGATTTGACCCCTAGCCTGGGAACCTCCATAGGCCATGGGTGTGGCCCTAGAAAAGGCAAAAAAGATTAAAAAAGAAAATATGCAGGGTTCTGTGCGGGCTCAGGGGAGAGTGAGAGCTGCGTGCGGGGGAGGTGGTGGAGGTGGGCTGTGACCCCATGTGCACTGGCTGGGTAGCACGACCAGACCACACTGGTCGCATGTGGAAGAAGCAATAGGTGTGAATCACTCCCTCATGCCCGCAGGTGCAAGACACGCACCTCTCTTGTCCCTTATGCGCTTGTATCTAATGAGAGTCTTAGAAAAAAAATCTCCCAGTGCCACACACCTGAATTGTGAATGGTTATCATCTCACCTAACAGCTGTCAACGCTTTGCCGCTTCTGGGTTCTATAAATAACCACCAAGACGCTTGGTTGGTTGGACCCAGGGCTTGTTATTAACCCATAAACAGTGTGCCCTGGGGGTCGTCAGCCGGGACGCTGAGAATCTAAGCTGTGCCCTTGGTGGGAAATGTCCCACGTGTTTAATAAGCCATCATTGCAGGATATTAAGAATACAGAGTCCATCCAGGAGGCTGCAGAGCTGGAATAGATCCCATAACCCACATAAAGTGTTCGAACAACGACAGCCCCCTGAACACGTCTGCTGCCTTGCATTTAAAAGGCACCGGCTCTGCTGGAACACAGCCTTCCTGAAGGAGGCTCGTGTTCTGCAGCCTAATTTGCAATTCTGCAGTTTTTTGCGGAAAAGCACCCATCAGTATGTTAAGCACAATGTATGCAGTTTATGGTGTTGATGGCTGTTAGTTAGGTGCTTCGTGGGATGTAATAAAAATCTGTGGGACGTAATAAAATGTCATGTGGGGTTTTATCTTCTCATGGCTTGATGGAGAGCCCGTGCCTGTGTGTCCAGATCAAAGAAAGCCCCCAAGACGGACCTCTGCGGCAGTGTCAGATCTCAATGTGACTCGCAGCCCCGTCCCCGCTTGGTAGGTCTTGGAATTGGATCTGGGAGACTTGAAGTGTCCAGTCTAAGATGACAAGGTGGCAGAGCTGGGACTGGCCGCCTTTTCCGCTTGCCTGAAGGGCCCCTGCCCCACTGCTTTGGTGATGAGCCCGGGAAGAATAGGAAAGCAACAAGTGCCAGGGCCTCCTGGAGGCAGAGAGTGGCTGAGGGGGAGGGGAGGTGGGCTGACAGGCTACACCCGTGTTGGAGTCCCTGCCCAGCAGACACAGGCTTGTGTGGGCGACAGGGGTCTGGAAGGGCTGCTGAATGTCACTCCCACCCCCACCTTGGAGGAGAGGTCAAGGTCAGCTGTGTAGTTAATTCCAGATGTACGTGATTCAGACGAAATGCAAGACCCTCCTCTGGGGCCGCTGACAGCCTCACCTCCTGCTTTGTCCCCTGATGCCTGTGGCATCGCCCACACCAGGGAAGTGTATAGTTTTCCCGATGAGGACAAGACAGCCAGCCCCTCTTGCCACTCTCTGTGCCAGTACTTGTCACCCACATACTAGTATCATCAGAGTGATGGGAAACCCCAAACCCTGTGGGCCAGGTGAGTCAGGAGAGTGTGCACCTGAGGGCCCGTGTAGGATTTTGATTGGTGGAGAGGCGGTGGGAGGACCACGGTTAAAGATGCAGGAGGCAGTGGGAGGCAGGGAGCCTGGATCGGGAGGGCAGGACCACCCCACAGAGGGCCAGGCATCCTCTGCCCACTCGAACTGATGGGCGCTTTGCAGCTTCCTCTGATGGGGAGTCATCAGCTGGAAGGAGCATCGGAAGGCTGGGCTTTCCACTGGGGACCCAACTGCGGAGTCGGGGCTGGAGGAACTAGAGTGGAAAAGAGGCAACATTTAAATGTCAGAGCGCCTCAAATATCTTTTCAAAATACACCAGGTATAAGAAGATACATCACTCTGCTATCTGCTTTGTCACTTCTCCTCATTTCAGAGTTGAACTTGAATGAACTCTAAGAGGGGGCAGAGGTGGAAGACTTGGCTTTAAGCGATACCAAACCCTATGGCTGAGTCACTGGCTGTCCCGTAAACAGGAGCCCAGTTCTTACTGGCTGTATTCATCCGTCTGCTCCTTATTCCCTCAGTGCTTCCTCAGAATTCCTATTCTTTTTGCAAACATAAAGTTAAACCCAGACGTTTTCATGTCAAACCATTGCACCATTTTCAATATTGTAAGAAGAGAAACAAAAAGTTGTCAGTTCTTGGAGTTCCTGTCGTGACTCAGCGGAAACGAATTTGACTAGTATCCATGAGGACACAGGTTTGATCCCTGGCCTCGCTCAGTGGGTTAAGGATCTGTCATTGCCGTGAGCAGTGGTGTAGGTCGCAGACGTGGCTTGCATTTGGTGTTGCTGGGGCTGTGGTGTAGGCTGGCAGCAACAGCTTGGATTCAACCCCTAGCCTGGGAACTTCCATTTGCCATGGGTGTGGCCCTAAAAATTTTTTAAAAGAGAGAAAAAATAATTGTCAATTCTTTAAGGGTAACGGCATTCAGGAGCTGAGCTTTCAGAATATGTCTTCTAAAATTTAGCATCCTTGGCAGATGCTCTCCACACAGCAGACACATCCCCGCCAGACTAATGATGAAATGGGTTGGGGTCCAGCCCTGTAGGAACCCAGCATTCCTGAGCCTTGATGGGGCTCAGAGGCGCCGTCTCTGTAGCACCCACCCAGGCAGACACGCTGGAGCTGCCCGATGTCTTCCCGGGCAGGTCCCATCAAGCCCTGTTCCAGGAAGTGGCCCAGTGACACCAACGCCCAAGAGGTAGAAACTGGAGGAGGTCACTTTTGAGCATTGCTCGCCTTGCAGTGGGGACAGAGGTGATGCCAGGGAGGCGAAAGGAAGACGAGGTGGAATGTGAGGCAGCAGCTGTGAGGCGGCCCTTTCGAGCCCTGCGAGGACAGGGGACTTTTGTCTGGTGGCCCTGAGATGGACACAGACCCTGTCCTGGACCTGGGGTCCGGCTGGCCGTGGTGCCGGGCGTCTGGGGGGGCTCCTTGCTGACACCCTTTCTAACTGAGCCTGTATTTGTCTCGCCTTCTGGCAGATATCTTCCATATGGCATTTGGCATATTTTTAGCCTCAATTCACATCATTTCCTTCAGAAGATGAGATCGTTTGCCAAGATATCACAGGGAAAGGTGGATGACAAAGTTAGAAGTCGATTACGTTTTTTGAAAGGGCTCTAGAAGTTTTATTCTGAAGGAACCACCAAATCTGACTCCCATCAGGCTTGAGAAACCTGCTTCTGAAAATCTGGGTGTCCCAGAGCCCCTCTGACCCATGACCTGAAAGGCCTCTTTTTTAACATGTAGAAGATGCTGTGGTGACGAGGCTTCTTTTTTTTCTTTTTCTTTTTTCTTTTTTCTTTTTGGTCCTTTTGTTTTTTTAGGGCTGCACCCACGGCATATGGAGGTTTCTAGGTTAGGGGTCCAATCGAAGCTGTAGCTGCCGGCTTATGCCAGAGCCACAACACGGGATCCAAGCCGTGTCTGCGACCTACGCTGCAGCTCCCAGCAATGCTGGATCCTCCACCCACTGAGCGAGGCCCGGGATTGAACCCGCGTCTTCGTGGATGCTAGTTGGGTTTGCGAATCACTGAGCCACGACGGGAACTCCTAGGGGCTTCTTACGAAGGCAAATATCTGTGGGATCATCAAATTTTGTACAGCATCAAAAAAAAAAAAGAAAAAAGGTAAGAGATGGCACTGTTGAATATAGAATGATGACTGGCCCCCAGGGACCTGCCATGCAGCACAGGGAGCTCTACCCGATATTCTGTGATAACCTATATGGAAAAGCATCTGAAAAAGAAGGGCTCTATACGTGTCGCTGAGTCCCTTTGTTGTACAGCGGAAATGATTGCAACGTTATGAATCATCTAGACTTCGATAAACCTTTTAAAAGTGGGAAAAAAAGAAATGAACTCAGAAAGCCATGATTCTGCGAAATTTAACGTCTGAACATACCCAAGCCCGTTACGGCGTGTGAATGAGTCAAGCCCAAAGCGCCAAGCAAAGGAGTGAGACGAAGGGGTTCAGTGTAAGACTCGGGGTGTTAACCCAGGGTCCGTGCTGATGTCTGTACCTGTGTTTAAAACGCCTTTGGGGGTGCGTGTGTTCGGTTCATCACTGAGGGGGGCTGGGGTGTTCCTGCATCACCGTCGCCTCTTCGTGAATGTCTGAGCCCTTTGAGCTACAGGCCCGTTGACTCTGGCACAATCACTGCGCCCACACAATGTCCTCTTTGACACTTGCTGCCTCTCCTCCCTGCGCTCTCTCCTGCTCGCCATTCCTCCCCTCTCCTTCTGAACATGATCTGAAAGCAAACATCGGGGACGCTTTCGCTGCAGTGCCCTGGCCCTGCCCTCCTCCATCCATGTCTCCTTCTTCCTGCGTCCGGCTGCACTGTTCCAGTGAAGGGCCGGTGCCAGCGTGTCTCCTTGAGGTCCTTAAGCCTCTGGGGTTGCTGTTTAAACTCCAGATTTCTGAACTCGCACCTGACTGGACGGGAGCAGCCCGGATGGTTGGTTTCCTTTCATACAAAGCGCTTGATTGTCGGGCCGAGGGGTCAGTTCTTGGGGTCATTGCCAACGTAATCGACATGCAGAGGCTGTGTACGAAAATGCGATTTAATCAAACGTCTGGCTGCTTGGTCTCTTTTGAGATGCGTTCAGCAGTACGTGTCATGCATTGAAAATCCTACGGAGTTGGAATTTACAAAGAACGGAGGGTGAGCAGAGCAGCCCAGACGACAGGAAGATGGAGCAGTGGGGGTTTGGGCTGCTTTATTTTTCTTTCTGGCTGCACCCACTGCACGTGGATGTTCCGGGCCAGGGATGGAGCCCACGCCACCGCAGTGCCAACGCCGGATTCTTAACCCACGGCACTGCAAGGGAACTCCCGGACGGGTTTATTTTTAATACAGTGGCTCCGTTGGTGGGGATGTGGAGTGGGGAAGAGGCAATGGCTGGCGGCCTGCCCAGGGCCGAGGGCTCTCTGCACTCGCGGTGGAGCGTAGGTTCACCAAGCGGCTTTTCATAAAGAGCCCACAGGCTAGAAAAACCTCACTTCCCACAAGTTCCCAGGAAGCGTCCCTGCAGTCAGTGGGCACGTTCTGTGTAACAGTCCATTTGAATTCAGCAACAATTTGTCTGGCAATTAACATAGATCCTCTAAAATCCAGCCCCCATCCAGTGAATGGGTGCTTTGATACAGCGTTTCCTTTCTTCCTGTTTCATTGCCATGGATGAGGGACTTCGCATCTGGGAAATTACAGCGGAAGTAGCCAGGCTTGTGCAAAGGAGGAATGTTTTAAATTCCTTGGGATGCGGCTGTTGCAGTTCCCTCCTGGTAGGTGGCCCGCAATTTGTTGATCCTTATAGGCACAACGTTGAGTTCATTTGGACTCATCTTAATTGATCAGGGTTGACATGAAAAGATCAAATGCTGGGTTTGGCCCTTGTAGAGGGACTCACTATAGATTTTTTAATTTTAATTTTTTATTGAAGTAGAGGTGATTTACAATGTTGGGTTAATTTCAGGGGTACAGCACAGTGCATATATGTTTGTTCTTTTTCAGAGTCTTGTCCATTATGGATTATTATAAGATACCGAATGTATTTCCCTGTGCTATACAGTAGGTCCTTGTTGTTTATCTATTTTATATAAATTAGTGTGTATATATGAATCCCAAACTCCTCATTTATCCCTGTCCCCCCCGCATCCCTTTGGTAACCATAAATTTGTTTTCTATGCCGGTGCGTCTCTTTCTGACTTGGAGATAAATTCATTTGTATCATGTTTTAGATTCCACAGATAAGAGATACCATATGGTATTTGTCTTTGACTTGCTTCTCTTAGTATGATAATCTCTAGGTCCATCCATGTTGCTGCAAAGGGCATCGTTTCATTAATCTGTTTGGCACAAACAGATGCAGGAAGAATGTCTCAATGCCTTGATGGCACCGCAGTTGCTATAATCACTAATGCTGTTTATATTCTGTGAACTGAGCAGTTTAACAAGGAAGCAAAGCGACAGTCCCCCAAACACCTCCCAGTCAGCTTAGCCCACAAGTGTCTGTCGGGTCCAGTCTGTTCTCTCCTTTTCCCAGCCTTGGAAGTGCGGTCACAGAGCCAGCTCGCAGGAGTGGCCTCAATTCTCTTGACCTTCACCCAGGTGTCCTGGTCCCCTGGCCGTGGTGAATAATGAATGCATTCCTCTGGCGTGAATGCATTAGATTTTCTTGGGTTTTTAGAAATTGGAAACTCACACGGCGGGCGATGTGGTCTCTTTGTTTAGACTTGTGTTTTACAAAATCCTCCCTTGAATTTCCAGGTATTGAATGGAGAGAGATTTGGCGATAGCGGCCGTAGCGGACATGTATCTGTCACGTAGTGGGTACCACTTCATCACAGTGCCCCCTCCCCCCACCGGACTGTCGCTGATTTCCACTGTTGTGTTAGCTTCCGCGGCACAGTACAGTGATTCAGTTATGCGCACGCTTACATTATCTCAATTAATGGAGGCGTCCTCTTCATCACTCTTGTTACACCCAGAAAACGCGATGCTTAAGCAGTTCACATTCTTGCTTCAGGTGGCAGATGTGGGCCTGAAATCTGACTTGGAAGCCCATCGCCTCTGCAGGAACATGGTGCTGCTCTTGGGGGCTGAGGGTGTGCGTATCATTTTCAAAGAACACGTGCCTTGAGCCCTTCCTTCCTTCCAGGATTTGGACTTTTGGACTTCTTTCATTTCTTGTTACATAAACAGGTAGACCGCATTCGCTAATGAATGGAGAATGCTAGGGTGGAAGCTGTGTTTTTAAGTGATTTTATTACTGTTAATAAATCACTGACATATCCTTCAGTCTAATACTAATGCATGGCTCCGTCCTCCTCTTGGTGTTTATAAAATGTGTCAAACAGCGCTTGTCAATGATGGGATTCATCAGTGAAGGCGTCCCAAGGGGGCCCTGAGTGTTTGCACAGTCTTCCTTAGAGGCAGGTGTCCATATCGCTGAGGGGGGCCCCAGCTGAGTCCTTCTACCTGTGGGGGCTGTGTTCCAGACAGAGGGGGCAGGTGTGCAGGACTCAAGGACAGGAACCATTCTGAGTTTCCCTTCCTTTGGGTTTTGGGCATGAACCCCACCTTGCAGTGTTGTAGATGCCTTTCTAAAAAAAAAGGTCTGATGAAAAATGCTGAGGCAGGTGGACTAGAAAGAGACCATTCCCCCCAAGGTCAGGAGTCACTTCAGCCTTCTTACCTCTTGCCAAAAAAAGCAAACAACAACCAAAAAACCCAAAAACAACCAAGGACCACCTGAGCTCTTGCTTCTGTGTTGGAGGCAGCATCATCCCTTTGAAGCAGCAGCATTATCCTGCTCCGTCCCTGTCTCTGGTCCTTTGTGTCTAGTCTCCAGGTACCTATCTTTAACCTTTTGTCCTCCATGCCACAAAATTATAATTAATTTCCATTTTCCAGGCCTTGTCATTTTTTCCTGGTCACTCCTCCATTGTCTTCTCCTACAATATAATTATAAGAGAACAGTTTTTTGAACTCACAAGGCAATAGCTTCAGAATCCATTGTAGAGAATATTTTGGTGCAGGGCCAGGGAGCAGGGGCTGCTGATCTGCCTTGTGCTGGGGTGGCGGGGGGCCCGGGTGAGCTTGAGGCAAGGCTCGGGTCCTTTGGGGCTGGAATCATCTCAGCACCTGAATCCTCATAGTTCTTTTCTTATGATCATTGAGATTGCAATTCGGGATGTCAACTGAACAGAGTTAAGAGCTGGTTTATCACTAACACTGATGAAGAAAAGACGTTCCAGCGGGGATGGGTGGAGGCAGGACTCTGCAGGCGGAGGACGGCGAGGCTGTCAATCCCCAGGGCCTGATGCCTGGGCGGCCGAGTGTGATGGGCAGGCCCGGGTCGGGTCTGAAGGGCATGGACGGCTGTACGAGCGCCGTGATGCAGCAGGGGTTTGAGCCGGGATCCAGGGTGTGGCTGGATGGGGGGGGTTCAGAGCTGAGGCCTCCGCACATTCGGGGGGCCGAGGAAGGAGGGCGTGGGGTCGGTGGATCCTGTCTGGCCAGCCCATCGCCAGGCGCTGCCCTTTGGCAGAGTCACCAGGTTGCACAAGCGACGTCAGATTATCTCCCCTGAGCTTTGCTGGGCTGCACTGAAGTGGGCACGAGTGGGCGCTGACCCTTGGTGGAGCACCCCACACACACCCCAGGAGGGGCTCTGGGGGTCGCTGACAGATTTCATCACACTCAGGACCGTTCTGGAGGCAGACCAGTCGGTCGCTCTGGGAGTTGACAGAACAGCCGGTGTTGCTTATCCAGAAATTGACGTGAACGCCTGTTGGCTTCTGTACCTTTCAATCAAGAACCGCATGGTGAGCGTTTTGATTTAAGAGAAGCGTAAGTGAATTAGACCACTTCTTTCCTTCCAAACGCGAGGCCCAGATGACAGCACAATAACATCCACTTCTTGAACGCTGAGGGCGGTAGACGTTAGGGACGTTACCGGGGCAGAAAGGGCCAGCCCGTCCCTGCCGGAGTCTCACGTCCGCGCCGGAGTGGCCGTGGTCACCACGCTTGTAAAAGAATAGCCAGTGACCCACTTGGTCGTGGGGCAGAGGGCAAGAGTCGGACAGGATTGAAGGGGTTTTACTTGCAATGTTCAAAACAGCCCTTGATGCCGACAGAGACCCAGCTGGATGGTTGGGCTTTGCTGAAAGGGATGTGGGGTGTATTTCCATCGTGCGGAGGGACTGTCAGTTGTTAAAATGGAACAGATTCGAATGCCTTGGAAACAGGAAGGCGGCTGCGGCTTCCATGCTGCGGGGCCCCGTGTCCCTGCTTCCTTCGATCATTACAAGGCCGTGCACTTGGTGGCCTCAGACAGAGCACGCACGTCCCCAAGGGCACACAGCAAAGAAGGAGCAGAGCCCAGTTCCCAGCAGAGCTGGTCCGTCTCCATGCACAGCATCTTCAGAAGCGCACAGGCCTCTCCTGTGCACGGCCCTGAGACTGGCAGCCGATGCTGTCTTGATTGTGAGATGGTGCACGTCTCAGCCAGCCTGGCAACGCAGCCCCAAGTCTGGAGTCACCCAGTGGTCCTGTGAGGTTGTCACCTCCTGTGCCGGTGGACCTGTCCCTCTGGGAAGGTTGGATGAATAAGTCACTCAGGTTCACTTTTCTGAGGTCTGTTTATTTATTCATATTTTATTTTATTTTTTTCTTTTTAAGGCTGCACCTGTGGCAATGAAAGTTCCCAGGCTAGGAGATGCATTGGACCTGCAGCTGCCAGCCTACACCACAGCCACAGCCACACAGGATCTGAGCCGCGTCTGCGACCTACACCACAGCTCACGGCAATGCCAGATCCTTAACCCACTGAGTGAGGCCAGGGATCGAACCTGTGTCCTTAGGAACCCTATGTCAGGTTCTTAACCTGCTGAGTCCCAACGAGAACTCCTCTGAGGTCTTTTTAAAAGGATCATGGCATGGGAGGGGATGCGACTGACAGGCCGGGCTGGGGGACCCTGCTCTGTCCTGGACCCACCCTCTCTTCCTCCTTGACACCCGCCATGGGTAGAGTGGCTGTCCCTTGGCAGAGCCCACGCCGTTGTTGTCTCCCTCGGGCCTGCCCCCACCTTTGAGCCATGTTCCATCACACGTGCCACTTGTAAATGCCTTGGGTTGGTTCCTACGTGTGATGGGCTTTAGCACCAGTTCTGCTGCCAACTAGACCAGTGTGGCTACGGCCGAGGGACCCAGGAGTCTCGTAGAATGATGTGGGCTCCAAGCCAGCCTGAGGATTCAGCAGCACAGCTCTTCCTGAGCCCCGGTGCCGCTGTACCACCTCGCCACCTCGTCCTTGATGGCATGAGCCAAGTAATAACCGCAAAGGGCTGTTGTGGGGGTTAAAGTAGAGACTGTGATTTAAGCGTTGAGTGCTTGGCCGCTGCCGAAACAGCACGGAGAAACCCCACGGAGCGGCCCCTGGGTGTAGGGTTGACGGATGTATCCGAAGTGACGTAATCACTTTGTCACTTGGACGTGTCACCAGTTCCCCACCCGGTTTTGTGGGGCCTTCGTCTTCCCCACGGAGGTGTTTCCTGCCACCAGCTGCCCCCTCTGTCCCACGTGCACCCCGCCGTGTCCGTCTGCAGAAGCACGTCAGTGGGTCCTTTGTCTCCACCGCTGCTTCCTTCTCCTGCCGTCCCCACGCACGGCAGGAGGAAGGATGCTCTGGCTACCAGGACAAGTCCTGGCGCCTCTCCCTCTATGCATCATTTCTCTGCATGCAGACTCTCCGTGTCACAGGACACACCTCTGGCTTGAAACAGACATGCTCTTTGCTTGTGATGGAAACACTCTGGTCAAGGAGCAGGTGGGGCTGCTTCTTGCCATCACCTGCCACCAAGCGGATCCTCTCAGGTAAAAGCCTTCCTGCCCGCTGCCCCGACACGGGAACATTCTCCACGGCAGAGACTCCGAATTCTAGTCACGTCCTATTTACCAGCCCCCCCTGAACTTCCTAAAGGTGAAATTATTTGCAAGGGAAGCATAACCTCACTCCTCCCAGGATAAAGGAAATTGTGTCATCACACAGTGAGTGGAGACCCAAAAACGGACTTCTCAAGCCTCTCAGTCCCACTCTGTGTGTGCTCTTCTCACTCCTAATCGGAACCCCCCGTGACCTGAGGGACCCTGAGCCACCTTTACACCTGAGCTGCATTGTCACCCGTCATACCACTCGGAGCACTGAGTTCACACTCGGGTCTGCGGGGACTCGCGCTGATGGCTTTAAAGGCACCGCTGAGCCTCCCAGTAATTTTCAGAATGCAAAACACATGTGCCTCGGGGATCCACTAAAGCAGTGGTACGTCCATGCTGACTCTGGATTTCCAGTAACTGAAAATCTAGTTAATCTCAGTGAACTTTCGCCTCCAGTCAAAGGTTTTCCACTTACTCCTCCTCCCCATAGCTTTTCTTTTGAGACTGATCCGAGAGAGAGGAGGCCAGAAGCACCCTTCACGTAAGCGGAGCCCCTTGAAACCATGACCACTCAGGCATACAGGGACCCCTGAGTGTCACTGTGGGTCGGTCGGATGGGTGCCTTGGACCAAACCCAGTGGATTTGAATTATTTCTCCTGTTCAAGTCGGGAAGAACAGAGGACGTGTCCTCTCTGAGTTCAACATTGTCCATCCAGACTTGACTTTTGGGTTGAGGACACAGGAGATGATAAACTCTGGATCTGGGCTTTAAAAGATCTGAATGGTGGTGTATTAAATGAAAAAGATCCAACAGATAATCCCCAGCCTTGGATAAAGCTGTTGGTGTAAAGAGTGATGTTTTAGGCAGAAATTAGTTTTCAGAACATTAAAAGATTCCAGTGATAATATTTGCAAATCCTTTCATTTGCATGAAAAAATTAGCACCCAAATCTGGCCATTAAAGCGTAATCTTTATTTGACCAAAGCATGATATAAAAATGGAATAAACTGTAATTTATCTTCACTGACAGCTAATTACCTGGAAGTCTGATTAAAGGGAAAACTGAATTTACTTAATTAGTGTTTTGGTGTTTCATCTGTATACATGTAAATATGCCCATCTCCACGTCTGCAGGAACATTGCTGGAAATAAATTACCATTTTTATTTTGTCCCATTCAAATGTTGCCAAACCCGGAACAACAGGGAAAGAATGGGTATTTTACTAACAATGGTAACAGGTGTTTGTAGACCATGAGCCTCATGGAGAAGAGCTGGTTAGTGGGAAAATAGGGTGTTTATGGCTAAGTCCTTTTCTTTTTTCTCCCCTGGCTCGCCCTTCAGCCAGAGGAGCGCTTGCTTGGGAGGGAGCCTCTCCGGCCACTGCATCCTGGTCCAGGCCTGGAGATGTTTGCCAGTGGCTCCCCCTGCCGCCCCAGGCAGCTTCTGAGAGCCTCTGTCCCTGTGAGCGCCTCAGCCACACCTGCTCTCTGTTAGGTGTGGTCTTTGGGGGTGTTGCCGTTTCAGAGCTTGGAGAGCCATGCAGTGAGTGCAGCCGAGGGCCGGGGATGCTTCTCAGTCCTCACCCACCTACTCCGATGCTCTGAATTCCGGCAGATGCCCTTTTAACAAGAGGCCTATGTCCCGCGCCCCCGAAGTGGTGGAATGAAATCATCTTCCTTTGTGAGTGGCTGAAAGGGAAAGACGTTCCTGCTCATTTTTTAAATGTGATTGGAAAGTCACGGGATGCTACTCTCTTAATTTTTTTAACTGAAGGACAGTGGCTTTCCACTGTCGTGCTCCTTTATGCTGTAGCGCAAAGTGATTCGGTTACGAATGTGCTTTTTTTTCCTGTTCTTTCCCATTATGGTTCGTCGCAGGACACTGGATATAGTTCCCTGGTCTCCGCAGTAGGACCTGGTTGTCGATCCATCCTAAATAGACTAGGTTGCATCTGCCGATCCAAACCCCCCCTCCTTCCCTCCCCCCACCTCACCCCTTGACAGCCGCAAGTCTGTTCTCTGTGTCTGTGAGTCTCTCTTTCATAAACAAGTTCATTCGTGTCCTATTTGGGGTTCCATGTGTAAGTGAGGTCATAGGGTATTTACCTTTCTCTGTCTGACCGACTCCGCCTGGTGGGATAATTTCCACGTTCACCCGTGGTGCTGCCGGTACCACTGCGCATCCTCTTTTTGAGCTGGAGAGGTTTTCCTTACGTACGTGGCAGCCCTGCCCATCATTCAGTTATATGCGTATAAATAATTGGACTAAAAATATTATTTTTAAAAAGCACCGCACTTTTTCATCAAAATCCCTACAGACATGAAAATCTTAATTAAACCTGACCGGCTGTTTCCGAGGCCTGAGGTTCCTGAGATTATTTTTCCTCCTCACTGGACGTCCTCTGTGATTAAAGTAGAATATCAGCGGTGAAATAGCCAATTATTTAAAGGCTAGGATCATTGAAACAAACCCGGAGCAAATGAAAAATCGCTTGAGACTCAGGATGTCAGGATGAAAGAGGCTCGCACAGAGTCCGCACGTCACCAGCGCTGGCACCAAGATCCGTTCATTTCATTATCCCCACTCTTCCCCGGGACAGAATTGTCTGGCCTAATTGGATGTTCTCCAAACTAACCACTTCTGACAACATTTCTAAAAATCTCCGCGTGGAGATTTAAAAGAGGAGAGAGATTCTTAGTGATGGGGTGAGGATTGCCGTCCCTGTTTCTGGAAGCCGGTCCCTCTGCCCGTGGCCCGGGCGTCGCCCGTGCCTTTTCCCTGGCAGTTACACCGTCATTCTCTGGAATCTTCTCTCTTGTTTATTTCACCCCTGGCCGGGATGGCCCAGGGGTTACCCAGAGGCAGGATAACACGAGCAAATGCAGCTCATTCTTCAGGATGCCACGGTCCCCTGCAGGTTACCAGCCGTCTGGGTCGTTTTGCAGGGTTTTAGGAAAGTGGCCCGTCTAGTGAATCGTCGTTAGAGGGTGGTGCTGAGAGCGTTAGTTGGTTCAATCAGGCATATTCCGTACGAGAGGACACGTCTCCTTAACCCCGTCCTCGAAGGGGGCCGAGGATGGAGGACAGAGAGCCTAGGAAGAGCCGATGGAAGCATCTGGAAGACGCATCGTGACACCCCAGGCCACGAGGAAAGGGACGACTTGGGGGCTTGATGTGTGCTGCCTCGTCGGCGTCAAGGAAGGAGATGCTGTAGTTTTCTGCCAAACCCACAAACCCTTGCGTCACAGACACCGTTGCCTAACTCGGGCCTGTGCCAAGCCGTGAGTGGTCAGTCCCACGGGAAAGATGGAATTGCGCTTCTGGCTCGGCGCCATGAGATTGCTGTGAAAGGTACGGTTTTTAGGAAGTAATGAGCTTCTCAGAGTGTGCTCCACGCGTGCGACCTGCAGCTGTGTGGGTTACAGTGACAGCTGTGGGAAGGATGCCTCATGTGGCTGTCTCACGCCCAAGCCACCCACCCCCCGGGCCCCTCCCTCTCACAACGCAAGTGCTGAAGGAACGTGTGTATGGGGAAAGGTCAGCATTAGAAGGTTGGCCGTGCATCCTGAAGCAGAGTGAAGAAAAGATGCTGAAAGACTTACTTAGGGATTTTTTACAAGGACACAGCCCCTGGAGTCGGGAAGCGGGCAAGAGCTGCATTCGGTTCCACTTGACAAGCAGGTGAACACTTAGCAAGAATAAAAGCCGGGGTGAAGGATGCTGCGAGGGGGACAGGCAGGCCTGGTGGGTGAGTGGTAGGAAAATGGGTGGCAGACAGATGAACCGGTGACAAAACTAACAGCCGGGCCTGTAGCCCTGTGGGTCCCCCTAGAGAGCACAGAGCAGGCTTCTCTGATTAATTCAGAGTGGGGGTCACCGCCCAGCAGTTGCGGGGCCTTGTCTGAGCAGGTGCACCATGGCACACATTTGGCTGCAGAGAGTAGGGTCCGGTAGCTGAGGCCGGGCAGGAGGGGACCTTGCCCCCCTTCCCGCACCTGCACCCCCACAGCCTTCTGTGCTCTCACTCCCAGGATGCACTGGGGGGGGGGCGGTCTGCTCCAGGCATGTGCCATGCATCTAGGAGATGGAATTAAAGTTATTCGCACATGTTTGCACAAAGAAGTGGGGTGCGTCGCTGGCCCATCCCCTCTGGGGGGACTGGCCTCCAGCTCTGAGCCCTGGAGAAGCTCCCTGTTCAGTCACCCTGGTGGGAATTTTCATCTGCAGACCCTTGCTGGTCACAGGAAAGCAGAAGATGGGATGAATAATAATGATGCTCGGAGTTCCCGTCGAGGCTCAGCGATAAGGATCCTGACTGGCATCCATGAGGGTTTGATCCCTGGCCTCGCTCAGTGGGTTAAGTAGCAGGCGTTGCTGTGGCTGTGGCGTAGGCTGGCAGCTGCAGCTCCATGCTCAGCTCCCTAGTCTGGGGACTTCCATGTGCCACATATTTGGCCCTAAAAAGAAGAAAAAAATGATGGTTGACCGATCCCGCCCCCTTCCCAGGCGAGCCCCATCCGGCACCTGCCCGTCACAGCCAGGACAGTAGCAGCGTCCAGGCAGGTGAGCCCTGGGCCTGTGCTGGCTGTGCTCGGCCAGCCCGAGGTGACCCCTGGAAGGATGGGAAGGTTCAGAAAGGAGGCTCATTTGCCCACACAGACGTTAAGTGGCAGCATTGGGATTTGAACCCCGAGAGACTACAGAGCCCCTGTTTGCTTCACCCCAGGGTGCCCCGTCTCTGCCAAAGCTGAGTGCAGTGGTCTCAGGAAGAGAGGATGGCAAGTGGCTGGTCCCACGTGGTCTGGGTCACGCCTGCTGGACGGAGAGGGGGAGAGTGACAGTAGCAGCCCGTGGACACCGGCTGACCCCCTGCCCCCTCAGGTCACCCCTGACTGGCGCACTGCCCGCTGTCCCCGCAGAGCTGCGCTGGCAGCCTGACCTGGGCAGACCTCAAGTGGAGGAGAAATAAACAACCACAGAGCAGCTGCTGAGAGCTACCTTCATTTGTCCTTAAAAATCTGGATGTTTATGGACTGAGGATGGGATTTAACTACCAGCGGTGCTTTGTTTGCTTGTGTTTTAAGAAACAAAGAGAAATGAACAGCCTCCTTCTGGGAACCTCGGACCTGCAGTCTCAGCCCCACCTGCTGACACAGAATCCGCATTTTAACACGATCCCTGGTGTTTGGATGCACAGGGTTTGAGGAGAGCTCTTTGAGAGACAAGAGCAGGGAGTTCCCGGTGTGGCTCAGCCGGTTAAGGACTCAGCATTGTCCCTGTCAGGCTTTGGGTTGCTTTGGGTTGGACCCCTGGCGTTGCCGTGAGCGGTGGCATAGATTGCGTAGGTGGCTCGGAGCCTGCATTGCTGTGGCTGTGCTGTAGACCAGCAGGCTGCAGTGCCGATTCAGTCCCTGGCCCAGGAACCTCCAAATGCTGCAGGTGCAGCCCTAAAAAGAAGAAGAAGGAAACCAACAGGAGGAGGTTTGCCTAATTGTGCATTTGGTGACCTTTTTAGTAAAGCTTCTTTTTGGTTGAATTCCATGTACATTCTTGTAACAAGTGCTTGGACTAGACTTATTCTGAAGTTTGTAAATTGCTGTAGAAGGAAAGATACAGCTGCGTTCAAGTGGAGGTGGGCGCTCCCTGCTGCTTGGCCGGTTAAGGATCAGGCGTTGTCACTGCTGTGGTTTGGGTTCAGTCCCTGGCCTCGGAACTTCCGCATGATGCAGACACGTCCAAAAAAAGAAAAAAAGAGAGAAAGAAAGAAAAGTGGCTATGCCAGGGTATCAAGCGCCAGAATGAAGTCCCTCTGGGGTGAACACACGCTGAGTTTATCTCCTGCGTCAAGGTGGATGCGGCCCATGCGTCAGGAATTTTCCATTGAGAATTGAGCCAGGAATTCTCCATGAGAATTGTGTGATGGAAGAATTCTAAATGTTCTCCTGTGTCTTTCCACTGGCAAGTGGACAGGCCTTTTAATGAACCCTGATTCCAGGGTCTTTAATGGAAAAGATAAAACCACACCTGACAGCTAACCTAGTCGAACGGAGCTCTAGTCAGGTAAGAGCTGACTCTTTGGCAAATGGAATAAACTGGAAGTCATCTCTGGCCAATACGGATGCAGGAGCAGGAGCAGGAAGCCTGCAGTTAAAAATTAAGCTGGAGGACGGCTGGCTTGCTGTGAAAATGACAGGCACATCTCTGAGGTTCACAGAACAAACCTCATATACTCCTGTGGCCAGGCCTTTCCAAAGAGAAGACGTATTTAGAAAATAAATTCCCTGGTCCCGTGTTCTCTTGCCATCTCTTCTGCCCATCAGTGTCCGGGGAAAGCGCCCTGAAGACCCTGCGGATGGGGGTTTTCCCCTCACCTTGTATTTCTGAGGCCTTAGCCGTGTGCCTGGCACTGTGGGAGGCGCAGGGGGCCAGAAGCAATAAGTGAGTCACGGTGCTGTGTCCCCGGGCAGCAGCCCCCATGAATGCCATCAGTAAGGCCGGAGCGAATCAACGGTGCCACGTCCACTCCTGTGGAAGTTTCCTGCCCCACTGCTCCTGGCTGGCAGTCCCCCGCCCCCCACCCCTCATTCGCTCAGAGCACCCACTCAGAGCATCCGCTCGTCTATCAGAACATCTTCGCGGGTTGGTCTTTCCTGTTCATTTCCATTGTTCCCGGTCTAATAATAACAGCTGATGTTTCTGGACAGTGTCTCGGGACAGGCGCGTTGGTGACATGCATGCATTTCGCCCCTTAATCCTGCAGCCCCCGATGTTTAACGCATGGCAGTATTCTCATCTGCATCCGGATGCTCGCCATCTGGCCGCTGCGACAACTTGTGACCTTCTCTTCCACACACCCCAGGTGCAGACAGCCTCCCTGCGAACATTCTTCAGTCCTGGTGTCCCCAGGGGGCCCCTCTCACCGCAAAGGCAGACACCATCCTGGCGTCTTTGTCGATCCATTTGTTTTGCTTGCTTTTGGACTTTAGAGGCTCGGAATCCTGCAGCACACAGTCTTTCATTCAGTTTGAACTTGCTCAAATTCGTGTCCGAGAGGGTGCTCTGGCTGGTGGTAGAGACCCCTCTTGCATTTCTGGGAAGGGTTATCCTTGTATGAACACAGTACCCTTCTACTCTTTCTGTTGTCCGCGGCCACACCTGTTGTTCCCTGGCTTGTGTTTCCTGCACAGCACTGCCAACGTCCTTCCAAGTTATTTCAGTGGGTAAATGCCTGCATTTCCATAGAGGATTGCAAGCTGTGCGTAGGATGCCGCCAGAGCTTGCCAAAGCAGAGGTTCTAAGTTATACGGGCATCAGCGGTGTGGAGGCCACCAGCTCCCCTCCCCCATTTTTGACAGATTGGTGGGTGGGTAATGGGATCTCCTTGTCATTTTAATCTCCTTTCTCTGATGGCTGAGGTGCTTGAACGCCTTTTCCTGTGCTTGTTGTCTGCGGAGCTGTCCTCAAGCGCCTCTTCAAGTTTTTTCAGTCTTTTTATGGCATTAGGTTACCAGACTCCCCCTTCCCACTTGTTGATTTGGAAAAGCTATTCATATCTTCTGGATCTGAGACCACCAGATGGAGTATAATAGACATCCCCTCTCTTCCTCGCTCGCCCTCTCACCCAGTGGTTTTCACAATAGTGTCTTTTGAGGAACAGTATGTTACATTTGGGATGAAGCCTAGTTTGTTCATCTTTGGTTTTTGTTTCATGTTTTCCTTTTGTTATCCTCTAATGAAATCTGGGCCCCGTCCAAGGCCATGTCATGCTTTCCTTTGTTATGGTCTGGAAGCTTTATTATTTTGCCGTCCACGTTTAAGTCCATGATTCATCCCGCACGTACTTGTGAATGTGGTGTGAGGCAGGAGTCGTAATTCATTGTTTCCATATGGATATTGAGTGACTTCATCCCTGTTTCGTAGACAAGCCATCCCTGCTCCACAGTACAGCGCTGGCATCTTTATGAAAGGTCAGGTGACATGTGGATCTATTTCTGGTCAGCCTCTCTGTTCCCTTGGTTTTCTTGTTTATCCGTAGACTGAAATCACATGATTTAAATTACTGTTTCTTTTAAATAAGTCTTGTTAACTGATGGTTTGAGATATCAAGATGGTCTTTATCTAAAGTTCTTGGCCTTTTACAGGAAAGGACGTATATGCCGAGAACTATGAAACATTAATCAAGGAAATTAAAGAAATGCAAAGAAATGGAAAGATACTCCCTGCTCCCGGGTTGGAAAAAAAATTTCATAAACATTTTAGAATCAGCTTGTCAGATTACACACGTGGGCACACACTCACAGGCAGCAGGTGGGATTTTGGGCTGAGATTGCCGTCTGTCTACAGAAGAGGAAATTGATGAGAATTTACATAATCATAATAGGACATTTTCTAATCCATGAATGGGATCTACCCTCCCTTTGTTTATTTTTAAATTTTTAAAGGTTTTTATTATAGCCAATGTACAATGTTCTGTCAGCTTCTGCCGGGCAGCAGAGTGACCCTGTTATAGGTATATATGCATTCTTTCTCTCATAGTCTTATCATTTTTATTACAAGTGATTGGATAGAGTTCCCTGTGCTATACAGCAGGACCTCATTGCTTATCCTGCATATACTTAGATTTTAATTTCTCTCTCTCTTTTTTTTTTTTTTTTGTCTTTTTACCATTTCTTGAGCCGCTCCCACGGCATATGGAGGTTCCCAGGCTAGGGGTCGGATCGGAGCTGTAGCTGCTGGCCTGGCCTATGCCAGAGCCACGTCTGCAACTACACCACAGCTCATGGCAACGCCGGCGCCTTAACCCAAGGAGCAAGGCCAGGGATTGAACCTGCACCGTATGTATGGTCCCCAGTCGGATTCGTTAACCACTGAGCCACGACAGGAACTCCCAGACTTTAATTTCTTTTAAAGTAACACCTTAAAGTTTTCTAGGTAGCGGTCCTTCACATTTTTATGAGATTGATTCCTAAGTCTTTGGGGGTTGTTGATGCTAATATAAATCCTTTTATTCTTTGCTATTTTTTCTGTTTAATTCCTGTGGTACTCACTTTCCTATTTGCTTATATTAGTAAAATGGAAATTTCAATGAAGACTAATTTTATACTGACTTTGAATTTCTTAGTCCTAATTTAAAAGAGGGTTTTAAAAAACCAATGGGTCAATGAGGAAATCAAGAAGGAAATTAAAAACTACCTTGAAACAAATGATAATGAAGACACAACCGCTCAAAATCTATGGGATGCTGCGAAAGCAGTGCTCAGAGGGAAATTTATTGCAGTACAGGCCTTTCTCAAAAAAGAAGAAAGATCCCAAATTGACAACTTAACCCTCCACCTAAATGAATTAGAAAAAGAAGAACAAAAAAGGCCTAAAGTCAGCAGAAGGAAGGAAATTATAAAGATCAAAGAAGAAATCAATAAAATAGAGACTCAAAAAACAATAGAGAAAATTAACAAAACCAAGAGCTGGTTCTTTGAAAAGGTAAACAAAATTGACAAACCCCTGGCCAGACTCACTAAAAAGAGGAGAGAAAGAACCCAAATAACCAAAATTATAAATGAAAAAGGAGAAATCACAACGGATACAGTAGAAATACAAAAAACCATAAGAGAATACTATGAACAACTATATGGCAACAAGTTTGACAATCTGGAAGAAATGGACAATTTTCTAGAATCTTACAGCCTGCCAAAACTGAATCAAGTAGAAACAGACCAACTGAACAGACCGATCACTAGAAATGAAATTGAAGAGGTCATAAAATCACTCCCTACAAATAAAAGTCCAGGACCAGATGGCTTCACAGGTGAATTCTATCAAACATATAAAGAGGAATTGGTGCCCATCCTCCTGAAACTCTTTCAAAAGGTTGAAGAAGAAGAAATACTCCCCAAGACATTCTATGATGCCACCATCACCCTCATTCCAAAACCAGACAGAGATACCACCAAAAAAGAAAACTATCGCCCAATATCATTGATGAATATAGATGCAAAAATTCTCAACAAAATCTTAGCCAACCGAATCCAACAACATATCAAAAAAATTATACACCATGACCAGGTTGGGTTCATCCCAGGTTCACAAGGATGGTTCAACATACGCAAATCAGCATCATACACCACATTAACAAAAAAAAAGTCAAAAATCATATGATCATCTCAATAGACGCAGAAAAAGCATTTGACAAAGTCCAACATCCATTCATGATCAAGACCCTCGCCAAAGTGGGTATAGAGGGAACATTCCTGAATATAATCAAAGCCATTTATGATAAACTCACAGCAAATATAATACTCAATAGGGAAAAACTGAAAGCCTTCTCACTCAAATCTGGAACAAGACAGGGATGCCCACTCTCACCACTGCTCTTCAACATAGTTTTGGAAGTCCTAGCCACAGCAATTAGACAAACAAAAGAAATAAAAGGCATCCATATAGGAAGAGAAGAGATCAAACTGTCACTGTATGCAGATGACATGATACTATACATAGAAAACCCTAAGGACTCAACCCAAAAACTACTTGAACTGATTCATAAATTCAGCAAAGTAGCAGGATATAAGATTAACATTCAGAAGTCAGTTGCATTTCTGTATACCAGCAATGAAATATTAGAAAAGGAATACAAAGATATGATACCTTTTAAAATTGCACCTCACAAAATCACATACCTCGGAATACACCTGACCAAGGAGGTAAAGGACTTATATGCTGAGAACTATAAAACTTTAATCAAAGAAATCAAAGAAGATGGAAAGAAATGGAAAGATATTCCATGTTCATGGATTGGGAAAATCAATATTGTAAAAATGGCCATACTACCCAAAGCAATCTACAGATTCAATGCAATCCCTATCAAATTACCCAGGACATTTTTCACAGAACTAGAACAAACAATCCAAACATTTATATGGAACAACAAAAGACCCAGAATCGCCAAAGCAATCCTAAGAAACAAAAACCAAGCAGGAGACATAACTCTCCCAGACTTCAAGAAATACTGCAAAGCCACAGTCATCAAAACAGTGTGGTACTGGTATCAAAACAGACAGACAGACCAATGGAACAGAATAGAGAATCCGGAAATAAACCCTGACACCTGTGGTCAATCAATCTTTGACAAGGGAGGCAAGAACATAAAATGGGAAAAAGAAAGTCTCTTCAGCAAGCATTGCTGGGAAACCTGGACAGCTGCATGCAAAGCAATGAAACTAGAACACACCCTCACACCATGCACAAAAATAAACTCAAAATGGCTGAAAGACTTAAATATAAGACAGGACACCATCAAACTCCTAGAAGAGAACATAGGCAAAACACTCTCTGACATCAACATCATGAATATTTTCTCAGGTCATTCCCCCAAAGCAATAGAAATTAGAGCAAAAATAAACCCATGGGACCTCATCAAACTGAAAAGCTTTTGCACAGCAAAGGAAACCAAAAAGAAAACAAAAAGACAACTTACAGAATGGGAGAAAATAGTTTCAAATGATGCAACCGACAAGGGCTTAATCTCTAGAATATACAAGCAACTTATACAACTCAGCAGCAAAAAAGCCAATCAATCAATGGAAAAATGGGCAAAAGACCTGAATAGACATTTCTCCAAAGAAGATATACAGATGGCCAACAAACACGTGAAAAAATGCTCAACATCGCTGGTTATAAGAGAAATGGAAATCAAAACTACCATGAGATATCACCTCGCACCAGTCAGAATGGCCATCATTAATAAATCCACAAATAACAAGTGCTGGAGAAAAGGGAACCCTCCTGCACTGTTGGTGGGAATGTCAACTGGTACAGCCACTATGGAGAACAGTTTGGAGATACCTTAGAAATCTATACATAGAACTTCCATATGACCCCGCAGTCCCACTCTTGGGCATCTATCTGGACAAAACTCTACTTAAAAGGGACACGTGCACCCACATGTTCTTTGCAGCACTAGTCACAATAGCCAGGACATGGAAACAACCCAAATGTCCATCGACAGATGATTGGATTTGGAAGATGGGGTATATATACACAATGGAATACTACTCAGCCATAAAAAAGAATGACATAATGCCATTTGCAGCAACATGGATGGAGCTAGAGAACCTCATACTGAGTGAAATGAGCCAGAAAGACAAAGACAAATACCATATGATATCACTTATAACGGGAATCTAATATCCAGCACAAATGAACATCTCCTCAGAAAAGAAAATCATGGACTTGGAGAAGAGACTTGTGGCTGCCTGATGGGAGGGGGAGGGAGGGGGAGGGATCGGGAGCTTGGGCTTATCAGACACAACTTAGAATAGATTTACAAGGAGATCCTGCTGAATAGCATTGAGAACTTTGTCTAGATACTCATGTTGCAACAGAAGAAAGGCTGGGAGAAAAATGTAAGTGTAATGTATACATGTAAGGATAACCTGACCCCCTTGCTGTACAGTGGGAAAATAAAAAATAAAATAAAATAAAACGTGCTTTTGCTTTATAAAATTTCATAATTTTATTTTTCATTATGGCAAGAGGACATTTTGGATTTTTTATTCCTTATCCTCACAGTACTTAGCTGAATATTGACCAAATAAATGCCTTACTACTTGTCAGTGTGTTGACTGATGATTTGTGAAGGAACTTTATTCTGTTCTGATAACCCTAAAAGTGATAACTTATTAGACCAATTCCTCAATAGTCAGACCATTTTAGCTAACTCTAAGAAATTAAATGTAACTAAATACCATGGGTATCTCATTCCTCTTTTACGTTTCAGCTTTTAAAACAAATAACTTTCTCAAGTCAAACACGCACAAATTCCTCCAAATGTTTCTGTACCACATCTCATCTTGTTAAGGCCATTTTGTTTGAATTAATATATATTTATATTATATAAAGAATGAAATAATGTTAATATAAAGAATGAAATAAGAAAAAATATGAAGAATGAAAAACTTGGAAGATGATTAGCAAATTTTGTTGAAAGTTGATGCTACTACATCAGCAGCTCATATTTAATGAAGCTCCAGGTTTTACCAACTAGGCAATATTACCTTGTATTTTAAGAGTTAAAAAAATGAAAGTTTACTGAACAAAAGTTTCTTTCAAATGTATCATTTAACGTTAAAATGAGAGAATTCTCATACTGCATTTTTATCATCTTCGTATGATACGTATTTTAAATGAACAGGAACAATGAATATCTGACCTTAATATGTAAGGCAAGAGGTTAAAGTAAGAAGAAATTAATCTAAAATTAAAATTAAAAAGCTACATTAGTTCTCTTTGGTCTTGTACCCAACAAGTACAGTGTCTCTTTCATTAATGCATTATCTTTAGAAAATAGTCCGGGTTTGTTGGAATTGAAATAAGATTCATTTAATCAGCTATCGTAGTTCATCTGTTAAATTACAGCACTTTGCTCTCCATTTGTAAAATAATCTTCAAACTAATGAAGTAAGGTCAATTGCATGCAGTTTTATTCTAGCCAAATTGCTGTTAATTGCATCAAGGGCTTCGCTAAGGTCAATAAATGTTGCCTTTTTATATCCTCTCTTGAAAATGGCAGAAAATAAACTCCTTTTCTCTGTCATGCATTCAAGCTCGGGGCGGCACATGGCAGGAGAACTACTATCTGATTGGGCCTTTCATTACCTGATCTGAACGTGTTCCGTTTCTCAACAGTGGTAGGAGAGACAGGCGTTACTGAAGCCGTGTTAGGAAGGAACTTTCGTCGCACGTTCTCTGTGTTGCTCTTGCCGCAGCAGAGGTGTCCCTCAAGTAGACAGGCTTCTCCGGAATACCTCCATCTAGATCATGGACTTTAACTTCTCATGATAAGCAGTTTGGACCATGTCACCCGCTTTCCCTTCACTTCCCTTGCGGCGAAGAGTAAATGGTTGCAAGTTGATTCCGCTCTCTTTATGTCACCAGGTACGAACTCACTGTGCTTGCTGCAGGACAGGCCAGTAAATCAGGAAACGAGTTTGGAGCCAAGGAATAAGTGATAAGTGATTTTATTCAGAAAGGCAGTAAACCAAGCAGATGCCAAACAAATGTCCTCAAGAACCACCTTCTCCCAAGCAGAATGCAGGCTTCCTTGACACCAAGAAGGGGAGGGAATGTGGTTGGTTGCTGCCAACTTCTTGGGGGCTGGAATCCTTTGTTCTTGAAGCTATTCGCCAAGGTCAAGTCATGATGTCCCCCTAAACCTCCAACATGAGGAATGTTATTCTTTGATCTGCAGCTTTATCTCTCTGTGAGGGGTCAGAGCCTTGGCAACAGGCTCTTCTGTATATTTCAGGCTATAGGCAACATTCTTAATTTGTAGCAAAAGCAGTAAGATGCAAAGGTTAAAGTAAAAGAAACAGATCTAATATGGAGTCCGACTTGTTCTTCCTGGTTTCTTTTACCGTGTGAGTATACAGCTGTCTGCTTGGGTGCCCTGGATGTCCCTCAGAGTAGGGAGCTATTCATGGGACTCACGGGGAATTGAGGTCACCTTTGGACCCCTAATTCCATGCCCTCTTCATCTCGCAAGTCTCTGCACTTTGGTTCAGAATCCTAACGGATTCCCCGTAGTTTTTTCTTGTCATATCCCCAGTTTCAGGCCCAGAGTTTCTCTGTGTCTGTGACCAACTGCCCCAAAGTAGCACAGGATGATCTTTCGAAGCCAGAGACTCATAAGACCTGAAAAATAACCTAGCATAGACCCAAATAGAGTAGTACAGGCAATGCCTTGACCCTTCTGAACACAACTGGATTCGGTGCTTTGCAGCAAAAGTCTTCATGTGACATGTCACTTGGGTCAGCTCTGGAAAAAGAAACTGAAACATAGTAGAAAATGATTGCCTTGTTTAAAGTTCGCGGGGCATAACAATGAACTATTTTTATTTTCCGAGTGACAGCCTGTGTGATCTATGACTGTACTCCAGAAAAATTAAATTATCTGACATAAATAAGTAGAGAGTATGGGGCTTCAGAATAACAGGAAGCCGTATAATTACTGTCCTCTCCCGCTGGGAATCCATCACTGATGGCCTGGGCTGAATCTGCCTTCTGTTGTGTATTCTTACTGAGCCTGTTGAGAGTCTGTGCATGTGAGATGCTGGATGTTGAGGGCTGGTGGCTGATTGACAAACCTTTCGTTGTTCCTCTTGCTCAGGGTTATCTGATGGGATACAAGTTGCCACTGAGGATCTAGTGTTTATTTTTTTATTTTTTATTTTTTTTGTCTTTTTGGCATTTCTTGGGCTGCTCTTGCGGCACATGGAGGTTCCCAGGCTAGGGGTCGAATCAGATCTGTAGCCACAGGCCTAGGCCAGAGCCACAGCAATGCGGGATCCGAGCCGTGTCTGCAGCCTGCGCCACAGCTCACAGCAACACTGGATCCTTAACCCACTGAGCAAGGCCAGGGATTGAACCTGCAACCTTATGGTTCC
This sequence comes from Phacochoerus africanus, assembly GCF_016906955.1. Lineage (NCBI taxonomy): Eukaryota > Metazoa > Chordata > Mammalia > Artiodactyla > Suidae > Phacochoerus > Phacochoerus africanus. Next base: position 3,564,913 of record NC_062559.1, on the reverse strand, counting down.
TAGTCGGATTCATTAACAACTGAGCCACGACGGGAACTCCCTAGTGTTTATTTTTAATGCTGAGAAGCAGCAGTCAGAGTGCAGTGCCATGCCACTGCCTCACGGTGCCTCAGGATGTGTGTTTCTTCCTGGCTGTTTCTGGAATGGCTCCCCTTGAAGGTCAGGGTGAGGTGAAGGCCTTTGTAGATTTCTTCCTGCCTGTCTTAGTGAGGATGTTATGAAACCATGTTGCTTTGCTTGTTATGTTGTACATATGGGATAGAAGTCGAAATCAACAGGGTGGAATTTACAAGGGATAAATGCAATCTTTCTTGTTGTTTAAAAAAAGAAAGCAATTTGGAAAACACCTGAGCAGAGATCGCGAGAGTATTTGCTAGCAAGACAAAAGACCTGGTGTCTGAGTTGACCTCATGCTTCACACAGGCCCATCTTGAGATGCTACTGTCAGAATTGCAATAAATTGGTATTTTGCTTAATTACCTCAAATTATTATTAATTAATATTTGCTCTACTAGGTGTTATTAAGTTACTGCTAATTGACCATATAATCCACACTTGGTCCCATGAAGCTCTTCTTTTTGTTTCTTCTTACAGCCACATCTGAGGCATGTGGAAGTTCCCGGGCCAGGGATCAAATTGGAGCTGCGGCTGCCGGCCTCCACCACAGCCACAGCAATGCCAGATCCAAGCCGCATCTGTGACCTAGGCTACCGCTTTCGGCAACACCTGGTCCTTAACCCACTGAGTGAGGCCCGGGATTGAATCTGCGTCCTCACGGACACCATACCAGGTTCTTAACCTGCTGAGTCACAGTAGGAATGCCAAGATGCCCTTCTTAATTGTGCCTCAGGGATGAGAAAACTGAGTGAAAAGCATTGGCTAACTTGCCCCATCCTGCAGTGTTGGATGTTGAACTCAGTTTGTCTGCAGGGCTCCCCGCCTCGCTGTCCTCTTCAGTGACTGCCCCATGTGTAGCATGTGGGTTCAGTGGGGAGCGTTGAAAGCCTAGAAGCCACTGGGTCCAGAGCGGGCCCTACAGCCATGTGTGAAGAAGATGAAAAGCAGAGCCACAGAGGCAGTGTGATGGTCTTTCTATAGCATCTAAACTGACTCAGCCATGGACTTCTTCATTCAGTGGGAAGAACTGACATAATAGCCAGTCCCAGGAAGACCATCAGAACAGTGTCTGAGGCTCAGCTCAAGAAGAAGCCAGGCAGCACCTTGAAGGAACCCTGGGGTGGGGGTGGTTCCTGTGGGTCCAAGCTCTTACCACTCACTGCACAACAGGCCAGTAAGTCGAGACACAAGGTGTTGGGGAGGGAATAGAGACTTTATTCGTAAACCCAGCAAACTGAGAAGATGGTGGACTCGTGTCCCAAAGAACCATCTTCACGCAGTGTAAATTCAGGCTTCTTTATATAAGGGAAGGGGGATGCCGGAGGGCTCAAGATTAAAGAGTAAAGGCAGACTGCAGACCTCTTGGAGGCACCTGGCCTTTCAAGGGAAGCGTGACATTTCTTTGGTCTTCAGCTTGCACCTCTAGGCTAGATCCCAAATCTGCAAAAACTTCAAATTTGTGGCAGGTGTTTTTACTCTACCATTCTTGCCTATGAGCAAGTTGTCTGTGCGGAAAGCAAACATACCTATAGCAAGTAGTGGCCAGGACTAATCAGAGACTGTGGGATAGGAACTGCCTTCAGGGAATGTAATGAGCTATTGAGTACAAGCCATATCTCTCGAGTATTTATCTCTTTCTGTGCACGGCTGGAGGAGTAGAGCGCTGAGGCTGAAGGATGAGCGAGGCAGTTCAACGTGATGATAGTTCTGTTCCTCCTCAGGTGCACCTGCACCAGGGAAGCTTTGAAATTGTTATTAGATGAAAAAACATTGGTCCTGCTTCCCTATTGATGGAGCTTTGACTCCTTGCACAAGGGGTGGACAGGAGGCCCTTAGCTGTAAAGGGGTCAACCTTGCTAGATGGTGGGTTGCAGCCACCACAGTGGAGGCCTGGCTGTGCAGCGGGCAGCACCTCAGCAGCCGCAGCTACAGCATTTGGAGTCGCTTGGAAGGGCAGACTGACCCTTGGTCGGCGCTGCATGTTTACGAGGCCTCGGATGGCTTGTGGGCTCCTGATGTTTCATATCACAGCCCTGTGCCAGGAAGACCCAACTGGACCTGTACTCTAGAGTCCCGGGGGCTTTCAGAAGACTGAGGCCAGAGTCCTCTTCCTCCTGCATTGCTCACTGGGGTGCATTGCTCACTGGGGTTTTCAAAGCTGTCCAGGTAGGACTGTTGTGTGACCAAGTCTGAGAAGCCTGGCCGAAGGCCGAGGAAGCTAGCCACAGCACCCAGCCCTCCTGGGGGTTGGCTGAGAGCAGATTCTCTGGGCTCCATTTAACCTTTTTTCACATTGTTTTAAGAAGAAAGGAGGTCCTGCTGTACAACGCAGGGAACTATGTCCTGCCACTTGGGATATAGACCATGACGGAGGATAATATGAGAACGGGAAGGTATGTGTGTGTATGACTGGGTCACTTTGCTGTGCAGCAGAAATTGACAGACCATTGTAAATCAACTATACTTTAATAAAAAAATATTATTTAAAATAGAAAGGCATTTAGGGTTCCCTGGTGGCCCAATGGTGAAGGATCTGGTGTTGTCCCTGCTGTGGCATGGGTTCAATCCCTGACCTGGGGACTTCTGCATGCTGAGGCCATGACCAAAAAAAAAGGATAAATGGATCAATGTATAATTAGGAAAAAAAAAAAAACCAAGAAAAGCATTTGTTACGAAACGTACTCAATGTTCAAGAAGAGTCACAGGTTCCTAGTTCAGGGGTTTGTAAATGGCAATCTCGGTGCCTTTTGTGTTGCAAGCGATTGCTGGAGAAAGTGGCTAAATGACTGAACCCTTTTCTTAAAAGATGTGCAGTGCTGTCCAGGTGGAAGTTGGGTTGAGGGGCCTTCAAGTGAGGACCTGAGGGTCCTCTAAGGGGCAGCCCTGCGGGTCTCGGGGGAAGGGGAGGGGAGGGAAGCAGCCTTTGTCTGTGGCCCCCAGGATGGACCATCCCTGTTTCAGCACGGGCCTGTCCATCTACCGTCTGTGTATTGACATCTGCTGGTTTATTTTGTTTCTAATTAACTGGCTATTTTTAAGACTATGTTTTAGCTGAATTTACTAATATAAACACTTTCCTTTTAACTTTTGACCATTTTCCTTAGCTCACGTGCACTCTTCGTTTTGTTTAACCTGGGTTTACCGTTGAAATGACTGTAAATTACCACAGCGTGTTTATTTCAGTTTGTTCATTACATAGATTAAATTGTAGCTATGTTGTGCTTACTTTTCATCTTTTTTTTGGCGGCACCTGTGGCGTGTGGAAGTTCCCAGGCCAGAGACTGAACCTGTGCCACAGCAGCAACCAGAGGTGCTACAGTGACAATACCAGGTCCTGAACCCACTGCACCAAAAGGGAACTCCTTTGAATCATTTTTCTTGGGTTGATTTTAATATGTTTAAATGATATTAAGTAATGGCTGTTTACTTGTTTAAAAAAAAAACCTGCTTTCACAGCTGGTGAGCAGGGAGTTGGGGCAGAAGGGGTGCTGCTGTATCAGCTTGGCCCTTTGCTTGGGAAATGCGTGGTCTGTGGACTCACGTACCTAGTCCTGCTTCAGTGTCACTTTCTTACCTTAAAAACTAAGTGTAAACATGACCAGTAACTACACACTGATCAGACTAATGAGAAGTATAAACGTCCAGCCAAGTTTATTGCATGAAACCTTGAGCCAAACAGTGGTGCAGACAGGGCCTGCTTTGCATTTTTCCATCTACACGTTACCTCCTTCTCTCTGTCACTTTCTACGGGACAGCACCACATAGGCAGACACATGCTTTGGACACAGGGCATCCTGATACTCACCTGGAGACCCAGCAGTTCCGCCCAAGTCTGGACACTGACCTGCCAGCCCAGCATCGCTGCGTTTTTTTCCCGTCACCCATTTCATTGATGAACCAAGGGAAACAGGTCTGAGAGTGTGGCTCCGTCCTCCATAAAACTGCTTGGCACCTGCCAGGTGGTGTGTGGGCAGGAGATTCCATTCTGGAAGTGCCCTCCGTGGAACCCCCTCTGTCCTGCCCCCCAGCGTGGTCGCAGGGGAAGTCAGCTGTAGTTCCTGCATCTGAAAGGATGGCGAGGTGATGGACAGGCATCCCTGTCAGGTGCTCACCAGCGTAGCATCCTCACTCAGGGGCCACAGGTGGGGCCTACCTGTGGGAACTGCTCCCAAGGATGGACACAGGGACGCCTGGCAGTGAGTTCCACCCGGTTTGCAACCCCAAAGCACTGCTTTGCCTAGACTAAGTGACAGCCTGTTTGTGTGGCACAGTGTCAGCCTGAGGGAAAGCAGCTCGACTCGCCAGTTCTTTCAAGCAAGAGGTGCATCCAGGAATTAATGGCTCCGTAGACTCCTGTCTAGCCTCAAGGAATGCAAGGGCATGCCGGTGCCAGAGTATCAGTGGGTTTTACCATGCTGGACAGTCAGGTTCTGCCCAAAAGGCACATAGGAACAAAATAGAATTCGTAGGACCAGAACTGATTTTAAAGAACGAGTCACGACTCACAGATTCAGCCCAGAATATACACTTCACAGGGCTGAGTGTGATCTGCACACGTCTGATCGAAGTTAAGAAACAAAGGACCCTGAGGGACCCTCTATTGTGTCATATTTTCTGGAGAGAGAATCCCCTTTTGGGCCCCTGGGTCTCATAGAGTGGGTGCAGCTGTCAGGTTCAGGTCAAACAGGAGCAGAGCGTGACCCACTTACGCTGGGGGCTCTGACTCGCGTTGAACCCACCACCAGACTCCTGATGCTGTGCCCAGCCCCACTCTTCATCTCACTGCCCCTCCTGAAGAGGGAACAGGGCCCAACAGGTGTCCCAGCACCGGGGCTGCTGTCTTGTCACCGTCCCTAACCTGAACCGGAGCCTGGCTCTGAGCGACGTTTCTGGGATGGGAGGAGAAGGGTGACGCGGGTCGGGGTGTGAGGGCGTCCTCGCCGAGGGGACCCCAAGTAGGAAGAGGAGGGAAGCGTGCCAGGTGGGCAGGGGTGGGACAGGACTGAGGCTGGGGCGCTAGAGAGGACCCTCTGCATCTCTGGCCGAGCACCACCCCTCCGAACCCTTCCCTGGTGGGAGAGCCTCTGCAGCGGGAGGCAGACTCTGCACCTTAGCTTTTTGGTTAGAATCTCCTCTCAGGAGGCGGGGGTACTTCGTGGACAGAGCAACGGTTGTGAGTCTCACACGCACAGGAAAGTCATGGAAACGCAGGGGCTGGTCCCATCAACAGATTGCTGTTCACTTGGTCTGGGGCGGGATTCGCGCGATGGTCGTTTCAGAGCTCCTGCGGGTGATTGTAGAGTCTGCAGCCAAGATGGGGCTCGTCGGAACTTTGGAAACTAAAATATAGCTGATTTGCAACATTGTGTTCGTTGCAGGTGCACAGCAAAGTGCGTTGCTTCGTTCGTTGGTTCGTTCTATCTATCTATCTATCTATCTTAGAGACCGATAATCTACTTTTTTAGTCTTTTGTTTGCCTTTTTAAAGTTTTATTGAAGTATGGGTGACTTATAATGTGCCAGTGTCTGCTGCTCAGCAAAGAGATTCAGTTATACATGTACACACATCCATTCTTCTTCCGATTCTCTTCCCACCTAGATGATCGCAGAACACCGGGTAGGGTTCTCCCTGTGCTGTCCAGCAGGTCCTTGCTGTTTATCTCTTTAATGTATAATAGTGTATATACTGTCAACCCCAAACTCCCTCCCCACCCCCTGTGTTTTCTGAATCTGTGGGTCTATTTATGTTTTTGTTTGTTTGTTTTTTGTCTTTTTGCCATTTCTTGGGCCGCTCCCGCGGCATATGGGAGGTTCCCAGGCTAGGGGTCAAACCGGAGCCGTAACCACCGGCCTATGCCAGGGCCACAGCAACGCGGGATCCGAGCCGCGTCTGCAACCTACACCACAGCTCATGGGCAACGCCGGATCGTTAACCCACTGAGCAAGGGCAGGGACCGAACCCGCAACCTCATGGTTCCTAGTCGGATTCGTGAACCACTGCGCCACGACAGGAACTCCCTATTTATGTTTTTTATACAAGTTCATTAGGAGTATTTTTTTAGATCCCACATTTAAGTGATATCATCTGATATTTGTTTTAGTTAAGGACCTCATCAGAAAAATTTTAAATCAACAGGTTTCCTGAGTAGGAGATGGAGGAATTAGATGGGGTAGACTGTCCTAAAAATAAAGAAAAGGGTAAAAACAAAACAAAACCAACAAACAGAGTTGAGGGAACTAAAGGCAGTTGTTACTTCCTCATCATCGAGATACGCAGTTTTGCTGTCTTCATGTACGTTTCTCCCCGTGAAGCCCTCACCGTGTCTGAGTATTGTCTTTAGTGAGAGTTTTCTGATGAGATGGTCAGTTATTGACAGGCAGGAAAGTGGGCGTGCACGGAAAGCTTCCCAAGTTTATTTTGCCTTTGAGACGTGCTTCTGAGTAAGAGGAGGACATGCGTTATCCATGTCGCCCTGTCACGGTGAGGACCCCTCCTTTCCTGGGGGGCACGGATGCCCTGGGAGGGAGGGCTCCCGGGGTCCCTGGAAGTGTCTGAGAGACAGGAGGGAGCAGACAGCATCAATAGCCCTTTCACACCATGGAGCCCAGCGGCGGTTCCCAGGGTTGCTGCCAAGGGGCCAGTCACACAGGTGGACAGGGACCTGGGCTCCTCGCTGGAAGGGGACCCAGCGCCTCCCATGGTGCCGGCGTCAGACGCTCCACTGTTACCCCGTCTTTACTGCCATGACATGGAGTCACCTCGTGTTGGAATGGAAAACATCCTGTGTCCGTCGTTGGTGCACCGCAGGAGTCTGTAAGTTACCTAGTTGGAAAGTTCCTTCCTTTCTTATTTCGAGCCTGCCAGTCAGGCTTTCTCAAGTGACTCTCATGAATTATTTCTGCATTCACGTTCCTTGCATTTCTAATTTGATTGCCTCTAGCAATGTGAAAAGCCATGAACTTGGAAAAATCTGTACAGACTGTTGTTACATGCATACGTGCTTCCTAAATATTAATTTCTCATTGAATCTAAAAGCCACAAGTGTTTTTTTGTTTTGTTTTGTTTTGTTTTTCGGGCAATAGTTTTCTTTTTTCTTTTGATTCTTTTTTCCTTTTTTTTTTTTGCTTTTTAGGGCCGTACCTGCAGCATATGCCAGTTCCCAGGTTAGGGGTTGAATTGGAGCTGCAGCTGCCGGCCTACACCACAGCCATGGCAACACCAGATCGAGCCACATCTATGACCTACACCGCAGGTCAAGGCAATGCCAAATCCTTAACCCACTGAGTGAGGCCAGGCATCAAACCTGAGTCCTCAAAGATACTAGGGCTCAGGTTCATACCGCTGGGCCATAACGGGAACTCCCAGTTTTATTTCTTGACTTCCCCCCCAAATTATCACTAGCTTTTCATTTTGAGAAAGTCAAAGAGGAGTCTCTGTCATGGCTCAGTGGTTAATGAACTTGACTGGCATCCACAAGGACTGGGGTTTGATCCCTGGCCTCTCTCAGTGGGTGAAGAATCTGGCGTTGCTATGAGCTGTGGTGTAGGTTGCAGACGCAGCTCAGATCCCGTGTTGCTGTGGCTGTGGCTGTGGCCAGCAGCTAAAGCTCTGATTAGACCCCTAGCCTGGGAACCTCCATATACCGCAGGTGCAGCCCTAAAAAAAAAAAAAAAATTAAAAAAAATGTGAAAGAGGATCAAATCCAATATTTTCATCTAATGAAATTGAGTAGAGGATGAAACATTAGGAAATATCAGCGTATATAGCAGGAGTAAGGGCAAATATTGTCTCCTGAAACTTTTATCGTGATTGTGTGTGTATTTAGGCTGTCATGTCTATTGTTTATTTTGTATTGTGGGACATGAAACAATCTTGGAGAGCTCTTGGTTAATGGTATCTGTTACAGTAGTCTTCCTGCCCACACTGTGGATGCCAGGTTGGTCAGTTCTCGAGTTTTCTGATAAACGCAGGAGTCAGGAGGAACCGGCCGCAGCCTGACTCCATCTCTCCCTCTACGTTGAGTAGCTGGACCAGTGGTTCTCAGAGTGCGGTCCCTGGACCAGCAGCGTGAGCATCACTTGGAAAGGTGTTGGATAAGCGCATTCTCAGGAGCCCTCTCCCAGATCTACTGTGTCGGAAACTCTGGGCGTGGGGCTCAGCAGATGATGTTTTAACAAGCTGTCCAGGCGATGCTTTTCTGATACATGGCTGCAGTGGGAACATCTGGCCAGCCAGGCGTGTGGATGGTCCATTAACCCTTTACAGAAGACCCACGTCTATACATTATCAGCTGAGCTCCAGGAGGTCCCTGGTGGCTCAGTGGGTTGAGGGTCTGGCATTATCACTGCGGTGACATGGGTTCTATCCCTGGTCTGGAGACTTCCACATGCCACGGGTGCGGCCAACTAATGATAATAAGCTCCACAGACATTTAAGTCTACAAATTGATCTGTTGGTGGAGTGTTTTTTTTCTTTTCACTTTTTTTCAGCTAAAATGTGTCTGTGATCTCGTGCCAGCGGTCACTTGATTCAGCCTCCGCAATATCTGGGAGTTCTGAGCGGCGGGCGTGGTCCTTGTCCTCTGGTTTGCGGCTCTCAGCCCCGCTCTGGGCCTCCAGGGGCCGCTGCCTTTCATCCACTCTCCACTCTGCCTTTTCTGGCCTCATTTGCCAACCCTACTTCCCTCGCTCCTCTGGAAAGTGTCTGTATTCTCAGGTGCCTCGCTGCCCTGACCCATCCATTCCCTGGGGGAGGTGGCGGTAGCAACGCAGGAACCTGCCAGGTGAGCGTCTTTCATGCCTGAGGGCAACTGCCAGCGATTTTAGACCCCAGCAGGTGAACAGGAGGGCTTCTGCTTCCTTGGGGGCTGGGCAGCTGGAGGGGTGCAGTGTGCTCTCCCACTTGACAGATCAACCCCAGTAGATAATTGCTTTTTCTGCTCCGTCTCTGGCTGGGTCAGCTTTTGTGAGAAGGTAGGGCCAGCTGTCAGCTCTTGAGTAGTGACAGATGACAATACGCTCTGTCCATTTACATTTGTTCTGTATCCTGTTCCCGAATCCCTCACCTCTTCTTTTCTTCTTTTTGTCTTTTTAGGGCCACACCCGCAGCATATGGAGATTCCCAGAGTAGGGGCTGAATCAGAGCTGTAGCCGCCGGTCTACACCACAGCCTCAGGAACTCGGGATCCGAGCCGCGTCTGCGACCTACACCACAGCTCACGGCAATGCCGGATCCTTAACCCACTGAGCGAGACCAGGGATCGAACCCACGTCCTCATGGATACTAGTGGATTCATTTCTGCTGCACCATGAAGGGAACTCCCCCATTTTCCCCCCTCACCTCTCCTGAAGAATATTAGCACAATTGATTAACATTGGGTGCTAGCTCACAAAAAAGGATTTGAACTTTTGAATGCAACTCACTTAGAACTCCTGGGTTTTGGTGGAAAGAGTAGACGTAAATTCTTTCAAGCACTCTTGCCTCAGAACCTGATGAAATACACGCGGAACTTTCCCGGCAGCCTTTCTTCTATTCCTGGTGTCGGGAAACACATTCCACTAGAGGTCCTTCTCTAAGAAACTGAGTGCGGACGCCTGATTCCTTCAGTCCAACTAGCTTCTTATCCCCCCCACATACCAAGCGCCTCTCAAACGTGAGTGATGGAGCAGCTTGAATGAGCTCACCTGAGCAGACCAAACTTTCAGATGCTCTGCTTGTCTGAGCCAAAGGTTTAATCCCGATTCAGGGCGGTGTCGGTTGGCTACCAGGAGAAATCCTCTTTCAACTCTGAATGACATGCTGCCATGAGAAGGGATTGCTTCTGCCCGTACTCGGAGGGGGCTCCGACCTGCACTGGCCGAGGGGCAGGTGGGCCACCCTGGCAGGTCCTGGCCTCTGGGGTTGGCAGGCCTGAGAGTTAGAGGAGGCCCTGTGGACAAATTCCACCCCCCCCCCCCCCGCCGCCGCCAGGGGTCCCTGGGAGGGAGAATGTGAGTGGAATTTAGGGACAGATTGCCTGTCCCCAAATGAGAGCAGAGGACAAGACAGCCAGGTGTGCACCGGGGCAGACACCTGACTTGAGGAGGAGCGGGAAGGCCAAGGGACCAGAACAGATCTGCAGAATCAAGCCCCCCCCCCCCGGACCAGACGAGCCCCTGCTGGCTGTAGGTTCATCCTTGGCCGTGAATGCAGTGGTTGGGGGAGAAGGCTGGAACCTGCCAGAAGCAGAGGCACTGGGCCCTCCTGGTTCAGTTGCATCGTGGATACGCTTACCAAGCTCTTCCCGAAAACAGGCTGGACATGGTGTGGGCAGGATGCAATGAGACGAGCATCCCAGCGTGGGGGCTGCTGCAGCCCAGATGAGGACGCACCTGCCGGGGAGGGGAGCGGGCGGCCGGTTCTGGGATGAGCCAGAATCAAAGCCTCTGACTGGGGGCTGGTCCACAGTCAGCCCGCGTGAAGACTGCTGTGGGCTTTGATGGTGTCAGAGCAGGTTCTTCAGGCGGAGATCATTTCAAGAATCCTGGACCTGGAAGCTCGCACTCCCCTGTCACAGGTGTGTGTACAAGCAGGACACGCGGCAACTGGAGACGACTTGCTGGGGTGATTTTAAAGGGACCTCGGGATGTCTCATGGGGGTGGGAACGTTGTAGAGAACAGCTTTCTGAAAGGGAAGGCAGCTGCCTGGTCCAGCGCCGGTGGCTCCCCAGCACAGGCCGCACACACATCAGCCATTCTCCAGCGCGTGACCCTGAGGACACTGGGCTGGCCCGTGCGTGGCAGTGGCTGTGCATGAGGTCTTCAGCCCGTTGCCCTGGCTGGTTGGCGACAGAGACAGTGCTGATCCAGGAGATTTACCTTTTGGGACAGGACCCAGGATGCCACATTTTAAAACATTATTCCTGGAGTTCCCGCCGTGGCGCAGCGGAAACGAATCCGACTAGGAACCATGAGGTTGCAGGTTCGATCCCTGGCCTCTCTCAGTGGGTTAAGGATCTGGCCTTGCCGTGAGCTGTGGCGTAGCTCGCAGACGCAGCTCGGATCTGACATGGCTGTGGCTGTGGTGTGGCTGATTGGACCCCTAGCCTGGGAGCCTCCATATGCCGCAAGTGTGGCCCTGAAAAAGCAACAAACAAACAAACAAAATTATTCCAGATAGAGTTCCCATAGTGGCTTCCTGGGTTAAGAACCCAACGTAGTGTGTAAGGGTTCGATCCCTGGGCTCGCTCCGTGGGTTAAGCATCTGGCGTTGCCGTGGCTGTGGCCTGGGTCAAAGATGAGGCTCCGATTCAACCTCTAGCCCAGGAACTTGCATGTACCACAGGTGGGGCTGCCAAAAGACCACCACAACAACAGGCAAAGAGGTGGTCCCAGCGTTCGGGCTGTTGGGTGGGGCCCATCAGGAGGGGATGGTCGCCTGGCAGCCCCTGGCCTTTCTCCCTCCTCAGCACCACTCGTCAGGGATGCACTCTGTGCTCCATCAGGAGCCGGGTGGGATTAACCGGTGGGTCAGAAATTTTTCAAACCACGTTTCTAGATGTGCTCGTTTATTTTTTTCAAGAAGTTTATTGTGGTAAAACGCACAGAAGATGAAATGTGCCGTTATCACCATTGTTTACATGTCCAGTTCGATGGCATGACGTATATTCACCTCGTCGTGCGGCCACTACCACCTCCAGGAAGAACCCCCGAGTCTCACAGAAGTGAAACTCTGTCCCCATTAAATGCTAATTCCCCAGCCCCTCCCCCCAGCCCCTGGCCCCCCTGTGCGTGGCCATGAATTTGACTCCCGGCCCCTCTGGGCACGTGGACTCACACAGTCGCCTCCTTTGGAGACGGGTCGTCATCAAGCTTCCTCCCTGTAGCCAGTGTCGGTTGGAATTCCCTTCCTTTTTTTTGCTTTTTAGGGCTGCACCCGTTACATATGGAGGTTCCCAGCCTAGGGGTCAAATCAGAGCTACAGGTGTTGGCCTGTGTCACAGCCACAGCAATGCGGGATCCTTAACCCACTGAGTGAGGCCAGGGATCGAACCTACATCCTCTTGGATGCTAGTCAGATTCGCAACCTCCTGAGCCACGATGGGAACCTCCCAAAGCGAAGGCACTTGCCCTGGACCATATCATGGTGTCAGGCAGCTCTCTTGCTCATATGGTGCTTTCGGGACTCTGCCAGCATCGGGCGATTGGCTGGACGTGTGGAGGTTTTGATGTGTGGGAAAGGGCTGCTGGGCCTGGCCTGGAGCAGGTGGTGGTCCTTCCTGGTGCCAGCGTGCAACCAGGCGTAATTGTGCTGGAAGGGCTGGGGCTGGTGGCAGCGGCTCTGTGCTTCGACTCCACTTTAGAAATACTCTTAGTGAAAACGGATTCGATAGACGAGGCAGCACTAGCCTATGAGATATCCGACAGTCCATAAATGCTGTTTTCAGGAGTTTTCACGGCTATGTCTCATACTTAGACATACATAATTGTGCATTAATCATGTGGTGAAAAATAGGATGGCTTTTTCTACTCAGTGGATAAACACAAAACATTATGCCACTTAAAATGTTGCTGCTCTACTCAATTTGCAGGTAGGTAGCGAAGCCCATGAAGAGGCGACGCACGTAAGGAATGCTCTGTGTCCTGTCGAAGAAACTTCTGTGAGCTCTGTCAGCCCTTGGCCTTGACACCCTTGCATTCAGGTTTGCAGGCAGTGGTCCCCCTGCTCCAACCTCATGGCTCTCCTGGAGCTGGTCCCTCTGCCCGCTGGCCCATAAGGCGAATCTCTGGTTAATAACTCGCAACGTGGGCTTCATTCATGGAGGGAACTCATTTCCATTGCACAGCCCCTCATCCTCTGTGTTAGTGTGTCGTAATCCGGCCCCAAACTGGAGGAGTTTCTCCTTCTTGTGCGGCACAGGTGGAGTAGAAGAGTTTTGCCACATTTTGCTTTTGGAGGAAGTCAGTCATTGCATATCGCCGTCCTCACCTCACGGTAGGCGGGGCTCCCGCATTGTAGTGGGAGAGTCTCACGCTGGCCGAAACCTTTTTTTTTTTTCATTTTATTTTTGTTAGTGTATAGTTGATTTTCGGGGTTGTGGCAGTTGCAGCTGTACAGGACAGTGGCCCAGTCATGCAGATACATTCTCTTTCCCGTAGGCTCTTCCATCGTGGTCCATGTCCCAAGAGACTGATGGAGTTCCCTGTGCTGTACAGTCGGACCCCATCGCGTATCCATGCTCAGGGGAAGCGTTTCAAGTACCACATGCTGTCGCTTATATGTAGAATCTAAAATACGGCACATACGAACCTATCTACAGAAAGGAAGCAGACACGGGGACATAGAGAACAGACCTCTGCAAAGGGGGAGAGCAAACCATTTCTGTGACCAAGAAGTCAAATGAGTTTAAAAAATCAAAATTATCGTCATAACAATGGATAGTTATTATGTATGTGTCACGGGCTAAGTAGAATTAAAGCCATTTTATTGTACTCATGATTCTCATAATGCTCCTATGGGACTGGCGTTCTTACCTACATTCTTTTTTTTTTTTTTTTTTGTCTTTTTAGGACTGCACGCGTGGCATATGGAAGTTTCCAGGCTAGGACTAGAATCAGAGCCACAACCGCCGGCCTACACCACAGACACAGCAACGCAGGATCTGAGCGGCCTCTATGACCTACACCACAGCTCACGGCAGCACCGGCTCCTTAACCCACTGAGAGAGGCCAGGGATCGAACCCACAGCCTCATGGGTGCTAGTCGGGTTCATTACCACCGAGCCATCACGGGAACTCCCTTACCTACATTTGGCATCCGAAGAACCTGAGTGGTCGAGTTGCACTCGAACAGTTAGTGGCAGAGCTGAGACAAAAGCACAGGCAGCCCAGACTCTTCATCGCTACTCAGGACAATGTCTAGAACGTGCATCTGAAGCCCTGACCACTTGCATCGGCCGGGCACCTGCATTCGATGTCCCGGTGAGCCAGAGCAGCCGGGAAAGTCTGGGTGCAGATGTCACCCCCGCTGTTGGTGGCTGTAAAAGCGGAACTTCATCTTAAGTCCAGGTTGGGGCCTTTGGACTGTATCTTCTGGACATAATAGAAGTGCCCTTCAATAATTTTAAGGAAACTTCTTTTTTTATAGAGGCAGTCTGCCTGGCACTGCCACATTTATTTGTTTATTTATTTATCATTTATTTGTCTTTTCTAGGGCTACACCCACAGCATATGGAAGTTCTCAGGCTACGGGTCTAATCGGAGCTGTAACCGCCAGCCTACACCAGAGCCACAGGAACACGGGATCCGAGCCGTGTCTGCGACCTACACCACAGTTCACGGCAACGCCAGATCCTTAACCCACTGAGCGAGGCCAGGGATAGAACCCACAACCTCATGGTTCCTAGTCAGATTTGTTAACCACTGTGCCATGACCAGACCTCCTAAGGAAGCTTCTTCTTAGTGTATAGAAATAGGGCAGGATGGGGTCTTTTTGAGGGTAGGAGCTGTGTCTTCTTTAATCTTTACTCTCTCTGTCCCAGGACCCAGCAACATGATGAAGCCACTCAAATAAGTTTGAGTGACTCTTAGGCATCTTTCAAAGCTGCGGGATTTTAAGCCATCATCTTCTCCCGATTGCCAGACATGTCTCTCCATGTATTTTATTGAGCAGGTGACAGCAGCAAGGTGGACTAAGCCGATGTATCATTTCAGAGGGCGAAGTAAAGAAATTGGAAATAGTTGGGTGAAAATAGATGTACTGTCACACCACGATCCGAAAGTAAGAGGTGGACTTCAGGTCCTAGTGAAAAACATGTTGATGTGGCACCTGGGCCCCACGCAGTGGCGCAGTCCGAGGTCTGGCAGACCCCAGAACACAGAGCTCCCTGGGTGGCCCCGGGGAATTTGTAGATCCAGAATTTGACTTCGAGACTTTACCACGAGCAAATAGAACCCGCATGAAAGAACTAATCTTGTGGTTAAAAAGAGCTTTCCTTAAAACATGCGAGGCGTGTGGAGAAGGAAAATCTCTCCTTTTCGGAAGAGTGTTCTTTCATAAAGAGAGCATTATGGATTTAATTGTGATTTTGCCATTTCCCCATACCACGGGTGATCTGGACAAAAATCCTCAGTGAACGCGAAGATCATTAAATGACAGGTTATTGGGGCATAAAATGGCCACAAAATCTTGCAGTGTCCTTCCACAGATTCTTGCTGGTGAAACATGAGAAAATGAGGTCCCCTTTCTTACGAACCTGTCTAATGACCGTCACTTCACCAAATGGTCCAGCTCGGTTTTGCCAAAGTTGGAACAAAACACGTGCTTCTTGGTAGCCTGCAGCCGGCCGCCCACAGCACCCCGTGTGCACTATTATTGCCAAGAATGTTCCAGGGAAGCTAATCATGATGAAATAATCAGATGAATCCAGGTTGTGGGACGTGCCTGAAGAAGTCGAGCCTGGATCCGTAGAAACAAAACTAAACCAAACAATGTCCTCATGAAGGACAAAACAAGCTAAAAAGTGTTGAAACGGAGGGGAGGATATTACCTATTAAAGGAGATCAAATGGGAGTTCCTGCTGTGGCTCAGCGGTAATGAACCCAGCTAGTATCCATGAGGACCGGGGGTTGATCTCTGGCCTCGGTCAGTGGGTTAAGGATTCGACCTTGCCATGAGCTGTGGTGTGGGTCGCAGATGCTCCATATGCTGCAGGTGTGGCTGTAAAAACAAAAAAGAAAAAGAGATAAAATGGAAAAAAACAGTACGTGCAAAACATGAACCTTGATATGTTGCATGATAAGAAGACATAGATATGAGACATTTTGGAAAAATCAGGGACTCTGGAAAGGGTTCTATATTGTTACATATTTTACAGATGTTGGCATCAGCTGGAATAGCGTAGGAAATGCATGCTGAAATATTTGAGAGTGTTGTCTGTAAGTGGCTTTCCAATGGTTCAGCAGGAAGTCTGTGCATGTGTTTGGACACATGCTTGCATGTGTGTGGATATGTGTGTATTGAAAAGTGAGATCTTGGCTGCAGTGAGATGGTAATGGTGCGTGACGCCCTCGTGGGGTCTAAGCAGGTGTTCATTGTACATTTTATACAACGTTTCCCTGGCTTTGATTCTTCAGAAGAAGCAGGGTTGGGGCAGGTGGGAGGCTCGGCAGGTGAGGCCAACGGTGAGAAGATGCCAGGCTGGCTCCTGGTCAGACATCCCGTCTCCTCTCAAACACCCTTTTCCTGGCTGGTGGATGTGTTCCATTGCTTTGGGGTTGCAGAGGGAGCAGCTGTTTTGATGTTTCTTTTCTCGGAGCCATAAATCGCCAGGGGTCAGAGGAGGGCTTTGTTGGAGGCTGGTGGGGAGGCAGCTATTGTGAAGCTTCGTCTTGTGTTGTCCTGCAAGGGCCTTGTGCCGGGGCCATTGCCCTGGGGCAGGCCCTGCTGGATGCCAGCATCTCTAGCTGCTGGGCAGACCTGGCCCTGTTTCTAGGGAAGCATGTTTTGTCTTAGCTTCCTCCTTGGGTACATGGGTGGGTTGGTCCTGTGGTCGGCACGTGGCAGAGGTGGAGATGCGTGGAGAGCTGAAGTTGTCCAGAATCCCAGGGCCACTCAGGGCTCCGCGGAGCAGTGTCAGCTGCTCAGCTCAGTGTCCAGCCTTACCCAGTCCCATTGGTGGAGCCTCTCTGCCGGCGAGGAACCTGGCAGAGGAACAGGGCACTGGGATGTGTCCCAGGAGGGGTGTGAAAGGTGGGCTTGGGCACAGACATGGAAGTTCCCAGTGGGATTGGCGTCTTGCTTTGACAACAGACACTGCCCTACCCTGGGCCTCAACGGCACTAAGCAAACCTGAGAACCGCTGCCACTCAGAGGCATCCGGCACCCTGTCCCCTGCCTGCCTCTCCTCCTGCAACTTTACTTCCTTTGCAGCCATGGTTGGTTTTTTATTATTATTATTATTATTAAAGTATAGTTGATTTAGGGAGTTCCCGTTGTGGCTCTGCGGAAATGAATCTGACTAGCATCCATGAGGACGCAGGTTCCATCCCTGGCCTCACTCAGTGGGTTAAGGATCCAGCATTGCCATGAGCTTCAGTGTAGGTCGCAGATGTGGCTTGGATCTTGTGTTGCTGTGGCTGTGGTGTAGGCTACTCAACCCCTAGCCTGGGAACCTCCATATGCTGCGGGTGTGGCCCTAAAAGGACCAAGAAAAGTATAGTTGATTTAACAATGTTGTGTCAATGTCTGCTGTACAGCACATACATAGATAGGCATTCGCTTTCTTATATCATTTTCCATCATGTTTTATCCCAAGAGACTGGATATAGTTCCCTGTGCTGTACAGTGGGACCTCCTTGCTTATCCATTCTAAATGGAATCGTTTGCATCTATTTAACCCCAAACTCCCCGTCCATCCCACTCCCTCCCTTCCCTCCTCAGCAACCACACGTCTGTTCTCTACATCTGGGAGTCTGTTTCTGTTCTGTGGATAGATTCATTTCGTGCTGTCTTTTACATTCCACACGTAAGTGATTTCATATGCTATTTGTCTTTCTCTTTCTAACTTATTTCACTTAGTATGAGGATCTCTAGTTGCATACCTGTTCCTGCAAATGGCATTACTTTGTTCTTTTTTATGGCTGAGTAGTATTCCATTGCGTATATGTACCACATCTTCTTAATCCATTCATCTGTAGGTGGACATTGAGGTTGTTTCCACGTCTTAGATATGGTGAACAGTGCCTTTGCAGGTGTGTTTTGAAAAAAAAGGCAGGAAGCTAGCTGTGTTGTCCATGTCTCCAGATTCTGACAGTGACCCCCCATAACAAATATGCTTTTGTATAACAGCCATGCATGTTTGTGGGTTTGTGTGTGTATGTGTGTGTGATATATATCTGGGTGCAGGGGACTCTGTAGATGTGTGTGTATGTGTATATGGTACAGGTTTTCAGCAAACAAGGCTTACACTTATTCTTTGATGTTTATGAATATGCTCCCTTCTTTCAAGAGATATTGCTCTTGGAGGCCTCCTAAATCGACTGCACAACCTACACGTTGAAAAATGGATTAAATAATGTGGCTAATATAAGAACTTCTAATAAATAGGAGAACAGGAATCTGACACCAGTTCTGCCTGTGTAGTCTGTGTGTATCATCAGGGGAGTGCATTTATATGTATTTGCACGTGTTGTGTGTCTGCTCGTGTGTATGCATGTGTGTGTGCGTGTGCGTGCAGTCTGTATATATATTTGCATTCATATTTGCAGTGAATTCACGACAGCAGGTGGCCCATTGCCCTTGTAGCTTGTCTTTTTCCTCCTTTGGGGTGAGGCTCTGTGACAGCTACGGGTGACTTTGTTCTTGGTGCCTGAGCTTCGGCTTTATTTCTCCCCAAGGTTAATGTGATTTCTCAGAGAAGCCCCATGCTTTGCCCAAGATGGGGTGGCTGTGTGATGAGCCAGGAGGGGAATCTGCAGGACAGCCTGCATCCCAGATGAATGGATGAAGAAGATGTGGTACATACACAATGGAATACTACTCAGCCATAAAAAAGAACAAAATAATGCCATTGGCAGGAACATGTATGCAACTAGAGATTCTCCTACTAGGTGAAGTAAGTCAGAAATTACAAGCAAACCAGGTTTTTATGTCTGCGAGATGGAGTCTTTCCCTCAGGAAACCCATTCCATCACGCACTAATCTTTGCTGAAAGAGCAGCAGTGCGGACGTATTTAGGGTGTGCCAGGACTGCAGGCTGCTCACAGGTGACTGTGCAGAGCGTGAGCTCTGGGTCTGGGTCTAGGTCTGTGCTGCAGAGCATCCTTGGGCAAAGGACCGTCCGCTTGTGTTTCAACTTTGCCACTTTTGAAATGAGATTAACCAAGGGGTGGTATCGCTGTCAAGGTGTCAACAGAAGTTTGATTAACTTCTGAGGCAGCCTAGCAGATAGGCCTGCTTTGGTAGGAATTTTCGTTCGCCCAAGTTCAAAGGTTTGTCCCGCATGATTTTCCAGTCAGTAGCATAACAACGGCTAGTCCCAGTAATAACTACCAAGCTCTTTCGTGGGCTCCACTCAGTGCTGAGTGCTTTTTTGTGCACGTTTCTCTCTCTTCATTAACTGGGAGGAAAGTCCAGAGTTCCGTGTTTGCATTCGTTTCCGTTCCTTTCCCCCAGGGGGTGGGTGGCAGATATTTCACTCTTCGCCCTGAAAATCTCAAACCTGCCGAATCACCCAGGAGAGAGAAATATTAGCTCATCAGAGTCAGTCTATCAAAATGAGCTTGGGGACAAAGTGGGCCATAATTCACAGACTCCAGCTGGTCTTAGCATGGCACGCTGTCTGGCAGAGCCCTGGGTGAACCATCGGAAAACTATTTTTCCATTTTCAGGCTGAAGTGGAAAAGGTAAATGTGAGCCAGTACCTGGAATTCCTGTATTATTTCTGTGTCGCCTTGCCATTCTGAACCGAATGTGTGCAAACCCCTAAATCGCCCCGATTCCCATCCCTCGCTTTACAGCCTCCCACTCTCTGTTTTTCTTTCGGATCCGCCAATTAATAGCAACACTTCTTTGTGTCTATTTTCAAAACAGTATTTGATACCAACATAATTCCCGTGGATTGCCTTCCGGGCCGTGCGAAACAGAAGGACTTCGGATCCATTTTATTTATTTATTTTCTGTCTTTTTAGGGCCACACCTGCGGCATATGGAGGGTCCCAGGCTAGGGGTTGAATTGGAGCTGCAGCCGCTGGCCTACACCCCAGCCACAGCAACACGAGATCCGAGGCGTGTCTGCAACCGACACCATAGCTCACGGCAGCACCAGATCCTTAACCCACTGAGCGAGGCCAGGGATCAAACCCGTGTCCTCATGGATGCCAGTCAGATTCATTTCGGCTGAGCCACGACAGGAATTTCCTGATCCATTTTAGTGTATGGACGTTGTAGGCACTGTTGATAATTATATGAAAAATACAAGGGGGCTTTTGGTCGCCGGCGGATTTATGGCTCCACCGTTTTACCAAATGCTCATGAATTATTTGAAATAATATCCATCTCTTAGGTCCACGAAAGGATCCTTAAACCTCTCTGCCGAGCGCCCGCTCGACACGCCCACGTGCGGGGCCTCTGGCCGCGCGCCGCCGTCATCGAGCAGGTGTTTTGTGCAGACGCCAGGTCGGGACGTTATGCACAGATGTCCTTCATTGTCACTCGCGTTGGGGGTTGTCTTCCTTTGACACTTGAGGCCACGTGGCTGAGCACGGGCCTGAGGCTGGGTTGCTAGGACTTAAACGCAGGTCTCTGAAAAGGCCGAGGCCGTGCCCGCTCCTGGGGAGGCGTGTGGGCATCTCCGGCCTGGTGGCAGCTGATGTCAGGAAATGAGCCATAAACATGTGGGCGGGAGGGGCCACTTTAGGTGCCACGATGGGGCACCAAAGGCAGGTGTGCCCTCAGAGAGGAAGGTTCACGGGCTCCAGAAGCATTCAGGAAGGATATGGGGGGGGGCGACCTTGGGCAGCCCCCCCACCCCCAGTGCTGGAAAGGACTTGCGAGGGTGGGCGGGCGCTGGAAACAGACACGTGGCCGAGGGCAGCCCAGGGCCTGAAGGAGGCAGGAGGCCACCTCGCCGAGCCGATGAGAACAAGACAAGACGTCTCCGACCACAGCTGACCAATGTAGGTTTGAACCGTGCGGGTCTGCTTCTACGCGGGTGCTTTGCAACAGTAGACACTTTCTTACTGTGTGTGGTTAAATCTGAGGATTCAGAGGAACTGCAGATACAGAGGGTCGGCTGTAAATTATACTCGGGAGTTCCCACTGTGGCACAGTGGGTTAAGAACCTGACTGTAGTGTGGCTTGGGTTGCTGTGAAAGGTTCAATCCCCAGCCAGTGCAGGGGGTTAAAGGAGCTGGCATTGCTGCACCTGTGGTGTAGGTCACAGCTGTAACTTGGAACCAATCCCTGGCCTGGTGCGGCCAGAACATTTTAAAAATATGAAAGAAAAAAATGAATTATACTCAGATTAACCACCCCCCCCAGTTGTTCAAGGGCCAACTATCGGCCTGCTCTCTTGCTCAAAAGTATCATCCATTTGTTGGGAAAACCAGTGAGAAACAGATGGGCATATTCATTGACTTTTATGTCCAAGAAATAAAGTCACTACTTTTAAAACGAGGCATTTTCCATCATGCGCCTAGCTCCATGCCTTCCACCGTGAAGCCCTGCCATGAGAGGCATGGCCTGGTGTCTGGCCGCCCTCCCCACCCCATCCAGTCCGTGTTGACCCGTTTTGCAGGGGAGGGAGGCATGGCTGACGAGAGTGGGCTCGAGATCCATAGGAGGTGGTGACATCCTGCCCCCTGCTGCTGACGATGTCCCTGGGCTTCTGTGCAGCAGTATCCTCTGCTCTGTCAAGTGAGATGCTCAGCATCACATCACAGGCTGTTGTGAAGTTCAGGTGAACTCCCGGCTGGCCAGGCTTTGGCACACCTGGAACCATGGAGCAGCCCAGCTGGGCTTCCCCAGGAAAGCTTTGAGCAGACGAACTCTTTGGAATGGAACCGAATTCTTCCACGTGACCTGGTGTCGGGGCGGGGGTGGAAGGAGCTGAAGGATGGGGTTTGGTTACCCAGTGAGGGGTCTGGGGTAGGCTGGCAGAAGGCTGGTCTCTTTCTGCCAGCCTCAGGGCGCAGAGCCTGCACGCGGTCGCCAGCTGCTTTCAGGGCTCTGCCCTTCTTTCCATTTATACACCTGTCACCACAAAGGGCCCAGGATGAACCACAGGCCGCCACGTGCACACACCTTTCCTGTCTTTCTGTTACTATTTTTTCCAGTATCCTTTTCATCATCTGACTCTGGTTGGCAAGCTCATAAGGGCAGAAATTGCCTACGTTTCCATCAGCTGCTGTCTCCTCAGCCCCTCGAAGAGGGCACAGCAGGCAGCGGGCATGCAATGACAGCGGCTGAATGAATGAATGGTGCTTGGTGAGGCCCTAAACCCCGTGCCGCTCGCTGTGTTTATAGTGTCAGGGTAGTGAGGCTTCCAAGACAGTGATACTCTTCAGAGTTCATAGTTTCCAAAACGAGATGATTATCCAAGTTCCTGGAAGCCCTTAAAAATGCCCAGGTCTTGGAGTGCTGTCGTAGCTCAGTGGAAGCAAATCTGACTAGTATCCATGAGAAAGCAGGTTCAATCCCTAGCCTCGCTCTGTGGGTTAAGGATGCAGCATTGCCATCAGCTGTGGTGTAGGTCACAGACGCAGCTTGGATCCCATGTTGCTGTGGCTGTGGTGTAGGTTGGCTGCTATAGCTCTGATTCGACTCCTAGCCTGGAAACTTCCAGATGCCATGGGTGTGGCCCTAAAAAGACAAAAGACAAAAAACAAAAAGAGGTCCAGGTCCCCCGCCACCCTGCCGGCAATGCTGGGAGTTTGACTTCTGGTGGTAGGATAGGACGGGGTGGAGTATTTTTGACTCAGATGGTAATCCACGCTCAGGAACCACAGACAGAGTCTGTCTGTTTGCACGGGAGGGAGTTAAGCCGGAGAAAGAAAGCAGGAGCCAGCGCCCTTGTCTGCAGCCTGGAGCCACGTCTAACAGGAGTCTGGAGTGAGCCGTCCCCGACGGGCGACTGGGGGTGGAGTTTTTGTTTTGTTACATTGAAAACAGTTAAAGTCTAGTTGATGCGCCCTGCTGTGCCCGGCTCCGCTGTGCAGCGGAGCGACCCAGGCACACATACACGTGCGTCCTTTTCTCCTGTCATCTGCCATCACCGTCTCTCCCAAGAGACTGGATATAGTTCCTGTGCTGCACAGCAGGGCCTCACTGCCTCTCCATATTCTAAATGGAAGAGTTTGCGGAGCTCCCATCATGGCGCAGCCGAAACGAATCCGACTAGGAACCATGAGGTTGCGAGTTTGATCCCTGGCCTCCCTCCGTGGGTGAAGGATCCGGTGTTGCCGTGAGCTGTGGCTCAGATCTAGCATTGCTGCGGCTGTGGTGTAGGCCAGCAGCTGTAGCTCCAAGGAGACGCCTAGCCTGTGAACCTCCATATGCCGCAGGTGAGGCTCTAAAAAGAAAAAGACAAAATAATAGTAGTAATAAAATAAATAAATAAATAAATGAAAGAATTTGCATCTGCTAACCCCAAACTCCCCCTCCATCCTTCCCTTTAGGCAACCACAAGTCTGTTCTCTATGTCTGTGAGTCTGTTTCTGTTTTGTAGGTAGGTTCATCTGTGCCATATATTAGATTCCATGTATAAGTGACATCATATGGTACTTGTCCTTCTCTGACTTAACTTCTCTTGGTATGAGAATCTCTAGTTGTATCCACGTTGCTGCAAATGGCATTATGTTGTTCTTTTTTATGGCCGAGTAATATTCCACTATGTACATGTACCACGTCTTCTTAATCCATTCATCTGTCTGTGGACATTTCGGTTGTTTCCATGTCTTGGTTGTCGTGAACATACAGGTGCATGTATCTTTTTGAATTAGAGTTTTGTCTGGATAGATGCCCCGGAGTGGGATTGCTGGATCACATGGTGGTTCTGTATTCAGTTTCTGAGAGACCTCCATCCTGTGGTGCATAGTGGCTGCCCCAGCTCACATCCATCAGGGTAGGAGTCTTCCCTTTTCTGTGGGGTGGAGCTTGGATAGGCTCCTGAGGGAAGTTGAGGCTTATGATGGGTGACGAGAGTGGGAAGTTGATTCCAGGGGAAGAAACAGGCATCCGTTGCCGCTTAAGTAGAGTTCAGCTCACAGCACCCAGATAGTTCAGTGGCGTTTTTCATTTGTCAGAGGTGTACGTCTTATTTCTTAGTGATTTGTTTCCTTCTCAAACGTGCTCCCTCCTGCAAGTGACATCGCAGGAGCCCGCTTCAGTCCGGGTCCCTGGGCTTCTTTCCAGGCGGGGAGCCCGCCGTCCAGTGAGCTTGAAAACTGCCCTTCCCATTGATGGATTATCGTCCCCCCGGTGAGCACGCAGCCCCCACAGAGTTCACAGCGCCCTCACCTCAAGTATCTAATTTATGTAGAAACATCGATAAATTATTTAGGAGGGCATTCTTGCTGATTTCAGCAATTCCAGGGCAACGGGGGCGGGGGGGCGGGGGACAGAGGGAGGACTTTGAAAGTCATGGGTGATGCTGGCTGCTCAGCTTCATCATCCGGGGACCTCATGGGGTGGGGGGGAGATGAGGAGGTTAACGGAGGTTGAACCTGCTTTCACTGTGGTCGGGATCGTGCCTTGAAATTTAGATGTTCCCTTTCAAGGGGAAAACAAAGGGGTCGAAATTAATGAAGTTGAGGTGACTTCATCTATCCACAGTGGGCTTACGATTTCAGGAAGATTTTACTTAAGTTCTCATTCTCTACAGAGATTAGTGTGCTAATGATTTCGTGAAGTAGCCTTGGGCTATTTCCACGTCCCTTCTGCACTTGGCAATTAGCCTTTTGCGTCTTAGAATTGGTGTCAAACCAAATAGATTTGAGAGTGTTTGTCTGATGATTTATTTTCGGTGCCTAAATATTTAGAAAAGTAAGTCAAGAGACTAAGCGAGGTGTTCATTTGCAAATGTTTGAGCTCAATAATATCTTGATGTATGACAAGAAAATATTGATTTTCCTTGTGTTCTGGCATTCCCCAGAATATGATTGGCAAGTTCATTCTTAGGCAAAATCCAGGTAGTCAGAATTCTCATGGTAACTTTTGGATGTAACAAATACATTTTTTTTTCTGAAAGGGTTAAACATCTAAGCTTTGAAGCTGGGTGGGTGATTATGACAAAAGCTAATTAGTATCGTTTGTCCTAATTTCTAGACAGTAGCCTTAGAAGTAGCCTTGGAAGGATGGCTTTTATTGCAAGCATTCACGTGTATATTGCATGATTCTAACAGAGTCTGCGGGGTCTCACTGTATATACCAGAAGGTATCCGTTCCATTGGGGACCCTCCGTGAGAACGTTCATCCTGAGGCAAATGATGTGCAAGTGTGGCCAGAAGCTGGGTTTTTCACGCCTTGATTTATCCATTTTATTAATTCAACACCTATTTTATCAAGCATCTACTCTATGCCAATTATCCTACGGTTACTTAGGTCCAACTGGGGAAAATAATAATAAACGAGTGAATCTGTAATATATCAGGTAGGGATATAAAGAAAAATAGGGTAGAGGGTCAAAGCATGACATTCAGGAGTTCCCTTCATGGCTCAGTGGTGAACGAGCCCACCTAGCATCCATGAGGACGTAGGTTTGATCCCTGGCCTCGCTCACTGGGTTAAGGATCTGGTGTTGCCTTGAGCTGTGGTGTAGCCTGCAGACATGGCTCAGATCCCATGAGGCTGTGGCTGTGGTGTAGGCCAGCGGCTACAGCTCCAATTGGACCCCTAGCCTGGGAATTTCCATATGCTGCGGGCGTGGCCCTAAAAAGACAAAAGGGGGGGAGAAAAGCATGACATTCATGGGGGGATCAGGGAGGCCTGTCCCCTCAGTGGGGAGGGGGTGGCCCCGAAGTCATCCGGGCTGGACTGTGCTTGCCAGTGTGAGGCTCTGGGTTTTATTTTGAGGGAAGCTAGGTAGCGCTGGAGAATTTCAGGCAGAAAAGCAACAAGATCTGCCTGTGCTGCGAATACCTGTCTCAGTACATCGTAAAACTCCAGACAAGGTGAGAGAGAGACTGAGAATGGGGGCAGGAGACAGGGGGTGAGAAGATCCTGTGACGCAGGCTGGCCTGTGAGATGCTCTTTAAACATCGCTGCTGCCATCACGCTCCCGTGTTCGCGCCCCGGTTCACACGGACGCGGTTGTCTCGCACACGACAGCACGTGGATCGCTTCTGATCCACCAGAGAATCCGCACGAGCAGGAGCCGGGGTGCTTGGCGTTCCTTGTGCTCGGCGGGCAGTGGGGGCCCCCAGCCGTCCGCTGGTCAGCAGCCTGGGTACCAACTGTCTCCACAACAGCCTCGCTTTCTCCCCCAGCCCCTCCAGCCGGCACGGCCTCAGGCCTCCCCTCCAGATTCATGTCTGCTGACTGATGGCCCCTGTTCCAGACTTTTCTAGGCCCCTCCTGGGTATGTCTCTTTATCTGCAGACCCTTCTGTGGGTCTTTGTCTTCCTTCACATTTAGCACATCTCAAACCTTCCTCTTTCTAAAGCCTGCTTCTCCTGAATCCATCGTTCAGGGAGCCCGGCCTGCATTCATCTGGGTGAGTCGGGCAGGAAGCCTCTGTAATTCTTCCTGCTTCCCCAGACCTCTCGTGTGTCCACCTGGGCCAATTCACCAGCCCCCGTCCCCCCGCCACACATACACCTTGGCCAGGGAATATTTATAACCAAAGATGTTGGTTCTTAAAAACGGGGAGGTCGTGGGAGTTCCCACTGTGGCTCAGCAGGTTAAGGACCTGATGTTGTCTGTGTGAGGATGTGGGTTCCATCCCTGGCCCTGCTCAGTGGGTCAGGGTTCTGGCGTTGCTGCGGCTGTGCCATAGGTTGCAGAGGCAGCTCGGATCATGCATTGCTGTGGTTGTGGTATATAGGCCGGTAGCTGCAGCTCTGATTCAACACCTAGCCTGGGAACTTCCTTATGTGGCAGGTGCGGCTCTAAAAAGAAAAAAAAAAATGGGGAGGGTGAACGGTGTGTGCTCCAGAGGGCAGGCAGGTGACCTGATTTAGGGGTTCCCTGAATGAAGTCCATGTTTAATATCAAGTATAGAGGCCACCTTGGTATGACCGGGCTCTCAGTGGTCAGTGAGCCAGCAGCGTCTCCCCTGCTGACGGTGGTCCTGCCATTGTCATTATATTCACAGGAGAAAGGAGACTGGTTGTTGAAGCAGCTGAGATGCCGTGTCCAAAATGTGCTTTTTCACCAGGTGTTCAGCTAAGTGGGCACGTATAGTCATTTAACTGAGGGGAGACCTCCACTGATTAACTTTTCATTCGTTTATTAACTCCTCTTCCACAAAGAAACAGATGACAAGAAAGCCACCCCTGTGGGCTGTTGGCGCCGAGGGTGCATGGGGACAGTACCCCTTCTCAGATCCCCCCTGGCTGGACTCACGTTCAGGGAGGGGTGGGCTTGGGCTCCGGGGAGGCAGCCAGACCTTCCGTCATCCAAGATGGATTTTGTTGATGTGACTTTACTAAGTAAAGGTTGGACTCATAGATCACAGGGAGACTTTCAAAGGAGAGTTGAAATTAAGCCGTGTTTCCTATTAGTCCTCAGTTAATGGGAAAATTAAATTAACCACAACCCTCATTCCCAGAGCTTTCTGGTGAATTGATGTCTTGCTGTATTTGGGTTAGAGACGTCCCCGGCAGACACAGGGCTCTAAATGTGCAGAAAGAGGAGATGGAAAGAAGAAGGACCTGCCGACGTGCTGCAGAGTTCCCAGGCAGGAGGCTCGTGGCCAGGGCGTTGCTGTGTGAGAATCCTTGGCCAGAGTCTGATTCTCAGGACAGACCAACTGTGGGTCGAGAGCTATTTAAAGCATAACTTGGGAGGCGAGAAAGTGTTGCCTTCTGCACTTCATCAGAATAAAATTAATCTAAAGTGGAAACCCTACCCTAGAGTCATTTTCATGCTTGTAATTTGCATGTAAAAAGTAAATGCTCTCCTTCTCTCAATTATCTATCTGTCACTTGCTCTGGTCTCGCAGCAGGTGGACCAGACTTAGAAATCCACAAAGTGGAGGACAGTCCCAGCGGTCTAAATGGACGAGGAGTTTACGGTGGGCTTCTTTAGTCTTATACAAAAGTTTTAACTGTCCCAGTGGAGAACCCTCCCCGGACAACACATGACAACCTGAATGATTCTTGCTGAGGCTTAAAGCCTATCATGGAAACGAGAGTTTGTACAATAGCCCTTGCCTTAGAAGGTTCTAGTGCAAACTGAAGCTGCTTTGTGGACCGAGGACTGTTAGGACCCAGTAAAAGCGTGTATCGATTCTTCAGGGGCAGCGTTTAGTCATTAGAGACGTGATTGTAATGGTCAACCCGCGTCTTAGATTCTTGTCTCTGGAACTTTGGCCGCCACACAGGAAACTCTTGCATTTTCGTTTCTCCTTTTGGACCCAGGAACTTTAGATTTTGCATTGGTTACGTTTTAAAAAATTCTTTTTGGAGTTCCCTTTGTGGCTCAGGGGTTAACGAACCCGACTAGGCTCCGTGAGGATGCGCATTGGATCCCTGACACTCGCTTAGTGGGTTAAGGATCTGGTGTTGCCGTGAGCCGTGGTGTAGGTCGAAGATGAGGCTCAGAGCCTGCGTTACTTGTGCTGCTGCAGGTGTGGCCCTAAAAAAGAAAAAAAAAAAAGTTCTTTTTTGAGGGGGTGCTTTTTAGGGCCACACCTGCAGCATATGGAAGTTCCCAGGTTAGGGTCAAGTTGGAGTTGTAGCTGCTGGCCTACACCACAGCAATGCAGGAACCAAGCCACGTCTGCAACCTACACCACAGCTCGTGGCAATGCCAGATCCCTGACCCACTGAATGAGGCCAGGGATCGAACCCACATTCTCATGGATACAGTTGGATTCATTTCTACCTCGCCACAGTGGGAACTCCTAAAAAGTTCTTATAATTTGTGGAACATATAAATTCTTTTGGGGCTTTGGGGGGGTTTTTTTGATTTGTTTTTTGTTTTGCCTTTTTTTTTTCCTAGGGCTGTACCCTCGGCATATGGAGGTTCCCAGGCTAGGGGTCTAATCGGAGCTATAGCCGCCGGCCTACACCACAGCCACAGCAACATGGGATCTGAGCCGTGTCTGTGACCTACACCACAGCTCACAGCAACACTGGATCCTTAACCCTCTGAGTGAGGCCAGGGATCAAACCCGCAACCTCATGGTTCCTAGTCAGGTTGGTTAACCACTGCGCCACGATGGGAACTTCTCCATGAATTCTTTTTGAATTGATCTGATTCGGTGCTCCGGGCACTGAAATAAGAGCACACGTGAAAGTCATGGGGGCTGTGATTGTGTGTGTTTTACCAGTTGCGTGGCCCCTGCTAAACAGTCCATGTTCATTAATATTCAGAGCACTTTCTTGGCAGGAGCTACCATTGTCCCCCCTTCTGGGAGAAGAATTGAGGCTCAGAGAGGTTCAGTCACATGCTCAGTAAGCCAGCAAGGCCAGAATTGAGACTCAAACGCCACCATCTAAGCCCCAGCCTGCACTGGTGACCCCTGTGCTAGGACTGTGGAAAAGACCCCTGTCCCAGCCACTCCAGGGTAGATCTGTTGCTTCGGGGCAAGGAAGGAAGAGATGGAGGAATGGAAAGAGAAGGTTTCTCTTTTCCCTGTAACCTCAGGGAGAAAAACTGGCCAGCTTGCTTCTTCCTGAGCTTAACGAGAGCTGTCTAACGCCTGTATGGGAGCAAGGAGAGAAACGCAGCCCCTGACAGATGGCAGAGATGATTAACTGACCTCATCTGTACGGAAGAGCCTGGAGCCTGAGCAGCCGTGATTTCCTAGGTGTTCGGGACGCAGTCTCTCCTTGTTAGTCGAGGCAGGACATCACGATAGATGACTAGCTGTACCGGAAATAGGGAGGAAACGGGACCTACTTTTAGAATCATCTAGTTATTTTAGAACAGAATGAAGCCACGTCTCATGATTTTTTTTCCTTGACGGTCTAGCAATGGGCATCCCCTGAGTAGGGGTACAGGGCCCCCCAGAAGGATGAGAAAGGTGCATGATGATCAAATGTAACCTACATGTTATAGACAAGGAGATGGGTGGGCCCCTCTGCTGAGAAAGGCGACTGTTGCTCCTGAGGAGGCACGTTTGGGTTTTAATTCTCCCTCCATCAACCTCATTAGAAGAGCAGAGATGATTCTGGAATCTGCCAAGTGATGGATAAGGGTGTGTCCCCCCCGCCCCCTCAAAGTAACGTCTTTGTCATGAAGCAGCGCCTGAACTACTGAATCCAATCTTTCCCATGTTGTGTGCAGTTTGATTTTAGTGGGAGAAGTTTCCAGAAATGACCCATGATAAATTATACGCCACGGCAGTAGGCTGCTAATGCTGAGATGAATTCTCTTCTGATGGGGAAGCGGCCCACATTCTGATAGAAATGTTGCATTTGCCGGGTTTGGGATGGGTTCTCGCGTATTTGTTTACTTTTCAACACTCCTGAGATGCAGGTGACAAAGCTGGCCAGCAGGTATACACAGCGTGCCTCTGCTTTGTGTCATTCGTCGGGGGAGGAGCGTGGCGAAGGCATCTTTAATAAACAAATCTCTTTCCCCTTCCAGGTCCCCAAATATTTCTGCACCCTGCTGCCTTGGGGCTTTAGGGCCAATCTTTGAAATAGAACAGTTTGGGGAGTTCCCGTCGTAGCTCAGCAGTAACAAGTCCAACAAGTATCCATGAGGATGTGGGTTCGATCCCTGACCCTCGATCTGTGGGTTAAGAATCTGGCATTGCTGTGAGCTGTGTGTAGGTCACAGACGCGGCTCGGATCCCGAGTTCCTGTGACTGTGGTGTAAGCTGGCAGCTGCAGCTCTGATTCGACCCCTAGCCTGGGAACCTCCATATGCCGTGAGTGTGGCCCTAAAAAGACAAAGAAAAAAGAAAAAAGGGAAGAAAGAAACAGAACCATTTGGGGAGGGGGTGTGCATTCAACTTCATCATTCCCTGAATGTCCGTTTCTAGCTTCATGTCCAACAGTGGCGATGCTATAAAACCCAGAATTATTGGGTTTTATGCAGAAGTGTTAGTAGCAATCAGTGCCTTCTTCGTGGATTGTGTGATGGCTAAGGGTGAGAATTGCGGCTGGGAGAGGCTGTGTTGAGCACCCGTGATCAGCGCCTGTGATCAGCCAAGCAGGCACCTGGTGCTGTGTGTGTGTAGCTTAGTATTCTTCCCAGTGCCTCTGTGAATATTCATTATCAACCCTAATTTAAAAACTGAGAAGCTGAGGTGTGCGTCATTTCAGCCGCTGGCCTAAGGGCGTTCCCCTAATTAGTAACAGAGCCTGGATGCTGCCCCAGGGGGATTTGGCTCCAGAGGTGGCCTGCGCTACGGTCACACGAGCAAACTGCTCTTCTCGATGCTTTTGTAAGGTGACGCTGCGAGGGCGTCCCCTTTTTTGACTTGGTCCTCAAAGCGCCTTCGTGGTCCATCTCACCACCTGTGTTTAGGCACCAGCGTGATCACGCAGAGAAAATATTCTCTCATCGTGTGTCGTTTTCTTCCCACTTTTATGACCATAGTTTTTTCTCCGTCTCAAGTGAACGGACAGCCTCTGTGATTCTCTTCCGATTCTGGTTATGCCGCTTTCATTTTGCAGCGTGAAACCTCCGCAACAGGCAGAAAATTGGGTGCACCAGCTCATGCAAGTGTCACTCTTCCACAGGGTATCCAATGCTGGTGTCACCGAGGCATAATTTGCGTAGGGGAGCAAAATTACGTCTTGCAGACCTTGTTCATTTATCACTTCTGTCGCGTAAGTTCTCCTCCTGAGAACAGCAGGACTCAGGCACCCCGAAGGTCATTTTTACACGGCACACCCGATCGCTTAGGAAAACGGATTTTAAAAGCACTCTCTTTAGAAGGAAGGATATTGTTTCTCCAGGGTAAAATTTTTCAGTCCAGTCCTGGCAGGGTCTTATCCCTAAAGAACCCTGCACTGATGTAAGCTGTGCGGTGGGGCTTTGTTAATGGGATAGCGGCTGCATCGGTAATTAACGGCGCAGGAGTATTTGAACCGCAACCCAATGGTTGTCCTTTCAGATGGGTGTGAGGTGGGCGAGAAGAAGGCAACGGTGATAATCTTTGGATTCTAGAAATTCCGTAGAAGCCGTATTATGTCTACAGAGGCATTTCTTTTCTCCCTCCCTTCTTCCTTCCTTCCTGTCTCTTTCCTTCTTTTCTTCTCTTTCTTTCTTTCTTTCTTTCTTTCTTTCTTTCTTTCTTTCTTTCTTTCTTTCTTTCTTATTCTTACTCTATCCTCATTCATTCAGTCCCTCAGTACTTCCTTCCTTCATGACATTCCTTGCACTCATTCCTTTCCTTCCTCCTTCCTCCTTCCTGCCCTCCCTCCTTCTTTCCTCTTTCTTTTCTTTCTTTTCTTTCTTTCCTTCTTTTCTTTCGCCACACATGCGGCATATGGAGTCCCAGGAAGTCCATTTGAATTGAGCTGCAGCTGCTTGGTCTACACCCACCAGCCACAGCCATGCCAGATCCTTAAACCATCTGAGCTGATGGCCAGGGATGTGAACCTGTGTCCTCATGGATACCAGTCGGTTTTGTTACCACCAAGCCATGATGGGAACTCCACCTTTCTCTTTTTTAAAAAAAAATTATTAGTTATTTATAGTGGTCTATCAATTTCTGCTGTTCAGCAAACTGACCCAGTCACACGTGTAGAGGCATCCTTTTTCTCACACTATCCTCAATCATGTTCCCTCACAAATGACTGGATACGATTCCCTGTGCTGTACAGCAGGACCTCATTTCTTATCCATTCTAAATGGAATAGTTTTCATCTACTAACCCCAAACTCCCAGTCCATCCACTCCCTCCCCTCCCCCTTGGCAACCACAAGTCTGTCCTCCAAGTCTGTAAGTCTGTTTCTGTTCTGTAGATAGATTCACCTGTGCCGTATTTTAGATCCCACAGTATAAGTGACATCATAATCTCTACTTCCATCCATGTTGCTACAAATGGCATTATTTTGTTCTTTTTTATGGCTGAGTAGTACTCCATTGTATATGGATACCACATCTTTTTAATCCATTCATCTGTCGATGGACCTGTAGGTGGTTTCCATGTCTTGGCTATTGTGAATAGTGCTGCAGTGAACATAGGGGTGCAGTTATCTTTTTAAATGAAAGTTTTGTCCAAATGTTTCCGAATAGCCGGAGCAATATTGAAAAGAAAAAATGGAAGTGGAGGAATCAGGCTCCCTGGCTTCAGACTACCCTGCAAAGCTAGAGTCATCAAAACAGTATGGTACTGGCCCCAAAACAGAAATATAGATCCATGGAATAGGATGGAAAGCTCAGAAATGAACCCACACACTTATGGTCAACTAATCTATGACAAAGGGGAGGCAAGAACCTTTCTTTGTCGTAGGAAGAGGAGGAATATTCATTCCTCTTTGCTAAGGAACGTTTGCTTCCCAGGCACTAATGCCTCTTGTGGCTTTATTTGTGTCATTGCTTTAATTTAAACATGGCACTCACATTCAGATGCAACCATGGAATAAATGGTTCCGGAATTGGACATCTCAGCAATTTCTCAAACACAGCCCTTATTTTGTTACAGCTGTGCTGAATGAGTCATAATTTTTCAAGGCTCTCCTATCATTCCTCTACAGTGGGCACAATCGGGTCTTCCCTGTTACTTCCCAGAATTGCTGGAAAGATGAAATCATTTGGGTGTTGGAACTCTGAGCAACCGGAACCCAGTGCCGGGTGACCGTTGGTTTATACTTTTGCCGCCGTCAAAGCACCCAGTAATTGTTCTGAACATTCATGTTGAGGGCGTACTCAGGGCACACACCTGCCTTCATCTTGTCATGGAAAATGAGAAAACAGGCCTGTCTTTGTGCACAAACAACCTGGTGGGATGTCATGGGTGTTGGGGGGCGGGGACACTCTCGAAGGTTCTGGGGATGGAGGAAGGAAGCCATCAGATGCTGCCTGCCTTCCGTACTGCCACGCTTTTGCCTCTTCATTCTTTTTTCTTTTTTTTTTTTTTCCTTTTTCGGACTTCACCTGGAAGTTCCCAGGCTAGGGGGCGAATCAGAGCTGCAGCTGCCAGCCTACGCCACAGCCGTAGCAATGCCGGATCCTCAACCCACTGAGTGAGGCCAGGGATGGAACCCACATCTTCATGGATACTAGCTGGAGTCGTAACCCACTGAGCCACAATGGGAACTCCTGCCAGTCTCTTTAAATGGCTTCAAGGGTATAACTTCTGTCCAAGTGGAAGGTGGGGGTGCTTCATGGAAGAGACTGACTTTTAACCCAGCGTTGGGTGAGAGACATAATTTATAAAGTTATTATAAATTATTACATACAAACATGTTCTGTATATATGTTGTATATTTCAATGTATAAGTAAACATAGTATAACACGATAGGATATAATAGACTTTTTTATAATCTACATATTAAAAGTTCTTCAGGGGCCAGAGGATGAAAGGGCCAACACCCAGAGAAGCCTGGGGGGTCCCACTTGGAGAGGGTGTAGGGTGTGTATACAGGAGTGGGTTGTCCTTTGAGGACAAGCCACAGAGGGGAGCTTGCAGAGGGCTGAGGAGGTGCTAAAATGTATCTGAAGGCAATGGGGAGTAAAGGAGGCAGGACTGGGGAGGGGTCGTTCCTGTCATGTTACACACACCCGGGGGGGACCTCAGCCCCCTGCTCTGCAGGACGGTGACACCTGGTTGTCCCTGATTCTCCCTGCCCCAGGCGAGGGGAGCGAGGTTTGCTGAAGACACGTATCAGAGACAGCTGGGATGGCTGGGCGTCTTCCCGGAGGTGATAAGGAGGCCGCTTGAGAGCGGACATGACCCTAAGCGGCGTTTTAAGCGTGGGCGAGGCAGCTACTTCAAGGGCTGGTGCAGAGTAAACGCAAGCTCCGGGGACGCGTTAGGGATGAATTTGGAGTGTGTCTGTCTTGTTAGGTATGTGCTGAAATGATGGGCCTGGATGAGATCACGTAGGAAAAGCGTTTTCAAAGAGAAGAAACCTGAGAACACACAGTCAGAGAGGTGGCAAAGGAAGGGGGCGGGGGTGGGGGGTCCAGCCACCCCCTCCCAGGGCAGCGGGGAGTTTCAGCCACACGGTGAATGGGCAGAGTTGGAAGAGCAAGCTCTTTGGATTGCCTTGGGCTTCTGCGTGGTTGAGGTGTATTTGCCCCAAGGTGTGATGCTCCACATTTTAGGTTCAGCTCAGACCCCTCCACTGCACCGAGCTTGATGTATTTCCTGCTGTGCCCTCCTGGGCATTTCTTCCTTGCAGAGAGCTCCCTGAACCCTGGGCTCCTGCATATCAATAGATCGCTGCTGGGAAGAGCCGCCTCTGGGGCTGATGAGGAGCCAGGTGCTTAGAGCTGCATGCTTGAGGATTGGGGGCTGGGGGTGAGAGCTGGGGTTCAGCGTGTCTTCAGCTGCTGCCAGGCCTTGGGGAGCAGGCTCCCTGCCGGCCCCTTGCTGCCAGGGAAACAGGAGCAGCGCTGGCTGAGTGGTAGAAGAAAGGGGATTTTTACTTGGTGTTTATCGATTTATCTGCGTGGCCAAATAAATATGCATTTTGCCTCCTGCTGCCTCTGTTTTACAAAATCAAAGCAGAAAAGAGCAGCTTCTGTAAAGGAACTTGCTCCCTGCGGGCTTGTCCATGAGGCTTCCAGGAGCACATCATTGAGAATTTCTTCCCGTAACCAAGTTCCACCGAAGGATGGGGACGCCTCGAGCACAAGTCTCTGCAGAGAGCAGGTTTCATCGAGGCCTCGGCTGTTGGAGCCGGAAAGGCTTTCAGACAGCGTCTGGCACACTTGTTCAATTTCAAGGTCTGGAAGCACATTCAGAGAGGGGAGGTGATAGCGAGCCCTGCCTCCCCGTCCCCTTGAGACGTATGTGCCCCAAATGAAGCCACAGAGCCCCTGGCTAAGGGGCAGAGCGCTCATGTGCCCGAAACATGCAGCTCCTCGCACAGTCTGAGAACCTCAACTGGGTGTTTAATAATAATGACCCGCCTACACCCCACGGACACTATATAAGCAGCCTGGTCATCACTATTCCTATTCAGTGTCCACAGACAAGGAGATGGATTAAACTGGAATGCTGAAAAAATGCACAACCAATTCCCAATACCAACCACTTAAAACAGAACAAGACAAAACACCTCCCCCCTAAAAACTCTAATACTATGAGACAGAAAATTAGCGTTGGGCAGTTCATGTCCATGTATAGTGAGACTTTGTCACAACTGAACTTTGTAAATGTGGTCAATTAAAGTAGCCCGTTGAGTGTGGACGTCTGTTTGTCCTTGACTGATGACTTGGGATCAAAAACATTCTGGTTTGGAGTTCCCATCATGGCGCAGTGGTTCACGAATCCGACTAGGAACCATGAGGTTGTGGGTTCAGTCCCTGCCCTTGCTCAGTGGGTGGGGAACCAGTGTTGCTGTGAGCTGTGGTGTAGATCACAGACGCAGCTCGGATCCTGCGTTGCTGTGGCTCTGGCCTAGGCTGGCAGCTACAGCTCCGATTAGATTCCTAGCCTGGAAACCTCCATATGCCACGGGAGTAACCCTAGAAAAGGCAAAAAGACCAAAAAAAAAAAATCCTGTTTTTCCTGGAAAGACAGTAAGTCTCTATTCGCTCAGATTCTGAAAACATTTCCTCCATGTATTTGTTATCCACGGCTGCCTGCCACATTACCCCACAGCCTGCAGCTGGAAAGGACAGAGCTGTGTCCCCCAGGATCCGAGGGTCCTGTCCAGGCTCACTCACAAGGGCGGCTTCCCCCAGAGCGAGCCATCCAGGTGTCCAGTTAAAGCAGAAGCCACAGTGTCTTCTTTTCATCTTGAAATCAGTTACCCTCGTTTGTTGGTATCCTGTTGGTCACACCAACCAGGTCGCACGTGGAGAGAGCACGCAGGTGTGCATACCAGCTGGTGGGGGAGCTGGGGACATCCTGGAGGCTGCTCACCACACCCCTTGTCCGACTACATCGCTCTTTTCTTTGGAGCCGTCGAAAAATCATTTATTCCAGTTTAAGTCTTCCGTGAGTATGTGACATGGGTTTGGTTTAGAATTAAAAAACCATCAGCCAGATGGGCAAGCAAGGACTCACACCCACCAACCCAAACTACATCCTCAGAGGGATACGGTTCCAGATAATTCTTTTGAAATAAACCTTTCCATGTATTTTGTAAATTTCTAATTATTACTTGTATGCCATTTTATGCTGGGAAAGAACCATGAGTTTCTCTTGCTGTTAACCAGTCTTTCTCCTAACTTTGCCATTATTATTCTAGTTAAGAAATGCTTACCAAACATTGAATATTAGGTAAAATGCATTGCGAAATTAATTCAATGATGGTGCTGGTTACCTTTGAAAACAATGTAGCCAATTATACGGTCCTGATTCTAGGGGAGGACATTGGACGATGCTTTAAAGAAGAAAAGGAGACACTTTACAGTAATTACGATTTTGGAAACTAATCCCTGGGATTTCATTGTTCCACTTTGTTCACTGCAACCCCACGTTATTGACTAATGAATCTTTTTGATCTTGAGAAGCTCCAGACAATGGGTCCCTACCTTTCATGCATCCTGGAGGCTGAGGTCCTTTCCACTGAACCAGGTCTCGCCTTCTAAAATCTGTTGATGAGAAAGACAGACTCAAGGATAGTTTCTGAGTATTCAGAGCTGGCTGCTCTCAGTGAGCCCGTGGGGAGGTTGAAAAGTGGACAGTGGACACACACACACACAGACACAGAAACACACACAGCAGATAACTCACCCACAGATGCACAAACACACAGACACACACAGATTCACACGCACAGATTCAAACACACATAGACATACAGAGACACACATAGACACACATAGAGAATCACTCCAGACACACACGGAGACTCACGTAAATATACCCAATTCACGTTCACATACACAGACACACACACACGTATACTCACACACAAAGACACACATAGAGTCACACACTAATAGACACACCGTAGACTCCCCAAAACGCACGCCCATCCCTGCACATGCACAGTTGACTTGACTGGAACAGCAGTTGTTCAGTCCCAGGTCGGCTGTCGACCCCTGGGCCGGTGGTTCCCAAAGTGAGGGCTTCAGGCCAGCACCATCCACATCACACAGGATCTTGCTGGGAAGGTGAATTCTCAGGTCCCACCCCAGGTCTGTGGGGTCAGCGTAGGTGGCTGTGACTCCTAAGCACCCTTTCGTGACATGGTTCAGTTTGAACTCACAGCAGAAAGAGAAAGAGCCAGATGGGTGTCAGGATCGAGTAATGAGAACACCTGATAAGGCTTCTTCAGGCCGTGAGAAGCATGTCTGTTCCTGGGAAAAAGAGGGAACTATGTAAAAATAATGCACCTGTGCGTTCCTGATCAATGTCACGGGACCGGCTGCTGACAGCCCAGGGGATGTCGCCTCTCCTGTCGGTGCGCAAGGCAGCCTTTCATCTTTGAGATGAAGTCACATCCTGCGTCCTTATCTGGTATCATACGTCCCATTAATTTCTCTGCTCTCCCCAGACAGATGACAGACTGCGGCAGACACCACCTTAGGCCACTGATATTTATGGTTTTGCTGCCAGCCTTCTCCTCCAGCTAGAATTCCTACCTGCATTTTAAGTTTCCAATTTAAACGAAGACCCTTGGAGATTTCTCCAAGGGTTCCCTTTTCCAAATGGCATATTTCTCTTCTTCTTCTTTTTTTTTTTTTTTACTGCACTTACTTGGTCCATCACATTGTTTTGTAAAAAAGAATTTGTGTGTTGTGTTTGTTTATTGTAGTTATACTTGATTTTACTTTTTTTTTTGTCTTTTAATCTTCACATTTGCTTATTTAAATGGTTGAGCCACAGCCTTTACTACATATTTGCCTTTATTAGTGGGATTTTTCCTTTTCTGTAAATCCCTCTTTCTTGTGTCTTTTTCTGTTCCACTTAGAGAAGACCCTTTACAACTTCTTTCAGGTTTGGTTTAGTATTGAAGAATTCTTTCAGTTTTCCCTTGCCTGAGAAGCTCTTTATCTCTCCACCAATTGAATGATAACCTTGCTGGGTAGATGCGTGTTCTGTCTTAACTGCCTTAATCTGACTGATAAAGCTCTGCAAGGAAAACTCACCCCCAGCCTTTCTGGATATCAGTTCAGCATCCGGCCAAGTGCCTACAAATAATCATTTGTGCTGTTTATCTTGATGCCCTCATGTGCATCTGGCTTCTCCCTGCCATGCTTTTGCCAGGATGTGCTAAGTAGATTCACTCTTGGTCCCTCTCTGCATGTCCTTGGGACTGTTCCTCTAACAAGGGGCCACAGATGGTGGCTCATGGGAGCTGTTTTTGGTTTGGTTCTCCTTTATGGCTGGTTTCCCTTTGGAAGCTCCATTTAAAAATTGGGAAATTTCAGGCACAAAGTAAAATGTGTGGCTTCCTTTGAAATCAAGAAGATGTAGGGTTTTACATCTTCATTCCCATGGGAGCTGCTTAGTGGTTATACCCACTGAGGCGGGTGTGGATTCCAGGGGCAGGATTCCTGTACTGGGTCCCATATGGGCCCCGAGCACCCATTAGTCATCACAGGTGCACCACTGCCTTTCTTAGGTTGGAGACAGTTCTTTGTAAGGAATGCCTGCTTCCTGCTGTTGGCTCTGCCCTTCCTCGCTGTACCTCTGCAGCTCTGCAGAAGATTTTAACCTCTATCTCTCTTTCCCTTCTGTGAAATGGGGGTGGTAAAGATGCCTAGCTCATAGGTTGTGAGGATTCAGTGTGTTAATAGGTGTGCCTAAAACAAGCCTGGCACATACTGAGCACTCAAGAAGTGTGTGCTGCTATTGTTACTGTTCTGAGGGCCAGCAGTGGCGGCAGTAGTAGGAACAGGATTTACCCGTGTTTCTCTTCTAAGAAGAAAAAGAAAAGCTGGGTTAAGCAAGTCACGTTCTGGCATTCCCATTGTGGCTTACTTAGTGGGTTAAGAACCCTGCATAGTATCTGAGGATTTGGGTCCCTGGCCTTGCTTAGAGGGTTAAGGTTCAGGCGTTGCTGCAGGCTGTGGCATAGGTCGCAGATGCAGCTTATATGCTGAGTTGCTGTGGCTGTGGCGTAGGTGGGCAGCTGTAGCTCTGATTTGACTCCTAGCCTGGGAACCTCCATATGCTGCAGGTATGGCTCTAAAAAGAAAAAACAGGAAAGAAAGGCATGTTCTTGGGCCCATCTTTTAATAAAAATGGGAGAAAGCACATTTCTTTTTACAAGTAAAGGATTTTCCTGTATGTTTAGTGTGAGGTACAGTATTTCAGTGTAAGGGGGTTAAATCTACCCGCTTTGGTCTTTGATAGATTAATGCTGGAGAAGCAAATGGCTTTCTTATTTCCTTGAGCCAGATCCAAGCACTGGGTGTATGTGGTTTGAGTTTCCTTGTTTGATCTTTTAAAAACGTACTCTCTTGTTTATCGGGGGATGGTTTTAGGTTTTCAGAAAATTTGCGGAGATGGTGCAGAGGATCCTCGCCCACCCCCCGCCAGCGTCCGCGTTGTTAACAGCTCGCTTTTCCATGTGCATTAGACAAAACCGAGAAAGAGGCTGGTGACTTGATGTGACCTCAACTGCAGACTCCGTGGATTTCCCTGGCTTTTTCCCCA
Source organism: Phacochoerus africanus (assembly GCF_016906955.1). Taxonomy (NCBI): domain Eukaryota; kingdom Metazoa; phylum Chordata; class Mammalia; order Artiodactyla; family Suidae; genus Phacochoerus; species Phacochoerus africanus. The sequence goes on along the minus strand of NC_062559.1, from coordinate 3,524,464 downwards.
GATGACCTCTCTCTGTTCCAGGATCCCCTCCTGAACCACATTGCATGGGGTTTGCTGCCCCCAGTGTCCTTTGATCTGTGGCAGTTTCTCAGTTTCTTCCTCTGCTTTCCCTGACCTTGAGTCATTTCCTTATATCATTCTTACAGCTGAATTGTGCATGCCCAGAGGTATACCTTGGGATAAACCCCTGTACCTCAGAACGCGACTCTCTTTGGAGACAGGCTCTTTAAAGAGGTCATTAAATTAAAATGAGGTCATTAGGGGGTTGGGGGGCTTAATCCAGCCTAACTGGTGTCCTTATAAGAAGAGATTGGGACAGAGATATACCTGGAGGGATGACCTGGTGAAGGTGAAGCTTGAAGACGGCTGTCTCTCAGCCAAGGAGAGAGCCTTCCGAAGGACCCTCCTGCGGACTCCTTGATCTTTGACTTCTAGTCTCCAGACTTTGAGGAAGCAGATTTCTGATGTTCACGTCACCCTGTCTGTGGCATTTGTTAGGGCAACTCTAGGGAACAAATGTGGGATGGACTCTATGAGTTTATTTTACACTTTCATTAAAATCCATTTCTTTTTTTTTTCTTTCTTTCTTTTTTTTTTTTTTGTCTAAAATCCATTTCTATGTGGTTTACATTGTTGCTGAGATTGTGCCAGCTTTGACCACTGGCAGCTCTTTCAGGTTGGTTCCGCTCTTCCCTTGGCCCGTCCCCCACTTTTGGTATTTGAGTACTTCTCTCCGGGTACTTCAAGATGGTCCAGGCTCGTCATGTGTTTTCCTTACCCCTGCCCTAGCATCCGCCGTTTCTCCAAAGAATGCAGGTTCCTTTTATTTTCCAAAGGCATTTAGAAACCAAGGCCTGTGGCACCAGGGTTTGGTTCAGACCCGTGGCACCGGCTGGTTGGGTAATTATATCACCACCGCATAGCCTTGACGCCCGCCCAGCATTTCTCCACGGCGAAAACATGTCGCTGTCCAAGGTCCTGATCGTGAAAGGCTCTCGTGCTGAGGAAGAGAGAAAAACGTGGAAGAACATCCCATTTCAGCCCAGTTACAGTCATTCTCTGTTCACATTTGTGATGCGGATGAAGGAAGCTGTATCACTTGGGCGAAATAAATTAAAAAAATCTTAGAATGTAATGAGTCGTACCTGTCTTTTTGCAAATCCATCCCTTAAAGAGGACAAGAGAGTCTATTTAAAGGGAAAATATGATAAGGCGCTGTCCAAAATGTTATGTGTGAATAAAGATTACACGAGTTCAGATTTGCCTAATGCCGTGTCTTAGTGATGCCCGTTCAAGAGGAAACGTGCTTAAGCTGTGGCTTGAAGGGTTGAGTCCAGATTTGTGTATTTCCTGACGGGTAAGATGTGTGGATTCTGGAGGAAGCAATAATGAGGTTTACAGAATTTTATTCTAACTCTGCTAATAAACAGGTGCAGATGGGCTTCAATGTCTATGTGGATTAAAATGTTTCAGATTCAATATTTTACTGGATGTAAATGTTTTTTCCGCCTTCACTGAAGCTTACGCAGTTTTAAGATTCCTCATGTTCTGTGCACAGAGGTTTGATGGTATCTTTGGGCAAAATCAATATTGTGACACTATCCTTTTTCCTTTTGTCTTCCTAATATGTTGATCTTTGAGGAGAAAGGCAGGAGACAGTGCTGGTTGTAATTAAATAACCAAACATTATTTTTCTCTTGAGGATCTTTAATCAATGGGTGTTAAGAGCAAAATGGATTCTGCATGATTACGGCAGTGGATTTTTTTTTTTTTTTCATTTTTACTGCTAATAAGCATTCGAGTCCCATAGTGTAGGATATTTTGTTTCTTTCCTTAAAAAAAATAAGTTTGATGTTTTTCCTTAGAGCCTGATTCATTTGCCAGACTAAAAAGCATTTAAATCGTTAACACATGGGAAAACTCACTGTCACAATTCTCTCTTTTTATTAAGGAATAGGTACACACTTGGTTCCCCGACAAAAGATGAATTTCAATGTTTAACTCTTAGGAATGAAGACACATGTGTCTACAAGAATTGTCTGAAGTGGTTTGGACTTGAGAATGTCACCCGCTCGGTGCTCCTACTGCCCTTCCTGCCCTGTGGGAAATTCCCATCAAATCAGATTCTTCTAGGACTGGACAGATCCTTGAATGGTCACAGAAGACATCCTGCTCTACCTTTAGTGAAAGCCACTCCTAGATAACCTTGATAAAGAGAACACTTGTTGAGGTCTAGAAGAAATGTCAGGGCCATGGACACATAAGAGCATCCTTAAAGCTCCTGTCTTTGACGACTAGTCATGTGGGGATCATGTGGGAATTTGGGGGGGCACAGTTCAATCCATCATCATGGATTTTCAGTTACCACAGTAAAAGCTTTATCTCCGAATTTCCAGCAGTGCCAGAGAAAGAGGAATAACATGGAGTTACATAAGACGTCTTTTAAAGCGTCCCATTTCTGGGCTGCCTGATCAGAGGGACTTTGCTGCCTTGCTAGCTTTACCCCATTCTCCCCTGGTCTCTGCTCTGCCAAGGGTGCGCGTCTGAGCAGGTGAAACATCCCACATGCTCACAAGGGTCGCCCGCTCGGTGCTCCTGCTGTCCTTCCTGCCCTAAAATCTTACGTCACTTGGTCGGGTATCTCACAAAGCCTCCTCCTTATAAAAACACTTTCCTCATCTGAATCCTCTGGTCGCCGCTTTCGAATATTACGGGTTGAGTCTGAGAAACATCAGCATCGCTTCCAGTAACACCTGCGAGTTTATTAGAAATGCAGACTCTCTGCCCCCACCCCCAGACCTCCTGAATATTAATATTCCTCATGAATATTAGAGCTTGAGAAGCACTGCCCTAGCCTGGTCCTGGATACAAATCCAAAAGAGTGACCCGCCTCCTCCTCCGGCCACTCTAGGGCTGTTGTTAAAGTCCCCCTCAGTCTCTTCCACTTTGTTGGAAGGAACCTAGCCCCACCAGCTTTTCCTCATGGGACTCCTTTCCATAAAGAGCGCGTCTGATGTTTCTGTATCGCCTAGCTTTTTATTCAGTTATTCAGAGATCACAGAGCTGTTTCGATGGCGCCTGTTGCATATTGCAAGAGTCTCTTGGATACTAAGGTGGTCTGCGGTGAATCACAAGACTGCAAGACAGAGACAGGAAGGTTGCAAATAGTCAGTGGTTTAGAGTAATTTCTGTTCACTGTCACCACCCTTTAGTCACATACCATTTTTACTTTCTAGAGAAAAAATAGAGGATATTATACATTTTACCCGAAGCCACCTTTTAAGTCTTTTTCGTTTCAGACATTTATTTCACATTAAATACACAAAAGCTTTTATAAATGAGGGCTTCAAATCATAATCCCTTCTCTGTTTAATTTTTTGTCATTGTTTATCATTGGACTTTAGATGTATGAATAAGGTTATGTGAGTCAAATGCTTCCCTTGCAACTGCTTGAAAAATTCAATAACCAATTACTTAAACTAATTGGAAATTAAGTGAAAATCAAAACAAGTAGAAAGCAAGTTTTCTTTTTTTCCCACCAGAAAAGCATGCTGGTGAGCCAAATAAAAATAACCTGCTTTCTCATGGAAAGTAATGATCTAAAAATCACAAAACACTTTGCAGAACACGTTTTTTCCAGCATTTCTGGAATCTAGAATTTTTTTTAGGATGCCAATGAGAACAGATGAAGCAGACTGTTTGTAAATTGCCTAGGTTTTTGAAGCCACCGTGTCCATCATTTTCCCGGAAAGTAGGTTCTAATACTTCTACCTGAAATCCTCAGACTCTCCCTCATGGCAGCATCTCTCCACTCACCAAAGAGCTATTTTAAAACGCTGCCCTTTGCTTTGCCATCATTAATGCTGGCTTCTCTTTTTTAAGTGGATAATTCAGGCTGATATGAACTTAGCTCAGGAATGTTACTATTCAGACTATCAAAATTCAGGTATACCTTTAAAAAAAAAATAGAAGGAAGAGCTTTTCTCTCAGAAGGAAGAGATTTTCAGCTTCTGAGTTTCCTCCTATCTTGGTTATGTGCTATCATTTAATTTAAAATAAAAGGGAAATTTTTCCTTATAAGCTAGATACTTTAGATCAGTCTTCTCAAAGCGTTCCTTTATTTAATTGCCTTTATAAACCCTTTAGTGGTTCTCAATTTCCTGTAAGATAAAAGAAATTTCCTGGAGTTCCCGTCATGGCTCCGTGGTTCATGAACCCGACCAGTGTCCGTGAGGACATGGGTTCCATCCCTGGCCTCTCAGTGGGTTAAGGATCCAGCGGTGCCATGAACTGTGGTGTACAGCTTGGATCCCACATTGCTGTGGCTGTGGTGTAGGCCAGCAGCTGTAGCTTCCAATTGGACCCCTAGCCTGGGAATCTCCATATGCCACGGGTGCAGCCCTAAAAAGAGAAAAAGACGGAAAAAAAAAAGAGAAATTTCCCATCTCGAGATGCAAAGCACCCTCAGCTGCAATGCATTCCCTCTAACACTTCTCTCCATCATTGCTCTCTCTGCTCCCTTTACAAGTCCTCTGCTCTAAGTAACCTACGTGGTATATCCCAAGCCTTACTCCATCATTCCTCAGAGCCTGGATTCGTTAGTTATCTGTTGCTGCAAACAGATCACCCCCAAACTCGGTGGCCGAAAACAACATCAGCCCCTTATCATGGCTCACATTTCCTGTGGATCAGGAAAAGGGGAGTAGCTTGGCTGCTTGGTCTGACTTGTCCTCTCGCCAAGGTTGCCGTCAGGTGTTGCCTGGGGTTGCAGCCTCATCTGAGGGCTGGGCTGGGGCTGGAGGCCCCTCTCCAGATCACGGGTGTGGCTGGCACATTAGTGCTGGCTGTGGTCAGGAAGAGCCAGTTCCTCTCTCCTCAGGGCTGCTTGGGAGTCTCCTGGTGTGGCTGTTGGTTTCTTTTGTAGGAAATGATCTAAAAGCCAAGGTGGATGCTGCAATGGCTTTTGTAATCCAGCCTCAGAAGCTCAATGCTGTCGCTTCTGCCATCCTCTGGAGGCTGTGCTTAGCCAGCACAGATTTAACTTGAAGGAGACCACACCACGGAGGGAGTAACAGGAGGTGTGGATCACAAAGCCCTCAGTGGAGGCTGGTCATCTCAGAGCCTTGTCTCACACCAGCACTGCTCTCCCTGCCCCACTCCAGGCTTCCTCCCACACACAGAAAAACTCCTCCGCCCTGTGGACCTTCCCGATGCACCCTGACCCACCCGAGATCAAATGAAACCTTGTATCTATGCCAATCAGACAGCGTGTGCCGTCTCTGCATGTAGAGGGTTTATCTTTCCAGCTGGGTTATCCCCGAGGTACCTCCTTCAAGGGCAAGGTTCTAACTCTCAGAATATGCTTCACACGGTGCAGTTCTTCATGTTCATTGCTCATTATTAAAAAGGTAAATCTGCTGCAGCGAATAGATGCAAACCCTCCAACACCATTTGTCTTTGGCTAAAGTTAATTTGCCTTCCTCGAGCATGCTTAAATTGGTGTGAATGAATGCTAAGGGTCGGCAGTGTTGCTGAGCTTTCTGCAGGACTGGTCTGTCGTTGCAGATTCTCTGGGTTGTGAGATCTGAGGCAGCAACGTGGATGGGAGACCGAGCGGCTTTGAGAGCCTCACCGCAGGGAGCCCTGGGTCCCTCCCTGATCAATCCCAATCCCCTCCTGAGTCAGTGAAAGAAGATGAGGTTAAACTCCGTATGATTTTAGAGTTGCCTTTCGACCTAGTAGTCGAGCCCTTCTGGAATTATAAATCCAGTAGTGGTGGTATTGGGCCACCTTGTGGCATCGAGAACCTTCCACTCCCTGGCTGGAATGAGGCACGTTTTCTGTACTGACAATGCTGAGCCATTTTCCTCCTTAGAGAGCTCTGTCTTGGGAATTGCGTTTGACGTCTCCTCCAAGTATCCAGACAGCACAGTGGTTTTGGATGAAGCCAGGCCAGGCATGGTGTGGGGGGGGGGCTGGGGGGGCGCGTGGCCCCCATCTGCCCTCTCAGCCCCTGTCTTGGAGTTCTGTAACTGTGGGGAGAACCAGCTCCGTGGTTATATTACACTGAGTTCTAGCCTATCAGTATACTTAGCCTTACGGATTTGAAGAAATAAGAGTCAAACTGGATGATAGAAATGCAGTTTTCCTGCTTTCAACTGTGAGCAGGAACCTCACTGGACCTCAGGAAACGTTTCTACCTAGAGGTTCTGGGAAGTGTGTGGCTCCCCCCATCCCTCCACCAGCTCTTGCTATATGCAAACAATTAATATACAAACTTTCTTGAGCAATTTCTTTCTCAAGTGGGTTAAGCAAGTTTCTCAAAATCGTGTTATAGCATCAGCTTGCTTACCAAGGCCTTTTTGTTCCCTGTACCTGTGGTGTATGGAATTTCCTGGACCAGGGATTGAATCCAAGCTGTAGCAGCGACCTAAGGATCTGGCATTGCTGGATCCTGAACCCACTGCGCCACAGTAGGCCTTTTCAGTGATCGATTGAAAGTTAGTTATGACCCGGGTCAAGTTATGCTGCATCCAGATCACTAGAAACCGATCTAAATGGTCATTTTCCACGTGTCGTCAGAATGTACAGCCTCTTGCCAAGGACGTGAATGCAGCGGGGCCCTGGCTCCCAGGCTCTTTGACTTTAGGACAGTCTCAGAAAGCCTCTCACCACCAGTCACCTTCCCGACTGGCTCAATGGCACCCGAAATTCCTTAATTAGAATATTTTTCTGTCTTTGTGGAGTTCCCATTGTAGCTCAGGGGTCGATGAACCCAACTAGCATCCATGAGGACGCTATGAGAATGTGGGTTTGATCCCTGGCCTCGCTCAGTGGGTTAAGGATCTGGCGCTGCCGTGAGCCGTGGTGTAGGTCGCAGACGTGGCTTGGATCCTGTGCTGCTGTGGCTGTAGTGTAGGCCATCAGCTGCAGCTCCGATTCGACCCCTAGCCTGGGAACCTCCATATATCGTGGGTATGGCCCTAAAAAGACAAAAGATTAAAATATATATATTTTTTTCTGCCTTTGTGATTATAATGCTTTCCCCAGTTTTTCTGCGTATGGTTCACGCGGGGATGTTGTTGAAAAGTGGATTCTGTTTTGGAAGACCTGGGCTGAAGGCCGTGTGTCTGCTAGTCTGTCCCGTACATGAAGGGATACATAAGCCTCTAGGAAAATAACGCCTGACCCTTTGCTCGCTGACAATCAAATGTGCGGCACAGGCCTCTCCCACAGGCCAAGGAAGTGCCCTCAGCTCCTGGAGCGCAACGGGCTCCAACCTGAACAGGCGGCTTCTCCCCCTGTTTGTCCCACCCCATCCCCCGCCCCCAAAGAAGCAAAGCAGGAAACGGTAGATTTCGCCGTCTTTGCTCCTGCTCTGGGCAACGGCTCCACCGTGTCTACACCCGCCAAGTTAGCACCTGCCTTGTCTCAGCTCCTCCCCACGCACCTGGCACGTGCCCTTGGTCCTGTGATGCCCCTCGTGGTGCCCCTGTTCTTCCTCATCTGATCAAGTCCACTCTGGACCACCCTCCTCACCTCTCACCTGAGCGCCTTCAACCAGCACAGAAGCCACCTGTTAGCCTTTCTCCTTCAGTCTTCACCCCCTGCCTGGCGCTGGTGCCGGCGCACAGGTGAAACAGTGGCTTCTCCTCCTCAGACACCTGCAGTGGTTCCCCTGGCCCAGAGCCTCGCTCCTGAGGTCTGTGCAATCACCAGTCACGGCTGCCATCACGGTCTCGCTGGGATGTGTCCTTGGCCATGAGCGGGCCGGCCTTTGCCAGGTGGGAATCATCTCCCCTCCAGGCTGCCGTGGCAGAGCCTGCACAAGTCTTGCACCTTCCAGGCCTCAGTTTACACCCCCACATTCTGCACGAAAGTCTCCGTGGCTCTGCCAGCCGTGCAGATTCAGGTCTCAACAGCCTGCCCTCCCCGCCTGCCACGGCATCTAGCTGTTGTACCGTTCTTTACTGCTGTGAGTGTTGTTCGCTTAGTTCGTCTTACTGGGTTGTAAATTTGGGATGACAGAGACTCTGTTTAATTCATCTTTTTGTCTCCTAAATCAGCCAGTGAGGGAGCCTGTATACAATAGATGTTTAATAAATGTTTAATCCCCTTATCAAGTCAAGGAATGGGCTCCTTGGATGCTGTTCTTGAGTAGATTTTGTGGAAGGAGAGTAGAAAAGAGGAAAGGACATTATATAATCAAGTAATAAATGATGCAGAGATGGGAGGCGGGGAGGAGGGTCTCAGGTGTGCCTGAAGGGCAGCTTTAGTGCGGAATCGTAGACAGCATTTGGGAAGTAACGTTTGTAAGGAAACCATAGCTTTGCTTTCATGACCACCTGGTGAGATCTCTTCTACCTCCTTAGGAAAATTTTATGTTACAGGTTATTTTTCTATAAACTTTCACTGCTTTTAAAACTGAGAGAAAACTCCCATAGGAACATGAACTTGAGACTCGGTAGGACATGCAGCTCTGCCATCAGTTTAACAAGACAAGTGAGGGTCTCGTGTTCAATGTCAGGTGTGTTCAAATACCTCCAACCAGGAAGGCCAGCCGTGGCGGAGCCTGTGGTTTCAGATCCTCAAGGTCAGAGTCTCCTCTGTTTTAAGCACCTTGTTGTAGGGGAATAAAGTTTATGTCAGTAGTTGCCGGCAACAATGGGCATTTATCAAGCTTTAGTGTGTGTGTAACAGTGACTATGGGATGGCATGTAAGAATTAAAATCTCGAAGAATGAAAACAGTGTCTTCAGAGAAGCTCATGGCGTCATCCCTGGACTTTTGTCGTGAGAGTAGTAAAGGAACACGCTTAAGATTCCACGCCTCTTCGCACTTTCCCCCGTGGAGGTTGGGTCTGTCTGTATCCATAAATTGGAAGGTTAACCCCCGTCAAATGCTAGCTCACTATTTCTGTGAGAGTGACCAAGGATCGGTATTCAATGAAGAGTCACAGCTTATGTTTCAGACAGAGTGGATGTGTTTTATTTCCAGCTAGTTGTATCCTTCCAGAAGCTACACTCTTGCTTGATTTGCCTTTTTTTTTTCTTTCTTTTTTTTTTTAAATGTAGCTCCCAGCTGATTTCTGATGGGTTGGTGTTTTTCACACCTCTCTTGACTGCTTGATAGCCCGGTGGCCTTGGGCGAGACCCAGACCCAGCAGAGAACGTTCTTGCCGCCCCCAGAGTTGCTTGTGGGTCTCAGGTGGAGGGGGTGCTGGGGGGCACCTCCCCTGCACCCTGCGTTCTGCTCTGGGCTTCTCTTCCGTTCCTTCTCTTGGAAGTGGTTTGAACCAGAAGCTGGAAGGCAACTACAGTCTGTAAAATGGGTGAGGAGTTCCTGTTGGGGCTCAGCAGAGGAAGACCCCAGCTAGGATCCATGAGGATGCGGGTTCGATCCCTGGCCTCACTCAGTGGGTTAAGGATCTGGCATTGCTGTGGCTGTGGGGTAGGCTGGCAGCTCCACTTCAGCCCCTAGCCTGAGAACGTCCATATGCCACAGGTGCAGCCCTAAAAAGACCACAAATAAATGAAATGGGTAAGTGTTGTTCTGGTGTAGAGAGAAGGACCTTGGGATCTGAAGCAGTTTGAGGCCAAGGTCATGGGCTCTGGAACCAGGCCAGTCACTTGAGGAGTGATTCCATGAGATACGTGACACCAGGCACCTTCCTTAACCACGTCACCCTCAGTGGCCACATCTGCAAGTGGACATAACAGCGTCCAGTTTCCAGACCCTGCCTCGGGGCCTGGGCGCTGCGGGTTGGAACTTTCTGGCTGCTGTTATGCGGCTGACGTTGCTCTGCCCTTGCACCTCGGGTGGCTGTACACACCCGTCTTGGAATGTCAGCACCTATGCTTGTAACAGGAGGGAGTTGGACTGGATTATCTGTCACATTGTCTGAAGACTTTGATTTCTGTGGACTGTAAACTAATACATTCGAATGGCGCCCAAAGCTTTGGACCAGGCTACTCGTTTCAGTCAAACGGATCATTAGAGGGAAAGTGAAACCAGCCATTTATGACACTCCTGGTGAGTGGCTTGTTTGTGACCGTGACCCCCATGCCCAGTGTGTAGTGAGAACTCAGGAAACATTTGTTTAATGATTGAAAGAGCTCGTATCCATCCCAGCCCCAGGAAATGGCTGGCACGTTCGGCAGGCGTGTTTGAAGAGGTGAATGGCAGTTTAGAGAGGACTGGGCAGGACAAGGAGGAGAGGGCAGTGAAAGACGGTGACACAGCCTGGGCTGGGACAGTGGGAGAGCACTGTCACCCATGGCCAGGGAGCGTTACTAGGACGGTGGGAGAACACTGTCCCCCCATGGCCTGGGAAGCTGTTACTGAGACCTGGCAAATGCTGTGGCCTTGGAGGAAGGCCACTGAGCAGTGCCAGCAAGCACCCTGACCTCTGTGCCTGCCTTTCTGAGCTCCCGAAGGTCCCACTGGCCAAACCCACTGGAACCCAGAGCACAAGGGGACCAGGCTGAGGCTGGTTCTGGAGGTCAGCCTTCTGGGGCAAAGAGCAGGGGGACTATATAGGGCGAAGATATAACTCATGAGTAGCTGCCCACGTCTGTGTGTGTGTGTGTGTGTGTGTGTGTGTGTGTGTGTGCACGCGCGCGCTGGGGTGGGCAACCAGAATGTTCTGTTTGCCTTGGGACCCTTTGGTACAGGTGCAAGAAATAACTGCCTGTTTTGCTCTAAGAGGTTTCTCTCTTCCACCCGTGAAGTTGACAGGGAGGGCTGGGGAGTAAAGGCAGGGTTAACTTCAAACGATTTCACCAGGTTTGAGGAGTCCATTTGGCTGTTTTTGTTTTTGCTTTTTCAACATCATTTTATTTGGCTTTATTTTGGCTGCACCCACGGCATAGGGACGTTCCCAGACCAGGATTGAATCCGAGCCACAGCTGTGACCTACACCACAGCTATGGCAATGCTGGATTCTTAACCGACTGTGCTGGGCTGAGGAGTGAACCCTTGCCTCCGCAGAGACACCAGATCCCTAACCTGCTGTGCCACGGCGGCAACTGCAGATCAGCACCGTTTAGGTGGGAGGGTGGATTGGATGAAGACGGCGACCGGGAGGGACGGGGGGATGTTGGGAAGGGGGCGGGGGGGGGGGCGTGGACTTTGGTTCAGTTGGGGTTGGTCACTAACTACGGGAGCACAGCAGTGCCATCGCTGGAGTAGCTTTCATCCAAGAGGCCAGGCCCAGAGCAGAGTCCCTGATGGGCTTGCAGTGAGGAAGCAGCCACTGGACGATTTTGTCCCAACTGTGAGTGTGCTGTGCTTTCAATGCTCGGGAGAGAAGCGGCTTCTCCTTAGGGCCAGCATCTGCTACCCGTTTGGAGCCTGGTGAAGGCTCGCCTCCTAAGGCTGTACAGGTGTCAGGGTGTCACAGCCCGTCTGTGCTTCTTTACTGAGCGGCATCAAAGATGAGCCCAAGGGGCACTGGATGCAGTGGTCGGGGAGGGCTCTCACAGCAACAGCCGCTGCAACAGCAGAGTGGCCCGTGTGCACGGGACTCAGCTTGGATTTGTGCAGAGGTGACTGGGGGTCATGGAGGGAGGAGGAGGCGGGAGGCAGTGGGGACAGGGAGGGGGCAGGGCCTTATAGGGTCAAGGAAGGGAAAATTTACAGGGCTGGTCAGTGCAGAGGCCACGGGGCAGCTGTGTCTGCGAGCTGGCAGTCCCGCAGTTGGGTACTGCCCTCCAGACCCCGGGATGGGGCCCTGTCTGTGGGAGCTGGTCAGAAAATGGTACCTTCTGGTTGGCAGCCTTGAGGTTCCCTGGGTAGGTCCTTCATGGAGCAGGGGCTAGAGTCAGCCTAATGGTGCAGCCGGGAGCCATGGGAAACTCAGAGTCTGTTCAGGCCCTGATGGACGAGGCTGAGGCCTAGTGGAGAGCAGGACCCTGACAGGAGACTGGTTAGGTCTTTTTTTCTGGCCACATCTACGACATGTGGACGCTCCCAGACTAAGGGTCTAATTGGAACTGCAGCTGAGGCCCCACCACAGCCACGGCAGCACCGGATCCTTTACCCACTGAGCAAGGCCAGGGATCGAACCCACATCCTCGCAGACGCTATGTCGGGTTCTTAACCCATTGAGCCCCGTCGGGAACGCCACCTGTAAGGCTTCATTGGTAAAGCACGTAGGCATCTCTGAAGCAGAGAACACAGAAACACGAATACAAAACTCGGCTGTCCAAGAATCATTTTATAGGCAGAATACATCGTGGTGACAATTAATGAAATGGAAAATTGGGCGAGGCCTCCCTTAATCACGCTTATAAATTAGCTGCATTTTGCAGCACAGCCGAGGCGCTTGATGATATTATTTAAAGCCAGGAGTGGACAGAACTCCTGAGTATGAGTTTATTTCTCTTCCCACATCCAGGAAGCAAATGAGTCAGGTTATTCAAAGCTGCTGATGCAAGGTTCCCAACTGCACACAAATACGAGGGCTGTATTCAAAAGAGACCCGTCTACCGCACAGACCTCGTTATTTGTTTGAGGGCCTCCTCCGTGCAGATAATCTTGTGGGAATTTGGGAAGTTCTGGTGATGACATGACGTGACCTCAGAGGCGTTCGCAGCTCTGCGGTGGAGACAGGTGTAAGCCCGCTTTGGGCTTACTCCGTGGTGCTTCTGCGGGGGGCGTAGCTCAGCCCTTTGAAGGTTGTGGTTAGGATGTGGGGCTGGAGGGCTTCTGCAGAGCAGGGCCCCTGGACAGCCCCTCCCTGCTGGTTCAGGGTCACACGGGAGTAGGGACTTGCTGCTCTGGCTTCTTGGTCACCAGGAGGAAGTGTTGCAGTGACATGTAAAACTACTGAGAGATTGGGGTGGGGGGGTTCCCATCGTGGCTCAGCGGGGATGAACCTGACGAGTATCTATGAGGACGCAGGTTTGATCCCTGGCCTCCCTCAGTGGGTTAAGAATCCGGCATTGCCGTGAGCTGTGGTGTAGGTCGCAGATGAAGCTCAGATCTCGCCTTGTTATGACTGTGGTGTAGGCTGGCAGCTGCGGCTCTGATTCGCCTCCTAGCCTGGGAACCTCCACGTGCCTCAGGTGTGGCCCTAAAAAGACCAAAAAATAAATAAATAAATAAATAAATAAATAAATAAAATAAAAAATCCAAAAAACACTAAGAGATGAGGACTCCGGGGAAACATCAGTCATCAGTGAAGTGGGTCATTTCATAGTTTGTAGAAACACAGAGCCGCTGAACTACTCCAGGAAAGGTTGTATGACTAGATCGTTGACACAGAATTCCGAGAGGATCATTTGTTTCTGACACCGGGAGCTGAATCTGTCTATGAAGAGAGTGATGCGCCAGGGGTTCTGACCCCACATCACCCTCCCGCTCGCGATGCCCTTTCTTCACGGTGCAACGTGCGGTGGTTTATTTTCCTGAGAAATTATTTTGGTAAAGGTCTCTGCACAGGCAAGTGACAGCCAAGATTGTCATTTTACCATTGGAGGCAATTTTATTTTATGATCCCACTTGCATCTGTTGGCTTTTCCCTCCGCCACGTCCCTAAATGGATTGTGTGGAGAGAGACGCGTGTTACTGTATTCGGGAGCATTGTCCTAAAATTAGTGGAAAGCTCCTTCTGTATTGTTTCTTGAACTTTTTTATTTTTAAGATTTCCTTGGAGTTTAGTCGACTTACAGTGTTGTGTTAGCTTCTATATTGTTTTGTATTTATGAAGTTGTTTTGAAAAAGCTTGGGATGAGGTGAAATTCTTTTTTTTTGAGGGGGGGTGGTATGTGAAAGTGCCAGGGCCAGGGATTGAACCTGCACCACATCGGTGACAAGGCTGAATCCTCAACCTGCTGAGCCCCAAGAGAACTCCCAGAAATTCATCTGCTTTTGAAGATAGTTTTGGGGTGATGAGCTTAAGTTTTATGTCTTAGGTTTGTGTATAGTTGTGTATAGGTATCTTCTTTATGTTATGGATTTTTTTCTTTCTTAGAAATATAGGCCCTTTCAGGAGTTGGCTAATATTGTATTGAAAAGCCCAGTGATTGGAAAAGAACCTTCGGACTTCAGAAGAGACTAAAACTTGGTTGAAGGAGGCTGCAGGCCCGCGGTTGCATGTCAGTCTTAGCGGAAGTATTTTAAGCATCTAACTATGCTTGCCTGGGATTTAGTCATTGTTTTGCATCAGTAACAACAGATGTAAAGGCTGCTTTCCTTCCTTAGCTCACCTTGACCTCAGTGCTGATTTGTCTTCCCTCTGCGTCTTGTGTCTTCAACTGGAAGCTGTTCCAGGAAGGAAGCCACCTCTCTGCTGCTTCTGGAGCCCCTGCAGGACCCTCCACAGCAGCCTGCAGGCACCAGACCTTCACTCAGTATAGTTGAGCTACGCTGTTACATTAGTTTCCGGCGGACAATAGAGCGACTCGCTCTCTTTCCCCATTATGCACCTTCCAAAGTTGTTCCACTTTTCTTGACTGTGTGCCTAAGCTGTGTGGTGCATCCCTCTGACTTATTTTATAACTGGAAGTTTATCCTTCTTAATCCCCTTCCCCTATCTGCCCTCCTCCTCCAGCAATCACTGGGTTGTTCCCTGGGCCTGTGAGTCTGTTTCTGTTTTGTTCTTTTTGTTCATTGGTTTTGAGGTTAACTCCTGGAGAGCTGATTGCATGGCCTTGTTGTTAAAGCATAGTTGATATACAGTGTGTTCTCAAGTCCTCTTGTCCCATAGAGTGACCCAGTCACACACATTTCCCTGTGCTGTCCAGTAGGAGCTTGGTTTTGACGCTGAGTCTTACTGAAACAGGTAAGACCCAGGGGTGGGAGTCAAATATGGTGAGTTCTCTGTCTGGTACCCGCATGCCCAGTTCCCTGCACTTCTTCTGGGGAGGGGAGGGGTTGCTGAGGAGATATGCGCTAAGGAAGAAGTCATGAAGCCAGCCCAGGGGCGGCAGGTTGGGCACTGGTGCCCTAAGATGCCAGCCAGCCAGGATCTGTTCCTACATGGGCACATTTCCAAGCTATTCTCTTCCATGCCAATGAATGGAATTTGCATCTGAAACACTGTCATCACAAACCCTTACTTTCCTGTAACTGTCAAGGGTTGTAGAGAATGTGGATTTGGGCTTGAGCATCAACCACAGATGGACGGTACCCCTGACATTGTTCAAAGGGAGAAAGCGTTTGCGCTTTTAGTCTAATACTCTGAGCAAGAAGGTGGGCTTTCCTCAACACCTCTCCCGTTAACAGTCATTGTCCAAAAAAAGGAATTCAGGTTTGCCATCAGCTTGAGGGAAAATAGAAGGTCTCTTGTGAGTTTCACACAGGTTGGTGTCTTCAGCTTTGGGGGGCGTCATTAGGCACGTGTGGCGATGATCCCTCCGTGGTCTGGACTTGAGAAGCTGTGTGTCTGTCGTGCTGAACGTGAGATATGCCCTCGACTCCCTCCGCACAGACAAGGCAACTGCAGTTTCAGCAGGACCTCCTCCTGCCTGGGAACTTTGATACATTAGGATCAATCGGTGAAGCAGCTATTATTTTAGGATCCACATAAAAGCACTCCACGTGTCACTGAGGCAGGAGGGTCCCTGCCAGAACCTCTGATTTAAGTGGAGGGACCAGCCAGTCTATACTGAGGCTGCGAGCTAGGCAGGGCGTAACGGGTCATAAATGCTGCCTCCTCTCATCGCAGGTACAGCCAACTACCTGGCACTGCATCACATTATCCAGGGCCATGGCAGGAAACCTGATGCAGCTCAGGTGTGTCAGGACTGTTCCCAGAGGTGAGGGCAGGGCCAGGGGAGCAATTAGGCAGGTGAGCCCCAGGAAACAGCAGCCCCTGAAGCAGATACCTGCCCTAAACTGAGCCTGCAGGGGCCAGGGCTGCCTCCGCCATGGGATGGAGCCTCTCCTGCCAGGCCACCTGGGCAGATCAGGGCAAGCTCAGCTAAGGAAGCCCTGGAGCTCTATCTTCCTTTCCAGACATATCCTCCCTGCATCTCCTGTTGGCCAGTCTTTTTTTTTTTTTTCTAATGGAAGTGGAGTTGATTTACAGTGTTGTGCACATTTCAGGTGTATGGCAAAGTGATTCATTTAGACATACACCCTTTTGCAGATCCTCAGATCCTTTTCCCTTATAGATTATTACAAAATACTGAATATAGATCTCTCTGCTATTAAGTAGGTCCTTGTTTATGTATGTTATGTATAATAGTGTATTTATGTTAATCCCAAACTCCCAGTTTCTCTCTCCCACCCTTTCCCTTTCGGTAACCACAAGTTTGTTTTCTGTGCCTGTGAGTTTCTTTCTGTTTGGTAAATAAATTCCTTTGTATCTTTTTTTTTTTTTTTAAGATTCTACATGTAAGTGATATCACGCATTTGTCTTTCTCCGACTGACTTCCCTTAATAGGATAATCTCTAGGTCCATCCAGGTTGCCGCTGATGGCATGATTTCATCCTTTTTTTTTATCTGTGGGCTAATCTGCAAAGACGTGCAGGGCTGTAGCTTGTAGGGTCAGAGGCCAGCCTCCCAGGACGACGCGGAGCGGGGTGAAGACAGGGGGCCGAATGAAGCTGGGAGGTGGCAGAGGGAGAACCAACCCTCAGCACAGGTGCTGTTCGATCCCCACTCCCTGCCCTGGGAAGACAAGAAGGATAAAGCATTTCCAGGAAGATGTGCTGGTCTTGAATCTGCTGGACTGGAGGTTCCCCGCTGAATGTTAAGCTCTGGTCTCAAGACAGCAGATGGACAGTCCCTTCTTAAACCAATTTGGAGGGAATCTGCCAAACCAACTTACCTGGGCACAGGTGAGACGTGCCTGGGGACGGTGGTTCTCATCCCTTCATCATTATGAACGTCACCTGCACAGGTTACAAAACGTGAGCAGTCTCTGTGCCAGTCCCCAGAGGCTTCATTTCAGGACAGTTCCCGGGGCCCGGGAGTCTCCGTTTTGACATCACGCCCGGGGGGTCCCTAGCAGCATTTTTGAGACATACACGAGTTTATTTCCAATAATCTTTCTTGGCTTGCCAATTCGTTTCTCCCCTAGGGACTAGGTAATTATTATTTCTTTTGTCCAAAAATCTTTAGATGGCTCTTTTTAGAGGCTGTCATTAAGTTCTGGTCTGGGCCACTTTTCTTCGGGTAAGTGGACGAATTACTGTGACGCTTCCTTTTTGATCCAGTTTTCCAACAAACTACTCACGGTTTGCGTTCCTTAAAACCCCACACAGGTTTTCGTCACCTGTTCCAGGATAGTCAAAGTAAAACAAATATTTCTGTCTCTCCCGTTGTAGTGTCACCGTTAAACCTATCCCTTAGGTCTTCTGAGTACATTAAAAACCGTGAATATATTTTTTTTAAATCAGTTTTACGTCCAACGGCAGTAATGATGGCCTTAAGTTTAATTGCCGTTTGTAAAATATTGGATCATAAAGTAATGACTTCAACTGGACGGATGGAACATGAACATGTTTCAAATTTGGTTGAAAATATACATGTGTTCCTGATGTATTTAACTTCCAGATATCTACATTTCTGCCATTTAAAGTGCAGAATTTGTTTTGATACTTTCAGGAAGAACTATTTGAGAATGGGCCGTATAAATGGCTGCTATAAAAACAAACAAACACAACTTACCATAACCTACGTTTTCCATTTTCTTACCAATGCAGAGGCACAATTTTTGCACACAGGTGCAGCAGGACCTGCAGGTCTGCCCCCGCCAAAGGTCCAGACTGGCATCTTCCAGCTCCCTCTTCCCGTCTTCGGGGTCACCGGGTGCCTCCCACCCTCCCTGGGTCTGAGGGTCTCTTCCGTTTTCCTCCTCATCATATTTCTTCTGTTCTCCGCCTTTCATTTGGAGCTGCCCCTGGTGCTGTGCTGTGGTGTGATTGAGCTCATTAGCATTTTCTAAAGGGAGGGGGGCTTTCTCTTCGGGTCTGCAGAGCAGTGAATCTGCATCTTTTCAGCATCTGTCTATACTTTGGCCGCCCTCAGGGCTATGGAAGTTTCCAGGCCAGGGATCAAATCCTAGCCGCAGCTGCAACCTGCACCTGATCCTGAACCCACTGTGCCACAGCGGAAACATCAAGCGTCTTTTCAGCATATTTGAACAGCACCTCTTAGACGCTGAAACGTCTCTTTGCTGTTGTTGCTTTTGTGCCCTTGGCTGTGCCCGAGGGAGAGGATTTCATTGAAATCCTGGATTCAGGGGGCCTTGATAATGTGTGAGCACGGTGGTGGAGGGGCCTTGAGGGAGCAGCAGAGGCGGAGAGAAGAGGGATCTCGCTGTCCTGTGAGTGGCCCCGTGACTGCCCTCCCCCGCAGGCTGTGCAGGGTGGACCCTGTGCCACCGACTTCACCTCTGGGCATCAAACTCATCCGAGCCCCACCGCCGTCTCCAGGACTCGGGGACCGGGGACCACGCAGAGCTGCGCTTTCTGCTTCCATCCTCCCAGGTGCCTTGGGCAAACCCTGGCCACTTAGTATCTTTGTGATGCTTTTAGCCCCTTTAGAAAAGGGTAAGAGCCACCGATAACAATGAGTAAGTAAATGCACCAATAGGATAGAGATGGGAGGTGCATCCTACAGGCTGACAGGAAGGATATTGACGGACGTGTGTCAGTTGCTAAATAGTATTTAAAACGTGTTCTTGGCGTCTTAAAGTCATTTGTTGTCCTCAGAAATATGGAAATACAGTGACTAGAAAGCTGTTTTACCATCCTGAGATGCACGCACCATTGATTTTGTAATTTGTTGCTACCTTCTACTTAAAGTAAATGGTCCATGGTACATAAAAGAAATTTATGTCAGTGCTTTTCATGGTGAATAAATACTGGAAAGAAAATACATTTAGACAATAGACTGGGGCCATGTAATGGGCGATCCTTTGGTCAAGTGTGTGTGGTTTGTTTTCTCTCAATAATTTTACTAGTTGCTATGTGGATATTTTATTGTGGGGGGTATTTGATTCCACTTGGCCGGATATTTGACACATGTTCAGGCACAGTGGGGGAAGTCACCAATCCTGGTCCTTCGTCCTGGGCTTTTTCTGACGTCAATAAATAAATTGAGTAACTAATTAAGGCCTGCCTTCTTCTAGAAAGTACCACCAGCTGCCGGCCTATGCCATAGCCATAGCAATACCACATCTGAGCCAAGTCTGCCACCTACACCACAGCTCATGGCAACTCTGGATCCTTAACCCACTGAGCGAGGCCAGGGATCAAACCTGTGTCCTCATGGATCCTAGTCGGGTCCATTACCACTGAGCCGCAACGGGAACTCCAGGATGCAGGTTTGATCCCTTGAGTTCACTCAGTGGGTTAAGGGTCCAGCATTGCCCAAAGCTATGGTGTAGGCCTCAGCGGCAGCTCTGATTCAACCCCTCACTGGGTAACTTCCATTTGCTGCAGGCGTGGCTGTAAAACAAACAAGAAAGAAAAACAGGTCTTCTCAAAGAAAAGTATACGTCCAATTAGCAAATTAGTTGTTGTTGTGTGTCTTTTTAGGGCCGCACCTGCCGAGACCTGCTCGGCAGGATGGGGCTGAAGAACGGGTGCTGTGAAACTTAAGGGAAAAAGTTAACATGAAACAAGACACTGAGGCATTTATCTTAATTCAAGGTGGGAATTGGGGGACTCAAGGTCTCAGGGACCAAGAGCGCTGCCTCAAGAAACCACACTGCTTTTATTGTGCTCTTGAGGATTCCGTCAAGTGAGGAGGGGGTTGTAGGGGCAGGATATAGGGGGTTTTTTTAAGTTATTTTAAAAGTCCCATAGCCGGTTGCTGATGAAGCTTTTATTCTGACCTTTAGGCATTGGACAGTCATTAGCATTTGAGGAAGGCTGGCGTCAGCTATCTCTGCAGAGCATTCTAAAGCATCACCATTGTGCTTCTGCAGCCAGCTGTGCCTAGGTTTGCACCTCAGTTCTCCTTGCTAATGCATATCCTGCTAATGACCCCTCATAAACCCCTTGGGGCCATGAGATTCCTCTTTCTTTTATTCTTAAGAGGACATGTCATGCTGTGCAAATGGAACTTGCCAATCTGCACAGGTCCCTCGTGTCTAGACCAGTGCATTATGTCCTCATTCGGCTGACCCTCTGAATAACTTACGCCTTTAGGTCTTTGTGCTTCAGCTTAAGTCATTCACCAGCACAGCGACTGTTTTTCAGGCAGGAAGGTGGGCTAAAGTAAAGCCGGACAAGATGGAGTTTTCAGCAAAGAGGCTAAGAAAATACCGTAGAAATATGTCTCGAGACATGTACCCCCAGCATACGGAGGTTCCCAGGCTAGGGGTCAAGTCAGAGCTGTAGCTGCTGGGCTACACCACAACCGCAGCAACGCAGGATCTGAGCTGCATCTGCAACCTACACCCCAATTCACAGCAACGCCAGATCCTTAACCCACTGCGAGAGGCCAGGCATCCAACCTGGGTCCTCAGGGATACTAGTCTGAGTCGTTTCTGCGGAGCCGTGACAGGAACTCCCAGCCAATTTGTTATTTTGCAATTCTAAACGAGGCATGTCATTAAAATGTTCACCTCGTTTTCTCATGTGGATGTGGCCATAATGTGCCACAAACAGTGGAGCATGTGACTTCAGTGACAGGCATGTCCTGCCTCCTGGAAATAGAGCAGTGGCAGGATGGTGGGCCGCTGGCTGGAGGTCTTTACATGTGTCAGGTTCTGTGTTCTTAAGTTTCAGAAATCAGCTCACACTGGTTGAAGTGACATGGGAAATAAGATATTTCTTAAAGAAATAGAGGTGCGCTCTTAAATCTAAGGGAAAAATTTATTCAGGCCTCAGGAGAAAAATTAGGTCAAGAAATGGAAAACCAGCAGGGACTCCTCTCTCTGTCTTTGCCTCTTGTCTCTTTGTATCCTGGTCTGATTCATCATATTCTGTAACCTACTTGATTTCCTTCTGAATCCATAGGCCCTTTGGGACCAGGTGCTCCCCACCCTGCCTCCTTCCAGGCTCATCTTTCAGGAGAGGAGAGGGGCAGGAATAGACTGGAATGTTTTAACCCCACGCCTCAAATCCTGGACTAGGCTTCTGACCCAGGCTGGTCCAGTTACGTGAGGCTGTCGGGGGAGGGGCTCCCAGGGTGGAAGGGTGGCACCTGCACCCATGGCAGGGGTGGGTGGGGTGGGGGAAGGGTGGTTGGGATCATTTGTCACGAGGCATTGGTGTACCTTGACAGAAGAGTGCCAGGGTTGCAAATCCTTTTGGGGAAAAAATGAGCTAAATTATTGTAGTTCCTATCATTAAATTGCTGGTGATCCTTGTCTTTGAGATGTGTTTTTGGGTTACTTAATGTTTACTGAGTGCCTGTGGGGATTCTTGACCTTGAGAAGGGACACCCTGAGCTTGCTAAAAGGATGCCCAGTGTAGGACACTTGTCTCACAGTTGCTGGCAGGTTTCAGTGAATCAAGGCAAAGATAGCCATTATCTGAGGCTGCTTTTAAGACATTTTTATCATACACAGCAATGAAAGATTCAAATGCTCAATTTTAAATTCTGCGACTTCCTTTCGTAGCCATATTTTTACTGAAAGGGACCTCTCTTGGGCATGACATATTGGGAGATTTCTTCGAACCATGATGAGGTCACAGTGCCATTGCTTTTGTGATTGATGGGACCTGATACCTTTAAAACATGACATCAAAATAGGTTCAAGTGAGACTGAACTGCGAAGGTAAGAATAACTGACATTTTATCTAGTTTTTGCAATTTTTCGTGACGGGCAGGGGAGGAACAGTGGTGTGTTTTCGGCTGTGGGCAGAGTGACTCAGTTAGACGTGTGTGTTCTCTTTCATATTCTTTTCCATTAGGGTTTCTCACAGGATGGTGAATACAGTTCCCTGGGCTGCACATCAAGACCTCGTTTATCTATCCCGTGTGTCATAGTTTGCACCTGCTAGTCCCAAACCCCCAACCCATCCCTCCCCCCCCCCCGCCTTGGCAGCCACAAGTCTGTTCTGTCGGAGAGTCTTTCTGTTTCCTAGGTGAGATCATTTGTTTCATATTTGAGACTGCACGTCTAAGTGGCATCAGATGGTATTTGTCTTTCCGACGTACGTTGCTTAGTACGATAATCTCTCGGCCCATCGATGTTGTTGCAGATGTCATTCCTTCGCTCCTTTCGTGGCTGAGTAGCGTCCATCATACGGACCACGTCTTTATCCATTCGCCTGCTGATGGACATTTAGGTTGTGTCATGTCTCTGCAATTGCCAGTGCTGCTGCCGTGAATAGTGCGGTGTATGTATTTTTTTGAATTATAGTTTTGTCTAGATGTGTGCACAGGAGTGGCATTGCCGGATCACATGGCAACTCTATTTTTAGTCTTCTGAGGAACGTTCTCCGTAGTGGCTGCACCAAGTTACATTCCTACCAAGAGCGAAGGAGGGTTCCCTTTTCTCCACACCTTCTCCAACATTTGTTATTTGTAGACTTTGTAATGATGGCCAAGAATAACGCACATTTTGAGTTAATTTCATAAAGACACGATCAGACACAGTTGATTAAATTGAAGAGCCTAAAATAAATTTGGCTCTGATATTGACTTTGGAGGTTAAAAAAAAAAAGTGGGAGTTCCCGTCGTGGCGCAGTGGTTAACGAATCCGACTAGGAACCATGAGGTTGCGGGTTCGATCCCTGCCCTTGCTCAGTGGGTTAACGATCCGGCATTGCCGTGAGCTGTGGTGTAGGTTGCAGACGCAGCTCGGATCCCGTGTGGCTGTGGCTCTGGCGTAGGCCGGTGGCTACAGCTCCGATTCAACCCCTAGCCTGGGAACCTCCATGTGCCTCGGGTGTGGCCCTAAAAAAGGACAAAAGCCCCCCCCCCAAAAAAAAAGGAGAAGAAATTTTAAAAGATAGATAATTATAGTCAATATTTTACCTGTTTGGTTTTTTTCTTCTTCTTTTTCTAGAACTGATCCAGCGGGCACTCCCTCTCCAAACTCTCTTGCTGAACTGTGGGGTGGGCGGGGTGGGGGTGGGGGGGTGTGGCCGCTGCCTTAGCAGTTGTGGTGGATTTGATCTCAAAGTGCTGAGCCCTGAGCCAGTGAAAGAAAGTCTTGTTATGTAAAATAGCCAACTTCAGAAGTCTGCGGATTCATAGGAGAAAAGGGGAGTGGATCCCAGATGAGTCTGGACACAGCACAGGTGATGGAGAGCCCAGGGGAAGCTGAGGAGCAGGCTGTCCCTTTAAAAACACCCGGAGGAAGACAGGGACCCTCCCCCCGCCCCCCGGCCAGGGGAAGGGGGCTGCCTGGGCGTGGGCTTATCAGCTCCTCCCTGTCACACAGACAAGGATGATGCGTCATGAGCTGAGAGTCCTCAAAAGAAGGGCTTGTCAACAAATTTAATTTCTGGTTGGCGAAAATCAGCAGGTGCTTTTTAAGAGGAAGAGCCCACCCTCCACCACCAGAGCCCCCTCCCCCTCACGCAGCATTGGTTTCTTCTCTTTGAGAAATGGGTGCCCAGCCCACCCCAGCCCTGTAGTCAGTTACAGAGTCACTGACAAGGGATCAGCTTTAACTCGTATCCTGTGGCCCTCATCTGTCCCTCACACGCACAACTAGCCAAAGCACCCAGCGTACTTAGAAGACAAAACCAGCAGCCACACGGGGGGAGAATTTCAAGGACTGGAGACATCGTCCTGCTAAGGGTATGGTCTCTGTCGAGCTTCTGATTCCCTCTGTCCTCCAGAAATATTTTGAACACTCAGGGCCCTGGACTTGCATCTGGGTATAGCCCAGAGAAGGTCTGTTTCGGTTTGGAGAGCCAGAGCAGTCCTCTAGCCTTAATCTTCTTCTGAAAGCTGCCCTGGTGAAGAGGAGGTTGATTGGCTCAAAGATGGATTGTTATTGAGAGAAATAATTGAATGTGCTTCCTCCTTCCCTAGTGAGTGGGCCATCTGGTTGACCCCTCTGCCTTCAGCAAAGGGAAATAAAATGCGAAATTGCCAGCTGTCCCCATCATGGCTGGCGAGGCCTGGACCTCAGCTGTCACGCAGCCCTGCCCTCCTCCTGCCCCCGTCACTCCTGCACTTGCAGCTCTCTGTGCTCTCATCTCCTGGGAGGGGGCGCTTCTCTAGGCGGGGCCTCAGTGTCCTGCAAAAATCGTCTTGCAGTCTCACTTCTGCTGGCTGTTGCTCTTCTGTCCTTTCGGCCGTGTGAGTGCATTAAACAAATGCGCCTGTGTGGGGTGGACAGGGAGTTTGGGGTTAGGAGATGCAAACGATTCCATTGAGAGTGGATAAGCCATGAGGTCCTTCTGTACAGCACTGGGAACTCTATCCAGTCTCCTGGTACAGGCCATGGTGGGAGAGAATAAAAGAGAGGAAAGTCTATGTGTATGTGTGACTGGGTCATGCTTCTGTGCACAGAAATTGACACAACATTGTAAATCAACTCTGTTCTAATGATGAAAAAATTCAACCGAAAGAGAAAAAACATGCCTGATGTCCTTTCAGCCACGCGAGGCTGTACGTACCATGCGTTGGACAAACACGCCTGTGATGCGTACCCGAAACACTCAAGGGGGTTAGTGGCTGCTCGTGGGATGTACCTGCACCACCTTCCTGCAACAGGCATCCCCCACCTTCAGGGGCCCAGCAGAAGTTAAGATTCTGATGCCCCTTCGTTAGCACTTAGGATGCAAGGAGAGTGAACAAAAGGTTGGATGTCTGTAGCCTTTATCAAGTCCTGGGGGGTTGGTTAATGTGCTCTTGAGTTTTGCCCATGTTGCTGAGACCTTGTCTGGTCGTGAGAACGATCCATTGTAAAGCCACGGTTACAGAGGTTCTCTGAGTTTTATGACTTATGACGGGCTTTCCGACCCACTTGCGTTTATTCCCGTGAGACCCACGCTGTCGTTTCCCTAATTTTTGAAATAGTGGCCCCAGAGCTTTCCCCTGAATCCCTGCTCCTCATCGGAAGGCAGCAGCATTATAAGCAAGGGTAGCAGGGCAATTCCATGAGAGATGCAGCTCAGGCCGAGCTAGGACGTGTTGGGTGTGGGCACAGAGAGGAGAGGAGGGCTGGATGAGGGGCCTGCTGTGAGTGCGTGAGGGGTTCTGCAGTGGATGGAGCCATTCCTTCTTCTCTTTCTGAATTTAAGAACACACATCGTGTTTATTCAGACGTCTGGGGCGACATGCAATGTAAGGACAAGGAAGCTCCCCACTTCTTTTAACTTTGACATCACGCAGTTGAATGCAAGGAGCTTGCTGAAATGTGACCGGGTGGCACGTGTTGGCCCAAGAGCTCCTGCTCCAAGAGTCGTAGACTTTGTAAAAAACCAGATTCACTGCAGTAGATGGGCACGTTCGTGAATCAGTCTGCAGAACACGGCGGGGTCTGTCAATTTTGTTTTGGTCTGTATTTCTGCCATTGACGTTGTCAGATTGGTATGACAAATATCAAGCGCTAATCACAAGTTGCTTAGATAATAGCATTCTGAAAAGATGAATTTTCTATTTAAAACAAACCATCTAGGGAATTCCCTTTGTGGCGCAGCGGAAGCAAATCTGACTCATATCCCCAAAGATGCGGGTTCAATCTCTGGCCTCGCTCGGTGGGTTAAGGATCTGGTGTTGTTGGGAGCTGTGGTATAGGTCGCAGACGCGGCTCAGATCTGGTGTGGCTGTGGCTGTGGTGCACACCAACAACTGCAGCTCGGATTCAGCCCCTAGCCTGGGAACCTCCATATGCTGCACCTGCAGCCCTACAACAAAAGCAGACAAACAAACAATCTAGTAAAGGATTTAGGTTTTTTTTATTCTCGAATTTTTTATTTTTAACATCATAGAATTAGACATACTCAAATGACTTCTATAGAAAAACAAACACACACACAATAACAAATCCAATCTGTGGCTAAAAGCATGTTGGATGGCAGGTATTTGACGAATGAAAACCCGTAATGCATTATTTGAAATAGAAAAACCAATAATGCTTCCCAGCCCATAAAAAACACTCATCAGTTTTAATGAATATCACTGAAACACTCAAACACTAGTATAACCACTCACAAAGGATCTTTCCATGATATAAGGTATTTTAAACAAAAGCACCAAAGTTTTTTTTGTTTTTTGTTTTTTCCCTAGGGCCAAACCCACAGCATATGGAAGTTCCCAGACTAGGGGTTCGACTGGAGCTATAGCTGCCGGGCTACACCACAGCCACAGCAACGTGGGATCCAAGTCGTGTCTATGACCCACCAAAGTCTTTTTCAAGTTTTCTTCAGTATTTTGAAGTCGTACTTTCAGAAGGTTTTTGTATTTTTGTTTTGTTTTGTTTTTTGTTTTTTTTTTTTTGTTTGTTTGTTTGTTGTTTTTTGTCTTTTTGCTATTTCTTTGGGCCGCTCCCGCGGCATATGGAGGTTCCCAGGCTAGGGGTCGAATCGGAGCTGTAGCCCCGGCCTACGCCAGAGCCACAGCCACGCAGGATCCCAGCCGCGTCTGCAAACCACACCACAGCTCACGGCAACGCCGGATCGTTAACCCACTGAGCAAGGCCAGGGACCGAACCCGCAACCTCATGGTTCCTAGTCGGATTCGTGAACCACTGCGCCACGACGGGAACTCCCGGTTTTTGTATTTTTTTTCACGTTTTAAAGTTTTCCGGAAGTATAGTTGAGTTACAACATTGTGATGATTTCTGCTGTACAACCGAGTGATTCAGGGGTACACATACATCCACTCTTTTTCAGACTCTTTGCCCATATAGATTATCACGGAATATTGGGTAGAGTTGCCTGTGCTGAACAGCAGGTCCCCGTTGGCCAGTTGATCCATATGCCACAGTTCCTTATAGTTTCCTTTTTCCTGGGTTAAAAATAAGTATGAGCAACAGTTACGTCACTAGGGACAGGGGGGTGGCCACCTTGAGATGTCAGTTTGCATCACGTCTTTTTGGGCCATTTGCTATTTCTGGCATAGTGGATGCAATTGGGCTTGTATTAACGCTTTACTTTCTGCATCAATCAACCATTGCTTCTCCGACAGATGTGCCAGAAACGAACAAAGTTCCTCCTTACAAAGGCATCTGTAGATTCAGTCATCCATTCAGCACATGGTCCCTGGGTGCTCGGGTGCCCCAAGTTGTGTATCAGGCATTGGGAGCAGTCTGCCCTGACATGGGCATTAAACACGTCACTTAATAGTGCAGTAATGTTACAGAAAAGCATTTACAAAGTGTTGCAATTGTATCCAGATGAGAAGGATAATGAACTCTGTCTCTGAAACCAGGCAGGGCTTCCTAAAATGTCAGAGGTGATATTTTAGCTGACAACTAAAGAATGCGAAGAGATGTGCCTGCTGAAATGAAGCTGGAGAGGAAGGTCAGGACACAGAAATAGTATGTGCAAAATGGGGGCAAGGAGGAGGAGACACAGAAGGAACTGGCTCCAGGAGCAATAAGCTGTGAGCAGAGGAGGGAGGACTTAGGCTTGGCTCAGAGGTAGAGGGAAGGAAAAGAGACTAGCTTTGTTGTGAGGTGTAAAGGTCTTTTTTATTGAGCGCAGAAGCCAAGACTCTCAGAGAAAGCTCTGAGTGCAGAAGAGACACATACCTGTGTCCTGACACCTGTGTCCTGGGTGGCTCAGCAGGTTAAGAATG
The DNA here is from genome assembly GCF_016906955.1 of Phacochoerus africanus. Taxonomy (NCBI): domain Eukaryota; kingdom Metazoa; phylum Chordata; class Mammalia; order Artiodactyla; family Suidae; genus Phacochoerus; species Phacochoerus africanus. Next base: position 3,496,849 of record NC_062559.1, on the reverse strand, counting down.
AGGATGCGGGTTCACTCCCTGGCCTCATTCAGCGGGTTAAGGATCCGGGGTTGTTGCGAGCTGTTGTAGGACACAGATGCAGCTTGGATCCAGTGTGGCTGTGGCTGTGGCTGTGGTGTAGGCTGGCAGCTGCAGATCTGATTCAACCCCTGGCCTGGGAACCTCCATAAGCCACAGGTCTGGCCATAAAAAGAAAAAAAGCAGCACTTTGAATAGCACTGTTTAATGGCACTTTCTATCACATGCCCAGAATCAACCACTTCTCACTACCTGCCCCACTATCACCTGGGACAGGCCTCCATCACTCTGGCCTCCTAGTGGGTCCCTCCTGTGCCTGCCCTTGCCCCCCTATTCCTTGCTCTCTGTGCAGCAGCTCCCTGGTGATATTTTATGGGAGTCTGCTTTGTGCCCTGTTGTGCACACACACTTTGCACTCAGAGGAAAAACCAGAACCTGCACTGCAGCCTCCAGACCCTGCTCTCCTGGGCCCCCCGCTCCCACCCTCCTCACTCAGCGTGCTCACCTCACTCTCACAGACTGCGCCTCACAGACTGCACACCTGCACTCCCCTCCGATTGTTTGTTTGCCCTCAGAGGTCCGCCCGTATCTTGCTCTGCCTGGAGCTGCTCTGACCCAGCACCACAGACCAGGTGGCTTAAACACAGAGAAGTGTCTCTCACAGTTCTGGAGCCTGGAAGTCCCAGGGCACCGTGCTGGCTGCGGTGTCTGATGAGGGCTCGGCCCTTGGGTTACAAATGGCCCCCTTCTCTCTGTGTCCTCACAGGGCCTTTCCTCCATGTATACAGATGGAGAGAAAGGGGAGACAAGCTTTCCTGTGCCTCCTCTGTGAGGGCACTAATCCCATCACGAGGGCCCCACCCCCATGACCTCATGTAACCCCATTACCTCCCAAAGACTCTGTGTTCATAGGCCATCATGTTGAGCCTTAGGGCATCAGCATATGAATTGGGGGGCAGGGCACAGTTCTGTCCACCGTTCAGTTCCCAGCTACACTTCTTTCAGTTTCTATTCAGATGTCTCTTTATTAGGAAATCTTTCTGACTTTTTTATATGCAAACAATACAAGATCCCCTCATCCTGCTTTTTTTCTTTTCTTAGTGTTTGCCTGTTTGTTCTTTGTCCCCTATCTCTGCATCAGAATACAACAAAGAATGTGGAAAAAATGACAGCTGCTGGACTTTTTTGGGTGGATAACAGTGCCAATAACAGGTTCTCAGAACAGGGCTTGACTGAATGAGCCCTGGATACAGATCAGGTGGATGGGTAGGTGGATGGGTGGACAGATGTGTAGATGCCTGGGAGATTCGTTCACCTCCTTAAACCAATGTATACTTATAAATGTGCTTTTCCATGTTATTGGATATACAAAGTACGCATGTGGTGCCAAACAGAACAGGGAGTATATTACAGCTCATTCTAGACAAAAAATACCTAATTCCATTGAACAGTGCACCCAGGGGATAATTTGTTAACTTCTCTTACTCTTCATGGGAAGCAGTAACAGTTCTACCCAAGTGTTTGATAATTCATCTCCTGGAAGTTAAGACGAGGAAGACTGAATTTGGGATGCCAAATTAGATGTCCAAGTTAGCCATGTGCTGTTAATCCACATTCTAACTCAAAAGCATACCTATGCTGGGCTGTATGTGTAAGGATTAAATATGCATATAGACCAGGACCGGAGAGGAAGGTGCAAAAAAGAAAACTTTTGTTTTCTTGGCGTAGCAAGATTGTTCATCGGGTTTTTTTTTCCTCTTTGTTTCCTATTATTATTATAGTCATATGGTTTGTATAGTTAAAAAAAAAATTTACCTGCATATCAAATTTCACCTAAACCAAGTGGAAGCACCCCAAACACCCCGTCCTAACCACTCCGCGACCAAAGAACTCCCACCCTTCTTTGTAAACATAAGACTGTTGCCTAAAGGACAGCTTCATGCATCTGTACTTAAGAAACTGCTTCAAGGGTCCAGAATCACGTGACTTAAGTGGGCTCCGCTATCCGCTCCTGGTTGGTTATCTGGTTGTTCATGCTTCCATCCAATAATACGGGCTAGGTCTGTGCAAAATCTTTTCTTAGCCCAGGGAGCATGGAGGGACCAGAGTCCTTGTCCTCTCTCTGAACTGTCCTGACCTTCATTCATTTTCCCACCTCCTGGAGCAGTCCCCTGGCGGCGGCTTTCTTTTCCATGCCCTGTGTGTCCATAGCATGTACACTGTGTGTAAAGAGTGTCTGCAGTGCCTCATTCCCTTCCTCCCTGGGCTGGCCCTCCTGAGTCCCTTGAGGGGACTTCACCCTCTCCCTTCCTGGCGAAGCAGCCCATTCTGTCACTCAGCAGTTCTAATACTTAGACGTGCTGGAGTTTTGTTGGCGCATAATTCCTTCTCTGTGAAGTTGCCTTTGGGTTCCAACTCTGCCTTCTGGAGCCATGTAGAAGTCTTCTCTGTCTGCCATGTGGTGATTCAAATAGACAAAGACTCTAAGTACTTGGTTTTTGCAACTGGACTCTTCCTTCAACTTTGCTTCGCTTGACATATTTTGCAGGGTCTCTGTCTGCCAGGCATCTCTGTGCACAGACTCTTTTCATCTTTATCTCTGATGATACCCAGCCTAGATCTGGACTCCACGTTGTGAGTGTATTGGGGCCAGAGAGGGAGATACTGGGAATGGCACGGCAGCATTCTTTCAAGTGCATTTTTGCAAGTAAATTAGTGACGCTACTGGCTGCCCAAGAAATTGAGGCAAAGCAAAAGTCTTAATTGTTGGGGGGTTTTTTCCATGAACTTCTACCAATGCTTCTAATAGATGTGTTTAAAACAAAATATAGAATTCTAGATTACTCTTGTTGGAAACAAGATTTAAAAGATATCCATCGTTTGAGCTGATGAAGACACGAACACTGATTTTATCAGTCTCGATCTTGAATAAGATTCCGTCTCGAGTATTAAAACATTCTGGTTTTGGTGTTCCCGTTGTGGCCCAGTGGGTTAAGAATGCCACTCGTGTCCATAAGGATGCAGGTTTGATCCCTGGCTTTGCTCAGCGGGTTAAGGATCCGGTGTTCCCGTGAGTGGCAGGATAGTAGCAGATCCAGCTCAGATCTGGTGTTGCTGTGGCTGTGTGCAGGCCAGCAGCTGCAGCTCTGATTCGACCGCTAGCCTGGGAACTTGCAGGGGCTGCAGGTACGGCCCTAAAAATAAAGAAATAAATACATAAATAAATAAAGTTCTGGTTTTGCGCCTCCCCCTGGGATTTAATCTGAACAGTCTTTGAGAAATGTCCACTCCAAGTCTGCAGCGATGGTGTACCCGTCCTGGTCTTGTAAGGAGGACTCCTGCAAGATTTATGCTGGTCACAAATTTGGTGAGAATGGCTTGTTTCCTTTGTAAACTTGCGTGAAATGAAACGCTGCTGAATCAGTGAAATCTGATCACTTCTTATCCTTGGCCCAGTGATTTCCTTGCACAGAACACTCTCTGCAAAGGAACGTGCGATCGAGTCAATATAACTTCTTGTCATGATTTTGTACTTAGGTTTCGTCTTATTTTCCAGTGCTGAAAAGCCACTTATTTAACAGGCAAATGAAGTTCTCGATGGCAAGTGAGAATACTGGGAGAAATGTCTAAAAACTCGAGAACGGTCTACCCTTCCTGCCTAGGTTGTAATGGTCCTTGAAGTTTTCTTAATGTGAAAACCTAGATAACCAGTATTAGATATTTGGAGTCAGATATTAATTGTTTCCTAACCCGTGGTTGCGTGTTATCTTTATTTTGATGTACAGCAATTGCTTTACATTCTCATGCACGGTCATCCTTGGGTAAAGATGAGGCTCTGGATTGCATCACCTACTTTTCGAGGCCGTCTCCATTCAACTGCGTGTTTGGAGCTCCCATGAGTTGCCCTTGTGGGCTTCGAGGAGAGACTGTTTTGTGATCTGTGTGTAGGCAGAGGACGCAGTAGTTCGTTGGCAGTGTGACCATATGCCTTTTTTTGCCCTGAAAGAGTTTCAGTTGCTCTTTTATAATTAATACTAATTATTAGCAGTTTGTACCTATTATATTTATTATTGATTATGAATATTACCCCCTTTGTCTCTCAAAGGATCCCAGTTTGGACTGTGGATTTTATAATCATCCTGACTTGAAGGGAACTGAAAGTTTGGTCTCCGCAGCCACTTGGCCCGATGAATTTCCTGGGCTTCTTCAACCCTGAGCATCTTTCAGCAGTGTCTGCAGATCCCCCTCCCAGCCCAACACCTGCTCTAAAGCAGATAGGGCTCCCTGGAGGGGCCCAGAACCTAGATTAGGAAGGGCTGGGTTATCACATGAATGGAAACTTGGGAAGCCCTGAAGCTTTGTGGGAGGGGCTGTGGAAGAAAAGGCTCAAGAGGGTGAGCCCTGGACAGACGTTGATTAAAATTGGTACATATTATGTGCTCCATCAATGTTTGAATGTGGTGACCTGACCCAGAAGTCACCAGTGCAAATGTCAGTGAAGAGAGCCCTGAGGGGCCTCAGGGCTGGAAAACATTCATGACACTTGGGTTTGCTTAGATGGGGGTTCATAAAATAGGTTGGCTCTGATAAGCAATACCGCAATCGCCCTGTGCTGTTGAAACCTAGTCCACTGGGTGGAGAAGCCTTAAGTTACAGAAAGCTATGACCATCCTATCATCTCGGATTCTTTCCTGAGATAAGGCTTTGCCATGAGGTGGAGAGGGCGCCTGGGGCTTTTGGAAATGGAGGCAGAAGCGGGGAGAAAGGAGCCCATCAGAGCTTCGAGGATGAGAATTCATCTGAGCTCTCGAGTTGAGTGAGGGGTCTGTGCGTGGCTTATTTTAGTTCCTTGTTTTACTCACGGAGTTCCTCCCTTTTCTGCTCTTTTTTCCAGGAGCTGGTGGGGAGTAATCCTCCACAAAGAAACTGGAAAGGCATAGCCATTGCTCTGCTTGTCATTCTGGTCATCTGCTCCCTGATTGTCACCTCGGTGATACTGCTGACACCAGGTACGTCCCTTTAGTCTCGGAAAAGCAAGTTGCTGTAAGGGAGAAAGGGTATAATTTTACTTTGCGATTTTTTTTTTTCCAAAGCCACTACCTCTTATGTAATTTATTTTTCCCAGGTTCTAATTCTCATTGTGCCATATGGTACATTGGCGTTCAGTGGAAAAGATCCATTTTAGATGTTTTGAATTTGTTTAGATAGCTGTTGACTAGGTGGAAATTCTTGGCATATATTAAAGTGTATTTATGCTTGATGAGCTTAAAGAGAGTGTCGTTAAATAGAGAATAATTTTATGTATCTCATGGATGCCTGCGTATTATATCAAGGATGAATTAAGAAAATTATTAAAACGGCATATACTGAATGTGAACTAAAGAGAAACCACATATCAGATACTGCTGATGAAATAAGAGATGTATAAAGCAGAATCATAAATCTCTCAAGGAGAGGAAAAAAAAACAAAAGTTGTGAGCAAAATCCTATAGCAAAACGTATATAAACATGGATTATGGAAGGTTTCAAAATAAATTGTGTAGAAGTGGTGAGAGAGAGAGATTCTTCATGAGAAGCTCACGGAGAAGGCAATATGCAAAGTAGGCTTTAGGGGAGCGGTGAGAATTTAGTACCAGGAGAGTGGTGAGCTTAGGGGAAGAAGAAAGCCTTTGCCTCTAAGATAAATACATGAGAGTTGTTATAGGAAGGCCTTATGGCTACACAGAAACAGAGTGTAGGAGTTCCCGCTGTGGTGCAACAGGATTGGTGGCATCTCTGCAGCACCAGGATATAGGTTCGATCCCAGCCCGGCACAATGGGCTAAAGGATCTGGCAGCTGCAGTGTAGTTGCAGCTCTGGCTCAGATCTGATCTCTGGCCCAGGAACTCCACATGCTGTGGAGGGGCCCAAAAGGAACAAAACAAAACAAGGAAACTGTGTGTAACTCTCCATTCCCCTTGTCAGACTAGGTGTCGATTTGTGTGGACCAAAAAACAAAACAAGACAAAACAAAACAAAAAATTCCAACTCTCAATAAATAGACTAAACGGTTATTAGGCTTTAAGATGGAAAAAATGCATGGTAAAAAAAAATTGGGGGAGTTCCTTGGTGGCCCAGCACTTAAGGAGCTGGTGTTATCAGTGCTGTGGCTCAGGTCACTGCTATGGCACAGGAATTTCCACAAGCTGTGGGCACAGCCAAAAAAAAATTTTTTGACAGGCACAAAAAAGTGCAGGCAAATTTCGAGGTATGCTTAAACTATAACCACAAAACTTAAATAGAAAAAGAGTAGCCTGTACTCTGAAACCAAAAAAAAAAATTTTTTTTCTTAGTGCTGCACCCACAGCATATGGAGGTTCCCAGGCTAGGGGTCTAAACAGAGCTATAGCTGCCGACCTCTACCACAGCCACAGCAATGCCAGATCCAAGCCACGTCTGTGACTTACACCACAGCTCATGGCAACCCCAGATCCTTAACCCACTGAGCAAGGCCAGGGATCGAACCCACAACATCATGGTTCCTAGTCGGATTTCTTTCCACTGTGCCACGACAGGAACTCCTGAAACCAAAATTAAATACAGATATCACCCAATGGAAAAATGGGCAAAAGACCTGAATAGACCGTTCTCCAAGGAAGATATACAGATGGCCAACAAGCACATGAAAAAATGCTCAACATCCCTGATTATTAGAGAAATGCAAATCAAAACTACCAGGAGATACCACCTCACACCAGTCAGAATGGCCATCGGTAATACGTCCACAAATAGCAAGTACTGGAGGGGGTGCGGAGAAAAGGGAACCCTCCTGCACTGCTGGTGGGAATGTAAGCTGGTACAGCCACTATGGAGAACAGTTTGGAGATACCTTAGAAATCTATGCATAGAACTACCATGTGACCCAGCAGTCCCACTCATGGGCATCTATCTGGACAAAACTTTCCTTAAAAAGGACACATGCACCCGCATGTTCATTGCAGCTCTATTCATAATAGCCAAGACATGGAAACAACCCAAACATCCATTGACAGACAATTGGATTAGGAAGATGTGGTATATTTATACACAATGGAATACTACTCAGCCGTAAAAAAAAACGACGTAATGCCATTTACAGCAACATGGATGGAACTAGAGACTCTCATCCTGAGTGAAATCAGTCAGAAAGAGAAAGACAAATACCATATGATATCACTTATAACTGGAATCTAACATACAGCACAAATGAACGTTTCCACCGAAAAGAAAATCATAGACTTGGAGAATAGACTTGCGGCTGCCTGGGGGGAGAGGGAGGGAGTGGGAGGGATCGGGAGCTTGGGGTTAACGGATGCCATCTATTGCTCTTGGAATGGATTTACAATGAGACTCTGCTGTGTAGCATTGAGAACTATGTCTAGGTACTTACATCACAACACAACAATGGGAGGAAAAATTATGCATACATGTATGTGTAACTTGGTCCCCATGCTGTACAGCGGGGGAAAAAATTTTAAAAATTAAAAATAAATTTAAAAAAGATATCACAAGACAACTACAGATCAGTATCTCTTATGAACATGGAACAAATATCACAACAAAATACTAGGAAACTGAACCAAAATAACACCAAGATATAAAAAGGATTATACACTATGACCAAATGGGATTTATCCCAGCAAAGAAAATTTGACTTAACACATGAAAAGCAATGTATTATACCCATATTAATAGAATAAAGGGGGAAAATATGATCTCAAAAGATACAGAATAAACATTTGATAAAAGTCACAATTGTTTCATGATAACGCACTCGACAGGCAAAGAAGAGAAAGAAACTTTCCTACCTGATAGGAGAATCCATAAAAGACGCACAGACTCTTTCTGCTTATCATTGTATTGGCGATTCCAACCAAGGCAGCTAGGCAAGGGGAAAAAAGACGTTGAGGTCAAGACGTAAAACTATGTTTGTTCGTAGATCGCATGACTTTGTGTATAGACCATCTTAAGGAATCCACAAACGCACACAAAAATGTATTATTACTAAGTAATGAATTCAGCAACATTGGAGAATACAAGATCATTATGCAAAAATGATATTTATTTTTATACACTAGTAATGAACAATTCAGAAAGGAAATTTAGAAAGGATTCCATTTACGTGCATTTCAAAGGGAATAAGATACTTAGGAATCAACTGAACACAAGAAGTATAAGATGTGTAGGTAGCAGACAGGGCTTGGATCCCGAGCTGCTGTGGCTGTGGTGTAGACTGGCAGCTGCAGCTCTGATCTGACCCCCAGCCCCGGAACCTCCATATGCCACAGGTGCGGCCCTAAAAGAAAGCGTGGGGGTTCAATCTGGCCATTTATATACGAAAGTGCCAGTAACAGTGGCCTCACGATGAAGAGGTTTCAGGGCAAGTTCTGCAAAGAGAGCTGCTGTCGGAGCGAGGAAAAGAATGGATTCACCTGTTGAATTCTTTTTTTTTTTTTTGTCTTTTTGCTATTTCTTTGGGCCGCTTCTGCGGCATATGGAGGTTCCCAGGCTAGGGGTCCAATCGGAGCTGTAGCCACCGGCCTACGCCAGAGCCACAGCAACGAGGGATCCGAGCCGCGTCTGCAACCTACACCACAGCTCACGGCAACGCTGGATCGTTAACCCACTGAGCAAGGGCAGGGACCGAACCCGCAACCTCATGGTTCCTAGTCGGATTCGTTAACCACTGCGCCACGACGGGAACTCCTCACCTGTTGAATTCTAAACGAGTTAGATTTGAGAGGGACAGGGACGGGGGACATGGAAAGACAAATACGGTTCTATTTTACAATTGTGCTGTTGTTTTCTATTCATTAAAATGAATTAATAAGAGCTGGAGATTTGGACAACTATATATTTGTAATAGGAAATGAAGTCTCCTGCAGAATTTGCAGAGTACATGCATTCTTGCCTTTGCTTTTCTTTGAACTAAAGTGTGCTTTGTGTGAGAAGATGATTACTGGAGATTGGATATGCCGTGGTTGTCCAGCCCTCAGTTTGGGACTTAGGGAGCAATGATATTGTAGGTCACGGGCAGTTACTCCTACACTCCCAAGGGATGTGAGGTCATGTCACCAGCATGCGAGGGCTCCCGCAGCCATCGCTTCAAGGGGACATGAATGCTGCCTGGGCCATCATTTGAAAGTCTACGAATAACAAATGCTGGAGAGGGTGTGGAGAAATGGGAACCCTCTTACACTGTTGGTGGGAAGGTAAATGGGTGCAGCCACTCTGGAGAACAATCTGGAGGTTCCTATTAAAACTAAAAATATGATCCTTCAATCCCACTTCTGGACATATATCTGGACAAAACTATAATCTGAAAAGATGCATACCTCCCAGTGTTCATAGCAGCATTATTTCCAATAGCTGAGACATGGACACAGCCTAGATGTCCATTAACAGATGAATGGATAAAAACGTGGTACATATGCGCAATGGAATATTACTTAGCCATTAAAAAGCTTGAAATAAGGCCGTTTGGAGCTACGTGAGTGGACCAAGAGGTTATCCTACTCAACGAAGTAAGTCAGAAAGAGAAAGACAGATACCATATGATATCACTTAGATGTGGAACCTAAATCAGAACATAAATGAACCTATCTACGAAATGGAAACAGACGTAGAGAATAGACTTGTGGTTGCCGCTGGGGGGCGGTGTGGGGGAGGGATGGATTGGGGGTTTGGGATCAGCAGATGCAAACTATTCTATATAAAATGGATAAACATCAAGGTCCTACTGTAGCGCACAGGGAACCCTATTCAATATCCTAGACTAAACCATAATGGAAAAGAAAAACACCAGAATGGCTGCCTGGGGCTTCTCCCACACCAATGGTCCAGAGCAGCAAGGCTGGGTGGGAGACGTCTGGACTGAGAATCTTAAAGCTAAGCAAGGGTCAGTCCCTGGATCTTCTCCTCCCTCTGTCCAGCTCAACACCATGCAGAGAGCTGGCCCTGGGTCTTCCCAGCTGCACAGGGAAACGTCAGCTCCCATCCTCTGAAATGCAGCCGCTAACCGTGGGAGTATTTTACATTCAGTTCTTGTGCAGCAGAAGCAACCACAGCAGCATCCCTTCTGCCGTAAATAGAGAACAGAGTCATTGTAAGCCGTTATCTCTTTGAACGCTGATGGCTGGTTGTCAGGGGCAACAGCAGTGAGGGTGAGGCGCTTGTGAATCCCTGAGTTCCAGAAAAGGCTTTGAAGAGCACGATGTCTTTTATTCTTCTGTTAAAATTAAAATGTGCCTGAGCCTGCTGACCCTTCAGCTCTGTTGGGTTTCCATCGCTAGTGCCTCTTTCTCTAGGCTGTGCTGCTCGAGGGCTCTGTGTCCTGGGCTTAGCACCGTCAGACAAGTCGGGTCAAGGCGAATGCTGCCCATCCCCGGCTTTCTGCATCACTCTCCCAGGATGCAGCAGTGGCGTTTGTTTCCATGTTCAAGATTCTGCCAGGCAGAAGAGGGTGTCACATTGTTGCACGTTTTCTCCAGTTCACTAATAGATACAGCATTCTCATAGGAACCAGTGTGCCTGTCGAGCGATTAGACATGAATGATCCTGTGGGGACGGAGGGCGTTGAGCTAAGTGCAGGTGGAACGTGGGAAAAGGGGATGCTTGCGTTCTCCGTGAGAGCTTCTGTGCACAGGGAGAATTTCACGGTCGTGTATTCATTAAGCACAAGTCAAATAGAAGTCCTGGGGGGGGGGGGGCTTGGGTAAAGGCCTGTTGAGTTGTGCCGATAGCTGAGTCATTGACGTGACACGCTGAACGGTGTCAACAGCAGGAGCTGTTTCCACTGGATGAGGGAGTCCCTTCTGGGAATAATACCTTGGACGTGCATACTGTTTTCGGCGCCTCCCCACCAGCCTTGCCTCTGTTTGACAGACTGACTTGAAACTGATAATATGTACTTTTTAAAGAACTGTCTTTTCGGAGCTCCCTGGTGGTGCAGCAGGATTAAGGATCGGGCATCGTCTCTGCTGTGGTGCAGGTTCAACCCCCAGCCCTGGAACTTGCGCATGCAGTGGCCAAAAAGAAAAGTATCTTTTCAAGTGCCACCTGTTTCCAGTCTTGTATTCTGATTTGCTGAAACTCAGATGAAAATAGCGGCTTTCTGCTTACTCCCCATATCCATCCTGAGCTCGTTGGATTCAGTCTTTTGGTGGAGACATTTCTGAGTTCACGTGCGTGCCCTCTTCCAGCTTGGTGGGACGGATGGTGTCCTAGGAGCTTGAAGGGAGGCAATCCTTCTGAGCAACAAGCCCCTTTGTTCCGTGGTGCCGCCAAATTGTCACCAGTTAGGCACAATTTACGTTTTAAAAATCAAAGTAGAAGTGTTTTTAAGGCCATCTTCATTCCAAAGGGATTAGCCAGATGAGAATGTGTCCTTTTCAGTTTTGTCATTGATTTCTCCCTTGCTAGTCTGTGCTCTTCTCTAAATTTCTCTTTGGAATAATAGACTCAAAGTTACCTTTTTTCCTTTCGGATATTAAATGTGTGTCTGTGATAGGTCACACACAGCGTTTGCCTTTTTTGGCGGCTCCAGCTTTTGCGTTCTGATAAAAAAGACAGACATTCTCCAGCACCACAGTTGTGGTTGTGGGAACTGAAATATCCAGCAGGATCCTGTGTGCGTTCAAACACCCCTGACATTTGACTTCTGGGGATTTTCGCGTTAGAGAAGATGGCCCGTGGTTTGTCATGGAAAACACTGGGACACTTTCAGGCGGACACTTTCAGACAGTCTGAGGTATGAGACCGAAGAGCCTTAGATCTTTGAAAGTCGTGTTGAAAGGTAGACTTTGGGTTCGGGCCAAGCAGAGGTTATCAGAATATAAGACGCATTCATTTTTTGGGTGGGAGCGTAGCAGAGATTATTGTAATGGAATTGAAATTTCATAACTATTTGATTTAGAGTTAATGTTTTAGCTGCATTGCTAGCTCTCAGCTCATCAACTTTTTAAACATTTTTCAATTGGACTCAATAGGCTTTATTGAGAGGGAGAGAAATCTAGCAAATTGGTGGCTACAGCGCGTAACTCAGATTCCTTTATAGGAGAGTGTGAGCGCATCCAAGTCTGAATCTTAATCAAGTATTCTGAACACACACCAGAGTCACAATAAAATGAAATGAGTGTGTGTGTGTGGGGGGGGGTCTCTATGATAATGACATCTGAAAGAATCCTTCCACCTGAGTTGTTGCTTCTTATTAACAAAGCAAGTTCTGCAATAAAATTTCCATGGGTTTTTTTTTTTTTTCATGGCCACACCTGTGGTGTATGAAGGTGCTGGGGCTAGGGGTCAAATTGGAGCTGAAGCTGAGGTCTACACCACAGCCATGACAATGCCAGATCTGAGCCACACCTGCAACCTCCGCCACAGTTTGTGGCAACACCGGATCCTTAACCCACCGAGCAAGGCCAGGGATCAAACCCTCATCCTCAGGGGACACTGATCAGTTCTTAACCCACTGAGCCACAACGGAAACTCCTCCATTGACTTTTTAAAATAGACTTTATTTCTTAGAGCAGTTTTCGTTTCTAGCAAAATCGAGAGGAAGGTATAGAGCTTTCCTGTACAACACCTTCCTCCGGACGTGCATGGCGGCCCCATCCTCAGCATCCCTCACCAGATGGTACCTTGTGTCCGTGTGTGACCTGTGCTGATAGGTCATTATCCCTCAAGGTCCATAGCTTACTTTAGGGTTCACTCTGGGTGCTTACAGTCTGTGGACTTGTACAGATTTATAAAGGCATGTGTCCACCTTTAGAATATCATCCAGAGTAGTTTCACTGCCCTCAAAACCCTCCGTGCTCTGTCTGTTCAGGCCCGCCCCCCCCATAACACACCTGGAAACCACGGATTATTTGCCGTGTCCATCGTCTTGTCCTTCCCAGAATGTCGAGTGGTGGGAATCACCCCGTGTGCAGCCTTTTCCCGTGGCCTGCTTTCACTTGGTACTACGCATTGAAGGTTCTTCCATGGCTTTTTTGTGGCTTCGTAGCTCATTTCGTTTTAACACTGAATACTGCTCTGTGGTCTGGATGCACCCCAGTTGATTGGTCCACTTACCTGCGGAAGGGCATCTTGGCTGCTGCCAAGTTTGGGCAGGTAGGAGTAGAGCTGCGGTCCACATCCCTGTGAAGGTTTTGGTAAGGGGTATGTGGTCAGTTCCTTTGGTAAATACCAAAGAGGCATGATTGCTGGATCAAAGGATAAGAGTTTTATAAGAAGCCACCAAACTGTCTCCCACAGCAGCTGCCCCTCCTGCATCCCCGCCAGCAACAGGTGAGTCCCCGTTGCTCCACATCTGCTGTTGTCAGGGTCCTAGCTTTTCTCATTGCTCATTCGGAGGGGTGTCTAATGGTCTCTCGGTGCTTTAAGTTTATCTTCAAAAAATTCTGTAGCCAACAATTTTTAAAACATTATATATGTGATAGATGAACATATATATGAAATATTATATTATTTGATGAATTTTCAAACTGAGCAGACTACGTAGCCCACACCCAGATCAAAAAGACGGAAGGTAGCCCGTGTCACAAAAACCCCCTTGGAGTTCGCAGCTGGCTCAGCAGGTTAAGGACTCAGCATTGTCACTGCTGCGGCACGGGTTCAATTCCCGGCCCCGAGTGTCAAAGGTGCAGCCAAAAAAAAAAAAAAAAAAAGCCCCTTCATTCCCTTCTCATTATTAATCTGATGTCTAACATCATAGAATGCTTTTGCAAATTTTTGTACTTTTTACATTTACTTTATTGATATAATCATATAATGTTTATCTTTTGCACCTGGTTCTTTTGTTCAATAAAACATTTATGAGATTTGTTGTTGTATTTTAAGTTGTATTTGGGTCTGAGTTTTAACCTGAGACGGATTATCTCTTTGTGAGGTCTCATATAATTCATATGAAAATTGCACAGTAGCGTAATAACTTTGGTGTATTTCATAACACGTAATGCCTTCCTTACTATTTATTTTTTTCTTGTAGAAATAGATAGTTTGCCCTTTTTTTTTTCCCCAGGCATTTTCTGTTATCCTTCCTACCTTAAAGGCATCCCCCAAATCCAATCTTGTCTTAGTCCATCTATAATCAATTACTGTGCCCACGTGCCCTGTCATGGGACGCATGGGTTAATTGATGGGTTGGGTGTTATTCAGTTGCACTTGGGCATTTGTGGCTGTGTTTGTAGATTCTTTTCACACCCAGCTGCCAGGCGATGCCTTGAGCGAATGCTGCCTCTCTAGTTGTGAAATAGATGTTTTTGCTACTCTTGTTCTCATTGCTTTTGATCCAAGTTAAGGTGCTAATGCTAACGGAGAAGAAGTGCTGTCCGTGGGTGGCGGGGATGGTGTTTGTCCTGACAGCCCAGGATATGGGAGAGATGGGTGAGGACGAGGCAGCCCTCGTGGAGAGTAGTTTAGAGGATGAGGGATTCGAAAGATGGAGCCGGGGCAAGTGGAAGGCAATTCAAGAACATAATAAGCCCGGCATGCTTGCTGGACAAAGACGCCCAGCCTGGAAGCCCTGGAGGGACATAAGGTGGACAGGAGTTAGAGCTGATGGGGGGTTAGAGCTGATGGGGGTTAGAGCTGATGGGGGGTTAGAGCTGATGGGGGGTTAGAGCTGATGGGGGTTAGAGCTGATGGGGGTTAGAGCTGATGGGGTTAGAGCTGATGGGGGTTAGAGCTGATGGGGGGTTAGAGCTGATGGGGGTTAGAGCTGATGGGGGGTTAGAGCTGATGGGGGTTAGAGCTGATGGGGGTTAGAGCTGATTGGGGGTTAGAGCTGAGTGTGGGTAGAGCTGATGGGAGTTAGAGCTGATGGGGGGTTAGAGCTGATGGGGGTTAGAGCGGATGGGGGGTTAGAGCTGATGGGGATTAGAGCTGATGGGGGGTTAGAGCTGATGGGGGTTGGAGCTGATGGGGGGTTAGAGCTGATGGGGGTTAGACTGATGGGGGGTTAGAGCTGATGGGGGGTTAGAGCTGATGGGGGGTTAGAGCTGATGGGGGGTTAGAGCTGATGGGGGGTTAGAGCTGAGGGGGGTTAGAGCTGATGGGGGTTTAGAGCTGATGGGGGGTTAGAGCTGATGGGGGTTAGAGCTGATGGGGGGTTAGGGTTAGAGCTGATGGGGTTGGGTTAGAGCTGATGGGGGTTAGAGCTGATGGGGGGTTAGAGCTGATGGGGGGTTAGAGCTGATGGGGGGTTAGAGCTGATGGGGGGTTAGAGCTGATGGGTTAGGGTTAGAGCTGATGGGGGTTAGAGCTGATGGGGGTTAGAGCTGATGGGGGTTAGAGCTGATGGGGGGGTTAGAGCTGATGGGGGTTAGAGCTGATGGGGGGGGGGTTAGAGCTGATGGGGGGTTAGAGCTGATGGGGGTTTAGAGCTGATGGGGGTTAGAGCTGATGGGGGTTAGAGCTGATGGGGGTAGAGCTGATGGGGGTTAGAGCTGATGGGGGTTAGAGCTGATGGGGGTTAGAGCTGATGGGGGTTTGGATGGGGGTTAGAGATGATGGGGTGTTAGAGCTGATGGGGGTTAGAGCTGATGGGGGGTTAGAGCTGATGGGGGGGGGTTAGAGCTGATGGGGGTTAGAGCTGATGATGGTGGGTTAGAGCTGATGGGGGTTAGAGCTGATGGGGGGGTTAGAGCTGATGGGGGGTTAGAGCTGATGGGGGGTTAGAGCTGATGAGGGGTTAGAGCTGATGGGGGGTTAGAGCTGATGGGGTTAGTGCTGATGGGGGGTTAGAGCTGATGGGGGGTTAGAGAGCTGATGGGGGTTAGAGCTGATGGGGAGTTAGAGCTGATGGGGGGTTAGAGCTGATGGGGAGTTAGAGCTCATGGGTTAGAGCTGATGGGGTTAGAGCTGATGGGGGGTTAGAGCTGATGGGGGGTTTAGAGCTGATGGAGTTAGAGCTGATGGGGAGTTATTGCTGATGGGGGGTTAGAGCTGATGGGGGGTTAGAGCTGATGGGGGGTTAGAGCTGATGGGGAGTTAGAGCTGATGGGGGTTAGAGCTGATGGGGGGTTAGAGCTGATGGGGGTTAGAGCTGATGGGGGGTTAGAGCTGATGGGGGTTAGAGCTGATGGGGGTTAGAGCTGATGGGGAGTTAGAGCTGATGGGGGGGTTAGAGCTGATGGGGAGTTAGAGCTGATGGGGGGTTAGAGCTGATGGGGGGTTAGAGCTGATGGGGGGTTAGAGCTGATGGGGGTTAGAGCTGATGGGGAGTTAGAGCTGATGGGGAGTTAGAGCTGATGGGGGTTAGAGCTGATGGGGGTTAGAGCTGATGGGCGGTTAGAGCTGATGGGGGTTAGAGCTGATGGGGGGTTAGAGCTGATGGGGGGGTTAGAGCTGATTGGGAGTTAGAGCTGATGGGCGGTTAGAGCTGATGGGGTTAGAGCTGATGGGGGGTTAGAGCTGATGGGGGGTTAGAGCTGATGGGGGTTAGAGCTGATGGGGAGTTAGAGCTGATGGTGGTTAGAGCTGATGGGGGGTTAGAGCTGATGGGGAGTTAGAGCTGATGGGGGGTTAGAGCTGATGGGGGTTAGAGCTGATGGGCGGTTAGAGCTGATGGGGAGTTAGAGCTGATGGGGGAGTTAGAGCTGATGGGGGGGTTAGAGCTGATGGGGAGTTAGAGCTGATGGGGAGTTAGAGCTGATGGGGAGTTAGAGCTGATGGGGGGGGTTAGAGCTGATGGGGGGTTAGAGCTGATGGGGGTTAGAGCTGATGGGGGTTAGAGCTGATGGGGGGTTAGAGCTGATGGGGGGTTATAGCTGATGGGGGGTTAGAGCTGATGGGGGGTTAGAGCTGATGGGGAGTTAGAGCTGATGGGGAGTTAGAGCTGATGGGGGTTAGAGCTGATGGGGGTTAGAGCTGATGGGGAGTTAGAGATGATGGGGGGGTTAGAGCTGATGGGGAGTTAGGAGCTGATGGGGGTTAGAGCTGATTGGGAGTTAGAGCTGATGGGGAGTTAGAGCTGATGGGGGTTAGAGCTGATGGGGGGTTAGAGCTGGTGGGGAATTAGAGCTGATGGGGGGTTAGAGCTGATGGGGAGTTAGAGCTGATGGGGAGTTATTGCTGATGGGGGGTTAGAGCTGATGGGGGTTAGAGCTGATGGGGGGTTAGAGCTGATGGGGGGTTAGAGCTGATGGGGGTTAGAGCTGATGGGGGTTAGAGCTGATGGGGGGTTAGAGCTGATGGGGGGTTAGAGCTGGTGGGGAATTAGAGCTGATGGGGAGAGTCTGGAAGGCCTGGTGCTGGATCTGAGGTTGTACTCGAATGGCTCCTGCTGTCTACGACACAACTGCTTGTAGAGAATGAGACCTTGCATGATCTTATCATTGGGAGGGGAAAAGGGACATATTTGCACTCAGAGACGTGTGGGTCATTCAGGAGGCTCATGGACCTGGTGAGCCTGTCTGTTAACCACCTTAGGGACCCGCTTGAGCAGGCGTCCAAACCCAGGTGTTGTGATGGATCCGTTAGACTGGTTTTGTCCCTAGGGAAGAACACACCGAACTGAGGTGATTGGAACTGCCGGTGCTTATCATGTTTCCCGAAGCCAGAAGTCTGGACTCGGCCAATGCCAGGATGATTCAGCAGCTGGAAGGCCATCTTCCTCTGCTGCTGTCGTCGTCGTGTTGACACAGTGGGTGCAACGGCGCCGCACATTGCATCTCACACCCTCACGGGAAGGAAGGAAAACCAAAACTTGCCACGTGTATTCCTGCCCGTCCCTGACCCCAGCCAGGAAGAGCCTGTTTGCTCTCCTGTATTTCATGGCCCCCCTTAGCTGTCAGGATTGAGAAAGCACGTGTTTCATAGGCGTCCCCCTCTGCTGCGTTGGAAGAGGGGAGTGACTCTTGGGGGGGCCGTGTAGCGCCTGCCACAATAGGACCCTTTGATTTATAAAATACTTGAGGAATGAAATCTACATCCCTGAACTTTTACCATGAGTTTGCACCATTCTTTAAATGGAAACAAATCTGAAAAGAGGGAGTTCTGGCAGATTCTCATAGAAGAGAGAATTAATTGCTTTGCTACTAACTGTATAGTTAGTTGCGAACTTCCCAAGTACTGTAAAGTGGGTCCCTGGGAGAATCTTAGCAGTCTTTCTTTTGACTTGTCATCATTAGTTCTAGAAGGATTGTTAGGTGCATCTTGCTTATTTATTGAGCCCTTCCACTAAAGAGCCATTTATCTAAAGGATAGCGGTAGGTGCTCATTATTCATGCTTTGCGTTAAGACTCTAAGTTAAGGCAACGCATTTACCCACAAAGGGGCACTTTTCTTTTCTTTTTTTTTTCTTTTTTGTCTTTTTGCTATTTCTTTGGGCCGCTCCCTCGGCATATGGAGGTTCCCAGGCTAGGGGTCGAATCGGAGCTGTAGCCCCTGACCTACACCAGAGCCACAGCAACGTGGGATCCGAGCCACGTCTGCAACCTACACCACAGCTCACGGCAACGCCGGATCCTTAACCCACTGAGCAAGGGCAGGGACCGAACCCGCAACCTCATGGTTCCTAGTCGGATTCGTTAACCACTGTGCCACGACGGGAACTCCAAAGGGGCACTTTTCAAAGTGTTGCTACATCATGCATCCTACTGTAAAGGCAGAGTTGCCTATAAACAGTGCAAAGGAGCATGTCCTATCCTGGCACTCTGGTTTTCTCTGGAGTCTATTGCCGGGTTTAGATGTGAGCCTGTTGATGCATTTCAAGTGAATGTGGGGAGCCTTCGGAACCATCTGTTACCAGGGGCTGGATGATCTAGTAGTTACTGTTTTAGGGGAAGACCGTGGTCAGTTTGGACCGTGAAGGCAGCAGTTCAGAAGTCTAGGTTGAGTTACCAGGTCTCGGTCAGAACGCAGAAATCGATGATGTAATAAAATCAGAGAATTAGTAGGAAATTGTCCACAATGAACTAGGCATGTCAGGAAACTGAAGAAGGATGAGGCTTCAGGCTGAAAGCACCTGCCTTCCCTCTGAGACAGAACTCTCACCTTGAATCCTAGTTGAACAACCACTTATCACTTAATCAGAAACAACAAACATATGCACTTTTTCACATTGCTAGTTCATATGCCCCAAGGCCCAGGTTATTGCTCAATTAACTCTGTGCTTTCATATGAGGTATTAAAACCACCAGAAATTAGATTAAGTGCTAATGTACAGAACCTCGGTTGAGTCAGTCTTTTTTCCTCATCACTTTTCCCTTATCTAGATTCTTTTTTTATGTATTTTTTTAGAAGTTCAATAAGGGCATTTTCAGAGGCTGCCTTCTAAAATGGTAGGTTGGTTGGAAATGGGGTGGCGGGCGAAGAAATGGCCCCCCTAAAGATGACGGTGTTCTGATGAGTGGAATCTCTCATCCCAGCTGTGCTTCCATTAATCATCTTGAGATGCGGGGGGGCCAGGGAGGGTTCCTGCAGTGGCTCCTAAATGCATCTCTGTAGGGAGGGGGCAGAGGGCCAAAGACAGGAGAGAAGGCCATGCGACCAGGGAGGCAGCGATTGCAGTGATGCGGCCTCGAGCCAAGGAGCACCCAGCGCACCGGAAGCCACGGGAGGCAAAGGGAAGGTTCTCTCCTGGAGTCCCCACAGGCCACCTGACCCCTTGATTTGGGCCCCTGGGGTCGGATTTTACACCTCTGGCTTCCAGAACCAGGAGAGAATACGTTTCTGATTTCACACTTGTGGCAACTTGTTACAGCAGCCACAGGAAGCTGATACAAAGGCAAATAAATGCAACATTTCAACGGGTGGCCATATCTTAAGGGCAGACGTGTGGACTGGTGAAGAGATGAGAACTAGAGAGAGACGCTCTGGACACTGTGGGAACCTCGGGCGAGGTGACGGCCCTGCCTCACCTGCGGCCTCCCCCGCCCACTCCCTGTAAGAACCCCTCCCCTCCCTGGGGGCCTGTCTCCATTTCAAAAGGGGATTCTTTAAGATCTCCGCCACCAGGAGAGCAACTGCAATTCATTGACATAAAGTGCATCCTTGTGTTTTCAAATCTTTGAAAAGAAAATCACTCTCTCCCACATTGACTTCCTTCTTTCTCTCCTGTTTCTTACATGCATGAAACGGATAGAAGCTCCATTTACAGTTCAAAGAAACTTAAGTGCCAGAGCCAAGTTCAAGGCAGATCAATCCACAAAGCTAATAAAACTCAAAACATGGGATTTTGTATGACGGAGGATGACCGTTCCGGGAACTGAATCATACCTTAAACGTGCGTAGGGCATTTGCGGTCATGACACTGGTGTTTTGGGTGGGACGTGCCTGCTGTCACAGGTCCAGGTGAGAGAGCCGCACACCTTGGCTCACCTAACACTCTGTGCTTCAGGAAGCAAAGTCAGCTGGCCTCAGCTTGGAGTGTCACAAAGGCACGTGCTCATGCAGACACTAAATGCAAGTATATGCTTATGATCAGAACACGATTTATTAAGAGTTTATTGTTCAAGGAATATGTATAAACAGAAAAAATAGTGAAAAGGTATTAAATGAATATTCAGAATCTAAATAGTAATGCTTTTCTCATACTCTCCTTTCTACAACCAACCCCTAAATACCACTGATGTCGACCATTTCTGATGGTTGTTCATCTGGGATGTATTCCTGTAATTCTGACTGTGAGGCTCCTAAGTCAATATTCACAGATAACCTGCCGTCTAAGTAGAACTCTTAGCTCACCTGCATTTCCTGCCACTT
This sequence comes from Phacochoerus africanus, assembly GCF_016906955.1. Classification (NCBI taxonomy): domain Eukaryota; kingdom Metazoa; phylum Chordata; class Mammalia; order Artiodactyla; family Suidae; genus Phacochoerus; species Phacochoerus africanus. Next base: position 3,476,107 of record NC_062559.1, on the reverse strand, counting down.
CCTTGACTTCACTCTGGGTTGTAGAACCTATCAAGTTACAGTTAATTCCCCTATAGATCTCTTTCCTAAGTTCACAGGGAAATTATATGTGTTTTTATTCCACTGATTTATTTTATTTTTTGTCTTTTTAGGGCCACAAATGCAACATACGGAGGTTCCCAGGCTAGGGGTCGAATCAGAGCTGCAGCCACCGGCCTACACCGCAACTACAGCAAGGCCAGATCTGAGACGCATCTTCGACCTACACCACAGCTCACGGCAACGCCAGATCCTTAACCCACTGAGCAAGGCCTGGGATCAAACCTGCGTCCTGATGGATGCTAGTCAGGTTCATTTCCGAGGTGTCATGACGGGAACTCTGTTCCACTGATTTTAACTGGCATTTCGTGGCCTCTCACTTGGCACGAGGGAGAAGTCAGCTTGTAAACAGTCATCTTCCTCCCAGCGCAGCACCTCCGTCTCTGTCTCTCAGTTTGGGGTAACGTGCAACCTCCTCCTTAATAAAATCTCCCACTAAACAATAAGTTGATTATAAAATAGAGAATTCTAGCACAAAATTCTAAATCAACATCCTTCCACTAAAAAAACCACAGAAATTTTAAATAAACGCAAAAACATCTTGCTTTCGTATTGAAAAAAAATGAAATTCATCTAACTATCAAGAATGGATTATAGCCTTAGCCTTTGCTACAAAGACTATGGATAATTTACTACAAAGAACCTATGAAAACAAAATCAGGAGAAATTGTTCAAAAATTAAATATAAAGGAGTTCCTATAGTGGCACGGCGGAAACAAATCCAACTAGGAACCATGAGGTTGCAGGTTCGATCCCTGACCTCGCTCAGTGGGTTAAGGATCCAGGATTGCCATGAGCTGGGGTGTAGGTTGCAGACACGACTCGGATCTGGTGTTGTTGCTGTGGCTGTGGTGTAGGCTGGGAGCTGTAGCTCCGATTGGACCCCTAGCCTGGGAACCTCCATATGCTGCGTGTGTGGCCCTAGACAGACAAAAAAAAAGACGTTAAAAATAAAGAAGTGGGAGTTCCCGTCGTGGCGCAGTGGTTAACGAATCCGACTAGGAACCATGAGGTTGTGGGTTCGGTCCCTGCCCTTGCTCACTGGGTTAAGGATCCGGCGTTGCCATGAGCTGTGGTGTAGGTTGCAGATGCGGCTCGGATCTCGCGTTGCTGTGGCTCTGGCGTAGGCCGGTGGGTACAGCTCCGATTCAACCCCTAGCCTGGGAACCTCCATATGCGGTGGGAGCGGCCCAAAGAAATAGCAAAACAAAAAGACAAAAAAAATAAAAACAAAAACAAAAAGAAGTGAAATGAAGTATTTATTTAAAACATTCGTAATTTTTGCCTAAACACATATTTCTCTTGTAAATCCAGCAATGTGGATAAAGCTATAATGAAAGGTTGTACTTGTGTGTGACTAAACAATTTTTCTTGAGATCTTTGTGTCAAGTTGGCTCATTTCTTAAAAGCCCATCAATAGCTACAACTACCTTATTGTTATCTGGACCTTGACTTTTGTAAATGAGCCAATTTTCTTAGCAATTCCAATAGATTGTTCCTATTTAGAATAAAGACATAAGGTGGTATCGCAGGCAACACGTCTGTATAGATAATGCTAATAAAACATCTAGGGGGTTTAGAAGGGCGGCAGAATAAAAGATCTATATTCAAGTATTTATTGTGTTTCTGTGCACTGGCAACAAAAATTTGGAAGTTGAAATTTTGAAAATACCAGTTGTAGTCTTCTGCTTGGGCTGGCATAACAAAGCTACAGACTGGGTTTAAACAGCAGAAATTTATTTTCTCATAGTTCTCAGTCTTCAAGCCCAGGATCAAGTGCCATCAGGGTTGGTTTCTTGTAAGACTTTGCTCCCTGGCTGGCCGATGGTACCTTCTCACTCTGTCTCACATTGCTTTTTATCTGCTTGAATGTAGGGATGGGAGAGAGAGAGAGAGAGGATGGGAAAGAGAGGGACAGAGAGAGGGAGTGGGAGAGAGAGAGAGAGGGAAGGAGAGGGAGAGAGTTCTCTTTCCGTGGCTCTCTTCTTACAAGCCTGTCAGTCCTGCTGGATCAGGGCCCCTCATTTGTGATCTCATTTTAATTACCTCCTTTAAGGTTCTGTCTCCAAATACAGTCACATTGGGGGATTAAGGCTTCAGTTTATTCATGTCCCCTTTGAGCTCGAAAGCACTTAGAACTTGACCTCAGCCACATGACCCTGGAAAGTGACCCCTGGCTGTGTGCCAGGCATTGTCATGTGCATTCCTCTTTGATCTGATTTGTAGGCTGAGTTTTTTCTTATTAAAGAAAGGTGTGTGTGGAGCTCCTGCTGTGGCACAACAGGATCAATGTCTTGGAAGTACTAGGATGCAGGTTCAATCCATGGCTCAGCACAGTGGGTTAAGGATCCAGGGTTGCTGCCATTGCAGCTTGGGTTGCAACTGCAGCTCAGATCTGATCTCTGACGGGGGAACTTCATGTGTCATGGGGCAGCCAAAAATGAAAAAAAAAAAAAAAAGAAGGAAATATGCGCATTAAAATGTTTTTTCAACCTTTTCTTTCTACATAAAACTTTTTTACCTGGAGAACATTGTGTTTTATCAGGATCATCATTAGTATGACCTGCATTTTGTGATTTTGTTGGCTTTCTCATTCTTGTCCACAAGCCAGATTCTGTGAATAACAGATTCTTGTTTCTTCTGCACAGGCTCTTGACGTTAACTTAGCCTTCTTGCATATCTTTGGAGAAGCTACTTAACTGAGCTCTCAGGAGCTCAGTTTACCTTCTGTAAAGTGGTTTTTTCCTTCCTCCTCCTCCTGTAGGATCAAGAGGTAATAACGGCCAGTGCCCTGAAAACCACAGGATATTTTAGAGTTGTCAGTTATTCCAATTTCTAACAAAAGCAGAGCTTACAAGAGATGTCTGACTCACCTGGGTAGGTTTTCTTTGTTGGTGACGTGGCTCTGTCAATAGCTAACTCCTGCTGGCAGTGATTGAAAACACCTTCAGGAGTCCCCGTTGTGGCTCAGTTGGTTACAGACCCAACTCATATCCAAGGGGATGCGGGTTCGATCCCTGGCCTCACTCAGTGGGTTAAGGTTCCAGTGTCACCATGAGCTGCGGTGGAGGTCACAGACATGGCTCGGATCCGGCAAGGCTGCGGCTGCGGTGTAGGCTGGCAGCTCCAGCTCTGATTCGACCCCTAGCCTGGGAACTTCCATGTGCTGCGGGTGCAGCCCTAAAAAAGCAAAACCAAAACCAAAACCACCTCAGAAAGGTATGCTTCAAAATAGCCCATTGTAGTGTCCTAGGAGTTCTAATATTAAAAATCTCCCAGAAGAGCTTCCAACATGTTGTCCAATAACTGTACAGTTAAATATTTAACAACACTGCTATTTAACAAGCATCAGAAAAGAAAAGTAGCGTTATATCCTGACCTACACAAAGAATACCTACCTCACTGCAGGTTACACGATACCTTCCCTGGCTGGTGAGCTGACCAAGACGCCGAGTTAATTACCCATTCCATGTGGTCATCCAGCGAAAGGACTGAAGGAAACTTTTCTTTTCAATCATTCCCAAATTACCTCCAGGATCAAGTCCAAACTATAAGAGCCACTGGCCACTTCTTATATGTACATAAGTATGTTGTCTTTCACTTTAAGATGACAGATTGAGCATAGAAAAAATTTCCTTTTGATTTCAAGCAGGGAGAAATGAGAGACAGTTTATAATAAGAACATAGTTTATAATAAGAACATTTTAGTTATCAGTGTGATAAAGGTCTTGTAGGTCTAAGAGCAGATAATCTTGAGGACGAGCTAATTAGGCATATTGGAAATGAAACTATAATTAAAAAGTTAAAACCCAGGAGCAGAATGAAAGCACTGTCTCGACATGCTAAAGAAAAAAATGGGAGTTCCCGTCGTGGCGCAGTGGTTAACGAACCCGACTAGGAACCATGAGGTTGCGGGTTCGGTCCCTGCCCTTGCTCAGTGGGTTAACGATCCAGCGTTGCCGTGAGCTGTGGTGTAGGTTGCAGACCTGGCTCGGATCCCGCGTTGCTGTGGCTCTGGTGTAGGCCGGTGGCTACAGCTCCGATTCGACCCCTGGCCTGGGAACCTCCATATGTCGCGGGAGTGGCCCAAGAAATAGCAAAAAGACCAAAAAAAAAAAAAGGATAAAGTGCAAGATCAAATTGAAGAAATCAGGCAAATGCTCCCAACAGCATAAAAAGGTGAAAGACAGGAAGGAAGATGCTCAGAGCGTGGAGGTCCAGGGGGCAGCCTGGAATGATGGAGAAATTGTACGATGGAGAGGGCTCCTGGTACTACTCGGAGAAGGGTACTTTTAGACTGAAAATAGTACTGCCTGGTAAGCAGGATGCCTAAAGAAAATCTGCAAGTGGACATTTTCCAGGGGCATTTCAGAATGTCAGATATAATGAGAGAATCTACTTGCCTCTCCAGTTTCATCTCACACTTTCTGCTGCACCAACGCCACACGCCCATGATTTCCTGAACATACCGCATTCGCCAGCCCCTTCTGCCCTTGGCGTCCTCCTGGCTTGGATGTTCTTCTTGTATCTTGCAGGTTCTTTTCTCAAAGAATTCATTCTGAAATTGCTCTTACTTTTTTAGTCTGAGTCTCCTTAAGTATTAGCATGGCGAGTCCTGCTGCCCCCAGCGCTGCCCCTGTGGCAGTGCGGTGTGCTTTCAGCTTTGGCTCCACTACTCTGTGAGCTTCTCGAAGTCAGTTGGGAGATCCTGCAGTTGGGATTAAACAGCGCTCAGCATAATTCCTGAACTTGGCAGTGACTCATGCTGGTCATCCCCTCAAGGGATTTTTGGAACGTTACCAGACTGTAAGTTAGCTGCTAGTGCTTGACCGTGTGAACGAGCTAGCAAGCTGCAGCAAGGCCAGTGGTGGGTGTGTCCTGGGACGGCAGAGCCAATTATTGACGGAATCCAACGTCCTGCCCCTGACAGAGCACTTTTTATAGTGTATCTCAGAGTGTGTCCACCACAAGGGGTCCCTATTTAAGTCACATAGGTTTTTAAAATATGTTTGAAAAACAGGAAGTGGAGTTCCCATTGTGGCTCAGTGGGTTAGAACCTGACTCATATCCATGAGGATTTGGGTTCAGTCCCTGGCCTCGCTCCGTGGGTTAAGGACCCAGCAATGCCATGAGCTGTGGTGTAGGTGGCAGATGTGGCTCAGATCCGGTGCTGTTGTGGCTGTGGCGTAGGCTGGCAGCTGCAGCTCTGATTCGACCCTTAGCCTGATAATGCCACAGGTGCAGCCCTAAAAGGGAAAAAAAACAAAACAGAGGAAGTAATAGTTTTTAAAAAAATAAATAAATAAAATAAAACATATTTTTGGATGGCTAGAAGAGTGGTTTGTGAAAAGAAGAATTTTCGGAAAGTGAATGAGTTGGCTTTTTGTATGTTACCCAAAGTTTGTTTATTTTTTTCTTTTTTTTGGTCTTTTTGCTTTTTAGGGCCGCACCCATGGCATATAGAAGTTCCCAGACCAGGATTCAAATCAGAGCTGCATTTGCAGCCTGCACTGCAGCCACAGCAATGCCAGATCCGAGCTGCATCTGCAACCTACACGACAGCTCATGGCAACGCTGGATCCTTAACCCACTGACCAAGGCCAGGGATCAAACCTGCAACCTCATGGTTCCTAGTCAGATTTGTTTCCACTGTGCCAGGATGGGAACTCCTCAAAGTTTGTTTAAATAACTGTCTTACATGCTTTTCTTAGACATGTGGAACTAGAATCATCCCTAAATAGCGAAGTTTACTTAGATAAAATTTAATTTTAATAAGATTATTTATTTTCTGACCATATATTTGAGTGTTATTCTTTATTTTATTTATTGTATTTTTATTTTTTTATTTTTTATTTTTGTCTTTTCTAAGGCCGCTTCTATGGCATATGGAGGTTCCCAGGCTAGGGGTCTAAATAGAGTTGTAGCCACTGGTCTACGCCAGCGCCACAGCAACGTGCGATCTTAGCCTCATCTGCAACCTACACCACAGCTCACGGCAATGCCAGATCCTTAGCCCACTGAGCAAGGCCAGGGATCGAACCCGCAACCTCATGGTTCCTAGTCGGATTTGCTAACCACTGAGCCACGACGGGAACGCCTATCGTGTTTTTAATTGACATCTATTTGACCTAACACCGTGTAAGTTTTGATATCACCACCTGTTGATTTGATACATTTTCTGTATATTGAATACCATTGCCTTGACGGGGTTAGCTAACGTCTCTGTAGGAATAATTAAGATCGAGCCTTTTAGGAAGTGTGATGTTTATAACACAGTATTGTTGTCTGTGATCCCTATAACTGTGCATTGGCTCTTCAGGACCTATCAGCTCATTGCAAGTGTACTTCTTAAGTACCAGATCACAGCATAACTTATTAGGTTGATATCTAGTAATCTTTCGAATTTTCATTTATTGTGTTTTCCGTACTGAAACGCATCATGTTTGGAGCTGAGTGGCTTTTTTTTCTGGGCTGCTTCAATTGCAGATGGAAAGGTCCCAGCGGGAAGAACTTGGTTGGGTTCTCACATGTTTCGGTCAGCACCTGGGAGAGCTCCACACGCACTCAGGTCTCACAAGACGGCAGCCTTGAACCTTATCATTCTGTGAATTTCAAAAGACTTTTACACACATTTATCCTATGTGATATTCAAGAAATCAGTCAGCACCCAAAGTTTCTGAGAATTTCAGTAATCTGTAACATCCAGAGAGGCCAAAGGAATGAAACCATCGGAGATGTAACAAAATCTATGCCCTAGAATCCAAAAGAAGCTTTGCGGGTTTCATCCAGAAATTATTTCTTCTTCTTATGTACCATAACAAAAATTCTTGGTTTTCCCAAACCTGCCACAGATCTTGAAACAGGCAGAGGGTCCTGTTGAGGACACACACTAGGACAGCCCAGGAAATGAAGGCTGGCTGGCTCAACAACCAGAAACCGAGAGGAGAAACAGACATGACAGCCAAGCCCACCGATCTGAAACCACCTCACGTGGGATGCAGGCAGACCTGCACACTTTCATTAGCACTGAGGGTGCCCCTACACAGCAACACAACACAAAATGGACGGAACATGCAGCTGAATCTTCCCGAAAAGTGCAGTGACAATTGATGTCTTTTATTTCAGAGGGCGGTGGCATAAACAAGCATTCTGGGTAAATGGTCGGAAATGGTTAAGATAAAGGGCTTCTTATTAGTATCCCCTAAGTGAGTGTGCTTCGATGTGCTGTCTTGTGGGTTTAATCTGCTTAGGCTCACAGATCAGACCCTCGATGGCCCTTTGTCTTTTCAAAGTAGACGGATGGATTTGGGTGCCTCTAAAACCCCAGAAGCTTCAACCTCGGGAGACAGGATAAAAGCTCCCAGGTTCCCAAGTCTCCCTGCCGGTGCCATTAATAAACATCTCCTCTTGGGATGGATGTTCGTTTAGTGCCTTCAAGTCTCATCCCAGGTGTTTACTCCCGAGTGTGATGATCCGGGCAAGGCAGGGCAGAATCTGGTAGTGTGTATGGAGATTTGGGGGCATGCTTCTATCTGAAGAACTCATCTACAACCCAGAGGCAGCCAGGGACAAGTGTGGCATGTGGAAAATGAATACCCAAGGAATGGTTTGGTTGTCTTTGAATTTCTAGCACCCAACACTTTGTCTACAGTTGGCATTATAAAAGCTTAATGGGAGTTTCCTGGTGGCTCAGCAGGTTGAGGGTCCAGCATGGTCCCTGCTGTGGCGAGGGTTCCATCCCTGGCCAGGGAACTTCCACATGCTGCAGGTGTGGACAGAATAAATAAATTATGTAAATGCTTAGTGAATCGCTGGTTACATAATACAGTTGAGATCTTTTCAGAACATTTGTTCCATCCTTTCTTTTTTTTTTAAAGTATCGTTGGAGTTCCCGTCACAGCGCAGTGGTTGACAAATCTGACTAGGAACCATGAGGCTGCGGGTTCAATCCCTGCCCTTGCTCAGTGGGTTAAGGATCCGGCATTGCCATGAGCTGTGGTGTAGGTTGCAGACGTGGCTCGGATCCCGTGTTGCTGTGGCTGTGGCGTAGGCTGGCAGCTACAGCTCCGATTCGACCCCTAGCCTGGGAACCTCCATATGCCATGGAGCGGCCCAAGAAATGGCAAAAAGACAAAAAAAAAATTAAAGTATTGTTGATTTACAATGGTGTGCCAATTTCTGTCATACAGCAAAGTGACTCAGTTGTGCATATATACGCATTCCCTTTTTTATATTATCTTCCATCGTGGTCTATCCCAGGAGACTGGACATGGTTCCCTGTGCATACAGCAGGACCTCATCCTTTCTCTCTTGACTATTCCCACCTTATTGCTCGTAAGTTAGTCCTGAAACAATTGTTTACCTCCATAGCTACGAAGTATGATCATTTATGTTTTGCAGATGGAGAGGATGCAATGATGCCATTGCCACGAGTCGTGGTTCCTCTTACCATAGTTTTTGATGCTTAATTAAAAAACAAAAAGCATGACTTGGAGTTCCCACTGTGGTGCAGTGGGGTAACAATCAGACTGCAGTAGCTTGGGTCTCTTCAGAGGCAAGGGTTGGATCCCAGCCTGGGAGAGTGGATTCGGTGTTGCTGCAGCTCTGACATAGGTCACAGCTGCAGCTCGGGTTCAATCCTCATCCCAGGAACTTCCATATGCCACAGGCATAGCTATTTAAAAAAAAAAAAAAAAGCATGACTGGCTTTTGTTCATCACTGATTTATAGAAATTGAGTTTTTATCATATAGACTATTTCTGAACAGCAATCAGAATGTTTTGTGGTCCTTGCTTTTAACCAAAAAACGAAACGTTTGACCATTTACCTTTAACTGTTTTCTTTTCCAGCGGAAGATAACAGTCTGTCTCAGAAGAAGAAGGTCACCGTGGAAGACCTGTTCAGTGAAGACTTCAAAATTCACGACCCCGAGGCTAAGTGGATAAGCGGTGAGTCCTGACTGCATGCAGGAGGTCACTTTCTCACTCCCTGCCACTTTCTGAGAGTTTGGGTTTCGTCGCTTGCCTTTCATGTTTCTCCCTCTGGCTGCAGAAGTGGGTCCACAGAGCTCTTGCTGTGAAAAGCATCGTGTTACCACGCAAAGAAAATGTGTAACTGGTAGAATCAGGCTGCTCCGTCCTGAGAAATGGGTCCTCCGCGTCATCTCCCTGCATCCTCATTTCTCAGATGGAGATGAGCGATGTTGCTAAGCAACGGAACAGGGAGAGAGAGATGCGGCTGAGCCTTCATCTCTTCTCCACCTTCTTTGTTCCCTTCTCTACCGCTCGGGCTTTCACTCCCAGCTAGACACAGAGACCGACAGGAGCGAAAAGGATGCTTCTGGAATGCTGTCTAACGAGGCAAACAGTGGCGCCCAGTGCGCAGATGCAGCAGGTTACTTTTCCTCTTGAACTTTAATCTGGATGAAATCTCATTTCCTTCTTTGGGGGAATTTTTTTCAATAACAAAGCAAAATAGAACTGGAGGCAGAAGGCGGTATATTCATAATGCATTTGGAGGGGGTGTTCAGACTATAACCTATTTCCTGTAACTGGGTCTGAAATTTTTATTATTTATTTTTGCCTTTTAGGGCCACACCTGCAGCATATGAAGTTCGCAGGCTAGGGGTCGAATAGGAGCTGCAGCTGCCAGCCTACACCACAGCCACAGCCACACGGGATCCGAGCCGTGCCTGTGACCTATACCTCAGCTCACGGCAGCAATGGATCCTTAACCCACTGAGCGAGGCCAGGGATGGAACTCGCCTCCTCATGGATACTAGTCAGGCTCATTTGGGCTGAGCCACAGGGGAACTCCTCAAATAATTTTAGAGTGCAGTCGTGGGAGGAAAGATGTCAGGACTGCTCCCCCGTCCTCTGCAGCCTGTGTGGCAGCCCGCTTGCTTAGTCTGGTCCTAGAAGGTCTCATACTATCTCCATGGATGTTGTTTGCATTTAGTCTCAGCCTCAGTGGGATGCACTTGAAAACTAGTCCTCAGGTCAGAGCACCCTTAGAGATGAATGCTGGAGGTCTAGTTCACATTCTGGATTTTATATAAATGAGGCCCAGAGAGGTTAAGTGACTTCTGAGGTCACAGAGCTAGTTAGTAACACAGCTGTGGCTGGAAGCTTGTCTCCTGACTGCCCATTTTGTGCTCTTCCCACCACTGTTTCATTGAAGGACCCAGTGTCACTGTTTTCTTGCTGTCAAATGCCTCTGACATCCTTCATAGGCGTCACAGACCCTTGAAAGTCAACCAGCAATGATTCTTTGCATTCAGTCTCATACCAGGGCAGTAGCTTCTCCTTTGTCCTCTGCTGTGGCTTTGGTATTAATTTCTGATCCTGAGATTAGCTTATTTAAAAATGAAAGAAGTGGCTGGATCTCAGAGGAAATGTATTTTCTAAGAGGGGGTTGGGGAGAAATGAGAGCAGCGTATTGCGAATACCAGGGGGAGGCCTGTGGAAAATTCTAAAAGCCAGACAGAGCCAAGGTCTTTATTGTTTGCCTGAGGAAGTAAATTGACCTTTTGTTTTGAGGAGACTCGGCATCTCTTTTCTCTTTATGTTTACCCATCACCCAGGGAGGGGGTAGGCGTGCGCTGGGCTTGATCTTGGGAATGGAAGATGATTATTTTCATCTTAAGACACCAGGCATTGTTCCGGAGATAAAACAGAGATCAAGCCATTGTAATGGTGACACACAGTGCACAGAGAAGGGTGTGATTTTTCATTCCGCCTGAGAAGCAGTTTCAAAGGTGGGGAATAAACTCGATCTCAAGGGTAGGGGGTTCTGGGCAGGTCAGAGGAAGCCCTGTAGAGACTCTATGAGCTACTGAAATAATCCAGGGAACTATTTCTATTAGGGTGCCCCTGGTTTCAGACTCGCCCAACATCGGCATTCTCTATGCAAGAAAAATTTTGTTGTTGTCTTTCTAGGGCCACACCTGCAGCATATGGAGGTTCCCAGGCTAGGGGTTGAATTGGAGCTGCAGCTGCCGGCCTACACCACAGCCACAGCCACGCAGGACCCGAGCCGCATCTCTGACCTACACCACAGCTCACGGCAATGCCGGATGCTTAACCCACTGAGTGAAGCAAGGGATTGAACCCACATGCTCCTCATGGATACTAGTCAGGTTCATTACCACTGAGCCACAACGGGAACTCCATCCCTATGCAAAAGTTTGAAAAACGTAAGCAGAGATCTGGTGACCCGAGAGCACCTAGGTTTGGGTGGGAGGCCACGTTGGTTATTCTTGAAAGGTATTTGTATCTCATGAGCTAATTAATACTGCAGACACATGGAGCTAGTCCTGAGATATGCTGGCTTTCTGGCCAGAGGAAACAGCCCAAATTTCATTATATCCACAAAGCTGGGAGTGGAGCGGTTGAGAAAATGCCCTGCCTGCCTGTTTCCGCAGGTTAAGTCTAGTAACAAAGACCACCTGCTATTCACATAACCATGCCTTTGGCGTTCAGGACTTTCACAGGCAGAGTCCTCCTTTATAAATACACAAACTGTGTGAAATTTTGCTGGATACTTGTGAAAGCATCCAGGTGGTCAGGTCTCCCTGGAGATCAGGCGCCATCAAGAACGTAAAGGAAATGGTTCCCCCTGCCCTACTTTTAGCTGCTTTCCTACTTCTTTCTCATTTATTTCCCTTCCTGATCAGTCCCTTTCTTCCTGCTCCCTAAAGATGTGACAGCTTAAAGTGAATGAAGTAACTCCGCAGCGATTAACTGTGCCTTCATAATTGATTTTTACAAATACCATAAAGGACTCATTCATTTTTTTCCATTACAAGTCTAAGTGTTAAGATCCAGAGCAGGATTACTGTTCATTCATAGGATTATCGAATGTTGTCAGGCTGAGATAAGCTTTAGAAATGATCAGAACATTAATTCATGCAATTGTGTTTATTGAGTGTCTACAGTGTAGCCAGCAAATTGCTGGGCCCAAGAAAGGTGAGCAGTCTGCCGTGGAACGGTTTGCCTGTGGTAGACTTGGAGTCACCACCCATCTACCCACCACCACCACCAGTACCACAGCCTCCTTCATCACTTCTTCTTCCTCCTTTCTCCACTGTCTGATCCTTTTCCTCTTCCTGCCTGTTACCATCACTGTCATCACCACCACCACCACCATCAAAACCCCCATCGCTATCATCATCGCCACCACCACCACCACCATCACCACCATCACCACCATCACTGTCTTCATCACACCCCACCATCATCATCACCATCATCACCATCAAAACCCCCATCGCTATCATCATCACCACCATCACTGTCATCACCACCACCACCACCATCAAAACCCCCATCGCTATCATCGTCGCCACCATCACCACCATCACCACCATCACTGTCTTCATCACACCCCACCATCATCATCACCATCATCACCATCAAAACCCCCATCGCTATCATCATCACCACCATCACTGTCATCACCACCACCACCACCATCAAAACCCCCATCGCTATCATCGTCGCCACCATCACCACCATCACCACCATCACTGTCTTCATCACACCCCACCATCATCATCACCATCACCACCACCACCATCAAAACCCCCATCACTATCATCATCGCCACCATCACCACCGTCACCATCACCACCACCATCACCACCATCACTGTCTTCATCACACCCCACTATCATCATCACCATCACCACCATGACCATCAAAACCCCCATCACTATCATCGTCACCACCATCACCACCATCACCACCACCATCACCATCACCACCACCATCACCACCATCACTGTCTTCATCACCACCCCACCATCATCGCCACCATCACCACCATCATCACCATCACCACCACCATCACCACCGTCACCATCACCACCACCATCACCACCATCACCATCACCACCACCATCACCACCATCACTGTCTTCATCACACCCCACTATCATCATCACCATCACCACCATGACCATCAAAACCCCCATCACTATCATCGTCACCACCATCACCACCATCACCACCATCACCATCACCACCACCATCACCACCATCACTGTCTTCATCACCACCCCACCATCATCGCCACCATCACCACCATCATCACCATCACCACCACCATCACCACCGTCACCATCACCACCACCATCACCACCATCACCATCACCACCACCATCACCACCGTCACCATCACCACCACCATCACCACCATCACCATCACCACCACCATCACCACCATCACCATCATCACCACCATCACTATCTTCATCACCATCACCACCATCATCATCACCATCATCACCATCACTGTCTTCATCACACCCCACCATCATCCTCGCCATCATCACCACCATCACCATCAAAACCTCCATAGCTATCATCATCACCACCATCACGCCATCACCACCACCATCACCGCCATCACCATCATCACTATCATCACCAAAACCACCACCACCACCACTACCGTTATCACCACCACCACCACCACCACCAGCATCACCAGCATCACCTTCACCTGCTGGGGGTTTCCCATGTCTTAAGCTGCAGGCTAAGTGCTTCACACACAGACATCATTTAATTCGCGTAACTACCGTATTACAGATGAGGAAACGGAGCCAAGCGTGTTTAAACGACTTGAGTAACCCCACCCACTTAATAAGTAGCAAAATTCAGACTGGAACCTATAGGACTCCCTGGGTTCTGTAAACGGCTGCACTGGATAGCATTGAAGCCCCATTTCTGGCCAGTTTCTTTCACAACCTCACTGGCATTATCATGTGTTTTAACCAGAACTATAGCTGTGAGTATTTCAGAATTATCGCCATACCTTAAATCCTCTACTCTGGCATCCCCGATCTCCATGGTGCCTATGGTGAGCTAACAGAATGCCCAAGCAATAAAGAAAAGTGGTGTAATTCCCTACAGAGAAAGAGGCTTGACTTTTTTAGTGCCCATTAACCACCAAACTTAACAAATATATCTTGGGTTTAAAATTGGAGCTAATAGTCTAGAACTAATACACTTTATTTATCAGGACTGAGTGTGTTGAGTTAGAGTAAAATTGCTCCTCACCCATTTTTATACCAGGGACAATTTTTTCATCTACCTTTTCTGAAAATGATTTCTGATAACAGCCTTCAGATTCTCTACTGTCTTAAAGCCCTCACGTATTTGTGGCCACCCCTGGGGGCAAAAGCCGCAGGGGGCACGTAGAGCAGAGTGATGACACTTGCGCGCTCCGAACCCCTCCCCCAAAGGAAGAGCCATGCTCTTCTGGACGTCGGCCAGGGTGTGAGCTCTCCACGGGTTTGCTTAGTTGAGTCAATTCGTCTGTCTTTCAAAAAAGTGACCACAATTGTATCTCCTCACCTTTTGGATTCCTTGAAGTGCTGCACTGGGATTCTGTTATGCCTTGGCCGCCGCGATGCAGTCTTCTGGTTACTTCAGACACTTCGGTCTATTTGTGTACATGGACCAGTCTTCCTGGTCTCTCCTCCTCTGTTCCGTCTTTCCACCTCCTAGATGATGTGTCAGTTCCAATTTTCTCCTCTCGCCTTAACCCTCCAAAGCTTCTTTCCGTCCTATGTCTCATCTAAACCTACCAGAAGGAAGCTGAGGCATATGCCTACCAGAGTTCCCGTGGTGGCTCAGTGGGTTAAGAACCTGACATAGTTACCCATGAGGATGCGGGTTCCATCCCTGGCCTCGCTCAGTGGGTTAAGGATCTGGCATGGCCATGAGCTGTGGTGTAGATCACAGATGTGGCTCAGACCCCGAGTTGCTGTGGCTGCAGCTCTGATTCGACCCCTAGCTTGGGAACTTTCATATGCTGTAGGTGCGGCCATAAAAAGAAAAAAAGAGTCTCATTAGCTCACCTCCTTATCACCCAGCATCTGCACCTGCTGTGTGCTCTGCCCCTCCCCCAGCCTATAACCACGGACGACGTGACCTCTGTTGACAAAAATCAGAGGTGAACTTGCCTCACTCATGAGGACCGATGGCCCAAATACCTCCTTTCTTCCCTTCAATGTTCATTTTTGTTTCTTTGTTTCTATGTCAGATTATTCCCAGCCCTAAGCAGATATGTTCTTTCTTCTCACGTGGAAACACACCCGGGAAGCCTAGCTTGAGCCCCCTTCCCCAGCAGGCACTGCCCGACTTCTTGTCCTCTGCGGTTTGAACCGGTGGTCTCCCTGTAACATCTCCAGTCCCTCTCCTGTGTTCTCTCTAAACCCTGTCTTGTCAGGCGTTCACCCCCAGCACCCCCGGCCCACCTCCTGTCAAGGTCACCAGTGGCCTCCAGGCTGCTCAGCCCTCATCTCGGTCGGCAGCCCTCGACGCCGCCGACTCCTCCCTCCGCCCTCCGGCTCCACGCTTTCTCACCTGCCTGCGGGTCACCTCCTTCTTGCGGTTTTCTTCCTACCCCGTGGGCAGCGCCCTCTGGGGCACCTGTGCGGGTTCTCACTCCTTCTCTGACCCTTCGTGTTGGTGGGCCCGGGGCCCGGTCCTCGTCCCCCTCCTCAGAGCCACACTCTCTCCCTCCGCGTTCCGTCTAGTCTCCTGCTCCACCTGCTGATGGCCCCCGACTTCCTCTCCAGGGCAGACCTCTCTGCGGAAGCTCTCGGAAGTCTCATAGACAGACACCCTAACGTTAAGATCTCCAAATCTGAATTCTTTGTGTGTGTGGTTTTTTTGTCTTTTGTCTTTTTAGGGCCACACCTGCGGCATATGAAGGTTCCCAGGCTAGGGGTCTAATCGGAGTTGTAGCCGGCGGCCTACGCCAGAGCCACAGCAACACGGGATCAGAGCTGCACCTGGGACCTACACCGCAGCTCACGGCAACGCCAGATCCTCAACCCACTGAGTGAGGCTAGGGATCCAACCAGCATCCTCATGGTTCCTAGTCGGGTTCGTTAACCACTGAGCCACCACGGGAACTCCCGAATGTGAATTCTTGATCCGCCCCCTCCCACCCCCCAAAAGCCAGCTGCAGCCTCTCCCCGTTCAGTCGATGAGAACAGGCTGCAAACCTTGGAGACCTCCCTCCCCTGCTCTTTCTCTTGTGCTTCACATCTGCTGCACCGAGAACTTCTGCCAGCTCCGCCTTCAAAATGCTCAGTGCCTGGAGTTCCAGGGGCCTAAGAACCTGACCACAGTGGCTCAGGTCGCTGTGGAGGTGCAGCTTCCATCCTGGGCTGGCACAGTGGGTTAAAGGATCCAGTGCTGGCACAGCTGTGGCTCAGGAACTTCCATGTGCCACAAGTGTGGCCTTAAAAATTAAAAAAAAAACAAAACAAAACCCGGTGCCCATCCTAGACTCAGTCAGACACTGAGGCTCCTGACTGCCGGGGGTGTATTAGGCAGAAGTTCATCTGAAGGATGCAGGACTGGGGTCAGGCGTGGCAGCGGGCAAGGCCAGGAGCAGTGCCCCTCGGTGGCTCCTCAGATGCCCAGAGAAGAGATCCATTACGTGACAGGGTGGAGATTTTAGACTTCGAGCCCCGAGATGAAATCTTCAGGCCTCTGAATGCTTCTCTAGAAGAAATCACTTGCTCCCATGACTTTAGGGACCGTCTCTGGGCTGCTGTCTCCGCTCTGCTTTTCCTGCTCAGATGCCCTTCTGAGTGTGTGGTGTGCGTGCGTGTGTGTCTCGGACTAATGCGCGTGTCTGCTGGGATGTCTCATGGGACCTCGAATCCACGTGTCCAGGACTCAACTCTCCCCCCCGAATCTCCGACCCGGAACGTTCCCTGCTTCCCACGGCTCTGGGGACAAGGCACACCGTCCTGGCCGGGGTCCCCCTCCATTTCCCAGACCCTCCGAAATCTCTTCCGCTTGCCTTTCCAGCCCCTTTACTTGACTTTTCCGAATGTTCCTTTCCTCTGGATGGACTTGAACTCCTTCTCCTTGTTTCCAAAGTCCGTCTTCTTTTTCCATCAGGGTGTCTCTTAGGCAGGAGGTTCTTTCTTCCTTTCTTCCCAGAACATTCTCTCCTCTTGGGGGTCCACTTCCGCCCCCACAGTCTGTCGTTTTGCTTGGATCGCCCCCTACCTCTCACGCTCCAGCCAGCTGGTCCGTGCCCCGAACCCCTCCATTTAGGCGCCCTGGCATCCCGGGCTTAACCTCTTGTTACACACAGTAAATATAATTATTTAGTCGATGTCTGTCTTTCCTGCAATGTGTAAACTCCATGAGAAGAAGGTTCAGCTCTGTTCATTTACCGTGGTTTTCCCAGCACCCAGCAGAGTATCTAGTCCACGGCCATCTGCTGGCACTTCTGGAGCATTTTCTCCTTTGATGCTCAAACAAGCTGGTTTTAAAGATGAGGGGGCTGAGGGGGGTGCTGTGTGACAGGGAACGGTTGGAACTCCTTTCTGACGAAGTTGATTTTAAGCAGAGAGCAGCGTGTGAGCATCCCAGGTAAGCTCTCTGGGGAAAAGCATCCCGGGACACATGGAACAGCCACACAGAGGCCCCGAGGCAGGAGCCTGGCATATCCAGGGACAGTGTCCAGCTGGGGAACTTGGAGCCCTCGATGAGCCCCGCGTGGAAAGCGGGACCGGGTTATGCCAGTTCTTGGGAGGGAAAGGTGGCAGGTGAGCACAGGATAGAATTTACAGACGCAGAGCAGTGGGTTTGACCTGCTGGCACGGAGGGTTTTAGAAGAGTGGGATGGCGTAGTGAAAGCTTAGGCCCGTGCGTCACAGCAAATATATTTAGTATCTCTGAATTGCACGTTGATTAGAGTAAATCTGAAAAGAGAGATGAGTGCTCTTTTCAAAGGTAAAGGCGAATCACCTGTAACTCCATCAACTCGAAATCATCGCTACCATTTTCATATTTATTCCTTCCGATAGTATGTGGAATAGTGCTGATTATATGTATTACATGGGGAAGTTTATAAGCCATATTGTGTCATGGTTCCGTGTGTCAACTTTCAAAGGATGCACAACGTGAGAGCAGAGAGTTAAGTTTTATCTGGGGCAAAATGAGGACCGGAGCCCGGAGGCAGCCTTCCCAGAACGCTGAGAAGCCCTCCAAAGAGGTCGGGGGAAGGTCCGCGTGGAGGGGATTCGGCTGAAGGGGGAGGTCCAGGCAGCCGGGCGCACATTGTGCAGAGGTCACCGCTAGTCTCATGAAGGTCACTGCTGGTCATGAGAAGCGGACGTCACCATGAAGGACTTTAGGGCTTTTCTGGATACGAGGCGATGCGAGAACTGGGCTCATACAGTCTTCTCCTGAAAATACCTGACGATCTGACAGCCTGTTCTGCCAGTTTTCCCAGAGCCCAGAGTCCTCCCTCCTGGTCTCCACCCTGAGCTCCTTCGGGGGCTGTCGAGGGCCCGCAGCTGCCGAGGCTCCTGATTCAATCCGTGTAGGGCCAGGTGGCCCGTGCCCGTCCCAGCTCACACACATACATAAACACATATTTCCATGATGATTTTAACGTCTCAGGAGACTCTCAGTACGTAAATTGTATTAATTCCATCAGTCTTTTTTCTTTTTGTATTTTGTCTTTTGTCTTTTTAGGGCCGCACCCACGGCATATGGAGGTTCCCAGGCTAGGGGTCGAATAGGAGCTGTAGCTTCCTGCCTACACCACAGCCACAGCAACCTCAGATCCTTAACCCACTGAGCAAGGCCAGGGATTGAACCCGCGTCCTCATGGATACCAGTTGGGTTCGTTAACCCCTGAGCTACAGTGGGAACTCCCAGTCAGTCTTTAGAGATGGAAAGTGTAGGCTGTGAGTGGACACAGAGTGACAGATGTCAAAAGCCACGGTGAGCGGTAAACGAGTAAGATGTCCAGGAGAGACGGGCCGTGGAGGGCGTACGGCCAGGACGCTGGGAGACGGCGGCCTGGTTAATAAGAATGGCATTCCCAGGATGAGAGTCAGCCTCTGGGACGGGATCACGAGGTCAGAGCAGAAGCTGATGGCAGATGGCTCAGCAGAATGTTCTCGAAGTACTGAGAATGGGGCGGGAAGCCCGGGGGAGGCAGGAGCCTCGTGGAGGCATGGAAAGTGTGTGTCCTGAGGCGGCAGCGTCAGAGATGCCTGGGAGGAGGTGATGGCAGATGGAGGCCACGCAGCGAGAAGTGGTTCTCTTGCAGGGAGGGGACCCCGTCCAGGGCCTGAGCGTGGGCTCCTGTCTAACACTCAGCAGGGAATTGTCCCAGGAGCCAGCCACACATGCTGACAGAGAGACTTCATGGGGAAGAGGGGCCCGGGCAGACAGCAGCAGGGAGAGGGCGTCTCGGGTTTTATGGGGATGCGCCTGGGTTCCGGGTTGTCTCTGGCCAATCATCTTGCTTGGCCTTGGTCTGGTCCAGGCCCTTCCTGAGGGTACAGACACCTGTCAGCCGAGGTGGATTCCAGCACCCATTATCCTGGTCATCTTCTCCCTCCTACGGGCCCCTCCCACATCCCCCCACCACAGTTAGTCTTCTGGGAAGCACCCAGCTTCCTTCTCAGGGCCTCCTGCGGTGAGACAACTCAAGTAAGTGGCTCTTATTGTGCTGGTTAAGGTGGGTGGTTTCGGTCAATGGTCCCCGAAGAGCCCCCCTCCCCTGCCCCCATCTAAGGAGCATGTTTTCTGCAAGCCTCTTGAACCCTCTAACTCCTTTAGACTGGGTCCTGTTTCCCCTTATCAGACGAATTAGTCTGGCAAACACCCACTTGCTAATCCCATCTCAGACAATGATGGGGGGAAGAAAGAGGGCATGGTATTTGCATATCCACAGCTCTTTGCTTTCCCCTCGTGGCACTTGCCAACCACAGGAAAAGCGTCCCCTGTGTGTCGGGGGCATCGGTCACCTGGCACAGGTAGCCTGGTGCCACAGCACCTGCCGAGACGCCCACGTTCTCAGTGAGATCTGCTTCTGCAGACTCGCTCTCAGGAAGGCAGCCTGGCCTGAACCTGGCCCAGCATCTTTAAGGTGCAGGCGGGCCCGGGGCTGGTTGGCAGAAGCTGCTGAACGGGCTGGAGTAGCTTGTCTGCAAGCTCCACGCAAGGCCTGGCCTCACCGTCTGTTCTCTCCTCGACTTGAGTGGACCGGGTTTAAGACCACTGCGGCTGCCTCCAGAATCTCTCTGCTGTGTTTGTTTACGCTCATTCCATTAATCCAGCCACTTGAAAGCAGAGAGCCTCCGTGTCTCTCGGATGCAATACTAGAGAGACTGTAAAATTGGAGAAAATTGCTTCTTTTGAATGTAGGAAAATATCAGCTGCCTGGTTGGTCCTGGGAAAGTATATGTTTTGGAAGATAAAATTGGAGACAGTGCCCAGGACTCCAAGCAGCTCAATTTCCATATTTGCTTTATCGTCTTCCCTATTGTCCTTCTGAAAAACCACATGGGTTTTTTTTTTTTTTCCCAAAGCTCAGGGGGTTAGATAGAGGGGGAATTCGCATTTGAAATGGTTTGGGGTATTTCTGCTGCTTTTGGAAGGCCACATTTTTCAATCAAAACCATTAAGTCTTGGGATTGCTGAGCGTGGAAAGTTCCCTGGGGGTCATGCAACACAGCCTGTACCAATTGGCCAGTAGACACTGCAGGGAGAGGCCAGGTGGCAAAGAGTGAAAGTGTCCTTGCAGGGTCCTGTGTGTCGATGGAGGTAGCAACAGTGAGAACAGTGAGCATTTGAGGTCGGGACAGAAAATGCACGTCAGAAGCATCCCGGGCCTTCGTAAAGCCCTTGGGAAACTGATGAAGTGTAATTAGAGGACACTTCGAGGTAAACCGCCAATTTCCCGTCTCTGGCTTTGGCTGTAGTTTTCCAGATTTCCCCTTTCCTCGGGAGAAGAGAAACTCAAATGCCTGGCATGAGGCCACTTACGCCGTGGACTGTTTCATGCGGTAAAGGCCGTCTCGCCATCGCTCCCGTGTACTCCGACCAAGACTCTTTCAACAGCCAGCTTGTCCCTGCTCCGCCTCCTTCTTAAGGCATCTCCATCTCCCACCTTCCCGGTGCCCGAGCTGAAACTTAGCTGCCAACCCTTCCTCTCGGTGTTTCCTATTGGAGTTTCCTGCAGGAAACCTTGGGAAGGCAGTCCCATTTAGTGCCCAGGCTACGGAAGCAGTCGTGGCAATGGGACAAAAAGAACAGTAGCTGCATGAAACAATTCAGTGTCTTTGTCTCTGTTCTTCCTTCCTCTCTCCCCCGCTTCAGAAACTCGCTTTTGCTCTTTATGACTTGATTCCCAAGTAAATTCTCTCTGGCTTTTCCCAAACAGAAGTAGTTGCTCACTCCCCCAAGTTGTGATGAAATTCTAAAACTTCCATCAGGGCTTCCACTGGCGCATCAGCTTAGGGTCCCATGCAAGGCCTGAGAAGCATCTGGGGTGGAGGCGGCCGCCAGCCTGGTTCTTCCCTCCCCAAGGGGCATAGATGCTGTGTGAGTATCACTCTTGCTGCTGGTGGTCCTCTGCCTGCAGGGGCCCATCCTTTCCAGAAATGACGGGCGACCCCAGGGCCCTGCTGCTGGTCTGGACTGGGATTTGGGGAGCTGCATCCTTGCAGGCTCAGCCCTGGCCAGCACTCTCCCAGCAAAGAGAAGCATGTTCTGAGCCTCCTTATCACCTTATAGTGGGCCAGTGCCACCTCCCTGGGAAATTTAGATGCAGCCTCTTCTTGCCGAACCAGATGCAGATGCCTTGGCAGGAGCAAAGCGTAAGATCCCATCTCAATGCATTTGTTTGCATGACAAAGAGACGGACCTGTTTTTTGGATCTAAGAGAGACACACACAGTCATGGACTTTTTTTTTTTTTTTCTTGAGAGAAGGACTCTCGAGTGAGATTTATGTGTTATGTTTCATCCTCAGTGAGGTGGGGAGAGGGTTTTCAGAGTGGTGTGTGTGGTTTCAGGCTCCAAGGCTGGCAAGGGCTTTTTCTGAGCATCCTCTACAGCACTCCGGATGCTCTGAGGTCCTGGGTGTTACTGCACGAGGTCTGCCTTCAGGGTGGGGGCAGAGTGCAGCCCCCCACCCCCACAGATCGGGACTCACAAGTCCTGTTGTATGCTCCTTTCTTCCAAATATAGGGAGCCTGCGCAGTGAGGGAAGTCCCCATGCCCTGCAGCTGTTGAGCCCAGGGGTGGGATTCCTCCGTGTCTAGAGTGGTCCTTTTAAAGCAAATCAGGAGGTCCTCTGAGTTAGAGACCTGCGTCCTTGAACGCTGTAACTCTCACGCAAGCACTGACGTTATCATTTGTCTCCATTAAGTTACCCCCACAACGTCCTTAACCACGTCAGCCGGCTAGAGGCTAATGAATTAGCATGGACGTCTTTTCCAACATCAATCATCTTCTTAATTAATAAAAAGCGAATCCCTTGCTCTCTCTCATAATGGAGTGTAGTCCCCAAGGACCCATCAATCCGGGGCCCCGCAGAGGGTCTTACTTGCCTACAGGTGTCTATAGGTTCGCATCTCTGCCTGGCCCTTGACAGCGAGCATCTTAGAACCAGGAATGTGTGGAGTGACGGTTCTGTTTCCCTCAGCGAGCAGACTGGCTGGCGTGTAGTAAAGCTTCCCTAAATTCTGCTGTGACTGAATGAATACTCAGCCATCAGGCAAGCCGAGTGGTCCCGGAAAGGACTCTGCGGAAATGCATTTCCGGTTGGTTGAAAGTAACCAGGTTCTTTATTTGCGATGACTCTTGGCATTGTAAGAAGCTGTACACACACATATAAAAATGGTAAAGATGGATCCGATTGTGTTTTCTTTACTTACTTGGAAGTTTTATGTACTGTACCAGAAGCATCTACCGCATGGTAGAGGCAGCTCCGGGCACTAGATTTGTTCGCCCCTTGTAATTTTTATCCTCGCCCGTTATTGATCATCTGCAAAAGGTGCCAGGTGCTGTGCCAAGCTCTTTGCACGCACTGTTTCCCTGAATCCCTCAAAGCCACCCCATGAGGGACACGGGATGTCACCATCTCCACGTTATCCAGATGTCCCACGTCTTTCCACTGGATGGGGTCACCCAGGAGCCCAACGATGAACCCAGGTCCTGTGCAAAGTCTGTGGCCTTTTCAGTGCTTGTCATGCTTCCTGGCTTCTTTGCAGACGGACCCCACCGCACCCTCCGTCCTGCGCCCCGTTGTGGCCGCCACGTGAACAGTCCTGTCTCGTCTCCACTTTGTCCCTTGCGTGGACACCATCGCTCCTCTGGTCTCCCAAATTCGAGGACACAGAACTGCTTAAGGACAGCCTTTTGTGCAGGGCCGAGGGTCAGAAACACTCACAGAAGCCAGAAGACAGAGTGGCTTAGAGGTGACTGTCACACACCCCTCTTCTAAAGGTCCCTTGGTCTTGCTGCCTCGGAGAATTTCCACTGGCCTCTCTTGTCTGCTTGCTTAGAGGTCCTCCCAGACTGAGTGGCCTTGTGTAGCCGCTGCTGCTTCCACTACAGACTTTCCAAACCCACCGTCACTTCCCAGCCCGGAGGCCGACAGGGATGGGATTCAGGTAGCGAGCGGTGGACACAGGAGCCAAAGCTGCCTGCACACTTGGCCAGAGGCTCATCTTCCCTTTTCGCATGTTTCGGGGGCCTTCTGGGCCACCCCCATGCCAGGGTCCTGTGCTCTCCTTGCAAGCTGGGTGTCTTCCAGAAGGAGATGTTTTGAGCACTGGGGTAGGTCCTTCTAATTGCTAGTGTTTGATATGGAATTCACCTTTTTTGTGTCTCTTCTTATATCTCATGGGAGCAGAAAGAGGGGACGTTTATAAGAATAGCTATATTGGCGTCTGCATTTTTTTTGATGCTGAGCAGGTTTGGGGCTTTTATAAAGATCCAAATTTCCCAGAGTTCCCTGTGGCACAGTGGGTTAAGGATCTGACGTTGTCACTGCAGCAGCTCGGGTCTCTGCTATGGTGTAGGTTTGATCCCTGACCCGGGAATTTCTGCTTGGCACGAGTGCAGCAAAAAAAAAGCCCAAAACACAGAAAACCCCGAAGATCCAAATTTCCAAATTTCCAACCCAAGGGCCAGCCTCACATCTGGCAGAGGCCCAGCGCCCTCTGGTGCCAGCGGGCACTGCCTCTTGGTTGTGATCATCTCTGTCCAGGTCCTTTACTTTTCTCCCACACAACCTCCCCCCTCCCCCCCCCCCCCCACTCCCCACCCCCCAGGAAAGCAGGAAGCGACTCCTTCATGTGGCTTCATGGCTCAGGTGACTTTAGCCGTGATCGTGACCAGCAAACTTCCGTTCTCAGCTCCTGCCTTGGGTGCCCCTCAGCCTGTCTCAGCAACAACCCAAAAGCCAAAGTAAGGCGTTTTTCCAAAGTAAAGGTGCATTTCTGGGACCTCTACCCTTTGCCAAGTGAGGAATCAAGAAGCGACTTCATTTTTTAGTTTCTCCCTGGTCCAATCCTTCCACGGGGCTTGCACCCCCACCAACAGTAAGGGGAAGAGAACAGACCTACAGAGCAGCGGGGTGCTGCCTAGTGGCATCAGTGTTACAGAGAAGGGTGCTGGGTTCAGAGAGGTTAAGTCACTTGCCCTGGGCCACACAGCTGGCAAGTGGTGGGACCAGCCTTTTTAAAGGTTCTGTCTGCCTTACCCTGAAAATACCTTCTGAGGGGTCTGGGAACTTGTTTCTTGTTCAGGGGGATGTTTAAGTTCGCTAAATACAAGGGCGTTGATTGAGGCATTGGAGGTTGAATCCACATGGGCGGTGGGAGTCCGGACGGGTCTGCAAAGGACAAGACAGTGTCCCCAGGATGTTTCTTCAGGGTCACCAGCTCCTTCGGTGGCCCGTGGCCTCGTCCAGGGCCCACAGCCCGCAGCCCTGGCTGCTGGTCTCATGTGAGCCTGGCATCCTGGGGTGCTGGCAGAAGTGCCAGGCTTGGGTTGGGGGGGCAGTGCCTGTGGCCCACCCCCCCTCGGCCCCTCGAGGCTCCGCAGGGCAGCGGCTGGAGTGTGAGCTTGGCTTCCTCCACCAGAGGTTAGCCGCTTCTTTTGGCTGTTGGTCTTGTTTCTTCTATGAGCTTCTCAACTCAGACACCTCCGGGCACCAAATGCTTTCCTTAAAACCGTTGTGATCTGCAAGCACAGATGCCTAAGAAGCACCCAGATAAACCTTGAAAGGGTGTTGGTGGATGGTTATGTTTAGGACTGAGTCTTGTTTTTTTTGTTTTCAGTCGGATAGCTTTGTGGGTAGGTTTGCAGTAAACCGGGCTACCTACCTG
The DNA here is from genome assembly GCF_016906955.1 of Phacochoerus africanus. Classification (NCBI taxonomy): domain Eukaryota; kingdom Metazoa; phylum Chordata; class Mammalia; order Artiodactyla; family Suidae; genus Phacochoerus; species Phacochoerus africanus. The sequence goes on along the minus strand of NC_062559.1, from coordinate 3,450,851 downwards.
GGGGCTTGGTTAAGTCCCAAGTCAGGAATCCTAAGGGGCAGATTTGTACGGACCCCACCTATTTGCTGGCTTGTTCTTACCTCTGACAACAGGGATCGTGCAGCGGTAGTCAGAGAACAGGAATGCAGCTTAGAAGGTCCTTGGGCTCTTTGATACCATGTCCAGACAGCCTCAGAAATGAGACCCACGTCGGACTGTACAGCCACCCCCTAAGTGCAGTTTGCCTGTGAATAAGCACAAGCAGCATGGGAAGGAGAGGGAGGGTGTGCTGGGGTCTGATGGGCTGAAATCAGAGGTAAATGGCAACGTAAGGTAATACCAGCCTGCCAGGGGGCATTTTCTTGTCCAGCTTTCTCCTCAGTGGCGCCTGGCTTTAAAATAGGTTTTTACGGAACACGAAAATTCTAGGTTTTTACAGAACACGAAAATTCTAGTCGGTTGTTCATCTTTCACCCACATTGTTGGGTAGTTAAAACTTAATTTGGGGTTAAGATCCCCACATAAGTCAGGTTAAACAAACACACTCATTGCCAATAAGAGTCTGTTCGTTGACCAGCTGATGGACATGAGGGACCGTGGCCATGCCAGCACCTCTCTGAGTCCTTCTTCGAGCTAATGACAGCCTTTCTTCCTGATGCCCAGCTCCCGGGGGCAGCGCTGGGATAAGTCATTGCATGCCCACGAGGAGATGCAGCATATTCGAGGCTGGAAAAATCTTTCCGCTTCCCTTTTACGCTCAGGCAGACCCGGAGTCTCCTTCCCTCTTTTCATCGCCTTCCTTTGCCTTTAGAGCCTCAAATTCACCCAGAATCTCTGCCTCCTTTTGAAGCAAGGACAGAGTTTGGAAGAACAAGGGCTCAAGGGTTCCTCCACCTCCTCCTGTCCCCTCCACTGGCACGTGGACTCGGTGATGAGGGGAGATGAACGGGCTGGGATGCAGGGGAGCAGGGTCATTCTGTAATTTTTATTTGGGGGCTCAGGTTTTAGAGTAGCCTCGCTGCCTGTGTGTGTGATGTTTATTTGAGGTCCCATGGAACGCCCCAGACACAAGCAGGGCGGCTTGTCACTCCCGGCTCCCGAGCCAAACAGGACAAGCTCCCTTCCACTGCTTGTCCGTGATCTTGGCACATATTCTCCTGATGTGTCTTTTTGCGGCTTTCCTCCTGGGCAGTAACTTAATCTCTTGAAGTGATTTATTTCCAGCTGCACTAGCTCACAGATTCCCTCGTGGCACCAATCAAGCCTCAGTCTCCAGGGATCAAACTGCTTAAAACAATGGAAACAGGTAAAGCAATGTCCTTGCAGCATCATTAAGCGTCTGTTGGATGCCTAGCACTCTGGCTAGGTGGGTAATTTCAGTTTCTAAAGAGATAGAGGGTATGGTTTGTACCTTGTTGGTTTTTGGTTTATGATTTTTGTTTTGGGGTGGGGTTTTTTTGCATTTTTAAAAATTAATATATAGTTGATTTATAGTGTTTCTTCAATCTCCTTTGTACAGCAGAGTGACCCAATCACACACAGTTGTCTGTGTTGTACAGTAGGGCCCCATCGCCCATCCATTCCCAATGTAACAATTTGCATCCAGAAACCCCACGTGTTATCCATGGTAGCTTATAAGGCATCCATTACTTTTCTTTTCTTGAGGATTTCAGGGTGTATCCCTGCCCCCAGTGCGGTGTCCAGGAAGTGTTGGGTAAATGAATGCCCCAAGCGACATAAATGAATTTATACCCTTTTGTTCCAGAAAGGACTGGAAGCAGATCAACACAAAACATCAAGTAGCGCTAAGATCCCAACAGCAATAGCAAAAGGGAGATACTGGGAAAAGCTAAGTGCACGTTGATTTAATGGGAACTTCAAAGGATAAAAACTCTCTGTGGGCTGGGATGCCCGAGGCGGCCGCCTCCTTCTTGCCTGCACCTCTGCCCTCCTTCTCGTCCTTGTCCTTCTCCTCCACCTGCTCCCTGTCTGGCTGGACGTGCATCCCACCAGGTGTTGCAGGTGCCTGAGCTCGTTGGATGTTCAAAGCAATCCTTTGTGGCTGGTGGGGCCTCTGCTTTACAGATGAGGACAGTGAGGCTTAGAGAGGTTCCTGGAGCATCTCAGTGTCACGCGCGCCAGGGAGCTGGTCCTTGAAGCAGGACGAGGCTTTCGTTCTCATTGTCCCTTCTTTCTTCATCTGAGCCTTTGCTCAGAAGATCAGCCATAAACATCTCACTTAGGGGTTGAGAGTCATTTCAGACTGTCACTCAGATGTGGCCCAGATCAGGGAAACGGCCTTTTAGCAGCCCATTAAAATCCATGCAGCCCCCACAGCTGCCGTCTTAGCGGAGACCTGGGACCCCCCCCGTTTGCAGGCTAACGTGAGAGTCCCTTAGAAGACAGTGCGTCTGACGTCCCCGGGGTCAGTGGGAACAGCCCGTGCCACTCCGTACGGGATCCCAACCGAGGAAAATAACCCACAGGGCTGTCTCGGGGTCTGCTCTTGGGTGGCTGTCAGGTGAGAACTCTGAACCCCTAACCACTTGATGGAGGTCCCCGGTTCCTATCCCCTTGGAGAAAGAATTCAGCCAAGAGACTGAGAGTAATGAGGCAACTAAGTGTTTATTAAGAGAGAAGGGAGAGAAGGTAGATGTGGAGCAAAGACAGGCAGGGGCTGGTGGCCGGGGGCGGGGGTGGGGGTGGCACAGAGACAGAGACGGAGATCAAGGGAGGAAGAGAGCGAGTGCCCTGTGCTTGGAGGTGGTTTCAGTCCCTTGCATGGGGCCGTCCTTCCGGCTTCCTCTGGCCCACCGTCTTGCTTGGTCTGGGCTCGAGCCCACCCTTGGCCAGACTCAGGACCCTCCCCCCCCACCCCCCCGTGTGCACACAGCATCTTTTCGCCGAGACGGGTCTCTGGGAAGTTGGCGGGATGGGCTGTGGTCTGGCGTCTCTGACCCCAGCGGGAACTCTCTGCGCGTGTGTCATACCCGAGGTCTCCTTGACCTCAAGCGGGGGAAATAGGTGGTCTCTCTCTTTTCTCCACGGCTCCTCCTTGCTCCTGCCATCAGCTTTACCTTGAAGTGTCTGTTTACAGGGCACGGGTGCCAGCTGTCCGCTGGGGACCTGCCTCTCTCCTACTTCAAGCCCACACATGAGATAGAACCAGATCTTCCTGAGGCTCAGCTCCAGTCACTTTCTCAAATCTTCATGGTGCTTTGGGGACACGGGTGACTTCAGTCAGTGAATTCTAGTTCCGTGAGGGTCCTTCTGCAAGAGGACATGATGTCGACATGGGTCTGATTTGCAGGACACACCCGTGTCATCCGTAAGCACAGACGTGGCGCTTTCCACGCTCAGGGAACCGGGCGCCCGGGCAGGTGCACCCACCACGTTCTCCAGGGAAACCTTATCCAACTTGGCATGAGACAGCGGAGCTTCAGTGGCCCATAATTCCATGTAAATACGTAGAAGACAGGCCCAAACTATTTGGATATACTTTGCTCCGAAATGGTTTTCTTTTTATCTTTTGAATGCCGAGGGAGATTAAAATAGCGTCTCCTGACAGTCATCTTCCATAAATGAAAACGCCATTTGATGGTGTGAAGTCTTACTAGTTTTAAGAAATAGGAATGCCTGGAGTGTTTCATTTACACCACATTGAAATCTTTCCACTCTGCAGTGATGTTTTCGTTTTTCAAAGAATTCAGGGCAAGAAGCCCTATTTCTGGAGTTGCACGTGGCTCGTACTCTGCTCAGGCTCTGGCTGTAGATACAAGCAAGGGGTTGTTTTATGAGTGAGCGAGCGGCATCGTGGGTCTGTAGAAACCGTCCATCCTTCCTGGGTCCCTTCTGCAGTGGAGCTGCTAGTCTTCTCCGAGACATGAAAGCATGTGGATGAGACGAGCCAGGAACAGCGTCGGAAAGACGTCCCACCTCCCTGAAATGGAAAGAGCGAGGTCTGTGGAGGTGGGTGACTTTATCCCATTTCCATGTCAAGCCTCACGGTTCCCAGTCCAGGTTGTTTCGGTCATGCCACCGCCTCCAAATCAATTGTATCCCATGCATTCTTTGTTCTTTTGATCAGTAATTGGAAAAAAAGATGGTATAAAGAAAAATAAAAGAGGCGTTCCCCTTGCGGCTCAGTGAGTTAAGGACCTGACATTGTCTCTGTCAGGATCGGGGTTTGATCCCTGGCCTCGCTCAGTGGGTTAAGGATCCAGCCTTGCTGCAAGTTGCAGCGTAGGTCGCAGATGCCGCTGGGATCTGGGGTTGCTGTGGCTGTGGGGTAGGCTGGCAGCTGAAGCTCAGATTCCACTCCTAGCCTGGGAACCTCCATATGCCGTGGATGGGGCCCTAAAAAGACCCAAAACAAGGAGTTCCCATCGTGTCGCAGTGGTTAACGAATCTGACTAGGGACCATGAGGTTGCAGGTTCGATCCCTGGTCTCGCTCAGTGGGTTAAGGATCCAGCATTGCCGTGAGCTGTGGTGTAGGTCACAGACGTGGCTCGGATCCCGTGTTGCTGTGCCTGTGGCAGAGGCCGGCGGCTGCAGCTCTGATTTGACCCCTGGTCTGGGAAACTCCATATGCTGCGGGTGCAGCCCTAAAAAGAAGAACAAAATTCCTATAGAAACAGAACACCTCTCCACTGCAGGTCAGCAGTTCAGATACCCCACCCAGAGGGCATGTTCATGACAGACAGTTTACTGGGCCAAGTCTTACGTTTTTGTGAGGAAGACTCTCTTAAGATTTGAGGATTTCACAAATACTATACAGCTGAGTTTTTTTGGTCTTGATCACAGCATGTGGAAGTTTCCAGGTCAGAGACTGAACCCGAGCTACAGCAGTGACAATGCCAGATCCTTAACCCACTAGGTCACCAAGGAACTCCATATATTTTAATTTTTAATAATATGCCCACGGTGTGTTTTAAAGATTTTTTTTCCTCTCTCTCTTGAATAAACACGGGCAGACAATTTATTTCAGGAAAAATACAAATGTAAGTGGATCTCTTAAATGCATTAAATAGAATCCTTTTTCTCAGAGTCTGAGCCTGCAGATTTCCTGTCTAGAAGGAATGAATTAATTTCTGAAAAGCAGCATGAAGATGTTATGAATGTTAAAGCTATGAGAATTCACTTAATATAATTAACTTGACCCAAAAGGGGAATATGGGAGCCCAGAGATTTCAGGGTTTTACTGGATGAGAATATCCCATTACCAGGTATCATCTCTTTATCCCATAATGTTCAGCATCTTTACTGGGAACTGTCTCCCGAGCACGGAGAAGGAAACACACACAGGGGGAGACCAGAGAGGGTCTGGCCCCCTTCTGTCCAAGGCACAAATGCAGCTTTGACGCTGATAGGCTTTGTAAGGGGGCCTCTCTAACAGGAAGAGGAAAGGGTTCTTTGGAACCCAGCATCTGCATCAGCATCAGCAGGGCTGCGGAGCTGGACCAGCCTCCCTCCTGCTCCTGCAAGATCGGGCGGGGGTGGGGGACAGTTGGGAAGAGGCTGGAAGTCAGCCTGATGTCCCTTCAGAAACCAGGAAGGTACACGTGGCACAGTCAGCTTTAACTGTGCAGTGTAGCTCACCCTGCATGGTGGTAGCTGAAGAATTCTGGATTTCTTTCTATGGTTCAGCCTTTATGACTCGGAGAGAAAACGGGTCCCCCATCTTCACGGAAGGCGCGTGTTCGTTCAGTGGGGCATCCACTCACTCTGCCAGCGCTGTGGTGGGAACTATGCGTAGGGCACTGTTCTGGGTACAGGGACCGTGTTGCTTCTCCCCCTCCCGCGGGGAGCTGACATCGTAGTTCAGCAGAATCATATTCCTCGGAGCTCGAAGCCTGGAAGCGCCGAGATGAGCCTTCTGATCTTGTAGCCCAGCCTCTCCTTGTACAGATTAAACAGCTGAAAACGCTCAGAGAGCCTGTCCAGCGAGAGCCCCTTCTCATGTGAACTGTACCCTCAGAGAAACTTCTTTAACTTGCAGCTGAGACTGAGGGAGAGAAGGCAGGTGGAGCGTCCCATCCTCAAAATAAGAATGAGAGGAGTTCCCGTGGTGACTCAGTGGGTTAAGGACCTGACATAGTGTCCGTGGGGATGCAGGTTCGAGCCCTGGCCTCGCTCAGTGGGTTAAGGATCCGTCTTGCCATGGACTGCAATGTCACAGATGCAGCTCGGATCTGATGTTGCTGTGGCTGTGGCATAGGCCGGCAGCTGCAGCTCCGATTCGACCCCTAACCTGGGAGCCTCCATGTGCCGCAAGTGCAGCCCTAAAAGGAAAAAAAAAAAAAAATGTCGCAAGTGACCTGGGACTTAAGTGAGATGGTTGTGGTCGATGTAGTTCAGAACAGAGCCTCTGAAAACGTCCAAGGTCAAGTGTTGAGAACTCAAAAGAGTAAAAAGAGTGAATCACTGGGCCTGATTTTGGCCAAAGGTAATACACATCCAATAGGCGGCTTAACCAACTCAGAAATTAGTTTTCCTCACCTGCAGGACCCCTGAGCTAGATGCTGTGCGGCTGGTGCCACTGCCCAGAAGTGTCATGGGGGAACCCAGCTTCTTTGAGATCGGGGTTTCTCAGCCTCAGGACTGTGGACATTTGAGCAGATCACTCTGTGGGGCGGGGGGCGGGGGTGGGGGGCATCCCGTGCCCCCAGGATACTGAGCAGCATCCATGGCCTCCATCCTCTGGGTGCCAGTAGCATCCCACCCAACGTTCCACCAGACGCTGCTTCTTATTCCTTGGGGTGCGAAGTCACCTTCCCCTCTTCGAGAATCGCAATTATAATGTGGCTTTTATCTTCAGATGCATGAAAAATAGAAAAGCAGGCAGTTAAGTAACTACCTTGCAGAGGAAACAGTAGCCTCTGGCCCCAGACTTGGCTGTGTGACTGCCTCAGAATTCTTGTGCAGAAGTGCAGGAGGGGCATGTCTTTGACTGGGTGTATTCCGTCCGCAAACAAAGCCTAGAGATTCCTGCAGTAAAGAAGAAGAGGCTGAGTGGATCGGGGCATGCATCTGGCAGCGTGGACCAGAGGAGGCCAGAGGGGATGGGTCAGCAAGAGCATGTGTCCGAGAGGCCCTGGCCTTGCTGTGCACTCACTGGGGCTCCATGTCCCTGCCTTCTGGGACCGCAGGGTGTCAGTGAGCCCCGCAGCAGCCCAGTCTCGAAGAAACCGGCCAGTTGAACTTGACGCCGGGCGAGAGTTGTAGGTCCATACAGGTGCGTCACGGACGCCATCAGACTGCACGTCATAAACCTCATCCCACTGGGTGGTGTGGAGGATGGAGCAGCATAGTGGCCCATTGCAGAAGTCTCTCCAAGTTTCGTATTTTTTTCTTTATTCTTTTTTTTTTTTTTTCTTTTTAGGGCAGTACCTGCAGCATATCAAACTTTCCAGGCTAGGGGTTGAATCAGAGCTGCAGCTGCAAGCCTACATCACAGCCACAGCAATGCCAGATCTGAGCCACATCTGTTCACGGCAACGCCGGCTCCTTTAACCCACAGAGCGAGGCCAGGGATCGAACCCGCGTCTTCATGGATACCAGTTGGGTTCAAATCCGCCGAGCCACAATGGGAGCTCCTCCATGTTTCATCTTATGAGGTTAAAAATTAGTTTTAAAATGTGTCATTTGTCCTTTAGAATTCCATACCCTTTCGCTCATTTTGACTTTTTATCTTTTTTTTTAAGGCCGCTCCTGTGGCATATGGAGGTTCCCAGGCTAGAGGTCGAATCGGAGCTGTAGCCGCCAACCTACACCAGAGCTACAGCCACGCGGGATCCGAGCCACGTCTGCAACCTACACCACAGCTCACGGCAATGCCGGATCCTTAACCCACTGAGCAAGGCCAGGGATCGAACTCTCAACCTCATGGTTCCTAGTTGGATTCGTTAACCACTGTGCCATGACGGGAACTCCCATTTTGACTTTTTAAACAGAAAATGTCAATCACGTGTAAAATTAGAGAATGATCAAGCTTCAACAGTTAACAAGCCACAGTCAAACCCTTGTTTCAGTTTTACCTACAAACACCCCCCCCGACTATTTTGAGAGAAACCCCATGCACCACATCTTTTATTTGCACATATTTGAGTATGTGTATCTGGGGACCACAAGACACCCTCAGGTTCGATGCTTCTCTAGGACGACTCTGGGACTCGGCATAGACCTAGAGCCACAGCTACGACTTCTTAGGGCAGGAGGCCACAAAACAGACTCCCCAGAGGGGAGAGGCGTGTGGGGCCACATCCCAGGGAACCGCACACCAGCATCCAAGAGTCCTTGCCTGGTGGAGTCACACAGGACACTTAAATTCCACTCCCCACCCCCCCAACAGGTTGTGGCCACACCAGTGAAATGTCATGTCCCAGGAACCTCACTAGAGACTCTGCTCACGGGCTGGTGACCAGCGGGTCCCCAAATCCTCAACTCCAGAGGGAGGGGGTGAACAGAACCTACGCTGACAGTGGTTTAGGCACGAGACCCCTCTCCTTAGTTGGATGGAGGTCTTTAGATTTAGCTAGCCCCAGCAGCTGCGGGAATATGCCCCCCAACACTAAATTGTGTGTGTTAAGATGTTGACAGTGGTGCCTTTCCTCCTGTGAATTTTGTCTTTAAAAAAATCCCACCTGTCACCATTTCCATAAAGAGGAATGTGGAGGGGGGTGAAATTTACGATTTGATTGGGGGACACGCAGTGATCTATCGCATGTCGGGTGAGGCGGTTGAATTCTGTTTTGTAAGAGCATCCTAGGAAGATTCTGGTGAGCGGAAGCCAGTGCCCTGAAGCAGGACGTGGGTGGTACTGGAAGGCGGGAATCTGGAGGCGGACCTGAGGGTCGGGAGCCTTCCTCGAAGCACCAACTGGTTTGAGAGCCTGCCAGGGGCACTCATGGTGTAGAGGTGTCTGCCTCCTTCCTCAGGATGGGTCGTAGATGGGTGCAGGCTCACGCTAGCTGACACCTAGCACACTCGGCATGTCCTGAGAGGTGGTAACTGGCTTCGTGGAAACACGGCTTTATGCCCCTGCTTCCCACCACATTTGTTTAAGAAACAAATAAACAAACACACCAGAACTATACCCAAATGTTTTTAAATAGGCTAAGCTCCCTTGTAAAAAGTTATGTGCCTGGAGTTCCCTGGTGGCTCAGTGGGTTAAGGATCCGGCATTGTCACTGCAGTGGCTCAGGTCAGTCCTTGGCCCGGGAACTTCAGCATGCCATGGTGCGGCCAAAACAACAAGTAAAAGTTAGGTGTCTGATTCCAGCATGAAAGCCTGTGACCTTGTCCCAGGAGGATGCCGGAGTCCGTGTGCCCTGGTGTGAGCGTGAACGTGACTCCATGCATGGCCAGTGCTGGAGAAGATGCAGTGGGAGAGGGGGTCGTCTGCAGAGATGAGGGAAGAGTCTTCCAAACAGAAGGGAGGGCTTGAGCAGGGCGAGGAAGAGCTGTGCCCATCTGTCACAGCGAAGCACCCAGGGGAGGAGAGCCGCAGGCTTGGTGGTGGGCAGAGGTTGTGCTCCGACCGTGGAAGGCTCTGTGTGGGGCGCTCAGGACCTGGGAGGTCATTCTGTGAGCACTTGGGGGCGCTCGAGGCCATCAGAACCACGGTTGAGGCTTATGACTTTGCAGCAGGAGAGGAAAAAGGACAACATGCAAACTAAAGCACAGGTTTTGTGATATGGTCGTTAATCTTTTGAAGTTCAACGGTCCCTAAGGCTTCAGTGCTTGTAGCAGAAAATCTGAACTTGCCTTTAAAGGTTTCAGCCCAGGCAGTAGCAGAAGGGCTGTTACCATTGATTCTGCCCCGTGTGAGTCCAGATCCCCTGAGAATTCCACTTATTCCTGCTTCCTCCTCTAGCAAGGAAAGTTGAGAATCAGTCTAGGAGCTGAAGGTACATTTCTTGATACAGTGTTGCCTGTAATTGTAGCCCCTGCTCAGCCAAGCAGGCAGTTACAGCTTATCCCTTTGTGTGCTTGCCTTATCTGTGTTCATTTATTTAGCAGATAACTCACTGAGCACTGTGGCCAGGCCAGGCTATTGATGAGGAAACAGCCTCAGAGGGAGATAGAACAGGTGCCCCCTTGAAGTCAGGAGACTCCAGGGCTGGGTCCGTTCTCACCAGCCCAACCTCTGAGGTATCAGTTTCTTCATCTAGTAAATGTACCCATAATTGTGCTTTTCTCCATGACTGGTGGGGGCAAGGTGAGACCACTCCCCTGAGAGCACCTTGCAGACACAGCCTTGGCTGCCACGGACGATGGGAAAGGAACTGGGCTCTTGCTTTCAAGCCTGATTTGACTCTTGGGCTTCAGCTAGATTCGTCAAATCCCACAACAAAAACTTCTCCCTAGGGGATCATTTCAGGAACCCTTGAGACCCGCAGCCACAGCCCTTCGGATCGGAATCACATATTTTGTGAAAATATTCCAAATATGTTGTGGAAAGTTTCCATAGATGCCCGATTTGGGGGTAAGGAAATTTGAGGCCCCTGCAGATTTTTGAGACTTGCTGTCTATACAAGGAGACAGGAATGAAATCCAGTGTTCCTAAGAAATATGGATAAATAATAGGAACGATAGCATATTCATGTTTCTGCATTATCCCGCCCACCAACGTTGGTGAATTCAGAAACAGGCCTTCATTCTACCAATACGCAGTTGGGTTTTTTCATTTTTAAAATTAGAGTTGATTGACAATGTTGTGTCAATTTCTGCTGTATAGCAAAGTGACCCAGTGTCATATATATGTGGTTTTAAATCCTCAATTATATATGTATAAAACCCGGCTGTTTTTAATTGGTTCTAAAAGCGAAACCCTGCCTAGAGCATTTTATGAAACAGTGCCCCCCAGTGGCTGAGGACACACGTGACAGTCACAGGAAGGGCGCTATTTTTAGTCTAGCTAGAGAATTGACTGTCAGGCTGGCATTCAAAGAGATTCATGGTCTGGCTGCAGATGTATGTATTGCATATGTGCAGCAAGTAAGCTTGAAGACAGATACTATCTGGCTTGTTAACTGGGTGTATGATTTCTTGATCACTGACCTATTAATTCTCTTATTAACATATAACGTTACCTTGAGTGTAAATTTAGCTGCCTGTCATTTATAATAGCATTAGCGATGTGGCAGGTGCTCATTTGTGCAAGAGCACTGCTTTCTGCCAAAGCCAAGAGCCTCGGTAATTATTTTCTTAAATGTAGCTAGGCATGATTTGGAAGAGATATGAGTCCAGGAAGAGAGAAGTCAAAGGATCAACCTAGGGGACCTAATTTTTGTGAAATATTACGCGTTTCCTGCTTCTTGCTCTATCCAGCAGAGATCATGACAACCAAAAACCTGAGCACCACATTTCTGAAAATGAAAATTAAGTACCACCACTAAAAATAGCCTTTCATCCTAAAAAATATCCAAGTTAACCTTTTTAAAATGTACGCAGCTTGTGGCTTTAAAAAAAAAAAAGACAAAACAATAAATGGAAAATATACACGACCCATTTCTTTTTTTGCTGTAGAGCTTGATTAAAGTCAGATGAGTTTTGACACTTGTCGTTCACGGTTTTAAATTCTTAATCATACATCACCTGGGACCCGGGGACACCCCTTTCTGGGATTATGTAAAGATACTGTATTGAAAGAGAATTTGTAGTTTGGGAGATTAAGGGTCCTATTTGATGACTTGAACTGAGAAAAACTGTCTCATTTCATGTTTGCTGAATTGGAACTGGAGGATTTTTTCCTGGCCAACCAGGAACGTGTTCTTTTCATTATGTTTTGTTTTTCTGTTTGTTTTTATTTTTGTTTTTTGGGGCCGTGCCCATGGCCTGTGGAAGTTCCCAGGCCAGGGATTGATCCCGTGTCACAGCAGCAACCCAAGGCACTGCAGAGACAATGCCAAGTCTTTAACCCACTGCCCCCAAGGGAACTCCAACTGCGTTCTAGATTGTAGCATCTGAAAAGGCTAAACATCAAAGTCAGGTATTTTGAGAACTATCTGTCAAGTCTCTTGTCCTGTTGAATGTTCTGAAATGGCAGTTTTTCTGGGGTTTTTTTGTGTTTTTTTTTTTCCATCGTGAAACGGGGGTTGTAGGGTTTTGAGGAAGAAGGCAGGCAGGAGGAGGTGCCATTCACACCACGCACACCAAGGGACAAGCTGTCCACAATTCAGGAAGGCCCTCCAGTCCACCTGATTGAGGCAGCATTTGTTCAGCATCTGTAGCATTTCTCTTCCCCCCTCTTGGCATGTTGTACTTTGTTTGGAAGGAGATCACTGTGCCCCGGAGTCGAAGGTCATGTCCTGCCTTATTGAGAGCAGAGTATCTGTACAAATCATTTAGGATACTTCTGCAGGAGAGATTTGTCTGTTCTCTGCCACTTATTTACTTATTGGATCATTTCCTTTTTTTTTTTTTTTTTTTGCTTTTTGTCCGTGGCATATGGAGGTTCCCAGGGTTGAATTGGAGCTGTAGCTGCCTGCCTACGCCACAGCCACGGCAACACCAGAGCTGAGCCGTGTCAGCGACCTGCACCACAGGTCACAGCAATGCCGGATCCTTAACCCACGGAGCGAGACCAGGGATCGAACCTGCGTCCTCAGGGATGCTAGTCAGACTCATTTCTGCTGAGCCATGACGGGAACTCCCATTTATTAATATTGCTGTCAGCTCATAGATATATAGTTTATCCTTTGCGTTATAATTCCATGTTGCTTTTTTTTCTCCAATGGCTCCTGCTTTGTCCATTGGAACTGACCCATGTTGGCCCCGGTGCCATTTCATTACTGCGGGTTTTTCTTTTCCTTCTCTTTCCTTCCTTCCTTTTTTTCTTTACTTTTTGCTTTCTGATGCTACAAGATGCTCCAGACTTACACTTTCCCTTCCCAGCCCTACAATTAGCCATTTCTCCAAGGAGACCTGGTTCCTTCTGTTGAATAATGGTGTCAGGAACCATCCGTCACTGGTCCTAAGGCATCACCGTCTAAGCCGTCATCGCTGACAGAGGGAGGGGGTGTTCGAGTGTGTCCTCACCCGTGTATTTCCACATATCTCGTACCTATTGATTTATCTATGTCTACCCATCTCTCTGTATCTCTGTCAAGCTAAGCATGAGTTCATACTGGTGTCTCTACATGGAATGTTCTAGTTGCTGCTTGTTGGCTTATCTGTAATTTCCCCCATTTACAGTAAAAAAATTTGACCTCCATCACCTACCATCCATTAACTGATTTTCTCAACTCCAGCACATGTGTACAGAAGTTTCAGAACTACTAAGCTGTACCCCAGTGAGAAACAAATTCACCTGCCTGAATGTAGTGTTTAGGTACAGTTTCTTTTTCATTAGCCTTCGTCTAATTTTTTGTTTGTTTTTAAAAATTCATATTTTAAAGTTTCTCCTCAATGTTTTTGCCCTTTAAAAAGTTTGCTGTTGTCTTTATTGGACACTTTTGTATTATGGTAAGATATATGTGCACTTACCATTTAGCTATTTTTAATGTACAGTTCAATAGAATTCAGTATATTAAAATGTTGTGCAGCATTACTTTTTCTTTATCAACCCAAACAGAAACACTGTCCCCGTTAGAATACTAACCCCCCGCACAAGCCTCAGTTCATTTCGTTTCTACTTTCTGTTCTTTGACGATTTCAGGTGCCTTATAGAAGTGGAATTGAGCAATATTTGTTCTTTTGTGTCTGGCTTGTTGAACTTAGCATAATATTTTCAAGATTCATCCATGTTGAAGCATGTATCAGAATTTCATTCCGTTAATACCCGAGTAGTATTCCACTGTTTGTGTATCGCATTTTGTTTCCATTCTCAGCTGATGGACATTTTGGTGGTTTCCACATGTTGGCTCTTGTGAATAATGCTGCTGTGAGCATGAGTGTCCAAGCATGTGTTTGAGCAGGTACTTTTCAAATGTATACATCCGTGATTTGTGGTATACTAGTATCTTCTACAAGAAATTCCTTTCCAGTCTGGCTTCTTTTTGTTATTTTCTTGTCTAATTGCCCTGGCTAGTAGCTCCAGTACAGAGTTGAACAGAAGGAGTGAGAGTGGACATCCCTGTGTGTCTCCTGAGCTTCAGGGGAAAGCTCCCAGTCCTTCACCGTTATTTATGATGCTACTTCTGGGATTTTCATAGATGCCTTCTATGAGGTGGAGGGAGTTTCCTTTTGTTCCTAGTGTATTTGGTGTTTTTCCCATGTAAGGGTGATGGATTTTGTCAAATGCTATTTCTGTACCTATTGAAATGATCATGCAAGTTTTTTTCTTTCTATTAATATGGTGCATTACCTTGACTGATGTCCTGTGTTGAAAAGGAAGCCTTGTATTTGGGGGATATATTCCACTTAGTCATGGTGTATGATTCTCTTTGAGTTGCTAGGGTTGGTTTGTTAATATTTGTTGAGGGTTTTGCATCTATATTCATAAGAGATATTGGTCTGTAGTTTTCTTGTGATGTCATTTTGTTTGTTTGTTTGTTTCAAGGTATTACTGGCTTCATAGAATGAACTGAAGGGAGTTCCCTTCTCTTCTAATTTTCAACATTATTTCTTCAAATATTATTTCTTCTCTTTTCTCTTTCACATCTCCTTTTAGACTTCCATTATGCACATGCTGATTACACTTAGTGACGTCCCACAGGTCTCTGAAATGCTCTTGATTTTTCTTCACTCTTCTTTCTTTTCTTTTCTTTTTTTTTCTTTTGGGCTGCAACCATGGCATATGGAAGTTCCCAGGCTAGGGGTGGAATTACAGCTGCAGCTGCCAGCTTATGCCAAAGCCACAGCCACACAGGATCTGAGCCACGTCTGGGGCCTACCCCACAGCTTACAGCAATGCCAATCCTTAACCCACTGAGCAGGGCTGGGGATTGAACCTGCATCCTCATGGATACTAGTCAGGTTCATTGTGGCTGAGCCATAATGGGAACTCCTCTTTTTTCTTTCTGTTTCTCAGACTGGATACTATCAATTATCATCAAATTCACTGCTTCTTTCTTCTCTCAGTTCATATATTATTTTGCACCTTTCTAGTGAATTTTCCTATTTCATCTGTTGTACTTTTCCAGAATTTCTATTTGGTTCATTTTTGATAATTTCTGTCTCTTTGTTGATATTCTCAATCTGATGAGACATAATTCTCATTTTTTTCTATAGATAGTTTCCTTCAGTACTTTGAACATATTTATAAGTTAAAGGGTTTTAAAATATGGCTAATGTCTGGTCTTCCTCAGGAATAGTTTTATTAACTGCTATTTTTACCATACTTTCCTGTTTCTTTGTGTGTCTCGTGGATTTTTGTTATACAGTGGACATTTTAAATAATATAGTGTGGAAACTCTGGAAACCAAATTATCCTTCCCCCAGGTCTTATTAATATTTGTCATAATTTTTGATATTTATATTTTTAATGGCGTTCCTGAACTAATTTAATGAGTCTGCATTCTTTCCATGTGTGGGCACTAAAGTCTCTGCTGGGTTTGCTTAGTGTTCAGATACTGATTGGACAGAGATTTCCTTAGATACTTTGAACCAATAAATCTCCCAGTTTTTACCAACAAGCTCTATGTGTGTATTAGGACACAACTTCAGTATTCAATCAGGCAGTTAACAAGCCCTGTCATAGTCTTTATTTCCTGCTTTCTCAGAGTCTCAAGGTCAGATAGAGGTGAGAGATTACATCATTCTTAAATATTTCATTGGCACACATAAAGTCATGCACATGAAAATAGCCTTCTAGAGTCCCAGAAATATGTTTTGAGTTTTTCACAGCCTTCATGGATATCTCATTCCCTAGCTTTTCCTTTTAGGTCTTTGGTCAACTTCTCATTTACTCCAGCTGGTATCATCACCTCAGGCAGCTGCTATGTTAAACAACTGTCACTGATTGTTTTTGACAAGTGCCCCAAGGGAAAGGTTTTTCAGTGAGCAAGCTGTGAGTCAGATCAAATAAAAACAAACCCTGTGTGTGCATGTTTCTAAGAAACAGCCAGACAGATGAAATAATGACAAACTTCTAAGTGGGCCTTTGGGGAGCTATAAAGCTGTTCTTCCACCTCCAGTAGTTTCTAAGTTGGTGATTTTAATTGTGACTATGACCGTGAAGCTCTTGGGTTTTGAGACCACCATGTAGATGGGGAGAGGAAAATGGGAATAAAACAAGTTAAAAGGCTTCAAAGCTCAATATTATGACCAAAATGCAGCCTTTTTTCTCGAATAAATGCATTTCAAATACTTGGAAGCTACTGGTTAATGGCCAACATTTGGGAAGATTTATTTTTGCAATCCTGTTGCTTTTTAAAGCAGCGGATTTTCAGAGGTCCTTACTCTGCCGTTCTGGAAGTGGCTTCTCCTTCCAAAGGATTTTTGGTGGAATCTTTTTCTTCTTTGTATTCACAATGACCTGATTCTCATCTCTGACACCCGTAACATTGGATGATACTCAAAAGCCTGCTTGTTCCCCACCAGTGCTTTCAAGGGTTTTCAGGAACGACTTTAAGATATTCAGTTTTCTGGGCTCCTATGAGAAGTGTGTTTTTGTGGGGGTGAGGGTTGAGTAGATTGAAACCCATATTTCTTACATTTTTAGGGTTTAAGAATCTATTTGACAGCAGTACAATTATCTGGAAAAGAATCACGTTGGCACCTTTACTCTGCAGTGCCGAAATGGCTGGTACTTTGAGAAGGACTCTCCTTTGAGTAATGAAATGCATGTTGTCTTGCTTTCTTATTTAATGCGATTCTCAGTATTTAGCTAAATTTTCCCAAATAACATAGTTGAAAGCAATTTCTCTTTCGTTCTTCTCTGCATAGAATATGTGAAAAACATGGAACAGACGATGACCCGTAATATACCCGAAAGGGAAATATGTTTTACTTTCCTCTCTTGAAATTAAGATCCGTATTTAGGATAAAAAAAAGTCAGTGGTCCCCAACCCAGACACTGCTTGGTGTGGTCATGGGATTAACCCGGAGCAGCACTAGCACACATTCCTTTCTGTACTTTCAGTGAGGAAGAGACTTAGTGTGTGCTTGTACGTTTTCCCTTTCTTATAGTAATTGGTTAACAGAGCTGGGGACAATTTTCTTAGAAAGTTGCTCTGGCAGCCTGGAAATTTTCTACCACGGTTTTCTAGGCCTGTCTGGGCCGCTTGGTGTTTGCCCAGGTCTCCAGCAGATGCAGAAATTGATTTTCAAGTGAGCAAAATATACTATCTAGTTTCCTAAGGCACTTTTTTCTTGGATGACCATTCAGTGTATCAAGTAGCAACTTACTCATAATCAAAGCACTTTTGGTTGAGTTACTAAAGACCCTTGGCCCTTGTGGAATGACAGGGAACTTTTTTTGAACAATGAACCTTTGTGCATCTGGCGAATATTTAGAACGTATCCCCAAATGAGTAAGTTTAGAAGAACACATTTAAACTCCACGTGAAGAAGACTCAGTGCAGGGGAGTGTTAGTCTTTGGTTTTTAAGGCTCATATGAAAGGAAATTGTGAGCATATTTTTGGAAGGGAACTTGGAGCCTTCTGAACCAAGACTGTACTGTGGGAGTTCCCGTCGTGGCGCAGTGGTTAACGAATCCGACTCGGAACCATGAGGTGGCGGGTTTGGTCCCTGCCCTTGCTCCGTGGGTGAAGGATCCGGCGTGGCCATGAGCTGTGGTGTAGGTTGCAGACGCGGCTCGGATCCCACATTGCTGTGGCTCTGGTGTTGGCCGGTGGCAGTGGCTCCGACTCAACCCCTAGCCCGGGAACCTCCATATGCCGCAGGAGCGGCCCAAGAAATAGCAAAAAGACCAAAAAGAAAAAAGAAAAAAGACTGTACTGTGGACATGAGCGGAGACGTGTGTGGGGACAGGAGGCAGGAACAGAACTGGAATGGGTTTAATTTCATGTCATTAACAATGCAGACAACAAAGAAATCTCTCTGCAATCCCTGGCTTGTGCTCAGCCAACCTGTGTCTGAATGTAATCCATGCCGTGTGGTTCATTCAGTGTGTTCTTAAGGAGGAAGCCAACCCCCAGAGACAGTTCTTTATCGTATCAATCTCAAACTTATCCCTAGAATTGTCTATCCTTAGGTCTATTTGTTTACAGGTGACTCAGAATCAATCTATTTTTTCTTTCCTTTTTACAGCCACACCTGTGGCATATGGAAGTTCCAGGGCGAGGGGTCAAACCGGAGCTGCAGCTGCCAGCCAACACCACAGCCACAGCAACGCAGGATCCAAGCCACATCTGTGACGAACCCTGCAGCTTGCAGCAACGCTGGATCTTTACCCTGCTGAGCAAGCCAGGGGTTGAACCCACATCCTCGTAGACACTACATTGGCTTCTTAACCTGCTGAGACACAACAGGAGCTCCAGAGTCAATCTAATTTTTGACATTTCTTCAAATCCTGGAGAATGGAGCTCTTATCTCACCACCACCATCTTAATTGAAGGAGCCTCCGATTACAAGTCTGAGAAGAGGGTATCTCGTTGCTCTCTGTTGTTTGCTGGTTTTGCAAGCAAGACAGTCAGCCTGTCTGCGCTGCTGCTCTGTATGATTGGTCTGTTTGTCTCCGCGCCCTGCCTGCCTGGGACTCGGGACTGAGGGAAGCAACCCTGACTCTTGTTCCCAGCTTGGGACATCTCTGCATGGCCACCGCCGTTGTGGCTGTCTCCTCTCCCAGGGGTCCAGTGCCACCTTGCTGTCCTGTACCTGAACCCCAGCCCTGCCTGGGCACCGCGATACTTCACAGCGTTATTCCTTCTTCACATTGCAGTTCGTGAGGGTTGGGCTGGCCCAGAGGGTTATTGCGTGCCATCTTTCGGGGACTGAGGGTCCTTCCTCCAGTGGCTGTGGTATGTATAAGGGTTCAGATTCCTCCACTGGATACTCTGTGACTTGGTGACAGTCCCAGGAAGGGAACAGGGAGTCTTTCCCAGGAGGTTTTTAGGGGCTGGGCGTGCAGGAGGTATACACCGCTTCCACCTGTATTTCTCACTGCTTGGGAGTTGTCACAGGAGCCCATCTACCTGCCGAAGAGGCTGAGAAGTTTTGTCCAGTTGGGTGGGTAGGGAGCACAAGACCCAACCGAGAGGTCAGATACATTGCTCTGCCTCAGCTGGTGCTAGAATTCAAGCATGGAGCCCCACCTCACTCCAGAGGCAAGGCAGGCTGGTTGAAGGCTCAGGAGGAAAAGGCAGTAATTATAGTTTCCAAGCCTGTCAACCTTAGAGGTGGGCGATCGCATTCATCTTCTGTGTTAATAGAGTACAATTTCATACCTGTGAAAATGCTTAAAATATGGTAACGCAGCATGAAAATGAGTGGCAATATCTTTTTAACAAGTGGCTCTGGGACAACTAGACGCACACAAAAGAATGACTCTGGGCCCTTAACCTCGCGCCGTATGCAAGTAATATATCAAAGTGGATCAGAGACCTACATGTTGGAGCTAAAACTATGAAAGACAGGAGAAAACAGAGGAGTCAATCTTCTGGATTTGGCAAAAGGATTCTTAAATAAGGCACCAAAGTATGAGGCACAAAATAAAAAAAGCAGATACATTGGATTTCACCAAAATTAAAAGCTTCTGGGGTTCCCTGGTGGCTCAGCAGGTTAAGGATCTGGCATTGTCACAGCTGTGGCTCGGGTTCAATCGTTGGCCCAGGAACTTCCACATGCCATGGGGCGTGGCCAAAAAAAAAAAAGTGAAAAGCTTTTGTGCTTCAGAGGACACCATCAAGAAAGTGAAAAGGCAGCTCACAGAGGGAGAGAAAATATTTGGTACTCTCTGACAATGAACTTGTCTTCGGAGGATATAAGAACAGTTGTAAGGGCCCAGGGAGGTAGGTCATAGCATTGTCACCTGTTCAGAGAGATGATTCACTGTCATACTTAGAGTCAGGTTCAAAGCCAGTTTGGACACCTCTCTCTCTCTGGTCCTGAGGCCACACAGAAAGGCCATGCTGTGTGTTCCTGAGAATTTAGAGCAGGTGCATGGCTGATGTTTCATTCAGTCATCAAATGTGCTTTTCCTAACCCACATCAGCCCCTGTGTCAAGGACATTACGGAATCACTGTAAATCATCCCTAAGAATGTGTGGGCCAATGAGAGAGGCGCTGAAAGACTAGGGGAAAATCAGAAATTATTGTATTGGAGTTCCCGTCGTGGTGCAGTGGTTAACGAATCCGACTAGGAACCATGAGGTTGCGGGTTCGGTCCCTGCCCTTGCTCAGTGGGTCAAGGTTCCGGCGTTGCCGTGAGCTGTGGTGTAGGTTGCAGACGAGGCTCGGATCCCGCGTTGCTGTGGCTCTGGCGTAGGCCGGTGGCTACAGCTCCGATTCAACCCCTAGCCTGGGAACCTCCATATGCCGCGGGAGCGGCCCAAGAAATAGCAAAAAGACAAAACAAAACAAGACAAAACAAAAAAAAGAAATTATTGTATTAATTGCCAAAAAAGGTGAATTTGAGCAAAATCCTAAAACAGATTAGTAAACATATGGTATAGCCCATAAAATGTATTGTATCCCGATGTAACTGAATTGAAAGCCATGCAAATAGTCCATTATCCCAACTTTTTATGGAGACGCTAATAGGATCCTACTGTAGTGTTGTTTTAATTGCTTTTATATTTTCACATGAAATTGATGTATTCAGCTATTAGTTGGTAATATAAGTTCCCTCATGCCCTAACAGGATTTGTTAAACTTTTCAATTATTAATGCAACACAATCCTCTAGATGTGTGCCAGAGTAACTCTTGCCATAAACCATCACCTGATCAGTTTCACGATTGTTCCTAGAACCGGAATCCACTTACACCAAATTCATCCCGTCATTAAGGATGAAAGTCCCTGAGGGAGTTCCTGTTGTGGCTCAGCAGGTTAAGGATCCAACGTAGCCTCCATGAGAATGCAGGGTCCATCCCCGGCCTTGCTCAGTGGGTTAAGGATCTGGCATTGCCGCAAGCTGTGGTGTTGGTTGCAGATGCGGCTCAGATCCGGTGTTGCTGTGGCTGTGGTGTAAGCCTTGGCTGAAGCTCCCATTCGACCCCTGGCCTGGGAACTTTTGGAAGGTCCATATGGCGCAGATACAGCCATAAAAAGAAAATTGAGGTCATTGACAAGAAGCTGTGTTTTTTAAATTTAGAATTATGGCACTCCATTCATAAACATTATACATACTTTCTCTCCATCATATATACTTTTAAACGTAATTTCCTTTTAACTTTGATTGCTCAGCTAATGGAAAAAGCTCTAAATCTATGAGACAGATTCTTGATAATAGCATTCGGAAATCTGTATTGGCTTAGAGATAATCTTATCACAGAAATGACAGGGGTTTTTTTTCCTTCTATTTCTGGTCACCAACGTGTCCCCATGTATTTCTATGTGTAATGTTACATAAAGCACTTTGGGAAGCTTAGGTTATTCTTCATGAAACACTCATCGATCCTTCTAATAGGAATTAGGAAAAAAATGTCTTCAAACTTGCCAAACATGATTCCGCGTCATTAAAGCTTCGAACCTTGCTTTCAGGTGAAGAAAAGAGAACTATAAGCCGAAAAAAACCCCAGCGTTTTAAAGCTCTTCTCATTTGCTTTGCAAGGAGTCATGCCCCTTTGTGGAAGGGGACCATCTTTGCGGAGAAGGTGGAGATGAGAAGGTGGTGGCTTCTGCAGAAAACAGTCACCCTCAGACCATTAGTGCCCAGTCACCCTGGATGGCACATAAAATCCCCGATCCTGTGTGATAAACAGAAGTCACCGACGACAGGCAGGGAGTGAGGTCATCGGCAGAGACCGAGCCTTGTCCTTGCGGATGACGACGCGTGCTCAGCGCCCGGGGGCCGGCGACTGCTGGCTCAACACAGTCTCATCTCTGGATGGATAGCGTCTGTGAGGACAGACGCAGTCACCACTGAGCTGTCCGCCAGTAGATGTCACACATGGAGACGCGCTCTGGTGAATTCGTGGCATTCGCCAGAATTGGAAGGACCACCCTTGGCTCTGCGGTCTGGGGGTGGCTCTACCTCCATAGCTGGTAGGAAAATAACACTGCATTTTATGAAAAGTATCCTGAGAGCATCCCTGAGAAAGATCATTCGCTTTTTCTCTTCGGCCCGAAGGCCCTAAATCCGTCCAATTACAGAATTCCTTTGAGTGTCCTCCAGAGCCATGCCTGCAGTAAGCGGCATGGTTTTCTATGGCTTCTATCCCCTGCTCCTCAACTTTGGTTTCACTCACGCTTCTGCTCTTTGTTAATGCTTCCTTGCCCAGAGTCCCCTCTCCCCTGGCACTGGCTGCCCCTGATTCCGTGGAATGAGCAAGGCTGGAGCATTGGCTGGGCTTGGGCTGGGGTGCATGCAAAGGGTCACGGGAAGCCCAGCAGGGCTCTCCCCACCCTCAGGGCAAGTCAGCCCATGTACGCTCATCACCAGTGGAGTCCAGGCTTCCCACAGCCTTCTCTTGGTCCCAGTGGTCCTCCAGCCCCACCGCAGGGCTTGTCTCCCCCACAGAGAATGCAGGGATTGGGGGGCCCCATCTGTGGCTTGCTCCGCAGAACAGATCTGCACCCAGAGGCGTTTCCCAGGGCACAGGTCCCTGCCCGAAAGCCCCGCTTCCCTTCCCCCCAATTCCGTGTGTGTCTCTCTTACAGCCTTGGCTGTACAGGAGTCCTGCCGCCAGTTTCCCCTTGGCTTTCCGTGGAGGTAGTTTTGATGCATTCATGGTGGGAAGCAAGCTTCATGCTCTCTCATCCTGCCGTCCTGATCCATCCTGGACAGTGTCCTTGGTATCTGGACCTGGGCATCACCCAAGAGCAAGGACTCCCCGGGCGCGTGCCACCCAGCAGTGACTCAGGAGAGCAGGTGGAGGGAGGTGGGGTAGGGGTGAGGCGTCGGAGAAATGCTTGGCTGGCCCGAAGGGCTTTCTTAAATTAGCATCAGTAATTTCATGCTGAAATTTTCTTCAGAAGCTGTGAGTTCCAAAGCCATGAGCTTGGGGCTGAACGAAAATAAGAGGTGTTGACATCCACAGCTACACACTTTTTCAGACTCTCTTTATTTGGCTCTTCATCAAATCCATTCTCCTGTTCCAAGGAATTCTTTTCTTTCAATTGTCGTAAAATTCTCATAATATGAGATGTACCTGCTTCAGGTGTGCCGTTTTTAGGCGTTTAGAACATTCACGTTGCTATACAACCATCACCACCACCATCTCCAGAACTTTTTCAGCGTCCCAAACAAACTCCGCCCTCATAAACACGACCTCCCCATTCCTCCCTCCCCCCCAGCCCCTGGCACCCACCCTGCTGCCTTCTGTCTCCGTAGATTTGACTGCAAAGGGATCTCATTTAAGTGGAACCATGCAGTATTTTTCCTTTTGTATCAGGTTTGTTTTACGTAGCATCACATCCTTTAGGTTCATCCATATTGGTAGCAGGTGTCACAATTTCCTTCCTTTTGAAGGCTGAATAATATTCCATTGTATGTGTATGTGTGTGTGTGTGCATGTGTCACATTTTCTGTATCCACTCATCTGTCAGACGGAACATGGGTTTCTTCTACCTCTTGGCCACTGTGCGTGTGTGGGCTGTGCTGCTGTGACCATGAGTGTACACGTGTTCGGGTCTCTTTCCCTGCTTTTGGGAGTACACCCAGAAGTGGGATGGCTGGAATGGGTTGGTAATTCTGTGTTCAGTGTTTTCAGGGCATCACCATGCGTGTCTTAGGAATTCTAACTGTTTTCAGAAATCACCCAGAAGTGGTGGTTGACCTAAGGGGACAAGACAGCTTTGGGGCCCTTTTGACAACAACACTTTAGGAAATGAGGCCTAAAGAAAAAAAAAGAATACGCTTTATGTACAAATCAACAACTCATTCCCAGCTCTCTTTCTTCCATTCAAACAGAATTGTTCTTGTTGGTGAGCCTGTTATGACACGAGGCAGAGGTGGCTGGAGAGGTTATCTGATTTCGACAGTCTGATGTGAAGTTTACTTTGGAGGGGATCTTGTGTGGCCCTTCAAGAAGTTAGCCACTGGAGTTCCCGTCCTGGCACAGTGGTTAACGAATCCGACTAGGAACCATGAGGTTGTGGGTTCGATCCCTGGCCTCGCTTAGTGGGTTAAGGATCCGGCGTTGCCGTGTAGGTTGCAGACACGGCTCGGATCCTGTGTTGCTGTGGCTCTGGGACCGGTGGCTACGGCTCCGATTCGACCCCTAGCCTGGGAACCTCCATATGCCGCGGGAGCAGCCCTAGAAAAGGCAAAAAGACCAAAAAAACAAAAAAAGAAGAAGAAGTTAGCCACTGCCCCCTGGCATTCGTATGCCTGAAGAGGTGTGTCCTGTTTGCTCACCGAGTGGTTCTGTGGTATCTTCCTTTCTTGAACTCCGCAATCATCAGACACAGCAGGACACGGGGACGCGGGATGACGCGGCAGCAAGAGGAGCACGTCTTGTTCCTCAGCCAGGCAGAGACGTGCATTCTTTCCGAGTCTGAGTTTCTGTGTTCCTGAAATAAATAAGCTGAGCCCGTGTTTCTTCCAGCTCCAAATTTCCACAATGCAAACCTCCCCCCGCCCACCCATCCCTGGAGCTTAGAGACTTTTCACAACCTGCGTTGGTGAGACCGCGTCACACCTGCTAGCTTTCCTGTTCTCCTTTCTCTTCTCTCTATAGAATTAGTGACGCCTTCTCGGGCCTGGTGATATTCCAGTGAAATCTGTTGTGGCATCAGTTTTGTTTCATTTCACTTCGTAAGACTTTTCCAAAAGTACCTCTTGGACCCCTGGAAAAGCTGTGTGGTGGTTGGTTCAGACAGATGCAGGAAAGCATCCAAAATGCATGGAATCCGGAAGACTTGAGACAGGAGTGCGTTTATGAGTCTGAGGAGGCACTGAGAAAATTGCCCACCACCGAAAGGAGAACACGGACCTAGAGTTAAGCGCCAGGGAAGGCCTCCGAGGAGAAATGCATCACATAAACCGATGCAACAAACTATGACTCACAGTCATTAAGGGCACATATTGTGAACACGTGGCTGACTCCTGTAACAGGGAGAAGCAACCAGGCAGATCGATTTGGGGAAAAACAATGGTTTATTCACTTGACAGCATCCTATACTTTGAAGTAGCTCATGGAGTAATGGTGAAAGCCAGGGCTATTCTAAGAAATGTAACATGCATGAAATGCGAAAATAAAAATAAAATTGAAATATTTATTTGCTAATGGTTTCAGTAGATAGAAAAAGAGAATAGAAACACAAGCGGAAATCAAATTGTCGCACTTGCAAAATTTGCCCTCGTAGTTGAGCAATAATCAGTGACATTTCTGAAAGGACCAGGGCTCAGCTGTCTCTGGTGCAGTTCATTTTGGCACTTTGGTGACTCTTTGGTTAGGACAATAGGTCTTTGGTTGTTCCGGGCACCAAAATGTCACCTAATTTCCTGGCTTCACCCACATGCTCCCAGCCTTTTGTCGATCACGATTTTGGGATTTTTCTTTCTTTTTTTATTTCCCAATTATTGTATTTTTATTTATTTTTTAAAATTTATTTTATTTTATTTTTTTCCCTGATGTACAGCAAGGGGATCAAGTTACTCTTACACGTATACATTTTTTCCCCACCCTTTGTTCTGTTGCAATATGAGTATCTAGACATAGTTCTCAATGCTACTCAACAGGATCTCCTTGTAAATCTATTCTAAGTTGTGTCTGATAAGCCCAAGCTCCCGATCCCCCCGACTCCCTCCCCCTCCCATCAGGCAGCCACAAGTCTCTTCTCCAAGTCCATGATTTTCTTTTCTGTGGAGATGTTCATTTGTGCTGTGTATTAGATTCCAGTTATAAGTGATATCATATGGTATTTGTCTTTGTCTTTCTGACTCATTTCACTCGGTATGAGAGTCTTTAGTTCCATCCATGTTGCTGCAAATGGCATTATGTCATTCTTTTTTATGGCTGAGTAGTATTCCATTGTGTATATATACCACCTCTTCCGAATCCAATCCTCTGTCGATGGACATTTGGGTTGTTTCCATGTCTTGGCTATTGTGAAGAGTGCTGCAATGAACATGCGGGTGCACGTGTCTCTTTTAAGTAGAGTTTTGTCCGGATAGATGCCCAAGAGTGGGACTGCGGGGTCATATGGAAGTTCTATGTATAGATTTCTAAGGTATCTCCAAACTGTTCTCCATAGTGGCTGTACCAGTTTACATTCCCACCAACAGTGCAGGAGGGTTCCCTTTTCTCCACAGCCCCTCCAGCACTTGTTATTCGTGGACTTATTAATGATGGCCATTCTGACTGGTGTGAGGTGGTATCTCATGGTAGTTTTGATTTGCATTTCTCTTATAATCAGGGATGTTGAGCATTTTTTCATGTGCTTGTTGGCCATCTGTATATCTTCCTTGGAGAATGGTCTATTCAGGTCTTTTGCCCATTTTTCCATTGGTTGATTGGCTTTTTTGCTGTTGAGTTGTATAAGTTGCTTGTATATTCTAGAGATTAAGCCCTTGTCGGTTGCATCATTTGAAACTATTTTCTCCCATTCTGTAAGTTGTCTTTTTGTTTTCTTTTGCGTTTCCTTTGCTGTGCAAAAGCTTTTCAGTTTGATGAGGCCCCATGGGTTTATTTTTGCTCTAATTTCTATTGCTTTGGGAGACTGACCTGAGAAAATATTCATGAGGTTGATGTCAGAGAGTGTTTTGCCTATGTTCTCTTCTAGGAGTTTGATGGTGTCCTGTCGTATATTTAAGTCTTTCAGCCATTTGGAGTTTATTTTCGTGCATGGTGTGAGGGTGTGTTCTCGTTTCATTGCTTTGCATGCAGCTGTCCAGGTTTCCCAGTGATTTTTGCTGAATAGGCTTTCTTTTTCCCATTTTATGTTCTTGCCTCCCTTGTCAAAGATTGATTAACCATAGGTGTCAAGGTTTATTTCCAGGTTCTCTATTCTGTTCCATTGGTCTGTCTGTCTGTTTTGATACCAGTACCACACTGTTTTGATGACTGTGGCTTTGTAATATTTCTTGAAGTCTGGGAGAGTTATGCCTCCTGCTTGGTTTTTGTTTCTCAGGATTGCTTTGGTGATTCTGGGTCTTTTGTTGTTCCATATAAATTTTTGGATTGTTTGTTCTAGTTCTGTGAAAAATGTCCTGGGTAATTTGACAGGGATTGCATCGAATCTGTAGATTGCTTTGGGTAGTATGGCCTTTTTACAATATTGATTTTTCCAATCCATGAACATGGAATATCTTTCCATTTCTTTCCATCTTCTTTGATTTCTTTGATTAAAGTTTTATAGTTCTCAGCATATAAGTCCTTTACCTCCTTGGTCAAGTGTATTCCGAGGTGTATTTGATTTTTTGAGGTGCAATTTTAAAAGGTATTGTACTTTTGTATTCCTTTTCTAATATTTCATTGCTGGTGTACAGAAATGCAACTGACTTCTGAATGTTAATCTTTTTTTTTTTTTTGTCTTTTGTCTGTTGTTGTTGCTATTTCTTGGGCCGCTCCCGCGGCATATGGAGATTCCCAGGCTAGGGGTTGAATCGGAGCTGTAGCCACCGGCCTACGCCAGAGCCACCACAACACGGGATCCGAGCCGCGTCTGCAACCTACACCACAGCTCACGGCAACGCTGGATCGTTAACCCACTGAGCAAGGGCAGGGACCGAACCCGCAACCTCATGGTTCCTAGTCGGATTCGTTAACCACTGCGCCACGACGGGAACTCCTGAATGTTAATCTTATATCCTGCTACTTTGCTGAATTTATGAATCAGTTCAAGTAGTTTTTGGGTTGAGTCGTTAGGGTTTTCTATGTATAGTATCATGTCATCTGCATACAGTGACAGTTTTATCTCTTCCTATATGGATGCCTTTTATTTCTTTTGTTTGTCTAATTGCTGTGGCTAGGACTTCCAAAACTATGTTGAAGAGCAGTGGTGAGAGTGGGCATCCCTGTCTTGTTCCAGATTTGAGTGAGAAGGCTTTCAGTTTTTCTCCATTGAGTCTTATATTTGCTGTGGGTTTGTCATAAATGGCTTTGATTATGTTCGGGAATGTTCCCTCCATACCCACTTCGGCGAGAGTTTTGGTCATGAATGGATGTTGGACTTTGTCAAATGCTTTTTCTGCGTCTATTGAGATGATCATATGGTTTTTGACTTTTCTTTTGTTAATGTGATATATGACGTTGATTGATTTGCGTATGTTGAACCATCCTTGTGAACCTGGGATGAATCCTACCTGGTCATGGTGTATGACCTTTTTGATATGTTGTTGGATTCGGTTGGCTAAGATTTTGTTGAGAATTTTTGCATCTATATTTATCAAAGATACTGGCCGATAGTTTTCTTATTGGCCGATAGTTTTTCTTTTGAAATGTCCATTGTATGTTGGTTATGTGAAAACACATGAAAACATAACACGATCTGTCCCTTCAGAGGGTGACACACGAGGCGAGCAGCATAGAAAACGTAGCCCTGAGGTTGGGGTTGTGGGGAAAGCCTTGCGCCTGAGCCAAGGTCACTGCCTATCTTCCATAGCTCCTCTGTCAATGCCTGACTGATCAGTAATTAGTTGACGTTCCAAGTTGGATTATAGGGCAGTTCCATGAAAGGGAGAGGGGACTGAATCTCTGTCCCTCTAACAGACATCGCAGAGTGTCTTCCTTGGGGGCCCAGGCAGACGTGTGCAACTGTGCTGCCGGGGGGAGGGGCAAGCATGCAGTAAGAGGTTAGCACTTGCACAGGGGCCGGCACAGAGGGGGCCTTAGAAATACTTGGTGAATGAATTGAACCGAAGAGGTAAACCCAGGATAGGGTTTGGAAGATCAGGCCATTGTTCAGTCAGATACTTGGGCACTAGCTGGGTAGGTGTATACGTGTTTTGTGTGTGTGTGTTGTGTGTCGTGTGTGTGTGTTGTGTGTGTCATGTGTGTGTCGTGTATGTGTGTCGTGTTGTGTATGTCTTATGTGTATGTGTCTTGTGTGTGCGTATCGTGTATGTGTTTTGTGCGTTTGTGTCTTATGTATGTGTGTGTCTGTGTGTATCTTGTGTGTATGTGTTTTGTGTGTGTGTGTCTTGTGTTTGTGTGTTGTCTGTGTGTCTTGTGTGTGCATGTGTGTATATGTCGTGTGTGTGTGTCGTGTGTTTGTGTCTTGTGTATGTGTGTGTCTTGTGTGTTTGTGTGTGTCTTGTGTGTATGTGTCGTGTGTGTGTGTATGTCTTGTGCTTATGTGTTTTGTGTGTGGGTGTCTTGTGTGTGGGTGGGTGGGTGTGGGTGTTGTGTGTGTGCTCCCATGATATTTACCAGTGTTGATCTGGTGACACCACCGTGTTCTGTAGGATAAACGTGATATAAAACTATTGTGTGGGGAGGAACTTGTCCTTCTGATTCCACGGGGTTGGGAGTAGGAAGCTTGGCCTTTTTAGTCACACCCAGCTGATGGCCGTGCCCTCCCGGTTAATACGTGACAGAGCACACATGTAAATCAGGGCAGCTGCATGCGCTGAAAACAAATGCAACCAAACAAAAGCAGGAAAGGAGGAAAGTGACAGCATTCAGGCACGTAAAAAAAATCCGTTCCCTAATAGAATAGACCCAGTCCACTGCAGGTCGCAATTTCAGTATCATTTACCCTATCCCTCCGCTATCAGTTCTGATAAATGAGATGCAGTGATGACCTTTATCTGCTGGACCAATGGCTGTAAATTGAGCTGAATGTTCCCATCAGCGAAGAGGACGGAACTCATTACTGACCAGAGCTCGCGATGTTGCTTTTGACCGCAATGCGCACCATTAAAGCGAGTGCACTTCCCCGCGCGTAAAAACGACCTCTTTCACCACGGAAGACTTGGAACACGGTTCATCGATTTTGTGGATGACAGGGTACTGTACCCCAAAGGCTAGCTGCGCCTTGTTCTGTGTTTGTTAAAGCACAGTGCAGTCGGTGTTTTGAGTCAGGCTTGATTCGTTGCTTCTGGACGGAGTCTCTATCTAGGACATGCGTGGAATGGAACCGTCAGGGTTACAGCCCCGACACCTCAAGTTTCATCTTCCTCTTCTTTCAGATCCATCAGAGTGAATGGATTAGATCCATTCAACGACGTCAGGCCTTTTCATTTTAAACCCTTCGGGTAAATATGAAAATGTGGTCCTGCCAGTGTGCGCCTTAGTAATGAGTGAACAGCACCTGAGCTCTGCTGAAGCTGGGAACAAACCAGTGTTCGTATGTCCTGCTGATGTCACTTGCCCCGGTGTGGTTATTAGAGCGTCACCCTTCTTGCGCTTTCACGTGTCCTGGTTTAGGTGATAAAATACAAAGTCATATTGGGAGTATATGACCTTGGAACTGTCGTAATCCTTGACCATCAGGTTATAATTACATGAATATAATTGTATTATAATTGTATTACATTTGTATAATTATATCAGATAATGATATAAATTAATCATATATTATAATTATGTACATAGAATTATATCATGTAAAGCATTCCTGTGACGTCTGAATTTTCCTAGGACTACCCAGGCGTCGGTTGTTGGCTGCTAGTAGTGTTATACAGCTTAGTGGCACTTAACAGTTACGTGTGGACATTATTCTATTGTCACATTAAGAGAGATGCCATTCACACCCCTTTTTTCGGATGGGAATGTTGAGACACACAAAAAGGTCACATAGTCTGAAGGTACACAGTTACTTGCTAGTAAAGGTGAGCCTTTTCTCATCCCTCAGGCTAACTAACAATCGACCATGAGAGGTGGGCTCTCAGTCCACTGTGGAATAAAGCAGGGACTCCCATGCATACAGTTATGACGGTATGTTAATGATAGTGTGTGACAGGTGCTCCGCCCACGTGGCCTCAGACGCCCTAATCCAGCCTCAGCCCCGCGCTTTCGGATTGGTTGGTTCTGACTCTCTAAGTGCCTGATTTTCTCTGACTCTCGCAGCAAAGTCTCTGCCGTTCAAAGCCCCAGGGGAAAGATTCTTGGGTCAGAGCAGAGTCGGAAGACAGGTGGATTTGTGATCATGACGTCATTGGGTGATAATCTGAGCCCTCCGCCCCGCCCCCATCACCCCACACCCGGAGGAGGAGCCTGGGCAGGTGAGCTCTGCCTCCACAGCTCCTGCAGCCATTCCGTTAGGCTCCACCGTCTACTAAGCCGACAGACCCGGGCAGCCACGCAACATGGGGAGCGATCTGCCATCGAGGTGTCATGTTTGTTACACATGCCAGGTCTGCTCTGAAAGAAACGGCCCATCAGCATCCTCTGTATAATCAGGCGCTTTGAGGCTTGACAGTCACAAACAAGCAGGTCTGAAGCAGTGAATGGTTCTTTCAAAGGCTACCTGCCTACTTTCCCTGAGAGAGTGAAAGAACCTCTAATCATTTGTTTCTCGGCTATTCCACCCCAGTGAATAGACAGAATGGCTTCATGTAAGGATTTTCCTCATTCTGTGTAGGATACCAGTCTGCCTGCT
This sequence comes from Phacochoerus africanus, assembly GCF_016906955.1. NCBI lineage: Eukaryota > Metazoa > Chordata > Mammalia > Artiodactyla > Suidae > Phacochoerus > Phacochoerus africanus. The sequence continues at coordinate 3,419,374 of NC_062559.1, read as the reverse complement.
CCTTACATTTTGAATTCTTTTGTTTACTTTTGAGTCAGAAGAACGAGGGTTGTGCAGAGGCAATCTTTTTTTACACATCCTACCCCAAATTTTCCTGGAATATGATTCATAACATTTATTTTCTTTACAAATAATATAATAGGTGAATGTTTGGTGGAAAGATATAACCATTTCTCCTTTTCAGAGACTTGAGTGTTGCAGGTGGAGAGAGCATCTTTTATTTATACAAATTATTCTTTCTTTTTTCTTACTTTCAAAATGTCTTCATATGGCTGATCTCAATGAATCAGCAGTTACCCCTTCTGAAAAATAAGGCATTTTAGTATTGAAAATGAAAGACCGAGATAAAGTAACTTGACTCAGGAGACTGCTACCATGGGATTAGAACCAGTCTCCTGACTCCAAACTCAGAAATTAGATTTCATCTCTTTATTAGGATTAGATTCGTCTCGGAGCAACAGAAAAATGAAATCAATACTGGTTTAAACAAGATGAAATTTAATTGTCTGACAAATTTACTTCTCATAGCCAAGTCGAGAGGTAGGTTCTATGCTCTGTCTGTATTGCTCTTATATTCATTTCCAAGATTGCTGAAAGGTCCAAGATGGCTGCTCTAGCACCAGCCATCATAACAGCATTCCTGCTAGCAGGTATGAAAAAGGGAGAGGAGAATAGTGTGTGAGATCCCTTTAAGGACACTGCTTTACAAGTTTCAGTAGGTACTTCCGGCATATCCTGTCTGAGGCGAGCCTGATATAGAAGCCATGTGTTCAGACTTCTATTCCAAACTTCCCCCAACAATCTGTCTACTACCTTTGGCATTTTTCATCAGTTTTTTTTTTTTTTAAGGGAAACACTGAAATTTCTGTCTTTCAGGCCATCCATTAGTCTTGGTCGGTAGAAGGTGATTTTTCTCATGGAAGCCTAGATAAAGGGCATCCTTTTGCTTCAACCTCTAGATCCTTTTATTTGCTAATTTGTTCCATCATCATCACGTAGGGTCAACAGTATTGACATAAAGCCTGAGTTTACTTTCTGCAGTGCTCTGCTTCCTCCGTGTCATGCCGATTGGATTTTTCAAAAAATATGTGTTCTGTACTCAGACTGGAAAATCCCTGACGCTCGAAGTCTGTGGATGGTCCACACTGATTCGGCGCTTAGCATTGCGATGCGAACGGATGGCCCATGGAATCACAAAGGATGCTGCTTTTCTGAGAAGTAATTACTGATTGACTCACAAGCTATGGCACTGGAACAACGTGAGCGACATCTTTCACTGACCAGTGAATTTCAGAAGCCTCTAAGGTTTCAAGACTCTTGGAGAATCTCTGCTTTTGATAGTCTGGTCTTCTAAGAAACAGTTCTGTTCAATCTGTAAGCTGGTTCATTTCCACACGAGTTCGTAGCCAGAATTACATTTCAAATGGTTCGTGATTTTTTTTTCCCCAAGTCCACCTGGGAAATTTTGTCCATCCCTTGCGAATAATGAACTTTTATTGAAGAAGACTTTTTTAAAAGTACAAATCAGGAGGCTCATGATTTTATGTTGCTAGAAAATAAACATGGGTCAAATATTTTACTTAGCTTTTGAATTCAGGAGAAAACCCATACGATCTGAACACAAGAGTGAAAAAACAGACATCCATATAGGCGACCGGAAGTGCTGAAATGAATGTGCTGGGAACTTGGCTTTTTCCCTGAAGTGGGTGCTGCGGTGCGGAGGGCCCAGCTGCCCCTGGACCAGACAAAACTCCTCTGCATCTTTCCAGCACAAATCCTTTGTGTGACCATCAGTTTTCTACAACTTCCAAGTCATAAAGTAGCTCAAAGACAGGCATGAACAACTAAAGAGCCAAATTGCCCAGAAGGCTTCCCTACACAATGGCTAATATTCTACTGCACGGCTACCCAGGGGTCTTTTCTGCCCATTTCAGAGTCTTTTAAAACATTTTGACACCTTCGATAATGTTTGTTATCGATTTGCTCTAAGTCAGGTTTACTAAATAGTAGAACTGTTATGCTATAACCACTTTAAAGACCCTTCGTGGCATCTTAGAATCCTCTTTGGCCGTGCCCATGGCATGTGGAAGTTCCGGGGCCAGGGATCAAACCCGCGCCACAGTGGCAACCAGAGCTTCTGCGGTGTCAGCACCGGATCCTGAACCTGCTGCGCCATAGGAGAACTGCAGGGAATCTTAGATTTTTATAACAACTCATCACAAATATTCTTTTTCAAGATAAATTTTATTGGAGGATAACTGACTGACAATGTTGTGTGAGTGTCAGGTGTACAGCACAGTGAATGCGTGTTGTGTGTGTGTGTGTGTGTGTGTGAGTGTGTACACACACCTTTCTTTAGATTTTTTCTTCTTTAGATTCTTTCCCCATATAGGCTGTCACAGAGTATTGAATAGATTTCCCTGTACTATATACAGTGAGTTTAGGGTGCAAAGGACGTGTTTCCTGACCTTTCATTTCTCTTCTCCCCACCCCCAAACTGTTTCATTTGAAAGACTCCTTACCTGCATATTTTCATTCATGATAGAGTCAAGTGAAAAAAACAAATTGCAAAAAAAAAAAAAGAAGAAATCCTAATTCTACAAATGAGTTGGATTTTTTTCGAGCTCAGCCACCTAAGCGTACGTTCCACAGTCTTCAATGCGGAAAGAGGTGCTTTGTTGCCTTGGGTGGGGTTTCGGTCTAATAAGCTGTTTTAAAATCTAAACCTGACTCTGCTGAGACACATAAAAATTGGTCCCCAGAAGAAGAAAGAAAATTTAAAAGATTTTAAATGCTCCTTGGGCAGTCCCTGAATCGAAGGCAAAATTGGGCCATCTCAGATCCTGGGATGAAAACGAAGTGAAATTTAAAGCCGTGCTTGTCATCTTTGAAATGTAGTGACTTTCTAAGTAATTTCCAAGCTGAGGCCATTATTTGTTGGAAGGTACTTGGCGATGTAATTACCCAAGTTGTAAAAGAGGATATTGTGGTGTCATTTTATCATAACTTGAAGCCCTCAGATTTTTTTTTTTTTTTCGTCTTTTGTCTTTTGTCTTTCTAGGGCTGCACCTGTGGTATATGGAGGTTCCCAGGCTAGGGGTAGAATCGGAGCTGTAGCTGCCAGCCTGCACCACAGCCACAGCCACATCTAGATGGAATCCGAGCCACACCTACGACCTACACCACAGCTCACAGCAATGCCAGATCCTTAACCCACCAGGCAACGCCAGGGATCGAACCCACGTCTTCATGGATCCTAGTCGGGTTTGTTAACCGCTCAGCCACGACAGGAGCTCCCAGCCCTCAGAGCCTCATCACCCGCCACCCTCCATCCACCCGCATGCCCGTACCTGCTTCAGCCCCCGATCATCTAGCTCTTGTTCCCAAGAATTCAGACTTTCCGAAGCCAGTTCTTTGAAGGGGAAGGGAGGTGCTGCTTGCAGTTCTCGTTTATTCTCGTTCTCAGGATCCTGCAGGAGCGTAAGCCAGGCTGTCCTGCTGCAGATGAACAGTCGCTGGCTCGAGTGTGGATCCAGAGGCCCACGGGAGGCCCTTGACCAGGGGGAGCACATGTGTCAGCCAGCGATTCCGTCTGCGTCTCGCTTAGTGGGCAGGGTGATGCTGGAAGGCCCTGGGGGCTCAGGCTCTGGTCTCAGAAGGTCGGCATCGTCCTAAGTGGGGCCAGTGCGTGCGGTTGGCATTTAAGGAGTTTCATGAGAAAAGCTTGCTCTTCTGAAAGACCTTTTTGAGCCAACATTGCCTCCTTCTGACCTTCTGTGATATCAACCAGAAAGAAAGAAAACCCAGAGTAAAAAGAATTTAAAAAATTTTTGGAACCCTTTGGCTACTTTAGGCCCAAACACCCCCATTCAACTGCTGCCCTGCTCCAGCGTTTCTGGACCTCTGCTCCAGAACTCACCAGAGCACCCCATCCCCAGAACCAGGGTTAGGGAGGCGGTGCCCGTCTGGCCTTCTGCTTTGGCGCCTCTGTTTTCTGCACCTGTTCTACCCACAAACCAGGGCTGCACGCGCAGCCTGTTTTAAAATCTGAACCTGACTGTGTTGAGATGCATAAAAATTAACTGAGGCATTTTTTGGGGAATAAAATAGTGTCACTTTGACTGTCTGGCTATTGCTGTCCAGAAGAACGTTCTGCCCTAGGCGGACTGGGTGCTTCAGATGTGTCTTGTACAAAGAAGGAACTAAATTTTAAATTGCATTTCATTTTAAGTAATGTTTAATTAAATACTATTAAGAACATGTGGCTAGTGGCGAGCCCCTCGGTTCTGGATTATAAATACGGTCCAACTAAAAATTTTCAGTTGGCTTCTGTTTCCTAAAACAAGTGTCAATTCTAACATCAGTTTTTCTACTTAGCATTGTTTCTTGCTGTAACTCTCCAAACAAACCTTTCTATTTGCAAACCAAAGGAAAAAACAAAAACAAAAACAAAAAAACCCACTCTTGGCCAGAGGCAGTGTATGTATATCTGGATTGAAGGCTGTCACTGATGGCTACAAATTCTTGCCTCTGGCTCCTGACTTTGGAGGGAGAAACTTCAGAATTTTTATTGTATGGATAGTGGATACTGGAGAAATATGATGAAAACACAACCACGAACTGCCTGTAAGCAAAATATCAGATTAATTCTATAAATACAAATTACTGTAAAGCCCACCAAAGATAAGATGTGAGAATGAGCCAACATAGATTTATTCTCATTTTAGCTGCGTGGTCTTTTTTTTTTTTTTTAACTATCTTAACTTTTTTTTTTCCTTCCTGGCCCCCTCCCTTAATGATCTGAACTTTAAAATCACTTTTAACTTTTTATTATAGAAAATTCTAGACTTGAAAGGAAAAAGAATAGTGAGTGAACTCTTGTGTGTCCATAACCCAACTTCAACCCTTATTTCCTATGGGCCAGTCTTGCTCCGTCTGTAAACGGACCTTCTTCTCCCCCACCCCTGTTATTTTGAAGCAAACCCCGCTCCTGTCTTGTTTTATCCTCTTTGTTTCACTCTGCGTTTCTCTAAAAGAGAAGGACTTGGTGACTTGTTAAATACAAAAGCGTAAGCACCATATCACACCTAAAGAAAAAATGACCCCCAAACCGTAAGTAATAGTGTCTCCCGTTTATTATCCTATTAATCCTGCTCACAGCGGTAATTATCTTCTTAGTGTTTAAACTTCCACCTGTCCTGTACGTGGCATTAATGGTTGGAAGGAGCCAGGCCATGGTCGCCGTAGTTGCTTGTGTCCCTGTGGCATTGCTCACGGGGCTCCTCTGTTCTCTCGATGTCCTGCCAGGTCCAGCTGGGTCTGGTAGTTTGATGGGATGGGAGGTGGTTTGGGGTTTGGGCGTGTTTGTCCTGGTACCTCATCGGAAGTGCCGTGCTCGTTCTCAAGGATGCAGTTCGCACTGATTGTCTTTCCTGTGGTGCTGCCGCCCCCGGGGGATCGGTCCCTTAACTGCGACGTGGTGATATTCCGATTCCATCAACCTTGGCCGTTCATAACCGGAATACCCCTTCCTATGAGATGGAACTTCCCCGTACCTGCGATTTGGTTACCCAGGTTCTTTGGGAAAGAAGGGACATTTTCCTGTTGCTTTCCTTTTCCTCTACCAGTTTTTAAATAATGTGCTGATTTATAAGCATCCTCTAAAGATCAGTGGAATTAGTTGTTTCATTTTGAAGTATCATCCTAAGTTCGTACACTGATACAGAGCTCACGAATGAGCTTTGCTGATGCGCTCTTATTCTTGCTGATGCTCTAAACGGCTGGTCCTCAGCTGGTGGGTGCCTCTTGCAGTTGGTTTCCGAGTCATTTTGACTTAGTCCTGGTAGAGTTTGATAGCTTCGTTGCTCTCCAGCATAATTCCTGTCCCATTTACCGAAGGAATCCTGATTTCCTTTGGTGGGAAATAGTATTTCTAGACTAGTGTGGGTGTTAGGATCTATATTTTACGTTTTGTATTTATATTTTGAGACCACCATACGGATACTGTCTTAGGAACTACATGCTTGTGTGTTTTGCTTGTTTGTTTATTTTTACAGCTGCCCCTGTGGCATATGGAAGTTCTAAGGCTAAGAGTCAAGTCAGAGGTGTAGCTGCCAGCCTACACTGCAGCCACAGCAACACCGGATCTGAGTTGCTTCTTCGACCTGCGTCATAGCTTGTGCCAACGCCAGATCCTTAGCCCACTGAGAGAGGCCAAGGACCGAACCCGCATCCTTGTGGATACTAGTCATGTCCTTAACCCACCAAGCCACAGTGGGAACTCCACCTATGTGTTCCTTAGGAAATAGATGCTATGTGTTATCAGGACATACATATAAATACAAATAAATTATATCTGAGAAAAATAAAGCAAGCAATAAATAGAACAAAACATTGTTTCTATTAGCATTATTTAAAATGAAAGGATAATCATGAGAAAAATCAAATCTACTCTATTTATTATGTGCACTGTTTGTTTCAATAATTAAAATCTATTTCTAGGTGTCAACTCTTTGAGGTATTTATATAATCAAGGAGTAATGTACTCTACAAAACCAACATGTATTTGCAAATTATACTTGGCAATGAGAACTAAATTATCTCAATTTTTAAGAGATCTATTGTACCATAAAATGCCATCCATTTTTAAAGATTTTCACCATGGGTAAGGCTTTTGAAAGCTAAAAAATGCATTACTATTAAGCAAAAATAAACAAAACATAAAGTGAACTGATATAGGATACACAGCATAAATGATGGGAATTTTACCTTATATTTGGAAGAGTGCATAAAATCATTCATTGCATGACTGCGTGTTTTTGTATCCCAAGTTTGGGAAACGAAATAAAAGGAACAGTCATCACCTGCCTTGTGCAGCTCCCCATGCAACTGACTTCTGTCGCCTTAACCTCTTTAGCTTTTAGGAATTGCGAAGCGACACGGGACAATTAAGTTAATGATATATTGTAAATGCAGAGCACTGGATACTTGGCCTGTGAAACATCACTGGCCGGGCTGATGCTGTGGGGGACGTTCTCTGGGAAACCTTTTCCTAGGACCTCACCCCCCGCGTTCTTGGAGTCCTACCTGCTGAGCATGGCTTTTCAGTTCTACCTGCTGGCCCTTGCAGCGTTCAAACACACTCCCCCCGTGTCATTGCCTTGCACTGCGCCAAGGGGATAAAGGAGCTAAAACAGAGTCTCACAAAGAGGCGCAGAAGGGGTCATTTGAGAAAACCCTCCTTCCTTGGACGTCCCCTCCGAGTCCCTGCCTCGGGGCTCAGCGCTCTCTCTCCTGGACCAAGTGTTCTGCCCGCTGTTCCACACGTGGGTTGGCGATTTGCTGAGTCAGACTAAGGATAGGATGCATTTGTTAAATGCATCACACGTTTTGTTTAGCCTTTACTTTTTCAGAATTAAAGGGTAGTTGATGTACAGGGCGTGGCAATTTCTGCTATACCGCATAGTGACCCAGTCACGCATCTGTGTATACGCTCTAGCATCTCCTTTCCCATCTGTCTTCATGCTGAGAGTTGGAAAACCCAAAAGCCGTGGCCTCTCCCCTGAAGAGTCCCGACTCCAGTGGGAGGGACGGAGAGTTGTAAGCAACGCCCTGGGAGGAACAGAAAACTTGACGAAGGGCATGTGGGGTGCCGGCAGAGAAGGATTAATTCGGCCTGGATTAAATCCGCCTGGCGAAGGCCAGAAAAACTTCCCAAAGGCGAGACCTTTCTGCTGAGCCCAGGAAGCTTGTGCCTGGCGGCAGCACAGAGGGCAGGCGGGCAGGCGGTGCGCGGGGCTTCAGAGGGTGCAGGGATGCTGCCTGGGGGTGGTGGCAGTTCAGGGGGGAAGAGAATGCCAGGCCAGAGTGGGAAGGACTTCGAATCAGACTGGGGAGTTTGGCCAAGGAGCTGGGGAAAAAAATCTTGAGAAAAGCAGGGTGGCCTTGTCTGTGTGGAGAACAGAAGTCCCGCTGGGAGGCTCTGGGTGGGGGGGGGCGGTACGTGCTGAGGGTGGTGACTGTCCAGCCCGGGGGCGGGAGCCCTGGGAGTGAAGAGCCAGAGGGAACCCAGAGGTCATCAAGAGGAAGGATGAGCAAGCTCGGGATGCAACATGGGCAGTGAGGGACCCGAGCTGCTGCAGTCAGGTTCTTAACCCCCTGTGCCACAGCAGGAACTCCCGAAGATCATCTTTTTAAAGCATGATTTAAATATGCTAGAGAAAATGTAGTTTTAAAAAGTTGAAAATCTCCAGGGAGGTAGGAAAATTCTACCCTTGCACTAATTTTTTTTTTTCTTTTTCTTTTTCTAGGGCCGCTCCCGCGGCATATGGAGGTTCCCAGGCTAGGGGTTGAATCGGAGCTGTAGCCGCTGGCCTACACTACGGGATCCGAGTCGAGTCTGTGACCTACGCCACAGCTCACAGCAATGCTGGATCCTTAACCCACTCATCGAGGCCAGGGATTGAACCCACAACCTCATGGATTCGTTAATCACTGAGCCACGACGGGAACACCTGCCATTGCACTAATCTAATCGTAGTCACACTGCTGAAGACCAAAGACAACAAACAGATCTTGAAAAGCAGCAAAAGGAAATGATGTGCAGGGAAATAATTCAGTTAATAGCCGACCTCTTGGGAGTTCCCATTGTGGCTCAGCTGTAAATGAACCTGACTAGCATCCATGAGGTCGCAGGTTCGATCCCTGTCCTCGGTTAGTGGGTTGAGGATCTGGTGTTGCTGTGGCTGTGATGCAGGCCAGCAGCTACAGCTCCGATTCAACCTCTAGCCTGGAAACCTCCATATGCTGAGGGTGTGGCCCTAAAAAGGAAAAAAAACAAAGCCAACTTCTCATTAAAAACCATGGTAACCAGAAGAGGGTGGAACAGAATTTCAAAATGCTAAAAGAAAAAAAAAAATAAGTAAAGGTTCACCTAGGCGTCTACATTAGGAGAAATATCCTTCAGGAATATTAAACAAAACGACTTTCAGATAAAAAACCAAGTTAAAAGAATTGATTGCCAGCAGATCCATATAATCAGAAATCCTGAAGAAAGTTCTTTAAGAAGTTGGAAAATGATATCTGATGGAAACTCCTATTTTTGACAAAGCATTAAAAGCCTCAGAAGTGGTAAATTGTGTGTAAATGCAAAGGACAATTTTTTCATTTTGACTTTTTCTTCTTAATTTCTTTATATAAACAACAATTATAACGCTGCCTGGTGGAAAACGTGAATTATGTCAGTGTAACATGCCTAACAGTTACCTCGGCGCGGGGCTGGGCATGGGCCTGAAAATCTGTCAGATTTCAGGAGCAATGGTATGTTATTAACTCTTCGTAGATGCTGAAAAATGGAGTAGCTATTATAATCTCTAGGACAGCCACTAAAAAAGGGCAGAGAAATGCAGTTTAAAATAGAGAATTAAACATTGTGAAAACTAGGAGTTCCTGTCATAGCTCAGCGGAAAGGAATCTGACCAGCATCCCTGAGGATGCAGGTTCCATCCCTGACCTCGCTCAGTGGGTTAAGGATCCGGCATTGCCATGAGCTGGGGTGTAGGTTACAGACACGACTCAGATCTGGTGTTGTTGCTGTGGCTGTGGTGTAGGCTGGTAGCTACAGCTACCGATTGGACCCCTAGCCTGGGAACCTCCATTTGCTGCAGGTGCAGCCCTAAAAAGACAAAAAAAAAAAAAAGAAAAAAGAAATTGTGAAAAATATTCCAACAATAAACTGAAAATCAGGAAACAGGAAAGAGGGAAATAAGAAATAGAGCACAAAAATAAAAAAAAAAAAGCACCCCCACGACCACCACCAAAATGGTGGGAGTTCCTGCAGGGGTTAAGGATTTAGCATGACCTCTGTGAGGCTTGGATTCAGTCCCTGGCCTGGGAACTTCCGTATGCCCTCGGTGCTGCTGAAAAAGAAAAAAAGATTATAGACCAAATTCAGCCATGTCAGTAATTTCCTTAAATGTACATGTGGTACATTTACCAGGGTAAGACTGTATTTTGGATCACAGAAACGTCTTAATGAGTATTAAAAAACTGAAGTCATGTGCAGAGCATCCTGTGATCAAATGAATTTAAATTAAAACTCCATAGAAATAAGAGGACTAGGCTAACTTTACATATTTGGAAATGAAACAATGGTTCTAAATATTCATTGGTCCACGCAGACTTTGCAGGGAAAATTAGAATTAATTTGAACTGAATAATACCGTAATTCAGCCTATCAAAATTCATGAGATGTAGAATGCCACGCATGGAGGGAAATTTTTAGCTTTAATAGTCTTACGAAAAAGATGGAAAATCAGGAGTTCCCTGGTAGCTTAGCACATAACAGCTTGGCACTGTCATTGCTGTGGCGAGGGTTCAGTTCCTGGGCCAGGAACTTTTGCATGCCGTGGGCACAGCCGGAAAAAAAAAAAAAAGATAGAAAATTAAATAGAAGATCTAAGCTTCCACCTTAATAGACCAGAAAAAGATGAGGAAATTGAAGGCAAAGCAAGTAGAAGAGAGGAATAAAAAAAGAAAAGAATGTAATTCTGTGAAGCAGAATAAAGAAAATACGGAAATGATGACAAGTGGGAATTAATCCAGTCTACACGGCAGTTCTCATCATCAGCAGATTGCAGGGTGAAATGCCCTTTACCTCAGATAGGCTCTGTGTTACACCCTTCACTCAGAATGAGAGTTCTATGTCTTCTTCCCACGGTATGCCCTGCCTCCCCACCTTGCACGTTCATTCATGGTATGTGTACACCACGTGCAGGCACACACACACACACACACCCCTCCACATGTATACTATTCAGTCAAAGTGCCCTATTTATCTTCTAAGGGGATATTTGAAATCTCAGCGGATTCTACAAAGCACCGGTGTAGGATTTAACATACAGATTCAAAGATATTCATGACAGCAAAACCACCAGTTTCTCTGAGAGTAGCAAGGGCATCTGTGGACAAAAAGAAAATAATTTTGCAGGGTATGGATGCAGGCTGAGGCACATCTACTTATGCAGATTTCACCCCCAAGTTCAGATACAGGCCATCATTCCCTTCAGTACCAACTGTCTTCCACCCCTTATGGTAGCAGGTTTCTTCATTTGCTGTCTGTGTCCCACCCAAGAAAATTCTAGAATATTCTTGAGATTTTCTGTGTGTATGTGCTTGTGTTTTACATGTCAGTGTGGAGAGTGGGAGACATGATGCCGGGAGAAGTTTCATAGGAGCTTCTGTTGAAGGAAGATGAATATATTTCACCGTAGTGGAAGGACCCATTGAGAAAACGCGGGATGTATTTTGGTGGGAACCTGTCAGTTCGTTGCACGGAAGTGTCTGTCCAGAGCTAGTGAGGTCCTTGATGTCTCGTGTTTCTTTTTTATTTCCTCTCTTGTAGATAAAGAATTCATCTACAGAGAGCAGAAAGGAAGTGTGATCCTGCGAAACGTTGAAACAAATACTTCTACGGTGCTCATAGAAGGCAAAAAAATTGTAAGTACTCCCTTCCGCGGCCAAGATAAGTTGGGTTTTTCCCTCTGCCAAGTCAATAAGGCAGAAAATGACTTTCGGTTTCAACTTTCAGGGTAGCCAGGCAGAAGCAATCAACTTGTAATACTACAGGCTGAGCAGCCAAAGATAATGTGAAATGGAGACCACACTCATCTAATAAGTTGAAAGCACACTTTCTTTGCGTACCCGGGAAATTGCTCTGCAGGTGTTGGCAACAAGTGTTGCATTTCATATGTAATTGAAAGCTAAGTCCCAAGGCTTTGCACATTTACCGAACAATGGCACTAATGCAGAGAATACTTCAGGGGGACTCGATCTCATTTTTTTTTTTTTACAGATTCGTCTTCTTAGGCACAGGGCATATTCATTTAGGGGCTGGCTGTACTTAGGCTCATGACCTTAAGTGATGTTTAGGCTTTAGAACAAGTCCTGAGTCGATATAAATGCCCCTGCTACACAATCGGGGAAAACCAGTTTTCCCAAAGATAGTGACATAAAGATTTGGAGTTCATGTCCAATTAATGATATTTATTAAAGAGTAGAGTGAACTTATGTCCCAGAAATCCACTTAAAGACAATCACCTTTTTTCCCCCATATGTTCATGCTCCTTCTTAAAAGGACTACATCTTCAGCTTTAGGGAGTTGAGCATTTTCTTGGCCAATACATCAAGGAACTCTCAGGAAGAAACCAAAGCCAAGTCTGTGTTAAAAGCAAGCATTGAAACAGGTCACAGATCCTGAATCAGAACAATGATTACAAGCTTCTGGTATGACTCAGAAACACAGGCATCCTAGAATCCTGTGGTCTGGAGATTAGGGGCCATAGACAAAAATTAGCTGCCCGGTTTTCCAGGTAAGGATCACGGAGCCGAGTTAGCGAGCGGGCTTCTCGGAGACCCCTGGGTGAGGATTCAGGCAGGTCCCAGGAGACTCCGTCACAGGGAGCATGAAAGGATGATTCCACGTTTGCAGCGCCCATGCCCCCGCCCCGTGCAAATACTGCCCTATCTTCTCAGAAGCAGGACACACACTGTTTAAATACTCTGCCTGCCTTTCTTTCGGGTGCAGCGATACCTTTTTCTTTAGAGATAAACACTTCATTGAGCTTTCGTGTGGGATGGATTCTGCCCTGGACAGAGACTGTTTGCTGGTGGAAAGAAGGCCTGGCAAGGTGCTAGGATGGTGTCGTTCCCAAAACAACAGATTTAAGGAATTGCATAATACTCTCCAAAGCGGGACCCGACCTGGAAAGAACGAAGGGTCCCGTGGGTTTTGCATTGAAAAAAGATCTTTGGTAGAAGGACACCCCTAGGAAAATCTGGTTCAGCCCACTTAAAACTAGTGATGCTGCAGAAATGGTTCTCTAATATTAATCGAGAGGAGGACACGGTCAGACCGTGGGCAGGGTACGTCCCTTTTAGTGTCAGAATATTATCAATACTTCCTATGAGGACGTCCGTTTAGGGAACGCAGGGTGCTGTCCACACAGCTGCCCTTAGTAAGGAAATGCAAGGCTGGGAGCTGCCTGCTGTCTCCAGTCAATAGCCTGTGACAGGTTGTGTGTTTCAACTCAAGTTCTTCTAGCTAAGTAACAGGGTGACTGACTTCAGACACGTCCCTAGGTGGAGAAAAAAAGGAAGCGCTCATCTTGAAAGCTGGAAGGCTCATTCCAGGTAATGACATGCCTTCTTAAACTCTCATGTCTTCACTCATGTCGCGAACCTTTGTTGGACACCAAAGGTGTCCGACGAAATATTTGGACAAAATATTTTTTGTCTTTCAAAATATTACTGCTCCTGATTGATGCTCTTCACAACTGTGCCGGTTCATCTTGTCTCAAAGTGACATCTAAAGGCTCCTATGAGACAAAGGAAAGAGCGGAAAAGTCCTTTAGGGCTTGCGCCAGCACTTAGAACACAAATACTCCGGATTCAGGCTAAACTTCTTACACATCAGGGACTCCATCTCTAAGGTAAAGATGATGTTTCCTCTGGCGCCTGGAACCGTCCAGCCACCGGATGTCCGGTTCCCCTCTGTGTGTTGTCCAGCAAGCATTAAGAAAGGGAAGCGAGGGAGTTCCCGTCGTGGCGCAGTGGTTAACGAATCCGACTAGGAACCATGAGGGTGCGGGTTCGGTCCCTGCCCTTGCTCAGTGGGTTAAGGATCCGGCGTTGCCGTGAGCTGTGGTGTAGGTTGCAGACGTGGCTCGGATCCCGTGTTGCTGTGGCTCTGGCGTAGGCCGGTGGCTACAGCTCCGATTCAACCCCTGGTCTGGGAACCTCCATATGCCTCGGGAGCGACCCAAGAAATAGCAACAACAACAACAAAAAAAAAAAAAAAGAAAAGAAAAAAAAAGAAAGGGAAGCGTGATGTTCTGAAGGTCCAGGGTCAGGGGAGCCTCTGCTGGGGGGGTAGGAGTGGGAGGATGAGTGGGCTGGAGAGAGCAGAGGCTCAGGGCAGGGTTCTGCCCTGTTCCCCTCGTAACGGTGGCTCACCAGGAGGTCTCTCCTGACTTGAAACCTTGAGGTTGTCTCAGCAAAAGTCAAGCTGAAGGCAAGAACGAGAATACCCTCGCTGCAACTATAATCTTTCGATGAGGATTCTCTTTCTGCCGGGATAAGAAAGACGAAGAGCCTTATTGCTGATACAGAAGAAGTTTTAATGGTCCGGATCCAAAGAGCTACAGCCTTCCCTGAAGCCACAGCCTCATCCAGAGAAAGGTCCTACTTCTTTTCAGTTCTAGGTAGACTGAGAGAGGGGAGGAAGCAGCAGAAAAGGGTGACGCCAGCACAGGTTAGTCATGAGTTTTAAGGAGAGAAGCCTTCTCGATAACATAAAAGTGCCAGATGGGGAGACCTGTTGTGGCTCAGTGGTAGCGACTCTGACTAGCGTCCATGAGGATGTGGGTTTGATCCCTGGCCTCGCTCAGTGGGTCAGGAACCTGGCATTGCTGTGAGCTGTGGTGTAGGCTGGCAGCTGCATCTCCGGCTCGATCCCTAGCCTGGGAGCTTCCATATGCCGCAGGGGTGGTCCTAAAAAGAAAAAAAGCAACAACAACCCAAAAAAAGTGCAAAAGCAGCAGCAGGTGCTGACATGGAAGCTGCAACAAGTCATCCAGAAGCTCCAGCTCAGATCATTAATGAAAGTGGCTACCCAAACAACGTATTTTCAGTGTAGACAAAACAGCCTTCTCGGAGTTCCTGCTGTGGTGCCGTGGGTTAAGAATCTGACTGCAGCAGCTTGGGTTGCTGCTGAGGCTCAGGTTGGATTCCTGGCCCAGCATAGGTCCCATCTGTGGCTCAGATTCAGTCCCTGGTCTGGGAGCTTCCATGTGCCATGCATGCGGCCAAAAGACAAACAAAGAAAAAACAAACAGCCTTCTATTGCAAGAAGATGCCATCTAGGACTTTCATAGCTGGAGAGGAAAAGTCCCTGCCTGTCTTCAAAGCTTCCAAGTTCAGGCTGACCCTTGTTACTGGGCTAATGCAGCCAGTGATGTTCAGTTGAAGCCAGTGCTTATTAACTTTCCTGAAAATCTTGGGGCCCTTAAGAATTATGCTGAATCCATGCCACCCACACTCTATAAATGGAGCAACAAAGCCTAGATGACAGCACACCTGTTTACAGCATTGTTTATGGAGTATTTTAAGCCCACTGTGGAGACCTACTGCTGAGAAAGAAAAAAAAATTCTTTCAAAATATTACTGCTCATTGACCTCCACCTGCCAGGCCATTGATCCAGCAGCACCTGGTCACCCAAGAGGTGGACGATGAGCGGTATGTTGTTTTTATGTCTGGAGAACACATCCCTTCTGCAGCCCATGGATTAAGGGATAATTTTGACTTTCAAGTTGTATTATCGAGGAAATACATTTCATCAGGCTCTAGCTGCCATAAACAGATTCCTTTGACGGATCTGGGCAAAGTTCATTGGAAACCCTTTGGAAAAGATTCGCCATTCTAGATGCCACTAAGAATATTTGTGACTCGTGGGAAGAGGTCAAAATGTCGACGAGGACGGGAGTTTGGAAGACGTCGATTCCAACCCTTGTGGATGACTCTGAATGGAGGCCTGTCCCTGCCAGTGTGGTGGAAACAGCGAGAGAACTAGAATTAGAAGTGGAGCCCGAACGGGGGCTCAGTGCTGCCACCTATGGATAAATCTTAACCCATGAGGAGTTGCTTCTTAGGGACGAGCCAAGGCAGTGGTTTCTGGAGACGGAATCCACTCCTGGGGAGGATGCTCTGGCGATTGTTGAAATGACAACAGAGGATTTAGAATATCACATCAACTTCCTGAAAAAGCAGTGGGAGGGTTGGAGAAGACTGAAATTTTGAACAAAGTTCTGTCGTGGATCAAATGCTATCCAGCAGCCCTGTATGCTACGAGTCAATCCAAAGGGCAACTTTCATTGTTGTCTTATTTTAAGAAATTGCCACAGCCACCCTGCCTTCAGCAACCACTACCCGGATGAGTCAACAGCCATCAGCATGGAGGCAGGACCTTCCAACAGAAAAAAGATGCTGACTCACTGAAGGCTCAGAGGATGCTTAGCATTTTTTTTTTTTTAACGACAAAGTATTGTTTAGTTAAGGTACATACATTGTTTTTTAGATATAGTGCTGTTGCACAATTAATAGACTACAGGAGGGTGTAGTCTATTGCATATAACTTAAATATAACTTTAAGATGAGCCAGGAAACCAAAATATTGGTGTGACTCACTTTATTGCAAAATTTGCCTTATGGTGGTAGGTCTGGAACCAAACCCACATCTTCAAGGTCTGCCTGTATTTGCTCTCCCAGGAATTTCAGAATACCTTAAAAATAGTTTAAATAGTAAGTTTAATGTACTCTGTATGCTCCTCTAAGACTTTTTTTGGTCAACAAATCAACACATTATCAAAAGACCGTTGTTATATTATGTATCAAAATGAAACACTCTAAATATATGTCATGGCCCAAACTGGGTCTGTATTTTTTTTTTTTTTCATTTACCCAGTGATGCGTTTTTAGATATTTGGACATGGCTGCCTGGTTCCTGAAGAATCTCATGAATCTTCTCCACCAAGTAGAACACTGATTTCTTCCTTCTCTCTGTCTCTGTCTCTGTCTCTCTCTCTGTCTCTCTGCCTCTCTCTTCGGTTGAAGTGCATTTTAAATGGACTTAATACAGTTTACTGAGCTTAATGGCCTGGATTTCATGGTAATTCTGTAATTCTAATGGAAACTGAGCACCATCTTCCCGATTCTTCTACAACATAATAGACTACAAATGCTCTGAAGGATGCCGTGTTAGCTTTTGCTTGTGATTTAGGCCTTTAAATCTGGAAGCATCTTTGCAGATTATGTCATCCAAACCCTTCTTGTCTTACAAGAGGAAACCAAGACGGTCCATAAACACCTGGGCCTTGACCTCCACCTGCCAGGCCACTGATCCAGCAGCCCCTTCAGCCTGACAACCCACTGCGTTCCTGGGTGACCCTCATCCAGACCTTCACCGTATTTTTAAACTGTTCCATGGGGAATTGTCCTGTGGAACAGCGGGTTCAGGGTCTGGGGGTGTCCCTGCAGCAGCTTGGGTCGCCGCTGTGGTGCCGGTTTGATCCCTGGCCCAGAAACTTTCGCATGCCAAGGGCGTGGCCATAAAAGTAAATAAACAAATTGTTCTAGGCACGTGGAAAAGCACCTTGGCATTTTGACTCATTCCAAGGAATTTTTCATATGTAAGTAACCTAAAAAGTGTTTTTAAATAGTGAAAATACCTGAAACTAAAGAAGTGAGATAAGTAAATAAAAATAAATAAAGTATGATGTAGCTGGACTCCCCACCATGGTGCAGTGGCTCAGGTTGCTGCAGAGACATGGGTTCAATCCCCAGCCTGGCCCATGGGGTTAAAGGATCCGGCATTGCCGCAAGGTCACAGCTGTGGCTCAGATTCAATCCCCGGCCCAGGAACTTAACATATGCCACAGGTGCGGCCATAAAATTAAAAATATATATATGATGTATTTAAAATAACATTAAAATAATATGATTGCTTATGTGAAAAACATTTATGATATTATACTCAGTAAACATAGAAGATAACAATAGTATACATTCCAGTTGACAACTATCAACATCATCTATGTGCATTGAAAAGGCCCAGAAGTGAGGAGTTCCCGTCATGGCGCAGTGGTTAACGAATCCGTCTAGGAACCATGAGGTTGCGGGTTCGATCCCTGGCCTTGCTCAGTGGGTTAAGGATCTGGTGTTGCCATGAGCTGTGGTGTAGGTTGCAGATGCAGCTTGGATCCCGCTTTATTGTGGCTGTGGTGTAGGCCGGCGGCTGTAGCTCTGATTTGACCCCTAGCCTGGGAACCTCCATATGTCGTGGGAAGCGGCCCTAGAAAAAGGCAAAAAGCTAAAAAAAAAAAAAAAAGGCCCAGAAATGAACTTTGAACTCTGACAGTAGCTCCTCTCATTGGGTGGTGAAATTGCGTTATTTTATTTTCCAGTGTGACGATTTCCATTTTTTTTATCACCACACCCACAGCATATGGATATTCCCAGACTAGGGGTCGAATCAGCTACAGCCGCCAGCCTACGCCACAGCTCACAGCAATGCCGGATCCTTAACCCACTGAGCGAGGCCAGGGATCGAACCTGCATCCTCAAGGGTACTAGTCAGATTTGCTTCTGCTGAGCCATGAGAGAAACTCTGCAATTTCTATAATTGCTGTTTCAATGCCATTTTTCTCAGCAATTTTAATCCAGTTTTGAAAAAATTTAGCCTCACATTTCAAAGACACTAGACTTCTTGGAGTTCACTTTTGGCACAGTGGGTTAAGGATCTGGCATTGTCACTGCTGCAGCCTGGGTTCAATCCCTGGCCCAGGGAATTTCCATGTTTCGAGCAAAGCCAAAAGCAAACAAACAAACAAACAATCAAAGAGGGAGTTCCTGTTGTGATGCATTGGAAACTAACCTGAGGAGTATCCATAAGGACGAGGGTTCCATCCCTGGCTTAACTCAATGGGTTAAGGATCCGGTGTTGCCTGAGCTGTGGTGTGGGTTGTAGACGCGGCTCGGATCTGGTGTTGCTGTGGCTGTGGTGTAGGCCAGGAGCTGTAGCTCCGATTCGACCCCTAGCCTGGGAACCTCCATATACTATGGGTGTGGCCCTAAAAAGACAAAAGAAAAAAAAAATCAGAGACATTAGACTTCATCCATTGATGTAAGAACATAGACGGCTCCTGGTAATACTTGGAAGGGAAAACAAGTAAATTTTTAAAAAAGCTTCCTGTTGTTATGCTTATATCAGGTTTTCTCACTTTTTATGTCTTTACGTGTTTAATGACTAATATGCTTGTTTTAATTACTTATTTAGATCACTAAATTAACATTTATATAAAAGGCTTTTTGCTGCATTTATTTTTTATTTTTTGTCTTTTTGCCATTTCTTAGGCCGCTCCCGTGGCATATGGAGGTTCACAGGCTAGGGGTCGAATCGGAGCTGTAGCCACTGGCCTACACCAGAGCCATAGCAACGGGGGATCCGAGCCGCGTCTGCAACCTACACCACAGCTCACGGCAAGGCCGGATCCTTAACCCACTGAGCGAGGCCAGGGATGGAACCCGCAACCTCATGGTTCCTAGTCGGATTCGTGAACCACTGCGCCACGACGGGAACTCCTGCTGCATTTATTTCTGTCTTTGATGTTATATAATCATTAGACTGTGGGATTTGAGATTTTATCTCACTCTCTAAAAATTAATGAATTCTGACTCCTCACAGAGAGGGACATAATTACAAGTATGATTAGAGCTGTGCCAGAATCCAGGAAGTGACAGAGCACCTCCAGAACAGGGTCGAGAAGGAAGATACACAATAGAATGGGAAACCGCTTATTTTTTTCACTCCATCCAGTAGATTTGACTTTGACCTGGTAAATTTTCACTTTGTCCTATTGCATTTAATGTCCATCCATGCTTCACACGCATCTTCTCCCATCTGGGGTGGGGCACTTCCCATCTCTTCTCCCCAGAGCCCAGTGCGTGATGACTGGGGACCCAGGGCTCCCACAGATGCCCCCGGCCTCCTAGCCTCTGCCTCCTCTCCCATTCCCGCCACCATCCTTCCCTGCACTGAACACCGATGCCACCAGACTCACGGCTAGACCAGCGTCTGTGATGAGGCAGGCGTGCCCAGTGGGCGTTTCCACCCAAGGCGACGGCACTTGGCGTCCAAGTCAGAGCCGTGAAGGAGCCGTAACCTTGGCTTTGTCTAGTGGAGACGGTAAACACTGGCACCCACAGTGCCCATTGAGCTGTTTGGCCCACAGAGTAGTTTTTTACCAACTCAAAGTCCAGATTGCTGGCTTTTCTTGCAAAATAGGAAGACCTGGTGGCAGCAAGACCTCATTTCCTCCCAGAGAGCAGGTCCGGCTGGTGGAGCAGGCAGCAGCCAGCCATCCCCTCGGGGACCACAGGCGCTGGCCTCTACCCAGGCTGGCCTCAGGGTTTCAAACCTCCTTGGTCCAGAACCAGAAGGATGGCTTGAAAAGTCAGTGTCTTTTGCAAGAATATTGCAGAAAGCTGTGAAGTCTCTGTATCCTGTATGTGTTTCTGTCTGTTATCCGTCCCTCTGTGTTTTTTTTCCTTTTCCCCTTGGGTCTCGGATGATATCGTTCATTTTATTCCTGATTTTCTTTCTTTTACTCCCCTGCCACCTCTCTCTTCTTTGTCTGCTTCTCGTATGACAGGATAGAACAAAAAAACAGAAGTAGCTTTTATTTATTTTAATTCTAATGTTCAGCCCATAGGCCAGTCTATATTTTTTTTTTTTACTTTTTAATTGGATGAATAGAATAGTTTACACTTGTGTCTTGAAAAGACCTAAAAAGGAATAAAGTAGCAGCTGCGTCTTTCTGGCCCCAAACCTGCAATTCTCTGTAGGTTGGGGGTGGGCTGATGGCATTCTGCCCTCACACCTGCACCCCACTGTCTGACATTCAGAAAGAAGCTCCTCTGAACAGAACCCTGGGCTGCACGCGGTGGGTGGGTGCGTACAGGATTAGAATGACACGGTGTTTACTCCTGGGAAGCTTTCAGCCCAGAGCTAAAAGAAGGAGCCATTTGAAGGAAATGTATTCTGAATTGCGGTACCATATGGGATGAGAACAAGGTGAGGAAAGAGAGAAGGGTCTTGGCGTTGCAAGTTGATAACAGATTGACGAGCTGGAGGAAGACTGCCGTCTCCAAACAAGGGGAAATGGCATCTCTGGCAGCGTGAACAGGTGGAGTAATGGAGGTTCGTGGACGGACCGTGGGCAGGTTCTCTTACTGGGGTAGCTTGTCTGGGTGAGAGGGGCTCGGAAGGCTGCAGCTTCAAGACCCAGGAAAAAGAGCAGGTCACCAAGAACTTCGTGGTCTATGTAGCGGTCTCGTCTTTACTCCGTAGGAAATTGAAATGAATACAATTCTTGAGGATGAGTGGGTGATTTAGGAAAATAACTCTAGGCCAGTATGAAAGTGGATTTGGAGAAGAGAAAAATTATGGGCAAGGAGCTGCCTCAGGTCCAGGGGCTGAAGAGGAATGCGGTTCTAAATGAAGGCAGGAAGATGGGAAGGGGAATGGGCTTTGGGCACGTGGGGGAGGCAGATGGAGAACAGGTGGGACTGAAACAGTGGTCTGGCTGTCTAGGGGCTTTTTTGAGCCTTGTGGGTGAGAAGAGTGACTAACTTGGAGACCGGAAGCCAGGCGAAGCAAGGCGTTGTTGAGTAGACAGCCAGGGGTACTTTGAGGAAGAGGATGCTGCAGCGTTTACACAGAATGAAGCAATTCATAATTGACATTTGCATGCTTACAGTGGGACCAGAATTATCCTGAGCTCTGTGCATGTTATCCTCTTTTAATTGAAATCCCTAGCCATCCTGTGACTACTCGTTTGATGGAAGAGAAAGCTGAAGTTTACGGAGATTAAAAATAACTTTTTCTGAATAACATAGCTGGCAGCTAAGAGCCCTGAGGACTGCACTCATCTTTGTCTGGTTCCAAACGAAATTCTTTTTAAATGGCATAAAGGGCCCAGCTCAGCCTCTGTGCCTACAGTTGTCCAGAGGGGATCAAGTCCAGCATTGAAGGGTGCCCAGCTTCAAAGGGTGTTCACACCTGGAGGTCACTGCATATTGCCTAAAGCAAAGATCAGAGAGTCAGGTTAGCCTAACACACACACACACACACACACACACACACACACACACACACACAAACACAAACACTCATGCCCCTCAGTGCATGGAATGATCTGTTTTCATGGTTAGACAGAACTCGGTTTGTGAAGCCACTTGGGGAATTTTCTCAGTGGTAGACCCTTCATGAAGGTCCTTCACCGTGTTCTGTAGTGGCTGCATTTTCAAGTCTTCTCTGACTCTTGCAAGCAGTGCTAAGAGAGGCACCTCAGTCTGTCTGATTCCGAATGAGATGCTTTTTAGGGGAATTGGGGGGCCAGGTGCAGGTTGTACCACCTAGTCCATGGGGTCCCTTCTTCCTCACGGACTAGGGAGGGTGAGATCACAATCCCCATTTATTTTGTTTGCAGAGTTGCACAGGGTACCTCTCATGATTCATTCACGCTTGCCAGTGTTTGGCTTTTGTTTTTTCGTTACTAATCTTGTGTATGTAGTTCTTTATTTTTTCCTTTGTGAGATTGTTCTCACAAAACAGCCTCTGGATGTATTGGTATTTTCAACTCTTCATTTCCTTCTATTACTGGGTCATTTGGGGCCCGCTATCATTTTATATCTCTCTCTCCCACCGATGGCCACCTTTCCTTCTCTACATTCATCATCATGTCCATATTTATCTAGTACAAGAAAATAAGACACAACCCTTTAGATATGCATCTCACCAGAAACATGCCTAGAGAGCTATATATGTGGGATCGTCATATATGTGGACCAGTATTTTTTAAAGTCAGAATAATGTTATGAAAAAAATTGTGTTATAGATAACTAAAGAGCCCCCAATAATGCCACATGTAAACTATACACCAATATCACTAGTGGGTATAAATGCAAAAATCACACATAACATATTGGCAAGTAGAGTTCAGTCATGTATCAAAAGCATGACGTGCTCTGAACAAGGAAGGTGACAACAGTTTTCAAATATCAAGAAATCCGGGAGTTCCCGTCGTGGCGCAGTGGTTAACGAATCCGACTAGGAATCATGTGGTTGCGGGTTCGGTCCCTGCCCTTGCTCAGTGGGTTAACGATCCGGCGTTGCCATGAGCTGTGGTGTAGGTTGCAGACGCAGCTCGGATCCCGCGTTGCTGTGGCTCTGGCGTAGGCCGGTGGCTACAGCTCCGATTGGACCCCTAGCCTGGGAACCTCCAGATGCCACACGGGAGTGGCCCTAGAAATAGCAAAAAGACAAAAAAAAAAAAAAGAGAGAGACCAACTACTTAGAGCAATCTCACACATATAGGACTCATAACAAAACTTCAGAAAAACTGCAAACCAAAAATCTAAAATTGATACACAAACAAAGAAAAATCAACTCAAATACAACACTAAAGATAGTCATCAAACCACAAGATGAGAGAACAAGAGAAGAAGGGAAGAAAAAAGAGCAACAACAACAACAACAAAAAAAAAAAAAAAAAGAAAGAAATCCACCAACAAAATCCATTCCAGCTGCAAAATAACAGAAAAATACTTAGGATTCTATCACAGGGTGCTGAAAGGGCATCTGATAAAGTTTATCAACCACTGCTAATAAAAATCCCAGGTACGATAAGGATAAAAACTGTTTAAATATGACAAAGAGTGTTTACAATGAATCAGCTAGCAGTGAAAACCATTCTAAATGGCAAACAGTAAAACCGTTTTCATTATAGTGAGGAAGGGGTACCCAGCAGCACCATTAATATTTAATGTGTTCTTGTAGATCTTGGGAAATATGGTGTAAAAAGCAAACCACATGATTGGAATCGGAACGAGGAAAAAAGTTGTATCTGTTGTTCTGATAACATAATTCTCTTGGAAAACCTAAAAGACAATAGTTAAAAAAAAAATTACTGTAATTAATAAGAAAATGTATTCTTGTGGCTGAACACAAAAATACGGAAATAAATCAGTAGCTCTCTCTTCATTAACATAAGTACCTAAAAGTGTAAATGGAGAAAATATTCCATTCACAAGAACAAAAACCATAAAAAGACCTAGAATAAATCAAAGAATTGCAAATAGAATAAAGCAAACTATAAAATCTTGTTGAAGATTTGAAAAAAAAAAAATTAGCTATAGTGTAATCTTGGGTGACCATACAATATTTAAAATGTTCCCTCTCTTAAAACTGGTACCAAACTTTAGCATAATCCTAATTAGGACATGGAAAAAAAAAATGTTGAACATTTGATAAAATATCTTAATGAGAACAAACACTTGAATGTAACCACAGAAAGTTTAAAAATACACAGTAACACGTACTCCTTTACCTGATAGTAAAATTCCTAATAAAGACATTGTACTAACTCATTAATAGTAATAACTAACACTAATAACTGATAATAGCTAATAGCCCAAGGTGTTGTAATTACTTCATTGAATTTTCACATCAACCACGACGTTATCTCCATTTTGCAGAGGCACAGAGAAATTAAGAAAGTCTCTAACTTCCGCATAGAAAATGCTTTAAGCAGAGTATACGTCACAGTCTCTCTGAATCCAAAGGACAAGTTTAAAACCATCAGATTTTACATGGGAATAACATAGCAGTGAAAGACTAAAGAATTCAGAAGTGGGATTCACGATAAAGAGGACTCGATGAGTAAAAACACTGGGAGGAATGATGACATACTTAGAAAACAATACCAGCATTACTAACTCTTTAACTCCACAAATATACGGAGTTAAATTCTAGTTGTGTTAAAGGTTTAAATGTCGAAAAGCCTCTATCATTTGGTTTAGTACAAAAGAGAATTTTTTTAAAACAATAAGAAATCTAGAAGCTATTTCAAAAGATAGCCATATTTAACTTGCTATAGAAGAGTTTTAAGTTTTAATATTAAGAAAGGCAAAATCGATAAACAAATAATGGACAATATTTGCAATCCATGTAACAAATAAAAGGCTGATATCTACAATCTACAAGGAGCGCTCCCAAATTGATCAGGAAAAGGCAAGTAATCTCATAGAGAATGGACAGAGTACTGCAGGAACATCCTTCTGAAACCAAAGCCTACTTTGCTTGGGAAATCGATCTTGGGTTCATAGTCTTGGTGCAAATGTTTAGGAAATGTGCCCTGTAGTTTTTGCATCCATTTTTTGCACCTGGTGATAAGGTAGACAGCCTATAATTTTCAGAGCCACTGGGTGGTGTGGAGAGAAGAAAGAAAAGACAAAACACACTTTTGAAGATACAGTGACTGATTTTTTACCACATTTGGTACAAATGTTCCATAAACCCTGACCATAATAAAGATAAATAAAACCACACCAATGCAAATTACACTGTAACTATCAAGTGTTGGAAACCATTGAAAATAGAACACCTAGGAGTTCCCATCATGGCTCAGCAGAATCGAATCTGCCTAGTATTCGTGAAGACACAGATTCGATCCCTGGCCTTGAATGCTGGGTTAAGCATCCAGCACTGCTGTGAGCTGTGGTGTCAGTTGCAGATGGGCTTAGATACTATATTGCTGTGAGCTGTGGTGTAGGCTAGTGGCTACAGCTCCAGTTCAACCCCTAGCCTGGGAACCTCTGTATGCTGCATGTGTGGCTCTAAAAAGACAGAAAAAGAAAAATAGAACACCTTAATGGCAGTCAAAGCAAAAAGACCTTTGTATAGAAGAATAAACATTAGTGTGACAACAGAGTCTTCACCAGACACTATGCAAGCCAGAAGAAAGTGGAGTGACACCTTTAAGGTGCTGGGAGAAAAAGAAACTGTCAATGTAGAAATCTATATGCAGTCCAAGTATCTTTCAGAAATAAAGATAAAATAAAGAATTTGGAGATTAAACTCTAATTGAATTCATTGGCAGTGTACCTGCACGTTGAGAAATGTAAAGGACATTCTTTAGAATAAAAAAGCTCATAGCAGATGAAAAGGTGGATCTACATAATAGGGTGACAAGAGCTAGGAAGGATAAATATGGTCAGTGCATGGCTGGGCTTTGGATGGAAACAGGTAGAATGAATTAACTAGTACTGAAAAAATGCATCCATCTTTTTATAAAAGGGTTCTCCAAATGTGAACAATGTCCACCTCCTTTTAACCTTATGTAAAATTTCGGAACCTTTTCTCCTACTCTAAAAATTGACATTAAAAATACCATCATGTATACAGAATATCTTCGGACGTGTTATAACCTTCTCGAGTATGACACCTGGGGCAGAAAACTGATACAATGTGACGGCAGTATAAAGACCAATTTCTTATGTCCCCACGTTCATTATGTCCACAAATTCTCTTTATTAGTCCCAGAAGATTTCAGGATTAGTTTTAAAAAGTAATCATAAACTATGACATATATTTTAAATATAAAGATAAGCATTCCCATCGTGGTGCAGCGGAAATGAATCTGGCTAGGAACCATGAGTTCAATCCCTGGCCTCGCTCAATGGGTTAAGGATCCCCCATTGCCATGAGGTGTGGTGCAGGTTACAAATGCTGCTTGGATCCCACGTTGCTGTGGCTGTGGTGTAAGCTGGCAGTTATAGCTCCGAATCAACCCCTAGCCTGGGAACCTCCATATGCTGTGGGCGCAGCCCTAAAAAGACAATAAATAAATAAATAAATACATAAATAGAAAGACAATGCTTAAAATTAAGTAAAAGTGGACTTCCCGTCCTGCCACAGCAGAAACGAATCCAACTAGGAACTGTGAGGTTGCTGGTTCAATCCCTGGCGTTGGTGGGTTAAGGATCCAGCGTTGCCATGATCTGTGGTGTAGGTCACAGACTCGGCTCAGATCATGAGTGGCTGTGGCTGTGGCATAGGCCGGCAGCAACAGCTCCAATTCGAACCCTAGCCTGCGAACCTCCATATGCCACGGGCGCGGCCCTAGAGAAGACAAAAGATAAAAAAAAAGATTAAGTTAAAGTGGAAAAATATGTCATGCAAACAGTAACCAATATGAAGCTTGAATGGCTGTTTTAATAATCAGACAAAGAACAAGGAATACTACCAGAAACAAAAAGAAATATTTCGTAGTGATAGAGGAGTTAGTTTGTTAAGAAGACATGAGAATCCCAAAGGGTATTCAACTAGCAATAGGGCCACCGTCTTTGAAGCAACAATTGGTTGAGCAGAAAGCAGAAATGGACCAATCCACAATTATAGCTGGCAATTTCAGTGGTCCTCTCTGAGTAATGGATAGAACATGTAGGAGAAAAGCTTGGTAAGGAGACCGGAGTCCTGAAAACACTGTTGTGAGTTCCCGTCCTGGCTCAGGGAAAAGGAATCCGACTAGGATCCATGAGGATGCGGGTTCGATCCCTGTCCTTGCTCAGTGGGTTAAGGATCCAGTGTTGCCGTGAGCTGTGGTGTAGGTCACAGATGCAGCTTGGATCTGGTGTGGCTGTGGCGTAGGCCAGTGGCTACAGCTCTGATCGGACCCCTCGCCTGGGAACCTCCATATGCCGCGAGTGCAGCCCTTAAAAAAAGACAAAAAAAAAAAAGAAGGAAAAGAGAAGACTATTAACCAATTGGCCTAATTGACATTTGTAGATCACGCGACGACGCAAGGGCACAACACACATGCTTTCTGAGTGCACGTGGAATGTTTATCAAGGTAGATGGTAGTCTGGGCCTTTAAAATAGTCTCAATATATTTCAAAGGTTGGAACTTATACAAAGTATCTTCTCTAACAAATACAAAATTAAACTAGAATTCAGAAGCAGAAATATATCTAGAAAATACCCTGCTGATTGTAAATTAAACAGCATACTTCTAAATAAAAAATTGGCCAAAGGAGAAATCAAGTGGAAATAAGACACTAGTTTGAAATGAATGAAAATAAAAATATTTGATATCGAAATTTATGGTACACAGCTAGGCAGTATTTACAGCTCTAAATATTCATAGTATATCTAAGCTTTCACTAGAAAAAAAGGAAAAAGTAAACCTAAGTACGCAAAAGAGAGATAATGGAAGAAATCAGCCCAGAAAATGAGAAAAAAATAAAGACTATCCAAAGCTAGTTTTTGGAGGAGATTAATAAAATCAACCAGGAACAAAGGTAAAGGATGGAACAACCAATATCAGGAACAGAAGAGAGGCCTACAGACGTTAAAACGATAGTTGAAAATATTTTGAGCAGCCTTAGGTCAATAAATTTGACAACACAAATGAGGCATATAAATCTTTGAAAGACCAATTATCACAGTTCACTGAAAATGCAGCTAGGAAGCTGAATAGTCATATGTTGACATAAAAAAATCTAATCCATGGTTTAAAAACTCCATATATAGAAAATTCAAAGCCCAAATATTTTCTCTGCTGAATTCTACCAAACATTCAAGGAAAGCACAATACCGATTCTGCCCAAACTCATAGAACAAATAGAAGAGGAGGAGGAATAAATTCCCAAATCATGTATTAAACCAGCACTACTCTGAAATAAGAAAACAAAGATATTGCCAGAAAGAAAACCACAATTTCCCTAAGGAACACACGTTCAGAAGTCCTTAACGAATTCATAGCAAATCCCATCTAGCAATATATAAAAATGGGTGATAGAATTTAGAATAGAATTTATCCAAATAGAATGTATCCCAGGAATGCAAGTTTGGTTTAACACTGAAAAATCAAACCATGTATTTTACCACATTGGCAGACTTTACAACCTAATCATCTCTCAATCGACACAGAAAAAAGCAGTTGAGAAGGGTCAACAGTCCTTATAACATTTGACATTTATCGTAAAAACTCTGAGCAAACTGGAAATAGGTAACAACATCCTCAGCCTGATTAAAGGCATCTATCAAAAGAAAAAATGGGAGTTCCCCCTGTGGCTCATCGGAAATGAATCTGACTAGTATCCATGAGGATGCAGGTTTGATCCCCAGCCTTGCTCAGTGGGTTAAGGATCCGGTGTGGCCGTGAGCTGTGGTGTCGGTCGAAGATGTGGCTCGGATCTGGTGTTGCTGTGGCTGTGGTGTAGGCCGGCAGCTGTAGCTCCGATTCGACCCCTAGCCTGGGACTCCTACATTCCTTATGCCAGGAATGTAGCCCTAAAAAAAAAAAAAAAGATTAAAAGACCATGAATATGGCATTAAATAGTGAAGAGTGAATGCTTGTCCGAAAGATCAGGAAAAGGCGAGGCGTCCACTTTCATGCCTTCTCTGTGGCTTCATACTGACAGTTCTCTAGAGCATAATTAACAAATATAAAAAGAAGTGAAAAGCATCCAGTTAGGAAAGGAAGGAAAAAACCGTCTTTATCCACGGGGTTGGGGGGGTAGATTATGTAGAAAATTCTAAGGAAATTTATCTGCCCCCCCCAAATTCCCAGTAGCACAATTAATTAAATTTAACAAGGTTACAGAGCATAGGCTTAAAGTACTAAAATCAATTACATTTCTATATGTTAGCCATAAGCAACTGGATACTGAAATGAAGATACCCATGTATGTTTCACATATACAAAACATCAATAAAACTAAATACTTGGGGATACATTTAACAAAATCTGGGCAAGACTTATATGCTAGAAACTACAAAACATGGTTGAGAAAAATTAAAGTGGGTTGGTTTTTTTTTAAAGGACTCCTTTCAAGGAGCTTACATGCTGATGAAGGAAACGGGAAATAACTACATACGTACATAAAGAATTACATAGAAATTTACCCTATAAAATAAATAACCATAGACACACCAGTAAAGGTAAATGGGTGAGGATCCTTCTTACAGCATTGTGCGTTACGACAGCAGACTAGAAACCCATCACAGGTGTCACTCACAGCCTCCGCGTGTGCACATTCGCCTTGTGCTAAAATGGATGTGTGAACCCAAGTGAACGCTCAAGGTACTTTGCAGTCATGCTCGGACACGTGCAAAGTGGCAGAAGGGTGTCAGCTCTTATCCTGCAAAGAAGCATCCTTCTCGTGGTCTGTGCGGTGCCACATTCTTCACACACCTGTGCTCTTTGTTGGCAATTACGCTGTTTGAAATGGCCCCAAAGAATCACGCCGAAGTGCTGCCTTGTGTCCCAGGGCAGAAAAAGGCTGTGAGATGCCTCCCGGAGCAAACACGGTGTGTTAAGTGAGCCTTGTTCGGGCCCAGGCTGTGGGGCTGTCAGCCATGCAGTCGGTGTTAATGAATCCATAATATATATTCAGTAAAATGCCTCCAAACAAAAACACACTTAAGACGAGGTTCTGTGTTGATTGGTTGATAAAAACACTGTGACCAGAGACTCACAGGAACGGCATTCTGCATTTCCCCTGGGAGCAGTGTTGGTGGAGACTTTCTAGAATGTAACGACCAGGAACAACAAGAATCTTAGGCAGCAACCCTTCAGTCAGGACTGAGTAGATGAAGATATATCCACATCATACAATTGTATATAAGCTTGAAAGAGCACCAATTCAGGCTACCCGAACTGTGAGTTATTGGTGCATGAGAAAACCAAGGTGAGAGTTGAGTAAGGTGACGTCACTTTTAGCTGTGGTTGTCCATCTGTAGGTTTGCATGTGGTTGTGTGGTCCTTTGAGTGGTACACCCCAAGCTGACAAGAGAGGGCTCTCTCCAGTGGGTCTGAGGGTCTGTACGGCAGTGTGAGTACATCAGGGAAGAGGAGTAAGTTGGAGCGAAACACAGCATTTTTGATGCTTTCACCTAAGTAAAATTACCTGCGTACTAGAAAGAAATTTGAAAGAAAAAAATGTTAGCCCCCTATACACTGACTTGTGGGCCAGCATCCATGATGGTGAAAAAGCAAGTTGCAGAGCCACGTATGGGATGTGCTTCTCTTTTCGGAACAAATCTATCAAATACAAGCTTCTGCATATAAGAATGAGCCAAGGAAAAGATAGAACGATACAGGGAGGTTGGGAGTCTCGTGGGAGACGGGTATTTGTTTTCGTATTTATTTCTGTTGATGTGTTCAGGTAGATACAAAATGTTTTGTTGACATTTGAAAAAAAAACCCTACAAATAAAATGTAAAATACTGTTAATTAACTGAACATTGTCCAGTGAACAAAAAAGGATGTAGCCATTTTTAATAGGCTTTTAGCAAGTTTAGAAAATGATACCAGCAGACACCATTAAACTACAAGATTTTGAGTTATCTGTAGTACTTTAAAATTTGTTCTTTTTTTTTTCTTTTTTTGATTCTTTTAGGAATCGCTAAGAGCCATCAGATATGAAATATCTCCGGATAGAGAATATGCTCTTTTTTCCTACAACGTGGAACCAGTGAGTACTACTCTTTTCTATTTATATATATTTTTAAAAGCTTCTTTATTCCGATACCTCATTAAGTAAGTATTTTTCCCTTGAATCTTCATTCCTGGTCATCTTTGACTCCTGTAAGAAATCCTTGGTGGGTCCTGGGATGGTCTCTTTATGTGCCACACTGCCACCTAGGGGAGAGGAAAGGTATGAACATCTTTTTGGCAGGGGGAAAAAAAATCACTGCTTTTTAGAGCCTGTTTAGTAGGATTTTCTTAGTGAGGTGGTGAGAAGTTGTCTTTTTAATAGAGATTTTACTTCACCCTTTTGTGCAGTTATTTTTCTTGCCATTTTCTCACTCACGCCATGGATTTTATCCTGGGAACAAAAAGCGACTGCCAGGCTCCCCCTAAATTAAAATCAGGTGTTAATCAACTATATTCTAGAGAAGAGTTGAACTCTCACTTTCATTTTGTAGACCCCTGTTTTTAGCACTTCGAAGATGAGTTTCCCATCAAATTTCACCAGAATTGTCTATAAAATCTCACCCTGGGCTTTAGGTAGCAGGAAAGTGGGTCTTGTCTTTTTTTTTTTCTTTTAACATACTAATATTTTATAATTCCCTTTGGTTCTTTATATGAGCAAGAATGTGAAATGTCTGTGTATAAGTGAAACAGGTGTTCAGCTTATGATATGAGCCTCTTAGAACTGTGCCTCTGGGCAAAAGTGCATCATTTATTCTCTGGCAAATAAAATCTAGAATTCCACCGCCTTTCCAGTTCTTTTGAGACCATTCTCATTAGGGTTTTGTGAAGCTTCTGTGAGAGATCATGGGACCTGCATCATAATTCAGGTCTGAGTAGCTCTTTGGTGAGTTTGAGAGACTTCCTGGGGCCCGAAACGGGCAGGCTTGTGGCTTTACATCCCAAGAGGGAAGCTGGGGTTGGCGTGGAGGTGCAACTCCAATTCTAGCAGTTTTAGAGTAGCTTTTAAAAGTTACCTGACAACTGGATTATTTGTTGGAGACAGCCGATTTGATTCAGCTTTCAGTTGGAGATTTATTCTTCCAAACTTGGGTCGTTTAAAATTCTCTATCTTTGATTTTCCATTTACTCATTTTTTAATGTCCATTATGGAAAAGCTTTCATTTTCTTCCTCCCAATCCTTTAAAACAACTGGTCGCCTCTATTTAGTTGATCAGGGAGGTCCGTGAACTTGACATATGGAATGGCAGGTTTCAACCTTGGAATTCCGCACATCCTGCACCCAGCCTACGTGCCTCTAAGCATGATGTCCAATTTCAACTCCTTTCACCACCCTGGGAAGCTCCCAAAAAAATGTCATCTCCACACCTAAGGAAGAGAAAAATGCCAGTAGATATTTGAAGGACTTTCCCAGGGATGAGGGTAATGGGTTTGTTCTGGATTCTTCCAGGAAACACAACAGCTGAGTGAGAAAAGCATAAGACAGATTTCAGGTCGTCTTTCTAGAGAATCTTTTAATAATGGGAGGATCCCAGCAGTGGGATGAGTCCCCTTGTTTGGGAACGAGCTTCCTGCTCCTAGAGCCTTCCAAGCAAGCTCTCTCTCCTCTCCCGAAGCTCCTCTTGAAGCAGTGGGCTGGAATCCCATTGCACCTGATAACCATTTTGGTAAAGACTGTTTTGCTAAATCTGAGTCCTTCACCACATAGAACATTGGCTGTAAACGTGAATCTTGAACTAACCGTATCTGCCTGTGTGGCACCTGTTGGCCTCTGGCGTAGACCTGTGTTCAGTTTGTTTTCTCCACTGCAGGAAATGTAAAAACTTGGCGTGGATCTGGCTAGACTTTAAACTGTAAAAAATGGTTTAAGTATATTAAGTTTAAATATGTGCTTTGTAAAAAAAAAAAATCTGTACCAATGGATACTTTTAACTCGAATCAAAGAATTAACCGTTTATAATTTTGAAGTACTGAGAAGTTACTTTATATAGACTATCCAAGCAAGTAGTCTGTGCTTTTGGAGGAAAAAGTAAGAGGAAAGAGCTTGGAATTCTGCAGCAGAACTCGGAGTTTACTCTTTGGAAAAGTTTCCTAATTGGATAAAGTACAATGTCGATATTTTTAGAGTATCCCTTTTCAACGGAAGAACCTAGATCCATAATTCTCAGCAACGTGGAAATAAAGCACCAACCGAGGCAGCAATTTGTGCCAAAGAGATCTATTATCTTACCTAGTGGAGCTTGCAATATTATCAACTAGGTGCTACTGTGAGTAGAACAGCCAAGTGCTTAAACCAAAAGGATTTGGCCTTGTTGGTGGATTGGGGGATATAGGTTCTGTGACGTGGAACTTCAGCTGGGATCTGACAGCCCTTGGGCAGCAGCGTGCACGAGGAGGAGGAAGTAGGGAGAAGTCGAGCCTTCCAGAGAAGGGAGAGGGCAGAGGGGTCTTGCGTTGTTTATGGGTTTGGTTTGGGGATTATTGACTTTCCGGCGACGCTGGGACATTGAACAGGAGATTCCAAGTGACTAACTGGAAAGCTGGGTGTGACGCTTGTAAACAATGTCTAGGATGGAGAGCAATCTAAGGGTCCTCGTCTCAAAGGCGGAAAATAAAGCCTTGGGGTAGATAAAGTCATCTGCAGGGAGAGTTATATGAAATACTCGAAAAGTGAAGAAGCCTTAAGACTGAGTCTTGAGGAGAGTCAATGTATTATGAAGGTTATAGAGCAGAAATCTTCTAGGGAGTAAGAAAAGGGGAAAACCCAATGAAGCATCTCACTCTGTATAGAAAGAAGAGAAAGTGGTCCTAAGAGAAGGAAGTAGTCCCCTAGGGGTTGGGGTACCTGGCCCTGACCTTGAACCTCTTCTCAACCCCACTCTCTCTCCAGGCGATCTTATTCTTTCTGCAGCTTGAAATCCCATCCCTAGGATTTGGAATTCCTGGTTATATTCCTGTCCCAGGTCTTTCCTCTAAGCTCCAGGGTGGATGCTGTTACAGGATGTGTTATTGGCTTGGTTGCTGTCCTAACCCACTGTCCCTAGAACCTTTGGGACTTTGTGTTGAGGGGTGTGCGTCTCAGAGCTCTCTGCTGGGGAAGTAAGAGAGGATGCATCGATGCTTCGGCTTCTGCTCTCTGTTGGTGACGGGGCCCAAGGAGCGTCCACACCCCCATACTTCTGGGTTTTGAACTTTTGAGCCCAAGTGGCTCCGTGGATCTTCCCCAGGCCGGATGTAAGGCCCTGTCCAGTTCGTTGCACCACCGCGACACTGGCTGAAGCCTGCGTGTGGTCAACCACCTGGGCAGTGGGCTTGAGAAGAAGGGGTGTCTGAGGGCTGTCCGTGCAGGAGGGGTGGGGAGAGAATCAGTAAACAAGAACAGATCATTCAGGAGTCTGGATTCATATAAGACGGAGGGAGAGACTTTTAATTTCTGTAATAGATATTGCATATTTCTTCTCATTTATTCAGACTAGGTGCAATGTTGCACCATTTCCCAGTTATTTTACAAAAACTGGTTTTATTTGCCCACTTTTACATGGTCAGCTGCTCAAAGAGAAGGCTTCTAGTCTTTTATCTCTCGTGTACCCCCACCCCAGCCCAGGACTACCCGTGTGTATTTGGTGCTGAACAAACATGCGTGTGGCCTTATCTTCTCTCTGAACTTCTGAGCTCTGGATCAAGAGCCACAGTGACTTGATGGACTTTCCGTCCTTGAAATGTTGTCAAATATACGAAAAGATAAAATTATGTCATGAAAGGAAGAGACCCTATTTGTGAAACACTGTAACCACCTTCCATGTTTGTTCTGGAAATGTAAGATCAGGCTAATTAACATACCTTTGTTTCCTCCTAAACTCTCCTAATTTTACTAAATCTGTAACCTAGCTAACATTTCTGAACATCCACAGATTAACTAATTTTATCTGTGTGTTTTATTAATGGCCTCAATAGTACCCTCTTTTTTTTTTTTTAGTCTTTTAGGGCCATACCCATGGCATATTTCCAGGTCCTATAGGTCCATCAATGGTCTGGAATTGGAAAATGATAAACAATATCATGCTTTTATTTATGGGGTCTCAGGCTACTGTTCACAAAATGTTTCTTTATACCATCTCATTTCTTCTCAAAAGACCATTCCTGCCTCGAAGGGCCAGGTTTCCTGTTATTTTGTTTGTGTTATTAACAACTTCATAACATTTTTCAGTGGGTAGCTTCTGAAGGGTTCTAACTAGGGTAGACATTGGAGGGGGGAGAGTAATTTCTTACTTTTAATTTGAGAATTACCTTAACTAAATTATACAAATGGGGTAAACTTCCTTAAAACAAGAATAATCTAACGAGAGCAGCCAGCCATGTGCCTTCATATTGCGGTAAATTTGGCAAAAGTGAAGATTCCAAAACTCTTTGGGAAGAGGAAAGAAATTAAACTGTCATATCGTAGCTCCTTGAAAGATACTAATATATTTTATGATTTTCAAAGAAGAAAGAGGAGTTCCTGTCGTGGCTCAGCAGAAAGAAATCTGAGCAGCATCCATGAGGACGCAGGTTCAGTCCCTGGCCTCACTCAGTGGGTTAAGGATCCGGCATTGCCAGGAGCTGTGGTGTCAGTGGCAGATGTAGCTCAGATCCCGCGTTGCTGTGGCTGTGACGTAGGCCGGCAGCTATAGCTCCAGTTAGACTCCTAGCCTGGGAACCTCCATATGCCGCGGGTGCAGCCCTAAGAAAACAAAAACAAAAAGGAAAAAGAAATTATATCTGAAATATATTCTTCCTTAGAGATTATTTTCTGAAAGAGCCAGTGAATATTTGTGAAGAATTTCATTGTAATGTTGAAAGTTCATTGGAGTGGTTGTTCTTAAAGCCAAAAGAACATTGTTCTGATCCAGATAAAATCTTGTCCAAATTTGATCTAAATATAACACCCGTCAATCACCAGCATGGTTGTGGATGGGCTTCTGTCCCTTGTGGCCACTGGGTTTCTCGTGGGCTGTTGGCCGGAGACTGTCCCCGGGTCCTTGCACCGCGGGGCTCACTTTGGGTCAGTCAGCTCCACGGGGAGACGTTTGACCCATCAGAGCATCGGGGAAGAAGAGCCCAGACGGGGCAAAGGATGGAGGTCACAGTGAACGCCAGGCAGGGGGGGGTCGGGAGCCATTCCAGAAGCTTCCGATGACACCGTCAGTAAGGAAGTCCTGTTCCCTATCAGTGTGGCCCTGAATGAGCCCACGATCTGCTGCAAGGACTCGAGAGACCTCCCTTCGGATAACGCATTCCTCCCCTCCTTACCCGGCCCCCAAAGTTCCAGGGAGTTAGAGAAGCCCCCAGGTGTGATTCTAGCCTCTGTTGGGGGCATTTCTCTTCCGTCCTCTGAAAGTGACATGCTGGTGACCTAGGGTGGCCCGAACCTCTGCAGTTCTTCCGTCAGAGAAATGGAGATGCCATCCTGTTCATTAGTGACCGAGGGGGATTATGAAACCAATAGCAGTCATCACTTAGCCGCTGGGTTACTTTGTGAATTAAATTCATGACAGGAGAAGAGCCCGGATCCAGATCTCGAATATCAGAGGTTCTAGCCGTGTAATTTCT
The DNA here is from genome assembly GCF_016906955.1 of Phacochoerus africanus. Lineage (NCBI taxonomy): Eukaryota > Metazoa > Chordata > Mammalia > Artiodactyla > Suidae > Phacochoerus > Phacochoerus africanus. The sequence goes on along the minus strand of NC_062559.1, from coordinate 3,382,894 downwards.
TGTTTTATTATTATTATTATTATTATTATTATTATTATTATTGTATTTTCAAGCTTGGTGGAATAAAGATGCTCCATAAATCCAGGGCAGCGCAGTGTTGCTACGATTCTCTTAGGAACCCCAGTTAAAACTGACTCATTTTTTTTTCCTTTTTACTATTTCTAGAGTCTCCAATTTAGCAATAAAATTAGAATACAAGGAGAAATCACGAAGCTGTTTAATATGATATGTTGCTCTTGCTTCACTGGTACCCAATTTTTTTTTTTTTTTTGGCTTTTTTGCCTTTTCTAGGGCTACTTCCCATGGCATATGGAGGTTCCCAGGCTAGGGGTCCAATCGGAGCTGTAGTCACTGGCCTATGGCACAGCTACAGCAACGCGGGATCCAAGCCGAGTCTGAGTCCCCACACCACAGCTCACGGCAACACCAGATCCTTAACCCACTGAGCAAGGCCAGGGATTGAACCCACAGCCTCATGGTTCCTAGTCGGATTCGTTAACCACTGTGCCACGACGGGACCCATCTTAAAGAACCTGGTGACGTTTGTGCTGGAAAAAGGACAGTGTACCAGGAAGTGTTACTGTGTTCATTCTGTCTTCCAGGGACTGTCCTATGAGCCATCAGCGATAAGGTCCCTTGCTTGCTGGGGACATAAACTGCGCTGTTTGTGGCTCCTGGGGTGGCCTTTGCATCCACACTGCATGTCATTATTGTCACTTTTTTAAACATTTATTTGATTGAAGCGTCAGATGTACAGCCGAGGGATTCTGTTATACATATTCTTTTTCATATTCTTTTCCGTTATGGTTTATTACAGGAGATGGAATATATTTCCCTGTGCCACACAGCGGGCCTTGTTGTCTGTCCATCCCGTGTAGAGTCTTTTGCATCTGTGAACCCCAGGCTCCTGGTCATCCCTCCCCCAGCCCGACCCTCTTGGTCCGGCTTTGTCTCTCTTAACCACCCCCAGTAGGCCTGCCTGTGCTGCACGGCACAGAGGCTCTGGAATCCGTTGGTGGGGCTTGATCAACCTTGGGTGTTCTTCCTTCCTGCAGAGGCAGGGAGTGGTGTTTTCCTTGGGTTCTCAGCACTTAAAACTTTGCACCAAGTCACAGACCTGCTCTCTCTGTTTGTGCTAGATGCTGGTGACCCTTGGGAGTTTGTGTCCCTGGGGTCCAGCAGCTTTCCCCGTCTGTGGACAGGGGGGGTGCCCAGCCCCTAAGGGCTTCGATTCCTCCCCCTCCCCTCGTTGCACCCCTCCCCCAATCTTCCTGCTCAGACCTGAGAAAAGGTGGTTTTGATGCTGCAACTGCTTGTTGCAGGAATTTGAAGCTGCTTTCACATCTGAGAAGTGGCCACCCTTTTCCGGCCCTTGTACGTTGATGTAGCCATTTTGCCGTCTAAGGGAATGTGAACTTGATCGTTCACGTAAAGCTTCAAAAATAGCCAACCATGGATAGGGCCTGATCCTGCCTGTTTGGTTTAAGGAGAACCTCAGCTGAATTCCCGAATCTCCAGTGTAGCGTCAGGGGGAGTTACCCAGGCACCTCTATCTAGGAGAGTTAATCTTTTAAAGTGGCTTGAGACTTTATAATCACAAGGGATTGGCTATAAAGCATTGAGCCTCTACGTATGGACCGACGTACGCAAATCAATTCCCATAATTCTGAGTGCGCGCATCCCCTCTATGGCAGCTGGTACCCGTTCTGGTTGTGTGTTTCTGATGTTCGCTACTGTCCAGCAAACATGAAGTCTTTGCCCCGTGGTGACCCGTCGGCTGCTAGACCAGCTCTTTCTGCCTGGTCTGCGGAGCTGTCTCTGGCCTGCCTCTGGGAACCAGCTGATCCCCGTGGCTCCTGCTGGATGAACCGTGGCACCTTTCCAGGTGTCGGGCTGAGGTCAGCGTGGCAGGGAGGTCCCCGTGTCCATCTGCGGCTGCCTCCGGCTCAGACGTGGTAGGGCAGGGCCATGGTCACTGGCAGTTCTGTAGCCACTGCGATTGGCAGCAGGCGGACCCGTTTGCCTTCCGTGGGGAAACTGTCCCAGAACCGCCTGGAAGGGTACCTTGGCCCCTACCTACATTTCTCAGAAGCCCCTTGGTTCTGTGACTAAATCCAGACCACCTTCCCTTCCGAGCAGGATTTATAAAAAATTGCTGACATCGATTCGTGGGCGCTTTCCCAAGGGGGCCTGGTTGTCCTGTCCGTGACTCTCGCTCTATTAGATTATGGAAGGTTGTCACTTGACTTTGGAAGTGTGTCTTTGTTACACCGCCAGTGAAGCGCTGTGTGTGGCCGCCCAGGCTTGTAAGGGTCCAAAGGTCAGAGGTCTTGGGAAATGGGTTCAAGGCTGAGTTGATGCCAGCAGGGGCGGGTTCCACTCACCTGCTTAGAGGAGAGCAAGTAATTTCTTTGCCGGAGGTTTGGTCCTGGTTGGCGTTTTTTGTTTCTTTTGAAATTACAGCTACAGATTCTTGGACTTTTTGTTTTTGTCTGCTGTTGTTGTGTTGTTTTTCGTACAGAACTGGTTTTGAAATGCACAGGCACAGACTTTTGGTTTTTTGTTTTGTTTTTTGTATTTTTTGGTATAGAGTATAATTGGTTTACAGTGTGGTGCCAATTTCTGCTGTGCAGCAGTGACCCAGTCATACCTGTGTGCACATTCTTTTTCTTCATACTATCTCCCATCCTGTTCTATCCCAAGAGATTGCCATATAGTTCCCTTTATGTGTCTTTCTATTCAGGTTTTAACACTAAGTTTAAAAGCACAGGAGTTCCCGTCGTGGGCAGTGGTTAACGAATCCGACTAGGAACCATGAGGTTGCGGGTTCGATCCCCTGGCCTTGCTCAGTGGGTTAAGGATCCAGCGTTGTCGTGAGCTGTGGGTGTAGGTTTGCAGACGCGGCTCGGATCCCGCGTTGCTGTGGCTCTGGTGTAGGCCGGTGGCTACATCTCTGATTTGACCCCTAGCCTGGGAAACCTCCATATGCCGCAGAGAGCAGCCCAAGAAATGGCAAAAAAAAAAAAAGTTTAAAAGCACAAAATTTCATATAGGAAACCCAAACAACAGTTCTTTTTTGCAACGAAAGTAAACATTGTTAAGATAGTTGTATCTGTGTGGGTCTGTGTGTGTGTGTGTGTGTGTGTGTGTGTGTTGCTCTGACAAGAGGGGAGAAAGAGTTTAATCGACCTGAATCACCTCTGTGGATCCCAAGTGTCATGATTAATGTTTTGGAGCACAGCTTCTGTAGGGTGCCTGAGATATTTACTTGCCTTCCTGGAGTGGTACAAAGAGAGGCTTTCTTGGCATGTCTACAGGCAGGAGAAAAGTCCTAATGAGGCCTCGTAGCCAGGGCTGGGGTGCAGTTTCAGCAGTTGTAATGGGAGTGATGCCTTGTTTGCTATAACCTGTGACCCTGCCCTATGACCCGGGCCTGCCTTGTGACCTGGGGCCTGCCTGTGACCTGTGACCTGCCCCTATGGAAGAAGACAGGTGAGGGAGTCCAGGCGCTCGAAGAGTTTGGATGAGCTGGAGGAGGAGGGATGTGGCCTGGAGAGGCGGAGGGCGCTGGCGATGGGCGCCGTACATTTCTCCTGCATCTCTCACCCTTTGGCTCCTGGGAAGCCTGGGGTGAGATTAAAGGATGCTCCTCGGATGATCTATCTTCAGGACAGAAACAGATCACGGACTTGGAGAGCAGATTCCTGGTTTGCTGGGGGGGGCGTGGGGGGCAGTAGGGAGGGCATGGGATGGACAGGGAGTTTTGGGGTTGACTGGATGCAAACCGTTAGATTTGGAACTGCCCTGCTGTACAGCACAGGGAACCATGTATGTGATCGGGTCCCTTCTCTCTTTCAACAGAGTTTGAAGAAACATTTTAAATCAACTATTCTTTAATTTAAACGGAGGGGGCAGGGCATGTCGTGACCCGCCAGAAGCCTGGCATCAGTGAAGGCAGGAGGTGGTGGCAGCCATTCAGGAAGAGACCTCTGGTCAATGGGCAGGTGTTTCAGAGGGCCCAGAGGAGGGTTTGGGAAGCAGGGCACAGTGAGGGGTTGGTCCCACAGCAGACGCTGGGCACCTGTGTCATAGAGGGCGTTGAGGAGGAGGCTGTGGCGGCTTCCTGGGCGGTGGTGGTGGTGGCGTCTAACTGGTCGTGCTTAAAGACCCCCGGCCGGAGGAGGGTCTCCGAGTCATTTAAATTAACCAGGGGAGTTGTGTCCTCAGTGATAAGGGAAATGAAGAAATGTAAGTGAGGAGCTGAGGCGCGTGGGCTTGCTGAGTGGCACAGTGAGGCATGAAGCAGAAGCCACTTAATTGCTTCTGTTATGAATGGCCGTCATTGTAATGTAGTGAAGGGGTGGGGGGGAGACTCAAAATCTCATGAAAGATCTGTTCTTCGGTTCCAATTTAGCACTCCATTCTTGTGGGTAAGCTCGTTAACCCAGTGGACATGCAGAGACTCCGAGCTGATGGATAGGGGACTGAGCTGCTGGGTCTTCCCATCAGCAATGAGGGCCTAGAGATTATTGCAGGATCATGCTCTCTCCTTGGCCGTTAGGCATTTTTATGTTCCCCAAACACGAAGGAAGTCATCCTTGTTGGAAGTGAGGACCCGTTCCATTTGTGATTTTCACTCCAGCTGCCATCAAAGTGACTTAAGAAAACGTTACGAAGATGCCGTCCAGAGTGTTATCAAGAGCGCACGTATCGCCATTTTGGCGCAGTGGTAAATGAGGAAAACCTGTTTCTAGAAGCAGGTTAGGACATGTCCTGGCTTTTTTCTAGGCGACTAAAACCTATTATGTTTATAATAAACAGATTTCCTGAATGGAATTCTCAAGAATTTATTGTGGTCCCACCTCCTTCTTAGGGTTTTCTGCAATAAGGGAGCTGTGTAATTTGAAAAACCCATGATGCGCTCCATGCGTGATTCAGCAAGGGGAGTCTGGGGAGTCTGGAGTTTTATTAAGCAATAGCTTTTAGTTGTCTGTGGTCTTTTTCCATCTTCTCCTGGGTTGCATTTCTCCTGAGTGTTATGGTAGCGAAAAGCCTGAAAATGAGAGAGGAGGCTTTGGTGCTGCTCTATCTCGTGGTTGATGCCCACAAACCTCCAGACGTGGCGGGGTTGACAGGTGCATCTGCTGTGCTAGAACCTCCGGCCGAGTCAGGAGCCACAGTTGTTGAATCTGTGGACGTTTGCAAGCAGAGGCAGTGCATTGCTGGAGCGGGTTCCTCAACTGGGTGCTGCCTGGGTCTTTCTGTGACTTGCCTCTACTGGCAGTGGCACCAACTCAACAGACAGTGTCTTGCGAGATTTCCTCTGTGTGTGTGTGTATGTCCGTGCACACGTGCAAATGCTCCTGTGTGCCCTTGTGTGAAGGGGAATAGTAAATAATTTCCACTGAAGGTGAGAGAGCAGAGGTGGAGTGTGCCGTGTTATTTTCCCAGCAGCCTCTGCAGTCTGTTATATAATTAAGCCAAGATATGGAGGCAACCTAAATGCCCATAGACAGATGCATGGATTAGGAAGATGTGATACATACATACAATGGAATGCTACTCGGTCATGAAAAAGAATGGCATAATGCCATTTGCAGCAACATGGATGCAACTAAAGACTCTCATACTAAGTGAAGTAAGTCAGAAAGAAAAATACCCTATGATGTCACTTAATATGTGGAATCTAAAATAGGGTACAGATGAACCTATCTGCAAAACAGGAGCAGACTCATGGATAGAGAACAGACTTGTGGTTGCCAAGTGGGAGGGGGAGGGAGTGGGATGGACGAGGAGTTTGGGGTGAGTAGATCACACTGTTCCATTTAGAATGGATAAGCAATGAGGTCCTGCTGTGCAGCACAGGGAACTCTATCCCAATCTCTTGGGATAGAACGTGATGGAATATAGTATGAGAAAAAGAATGTACATATGTGCAACCTCAGAGACCACAGCGTGATCTTAAAAGCCAGATGGGAAGATGCTGTGGGAACACTTGCCTTTCTAGTTGGTACGACTTAGGGACCAGTCACATTCCCTGCTGAGAGTCACCAGGGAACCCACAGTGGGTGAGGCCTGTGGGTCCAGTGTGACCGGAGGGAGGAGGAGACAGGAGGAGCAGGCAGGCAGGGAGGACACAAGTCCTGGGGCCAGTCTGTTCACGGGTATTTTTTATTTTTATTTTTGTGTCTTTTTTTAGAGCTGCACCCACGACATATGGAGGTACCCAGGCTACGGGTCTAATTGGAGCTGTAGCTGTGGGCCTATACCACAGCCACAGCCACACCAGATCTGAGCTGCATCTGCGACCTACACCACAGCTCACGGCAACCCCGGATCCTTGACCCACTGAGCAAGGCCAGGGATTGAACCCACAACCTCATGGTTCCTAATTGGATTCATTTCCGCTGTGCCACGATGGGAACTCCTGTTCATGGGTATTAAAATGCACATTCTGGAGTTCCCATAGTGGGTCAGCTGTAACAAACCCGACTAGTATCCACGAGGATGTGGGTTCCATCAGCTCTGATTCAACCCCTAGCCTGGGAACTTCCATAAGCCGAGAGTGTGGCCCTAAAAAGACTATATACACAAATAAATGCACATTCCCTCCAAACCCCTGGCGGTGGGGGAGGGGGGAGTCTTGATTGGGAACCCAGGAAGGGTTAGAAAGACCAGAACAGGAGAGCTGCTTCTAATCTGCAGGAGCCCACCTTCCCCGCCCTCACACACCCATGCACAGCAGTGGGGGAGGCAGCGAGGCCGACACAGGAAGGAGAGAGAGTTATCAACTTGACCCCCAGCATCCCAGAGAAAAGGAGGCTAAACTTCCTGTGGATCCTGGAACAAAATGCTTAGAGGCGAGAACACGTTCCCAGAGGTGAGCCCATTGGCAGACACTCAATTTCTCAAAAGAGTAAAAAGCCCTTGACTCTCCCTGCAGGACATGTGACTCCCTGCTGTGCACTGAGCAGGGGGGTTGGCGGCGGGGGGGGGGGGGGGGGGGGGGCGGCAAAGGGTGAAGGTTAGTGAGCCAGCCTTCGAGGGCAAGTCTGTCTGTGCAGCAGCACCCCTCCTCCCTGTCTCTGTCTCTGTCTCTCTCTCTCACACACACACACACACACACACACACCACTCACTCACTGTACTTAGTATATTTCCTCTCTAGCTCTGGCCATTGACAAATGTCTTCTTTCTTAAGGAAAAGCTTGAGACAACCCGGTTGGGTGAACTTGACTTTCCCTGCGGCGCATCCATGTCTTTGTGAGCAATTTATAGAAAAATGTAGGTGCTGTGTCCTTCCCTTGTTAGAAATCCCAAGGGGCGAACATTAATGGCCAGAAAATGCCTCCACCTCCCCTGCTGGTGAGCTTGCCCAGTCCGTGCGTCTTATCTTTCTGCCCTCTGGGTTTTCGGAGCGGGGGGTGGGGGGGTTGGTCTGCCAGACGGGTCTCCCTGAGCAGCCAGTGTAGGACCAGACCCTTTTGGCTACATGATCTGCATTAGGTTTTTTAGTGTCTAGGAGCCAGGCTGGGGGAGGGAGCTAAAGAACACAAAGAAAGTGAAGAAAAAAATCTTGCATCCGCTGGGAGCTTGAGGGGCAAATGGCAGGTGTGCTACAGAAATAAAGCCCTGGAAGGAGTCCGTGGGTGAAAACACCAGGGTAGGGGGAGAGCCCAGGGGGGGCGGGGCTCGTTTAGTTTGGATGGAAGCCTTTGGAGGAAGGTGGAGGGTCCCAGGCAGTGAGGAGGTGGAGCTGCCTGCTGGGGAGCGGTGAGGGAGGGGGGCATGCAGGAGAAGAGGAGGACACACACAGTGCTCACGCCCAGCCCCGCCCGGGCTCCCCTCCTGCCAGCTCCTTCTCCAGCACATCAACAGCGGAGCCCTTGGAGGCTCTGAGCGCGCTCAGCAACCTCAGGAACAGGTGCGGGACAAACGGGGCTTTATGGGAAAGTGAGTTAGGAACCTTGTGGAGGCTCAGATCTCTCCTTGAGATCCAGCGTGGAGGGTGAGAGCTTATCAGCTCCAGCCCCTTTTTATAGTAAAGAGCTTTCTGAGCCTCTCAAGCCTTTGAAACCAGCACATCTTCTCAGCAGCCACACTTATCAGATGCAACAAGGAGGGACGCGTCACCAAGCAGGGCAGAAGGACTCGGAGCTGACAGCAGCACAGGAGGCTGGGCTTCCTTGGTGGACTTGGCCATAAACACCACCTCCTCTTAAAACCTCCTGTATCCCCAGAATGTCCTAAGGTGACTTTGGAGGCCGCTACGGCCTCCTCCTAGCTGCCTTTAAAAAAATTTTTATTGGAATATAGTTGACCTTACAATGCTGTGTGGGTTTCAGAGGTACAGCCCAGCAAATCAGTCATACGTGTACACATGTCCGTTCTTTCTCAGGTTCTTTTCCCACATAGGTTATTCCAGAATGTTGAGCAGAGTTCCCTGTGCTCCACAGTCAGTCCTTGTAAGTTGTCCGTTTTGTATACAGTAGTGTGTGCATGTTAACCCCAGCCTCCTAAATTTCCCCTCCCACCGCCTTTCCCCTTTAATAACCAGACGTGTGCTTTTTTGTCTTTTCTAGGGCTGCTCCTGCGGTACATGGAGGTTCTCAGGCTAGGGGTCCGATCAGAGCTGTAGCTGCCGGCCTACACCACAGCCACAGCAACACCAGATCCAAGCTGTGTCTTTGACCTACACCACAGCTCATGGCAACGCCAGATCCTTAAACCGCTGAGCAAGGCCAGGGATCGAACCCGCACCTTCGTGGTTCCTAGTTGGATTTGTTAACCACTGAGCCACAACGGGAACTCCCACACAAGTGTGTTTTTGAACCCTATGAGTCTGTTTCTGTTTTGTAAATAAGTTCCTTTGTATCATTTTGTATTAGATGCCATGTATAGTGATATCCTATGATGTTTGTTGTTAGCGCACTGTCAGAAACCAGGTTTTTGGAGGGTGTCTTTCCTGGGAGCGGGTGTGTGTCTGACCCCAGGTAGGATCGGGTGCCCTGCCCAGGGGCTGCTCCCAGGATAGCAGACAGGTGCTACCCCAGGTGCTACCACAGCCTTGCCTTCCCCCAGGTCCGCAGATCCCTGGGTGTCTCCCTTCTCTGCACGTAGGCAATATGGAGATTTGTCCTGCCGTGTCCTGTGACAAGGTCCCTGGTTAAAACAAGAGTCCCGAAGGGCTTGCTTTGAGACTCTGAGGTCTGGGTGGGTGCAGATGGAGTGGAGCCTTGGGCAACCCAGCTGGAAGGGCAGTGGTGGAGAGTGCCACGGCGACACGCTCTGGGTGCCAGCCCATCCTGTCCTGGTGAGGGCTCGCTTCTCAGCCTGTGGGCAGCCGCCTTCTCTCTGTGCTCACGCGCCTTGCCTGGGTGCCCGGGGGGGGGCTGAGAGAGCTCTCTGGCGTCTCTTCCTAAAAGAACACTCATCCTGTCACACCAGGGACCGGCTTTATAACTGCCTTTAACCTTAATTACTCCCCATGGGCCCCGTCTCCAAATGCAGCCACGGTGGATTGGGGCTTCACTGTGGATTTGAGGGAACACAGCGTATTCTATATCCCCCAAGTTCATGTTCTCATCCCGTGCAAACAGCCTCCCAGAGTCATGACTCATTCCAGCATCATCTGCAAACCTGGGTCCAAAGCCTCAGATAAACAGCATCTAGGTCATGTGTGGGGGAGACTCCAGGTGGGATTGAGCCTGAGGCAGATTCTTCTTCTGCTGTGAACTTGGGAAACCAGATGAGTAAGTGTGTCCAAAACACAGTGAGGGTAGGGGGGCGGGCAAGGGTAGACGCTGGGTAGACACTGCCATCCCAAAGGCGAGAAGTCAGAAAGGAGAAAGGGGTCCCGGGCTCCACGGATGCCCAGAGCCCAGCAAGGCAGGTTTCTCTGTATCTTAAGGCTCAGGATGTATCCTCTTTGGCCCCAGGCTCCCCCTCCTGGGCCCAGTGGGACAGCAGCAGCCCCCTCACGGCTCTGGGCAAGGGGTCCCTGCCCTTGAGACCTCAAGCAAGTGCATCCTGGCCACCCAAGCAGAAGCAGGTGACCCAAACCCTGAGATCCTCTGAATTGCCTTCAGGGTCTTTCACAGCTTTTCTTGAAGGATGGAGCATGGCTGCAGCTAGCCAGCGCCGCGGTCCCTTCTTGGAAGATATGAGAAGTCTGGTGTTCCCTCCCAGCCTGCCCAGGTTTTTTGTTCCCTTGGTTCTCCGATGACAGTGCTTCTGCTGGTGGAATCCCATCTCTAATTCCTGCCTGTTGCTGAGTGGCTGGCTACCTCTGTGGCTCCCACCCACACCAGCACCCTTAGCAGTGGGTCTGCAGGAGCCTGTGTTCGCTTCAGAACAAGCCTTCTCACCATTCGTAAGGTGCCCGGTTCCTTTTGGCTTGGCCATTCCTTCTCCAGCTCATCGCTCCCTTTGCACATTTCACTCAGTAGCGGGAGGACCCAGGCTGCACTGTCAGCATCCTGCTTAGAAATCCCCTCAGCTGAACATCCAATTTCATGGCTCACAAAGTCTATCCTCCGTCAAAGACCAGAACACAATTCAGCCAAAATTATCTGCCACTTTGTAACGGGAATCGCTTTCTCCCAATTTCCAGCGGTGTCTGAGCTCTCGTCCGAATGGCCTTTCTGTCCACAGTTCTCCCAGCCGTCCTCTCTCCGCAGTCCAGGATCTTCCCAGCATGCACCTCAAAACTCCTCCAGCCTCTGTCCATCACCCAGTTCCAACGCTGCGTCCACATGTTTAGGGGTTGGTTACAGCAGCACCTACTTCACGGTGTCATAATCTGCTGGTCAGCTCGCACTGCGATGACGAAACACCATGGACTGCGTGGCTCAAACCACAGGAGTTTATTTTCTCACAGTTTGGGGACAGAAGAGCCAAGGTGCTGGCGGATTTGATTTCTAGGGAGGGCTCCCTTCCTGGCTTGTGGCCGGCCGTGATCTTGCTGTGTCCCGACGTGCCTTTTCCTGGGAACGTGTGTCAAACGGTGTCTTGTCAGAGCACCGATCCTATCAGATCAGCGACGCCCTCGTGACCCCCTCTGACCTTAGCTGCATCCTTACAGGCCCATCTCTAAATGCGGACACACTGGGGATTAGGGCGTAGGGGTGTGGATTTGTTGGGGACCCAAACATTCAGTCCAGTCATCTCTCTCCCTCCTCCGACCTCCCTGGTGGCCCTCCTGGCAGAACCCGAGACTGTCACGGCTCCCTCTTCCTCTACCTTTCCTGGTTCCGAATCCTCAGAAAGCCCCGTTGGTGCTTCTCCCGAGCCTGCCGGGCAAGGGTTTGTCCCGTGTACGGATTTAACTGTGAGTCCCTCCTTCTCACACAGCCTACTCGCCTGGGGGCCTTGGTCACCGCGGTTGCGGTCCAGGCCGTCGCCACCCCCATCGTGTGGTCCAGCAGACGTATCAGCAGGCAGCTTGTTAGAAATCCTGAATCTCAGGCCCCTGCTCCAAACTTCATGAGTTGGAATCTGCACTTGAAGTAGATAGACCTGGACATGACTCACCTGGGCAGTACGTTTGTGATACAGCAGGGACCCCCCCCCCCCCAATCATGTCTCTGGTCCAGATCTCTCACCTGGTCTCCAGAGCATGTGTTCTGCTGCCTCCTGGGGCCCCTCGGACCCAGGCCCAGCATGTGCAAACTGAATTCATCCACTGCACCCCCAAACAGACATCTTTCTGCGCTCTGCATGTCAGTGTGGCGAGGTACCTGCCGTCACCCCCTATTTCCAGGGCCCCAGGTAAAGGCCCTGCGTGTCCCCCCACCACCCACCACCAGGCAGCATCACTGCGCCCTTGACCTTGAACCCATCCACGTCACTCCTCCGCACTGCCGCCATCCGGGCAGACCTTCATGTGTTTCCTAAGAGCTGCGTTCACCTCCCCGAGGGCTCCTTGGCCTCCGACCTCCCTCCACTGCACCCAGCTGTTACCTGTGCTCCTGGCTGCCTTCAGGGGGACCTTTCTAACTCGCCAATCTGATTATCCCCTCCCCCGGTTTGCAGCCCTTGGGTGTTCCCCTCTCATCTTCCTGCCAGCGTCCTTGCCACCGCCTTCAGGAAGTGGTCTGTTCCGTTTGACACACCTTCTTCTGAGACGTCCAGCCCTGCCCCAGCCCCTTAGTGAGCAGACTCTCTCTTCCCCTATGGCCTTTGCTTCTGCAACCTCTCTGTCAGCAACACGGCCTCCTCTATCACCCCGAAGCTGCCCCACCTCCTGTAAATCCCTCCGGTAGGTGGGTCAGTGAGCCCTGTGTGGACTGCGGGGTGCACAGCACTTAACAGTTTGCTGGTCGCAGGCTGATGGGTCCCCACCTCCCTCCACCGGACTGGAAGATCCTCAGAGATAGCCTTGCATGCTGGCTGTCCCATAACAATCCGCTACTAATATTCAATTCACAAATGGAAGGCCCCCCTTCCCCCCCCCCGTGGTGGCGCGTGCCCACTTCCTGGCTGTGAGCCCACTGGTGCCATGTGGACCCCATTGCTCCAGATCCCATCGTGGCAGCAGCCGGTTTCAGCTTCCGTGACTGCAGGTTCTTAAGTCACATGCATTTTTGTTAAGCCGTGCATGTGCAAGAGGGGTTGTGCGGCCGTATCTTTTAAAGCCTCCCCTACTAAGGAGGCTTTTCATGTCATAAATATTTAAGAATGCTTTGTGGCTGATCTCCATAATTACGCAGCTCAGAACGCAGCAGAAACGCTGCCTGTCGTGGCCTCTGGTCGTGATGTCCCTTAGCCATCCCCAGTCTCTTCCGGGATTTCAGTGTGTAGCTAATGTGATGAAAAATCGAATTTTTACTTCTCTTTTTTTTCTGGTTTATAGCTTTTGGGGAGTGAACCGTTCTATGAGTTTTAAAACCTGTGTGGACTTGTAACCATCGCCACGCATCAGGTCTACCCACGCTGCCCCTTGGCAGCAAGCCCTCCTCCGCCCCCAGTCCCTGGCAACCGCTAATCTATTTTTTGTCCCTGTGGCTTGACCTTTTCCAGAATGTCATATAAATGGAAACACACAGCATGTAACCTTTTGAGAGTCGCTTTAAAGAGGAGAGTTTTTTTAATGTCCAAATATGGAGAAAATCTTGAGTTTCTTTGCAAGATCCGTTCCTTCACCGTCTCGGCACGTGGAGGGTTTTTGCTGGAAGAACGTATCGGTTGTTTTGGTGGAACACGTGGCGCCACATTGAGCTGTGGGAGATGTGGGTTGAGTCCTGAACTTCGAAGTTAAGGCCTCTCCAGGCTGCACCCCTCTGCACAGGGTGGGGTCTCGGCTCATGGAAGGTGACTGAGACTGAGAGAAGGAAGCCACAGAGAGTGAAGAAGACAAGGACGAGCAGAAAAAGTCAAGGGCACATCTCTGAGCAGTGATTTCAGCTGGGGCGGGGGGGGGGGGCTTGGAGGAGCAACCTGGGGGAGCTGAAGCAGGCAGGGGGCTGGGGCAGGGGGCTGACTCGAGCTGCCAGGAGAGGCAACGGGAGGGGGAGGAGGCATTTCAGAAGGGAGAACCCACGAGCAGGTGCTCCAGGTGGGATGTGCTCAGTGGGCCTGAGAGTCAGGTTTATCCACACTGTCTGCCGGGAGCTGCAGCATGTGAGCTGAGGTTGGTGAGATGGCGGCTTACGGCCCAACTGATGTGTCTGGGTTGATCCTTTATGCTGCCACCGTGGAGAGGGAGCCACGTGGTCACTGAGTGGGAGGACGAGGCGAAGCAGCAGGGAACTTTGGGAGAGAAACCCTTTCTCAGGAGGGCTGTTCACACCACGTGCAGCCTCAGCTCGCAGCAGCCTCCTGGCCCTGCTGGACACTCAGGCCCCCAGGGTCACACACGGTCACTGTGCAGCTATGCCACCAATGGACCAAGGGAGACATTTCCAGGAGGACCCCCGAGACAGCTCGGCTCTCCTGATGGAGAGGCAGTCTCCCTCCCCGCCACCGCTGCCTTTAGGGAAACTGTCATGTCAGGCCAGGGGCCAGACCGGGAGCAAAACCCATAGGAAGATGTCTGAGCACGTGCAGAGCAGGCCCTGGAGGACACTGGCCTTCCTATGCCGGCCACCACCAGAAAAGCTAAGTCCTGGTGGTAGGAGCCACTGCCTGCAGGGTTTTGTTACTTACAACTGAATGAGCTCCCAGTGACCCCATGTGTGGCTTCCTCCCTCTGGGTCCCCTTTGACCTTGTCCAGCTGGTGACCTCTTCCCTTCCATGGGGAAATTTAACTCTTTGTGCACACCTCCCCAGAGGCCCCCAGCACTGCATGAAACGCAGTAAACTGTTAACCATGCCTGTCTCCCTCTCCCTGAGCTGCGAGCCACACCCCCCCCCGACATGAACAGTGGCCTGTTCCCTTGGCACTTGGCAGATGATAAATGATCAGCAAGTATTGGCTGCATAAATGCCAACACAAACCAATGTCACCGGCTCAAGAGAGGGGAGGTGGGAACCAAGGGTGCTCTGAGTTCTTGCCAAGTCACGGCCCGAATTCCTCCGCAGAAGGGAGCGGATGGTTGAGGCGTGGGCTCTGCCCACCAGAGGGTGGTGCTTGCCGCATTTATCGTCCAGACATCACCAGTCACCCCTGCAGGGTCAGGGCGCTCATGTCACCTCTGAAATCAGTTCTGCTGCATCCAGGCAGCCTTTGTCTGTAAATCAGAGGCCATCGGCTTCCGTGTCTGACCATGCTCTGTCCACGACTCTGGCCCCGCTGACTCGGAACCCTCTTCCTCTGCCTCTGTTTCCACTGCTGCTGCCCTTGTCAGGGCTCTTGTTTCCTCCTGCCAAGACGTTCAGCTCCCTCCCCGCTCCTCCCCCCAGAGGCACCCCCCACAGGCTGCTGGGTGCTGTTGCCCTATCTGGCCCTCGTCATACCCCTCCTCCATGCAAAACAGCATACCTGCGCCCAAGGGGCCAGCAGGGAGGGGAGACTTGGCCATGGGGAGGGCCCTGGCTTTTATGTGCCCATCCCCAGAGTCCCATCCCCTTAGCCAAACAGCGTCATGGAGTCACGGAGCTGAAATGGACCTTTGTAAGATGGTCTGGCCCGTTTCCCACTTCCCAGGAGAAGGAGGAGCCGTCTGCTGACCTGATACTGTCTCGCCGCAAGCCCTGGGACTCAGTGTGGTCAAGTCAGGCCGCGACCCGTCTTTCAGCCCCAGGGCTGCCTTTTCTGTTCCGTCACCCCGTCTGCCCCTCCGCACTGCTCTGCGTGCACCTGTCTCAGTGGCCCCAGAGAGCACCTGCTGCCATGTGCCCAGGCTGATCTGTTTCAATCCACTGTGCGGGGAACTGGCCAGGGTCCTGAAAGCAGAATCCTTGGAGGCAGGATGGCCAGCAGCATCAGGCTTCTCAGGCCTGCAGCTGCCGCCCCCACCCGCTGCCGTCATCGGCAGACACAAGCCTTTGGTGAGGCATTTTTCCCCAGTCGCATCTGTTCCCCCAGATGATAATGCAGAACAGCTGCAGACGGCTCTCTGGTCAAGGATGCTGGAGCCAGAGCCCTTGCAGCTTCTGCGTCTGCACAGGCTCACTCTCCAGACCACCTGAGAGAAGAGCTGGGCCCTCATCGAGCTTGAAAATGCTGCTTTTCTTCCCCTGCTCCAAGTCCCCAGTGTCCCCAGAAGGGTCCCACTGAAGGGGGGAGGCATCTTTCACTGGTTGAAATGGCTCTTCTCTAAAAGATGCTGGCAGGGAGTTCCTGTGCGTATTTCCATTCCTAATCACAGGACAGAGACGGGTGCTCCTGAATTGCTTCACGATGCCTCTAGGACGGGCGATGTTAGTTTAGCATTTCTTCCTTCAAGATATACACCCTCAAATTAAGTTTGTCCCCCACTATTACGGTGGTTAGCACTTCTCACCTAGGCTTCTCTTGCCTTTTTATTAGCTTGCAACTATTTCTAAGATCTCATCCCCATAAGTTAGTCTTAATTGTCTACCCCAGACTCAGGAATTTTTAAATACCCTGGATAAAAAAGCTAGCTTGTCTGTTGAAACCAAATATCCATGGGCCTTACCAAAGCAATAATGCATGTGTTCCTGAAAAATGCATTTGTAAATTAAATCAAATCACGATTTTTAAACTACTCGTTCGGACTCTATCTTTGTGTCTACAGCCGGTCCTCCCCCCTTATTTATTCTTCTGTGGACCCTGACACACACTCAGTTACCCGGAAGCTTCGTGGACAAACATTTGCTCCACTAAGGAGCAAGAGGCTTGTGAAAACGGTGATGGATCAGTCTGTTCTCACAAAGCCATTTATCAACAGAAAACAGAAGCTGGATCCAATGAAAAAACCTCTACCCATATGTATCAATTTACTCAAACCTTTCTCTTCGCTGTCACCTGAGCACACATGTCCCTGGGTGTACTGGTTATTTTTCTTTAATTTGTATTTTATGTTCCTAGACGGGTGGGGTTGGGTGAGGTGCAGGTACCAGGCTCTGCAGTTGTTCGCAGTATCACTGAAGGGTGTTGGTTAGTCTCAGAACGTCTTCCTCTCGGCCTGGGATTATCAACTGATGCAAGTAGGTGCCGTCCAGCCCTCCCTTCTTCTACCTCTCTCGGGGCGCCTGTGTACGTCTTTGTGCGCTGATTTTAGCGTATTCCGTGGTTCCCACATCGTAGGATTTTGAGACTGCAGGGATCTAAGTCACCATCCAGCAGGACAGCTTCTCTGGAAGGGAGCTTTCCTGTCTCTCGTGACTGAGCTCATTCCCTGGAGACCGCCTTTCCCCAGGCTGAGCAGCGTTCCTCCAGAGCCTCATCTACGTCTGCTTTGCAGAATTGCCCCTCTGCTGAATCCCATTCCGCCTTAGATGCCGCCGTGGCCAGGGGGACTTGCCCCAGTCGTGGACATGCTCTGTCATCACTGTCCAAGGTGGTAGCCCCCGCCCACACATGGCCTTGGAGCACGTGAAATGCGGCAGGTATGACAGAGGGTCTCCATCCGTGATCTTATTCAACTGTAATTCCCTGCAGCTTAGCCACGGGGAGTTGCCACAGTTAGACAGTCCGGTACCAGAGCGACCCTGCATAGAGTTTCTTCTTCTTGTCATTCCATGACCTTCAGGTCTTGGGCAGCAGCCCTCCTACATCCTTCATCTCTCCGCCCCCTGAACAAGTATGTGTCCTGGATTCACCTGGTTAAATATCCAGATTAATGGTTGCAGTAATTGAGTAAATTAGCGAACAAATACGCGCGTTCTCATTCTGCATGTAAATCTCGTCCTCACGAGACACTCTGTCTTCTTGTAAAGGGAGGTTTTGGTTTCCTGACTGTGGGGAGGGGAGGGGTGTGCAAGGCGGGAAGACAGGACCAAGGGGGGACGGGTCCTGTTTCCTTCAGCTCCCCCTCCAACAGCTGGGGAGACACAGCCTCTTCGGCTCGCAGGTATCCCGGGCTAATAAAAATAAGATGTGCAGGGAGTGCCCATTGTGGCGCCATGGAAACGAATCCGACTAGAAACCATTGTGGGTTCGATCCCTGGCCTTGCTCAGTGGGTTAAGGGATCCGGCGTTGCCGTGAGCTGTGGTGTAGGTCGCAGACGCAGTTTGGATCTGGCGTTGCTGTGGCTGTGGTGTAGGCTGGCAGCTGTAGCTTCGATTAGACCCCTAGCCTGGGAACCTCCATATGCCACAGGTGTGGCCCTAAAAAAAAAAAAAAGGTGTGCAAAGCAATGCAGATGGCCCTGCAGTGGTCACTGGGATGGTCACTCCGCTGGCAAAATGGCCCGTCTTGCCCAGTGGCGTCCCTCCAACCACTCTGCCTCCAAGAAAGCACGTGGAGGAGAAACGTAGCAATTCCACCAGGAAACCCACCATCCTGCAGTGAACCGATTCCCCAAGGCCTGGGCCTGGGAATCCCAGGTCCAGCTACTTTCACTGATCAAAAAGATACGTCCTTGTCATTTTCCAGAGCTTTCTCTGTGTGTTTTCTTCCTCCCATGCAAATTTGAACATCCTTTTCTGGTGTCTTTTAAGACCCTGTCCGTATTCAGAGCCTTCAGATTTATGGTAAACAGAGTGTATTCCAGGATGTGTTTTCATTTGAAGTGGAAAAGCCAAGTTTGGCAAATATGCCTTTATCAGCCAATGAGGCAGACACGACTTTTTTTACTCAAACCAAAAAAATCCATCCTGTTCCTAAGTGTTTATCAACTACCTACCGTGTCCCAGGACACCACGATGGAAGGAAGGTCAGTGTCCCCACCAGCGTCTGTGATGGGCATGTCGACCCAAGAAAGAGGCACGTGGAAGGTGCCGGGCGCTGGGATAAGGGGTGTGTGTGCGGCTGGGGTGGGGCTGGGGAGTAGAGCTTGCATTAGGAAGCCACATGAAGATTTGGTTAGTGGTGCCTTCCACCAAGCATCCTTGACCTTGTTAGGAGGGTGGTCATGGCCCAGGGGTGCAAAGATAGCCATGCCAGAAAGACCGCTGGGGAAGGAGTGTGCAGGCATCTTGCAGAGCCTGGAAGGGCAGCCCTGTGCTCCCTCTGTTGCTAATTCACCATCACACATGCCTGGGATGAGTTGTGATTTTTTTTTAAATTCAAGTGTAGTTAATTTACAATGTGGTGTGTTAGGTTTCAGGTAAACAGCAAAGTGATTCAGTTATACATATACCCATTCTTTTTCAGATTCTTTTCCCATATAAGTTATTGTAAGACACTGATTGTAGTTCCCTGTGCTTTTCAGTAGGACCTTGTCTATATGATCATGTGTCTATGTTAGTCCCAAACTCCTAATTTACCCCCCACCTTTCCCCATCAATAACTATAAGGTTTTTTTTATGTCCGTGAGTCCTTTTTTGTTTTGTAATGAGTTCATTTGTAACATATTTTAGATTCCCCATGTAAGTGAGATCATACGATGTTTGCCTCTGTCTGATTTGCTTCACTTAGTGCGATAATCTCTAGTGCCATCCGTACTGCCGCAAGTGGTGTTATTTCATTCTTTTTTATGGCTAAGTAATACTCCATTATATATATATACACATATACATATATATGTGTGTGTGTGTGTATATATATATGTGTGTGTGTGTGTGTGTGTGTATATATGTGTGTGTGTGTATATATATGTGTGTGTGTGTGTGTGTGTGTATAGGCACCACATCTGTTTTATCCACTCACCTGCTTATGGACGCTTAGGTGGCTCCCATGTCTTGGCTCTTGTAAGTGTGCTGCTTTGAACATTGGGGTCCGTGTGTCTTTTTGAATTTAGAGTTTTCTCTGGATGCAGGCCCAGGGATGGGAGTGCAAGATCACATTACAGTTCTGGTTTTCATTTTGGAGGCACTTCCGTGCTGTTTTCCATAGTGGCTGCATCAATTTACATTCCCACCAACCGTGTGGGAGGGTTCCTTTTTCTCCAGGAGGAGTTCTTAACGTGCCAAAAGGGTTCGGTACAGGGCAGAAGCTGCTGCTCCTGAGGAAGGTGAAGACACAGAGGGGGATCGTGGGTACGGTTGCGACGACGGCGGCCGATGACACCAGGGACAGACGTGGAGGTGGTGATGCTGAGGGTGCTAATGACGTCGGCGGCGATGGTGCTGAGGGCGGCGATGGCGGTGACAATGACGATGACGATGATGTTGGCGATGACAGAAATGGCGCCGACAAGGCGAGTGGTGACAGCTGTGCTAACTGCACGGGCGTCAATGTCAGGGGTAATTATGGTGGTGCTGACAGCCCTAGAGGAGGACGTGGTGTCATCATTTCTCAGTGGCCCTTCTTCGGGAAGAGAGTCTGAGATAATGAAAAGCCTGTTAGGGGACAGGGGACGTGGGGGAGGGCGTGCAGCAGGGGGAGTGGGCCTGGCACACTGTCTGCCCTGCTGCATGCTGGGAGCCACACTGCCGGGATTATGGGGCTTGCGGGTTCAGCAGCATTTCCACTCTCTAAATATAAAGAGCCTCGGGCCCTGATCCAGTGGGAAGATCACAGCTGCCAAATCCACCACCAGCTGCAGGCCTGGCTGGGCGTCTTTAGGGGCCAAAAAAGGCCATCCCGTGACAAGCAGTTTCCAAAAGGCTTGTGAGTGTGAAGGCGGCATTCTAGGTTCAAGGAAGGTGAGGCCAGACCTCTGTGTTGTGAGTCGCAGAGCAGGTCTGGGGGAGTCGGATGAAAATGTGGTCCCCTGGCTTCCATGTCCGTGGTCTTCGCTGATGCAGGAAGGTCCTGGCAAGACTGCAGATGGTGGCAGCGGTGTGCAAAGAATGAGTAGAATCTGGCAGAGGTGGTCAGATGCCAGCTCCCCTTCTCCTGAGGGCCCCGGCCCTGTGGCCCCACAGTCCCACCTGCAGACCGACCCACAGACCTGAGATCAGGATCCACTATTGTTTCATCCACCTTCTGGGTCAGGGGAGCCCCAGTCGGCGGCCTCCCCAGGGAAGAGGGCACTGTCCATGGTCCCCACCAGACATCAGAGAGGGGTGGAGACCCGAGAAACGTGTGCCTGAAAACACTGCGGCTTACAACTCGGAGAGGAGGAGGAGGAGAACGGACGCAGCAGCAGAAAAAAGGATTAACTTATAAATGTTACCAAAAATAACACAAACCACACCATTAGCCCCTTCCATTTACTTCTGATCCCTGTCAGCATGCGTTCACGTTTTCGAGGACTGTTCAGTAAGTCCAGAATGTGGACCAGGACTCTTTTAGGCACCGGGGCTGCAGCGGTGAACAAAAAAGACCAAGTCCCTGCTCCCTTCCTTCATCCTATTGGGAGGAGACTGTCCATTATAACTATGTCAGGTCGGGGGACCAGTGCTGTAAAGGAAGCGGAAGTCGGGGGAAGGGTGGAATAGGGGCTGTGGGGGGGCGGGGGGGAGGGCAGGGACAGGCTGGGCCTTCTAAGGAAGGTCACATGGAGCAGAGACACAGGATGGGGGTGGGCAGGTGACCCAAGGTCTCCCAGGCAGAGGGAAAGCCAGTGCCCAGGCCCCAGTGCAGCATCAGGGCTGCCCCTTGGAGGGACCAGCCGGTGGGCGTGGCCTCGCTGCACCTGTTGGATGGTGGGCCCTGAGTGGTCCGTGAGCTCTTCATCTTTAAAGACACAGGCACAGCGACGCACAGGGCTGCCTCCCCAGCTGACCTTTACCCCACAAACCACCCTAGACACGGCTGCACAAAATGAGCAAGAGGAGAGGAAACCACGCGCTCTCCAGGGCTGGGGGAGGCAGATAGTCTCCTGGTCGGTGCCCCCTGAGACGGGCTGACTGGCGGGCACTGGAGTAACAGAGGAAGGGTCTCCCTCCTTCCTTCAGGACTGGCGCCAGTGGGAAGCAGCACTGCGGTGGGGGGATTGGGGGGCTGGAAGGGAGTAGTGGGGAGGGCGCCTGGGAGACAGGGAGCTTTTTCTGTCCCCTTGGTTAATCGTGTGATGCTCTGCCAGCAGAGCCATGGCCGTGGGGGCACGTGACAGGTGTCCCAGACACTGAGGAACAATCCCCATCCCTCTGCCAGTGGCTGCGTTCACATCAGGCGTGAGTGTGGTGTACACGCTGTTAGCACCCCATCTGAACTGCTCTGCTCCAGCCGGATTCCATTTCCTGGGCAGAACAGCACAAATCTTGGTTGAATGACGATGCATTTCACATTGTTAATAATTCCCAGTGCATGAAAGCTACCTTCCTGAGATCAGAAGGTTCATTTTCTCCCCCCCCCCCCTTTTTTTGGCTGCATCTGTGGCATATGGAAGTTCCTGGGCCAGGGATCAAACCTGTGAGCTACGCCACAGCTGCACTAACATCGGATCTGCAACCCACTGCACCTGGCCAGGGATCAAACCTGTGCCTCCACAGCCACCCAAGCTGCTGCCATCGGATCCTTAGCCCATTGACCACAGCGGGAACTCCACGGGGTGGTTTTCTTTTCTGTCAATCCTTGAAAAAACCAAATATATGAGATTTAACTCCAGAAACTAGGTGGTGCTCATTCCCTCTGCTGTTAAAATCGTGAATTGCTGTCATTGAGATGTTGGACTAGAGATTGTCAGCTCTAGCCAGCTGCTTGTTCAGAGTTTCAGGATGGGAACATTAAAAAAAGTCACGCACGCCCTGGATCCTGGTGGCACTGCCGTGTGTCTACATGGAAAACAGAGAAACAGACGCCTTGTCCAGAAGAAAGTGCTTTTTTTTTTTTTTTTTCTGCCTGTGGTCCCCAGTCTTGACGCCAGCTCTGGGGTGGAGGGATGCGCCCTGAACCTAAGGGATCAGTCAACCAGAACCTGAGCTCCTTCTGTGTTGAGCTCCCCACTGCAGGTACTGGGAGGCTGGGGGACCCCACAGGGGGAGCAAGCCCCTGCCCTTTAATGTGGATCCAAAGTCCCACACATAGTGATCAAGCTCATGTGTTAGGTGGCACTGCTCACAGCTCTGTCACGTGCTGGAACTGTGTTGTTCATGATTTAGTAGCTACACAATCCTAATTATAGAACATGCGTGACCTGCGGGCTTAAAGCAGCCTCCCTGTAGGCAGAAGCACCGGCAGCGGCTGTCAGCCAGAAAACGTGCTCTTAAGCTGGCACCTGAGGACGTGCAGGCATGGCACCCAGCCTTCCAAGGCAGTGGCTTCTGACTTCCTTTAAACAAGGGACAACTCTGGCAGTCACCTTATTCCCATGGGTTCCCTGGTCGAGGTGGTCCT
Source organism: Phacochoerus africanus (assembly GCF_016906955.1). NCBI lineage: Eukaryota > Metazoa > Chordata > Mammalia > Artiodactyla > Suidae > Phacochoerus > Phacochoerus africanus. Next base: position 3,360,220 of record NC_062559.1, on the reverse strand, counting down.
TTGGGATAGGAAAAATCCTCCGTCGAGAAGGACAGCCCGGCGGACTACGGATGGAAATTTTCATGGCTGTGAAAGCATTGCACCAGAGCGCGGGCAGCCCTTCTGTGATACACCCATGTACCGAAGCTGTTTCCAGAATTGCGTGACTCATTGCTCTGCCCGTCTGTCTGTCTGTATCCTTTGCTAGACTCAGGCTTGAAGGCAGGCAGCGTCGTATTCATTACCGTATCCATATCTTGCCCCGTGGTGTCATCGAAGTAAATCCTGCAGATCCTGTAGAATGCATGAATGAGGTTTTTTTCTTTCCCCTGGCGTAGCAATAATTGTCATTTTACCCCAGATCATCTCTGGCCGATGCTGTTTGTGACGCTGAATTCCTAGACTGTCCGCCGCCTCTGATTCTTTGACATGTAAGGATACCCAACTGGGTGGCAGGTTTCGGACAAAGGCGATTAACTGGGGCAGCTCTGGGGATGTCACGTGGGGTCTTATGTCTGACCTGGACCAGGTCAGGACCCCACCGGGACACCAGATCTTTCCCGAGGCTCTCCATAGACACGTAAATAGAGACGCAAGCCCTTGTGGATTATGCAGCCTGGGCTCCCAAACCCAGGTCAGGGGCAGGAGTGCCCGTAAGGGAACGGCATCTGTCCTTCGATGAGCTTTGTGTTTTTTCAACCCCTCGATGTGTAACTGATCCCTGTGGGGTGGATGGTCAAGCCCTGACTTGGCGTTGATGAATTTTAGGATAGCCGTGTGCCTGGGGTGTTGCTACAAGCCGGGTGAGCAGGAGGGCTGGGTGACTCCTCTGCTCCCTGGCTCTCACCTGCTCCGCTCACCCTCCAGCTTTCTCTCCTTGGCTGTAGCCTCCTGCCCCTGCTGCCTCTTCCTTCCTCCTCCTCACGCACCCCCGCCCTGTCCTGTCTTCTGCCTTTTGCTTCCTTCCTGGATTTTCCAAACCCGGCTGTGCTATAGGGACAGAGTCCTGGACCCCAAACCACGTGCCCCTGCACTGCTCCTCTCTACTTTGAGAAATTCCTGGAACTCTTTTGCCCCGACTGACCTGTAAACACGGTGTATGAGATCATTTAGTAAAGACCCCCCCCATCCTGGGAATCATCAACTATGTATGATTTTTTACAGAAGTAAATCATAATAGTCGTGGCCTTGGCTAAAGATGGCCTTTTTTCCCCTGTTATAGTGACTTTAAAAAGAATCTCTACAAGGTGGCACTTTCCATGATATTGCAAAAAGGTGGACACAGGACCCGTCATTTGCTAAGTCAAAAAGCTCGTCTTCTCCCAGCTCCTCCAGTGCAGGGGAGCGGAGGGCAGCGGGGATGAGAATGGCCTTTTTTGCCAAAGGAGCCCGTGCTGCACTTTTCTTTGCCTCATTATGCCTGATGTGTGAGCCGGCGCTTTGGAGTACTTTTCTTTGTAGGTAAAAACCCTTATCTCCCACTTAGGACAATGCAGGACTTACTTTTCCCAGGGTCAGGTATTCATTTCAGTATTGAAAGGGAAAAGGGCATTTGACCCATATTACAAAAGCCATTGTAGTAAAACTGTTCCATTTTTTTCTTCGTGCGGTCGGTGAAAAACGCCTTGAGGCTCCCCGCCCCGCCCCCCCCCCCTCCAGCTTTCTGAGTGCTCAGCCTGGTGCTCTGAGTAAATCATAATAGTCGTGGCCTTGGCTAAAGATGGCCTTTTTTCCCCTGTTATAGTGACTTTAAAAAGAATCTCTACAAGGTGGCACTTTCCATGATATTGCAAAAAGGTGGACACAGACAGCGCTGATGGTAGACCCCCCCACATCCAGAACACTCGGACTCAACAAAGACGGTCTGTCTGGGTTGCTGTGCCCGGGCTCTTGGAAAAGTTGTGTTCCCATGCTGTTGGTGGCCTGTTTAAAATATGCCAGTGAGGTTTAATTAGCCGGTATCATGGTTCCAGGCTTCTATTTAATTACGGATGTGTTGGGTCTACCTTTCCGCCAGTTATAGAGTGAGGCGGATTGAAGCATTGGGCTGTCTTTCCAGATTTGCCTAGTTCTCTTTTCAAGTCAGGTGTCACTTAATAAATATTGATCATCTCTTGTTAGGACACAGGACCAATTCAGGATTTTTATGTCTTCTTGATACCTGACCGTTTCATCATTTTGATGTGCCCCTGATGGTATTCTCTTATCTTGGTCAATATTCCACGTTATACAGTCGGTTTTGTTTGTTAATATATTGATGTAGCCAACGCCGCTTTCTTTCAATGAGTTCTCAGACACCGTGAGGTTTCCCGTCCTTCTGTGTTTTCACCTCTCTGTATCTTTCCGTTTAAAGTGTGTTTCCTGTAGATACCATAGTGCTCCATCTTGCTTTTGCTTTGGGGTTTTTTGGTTTGTTTTCAATTTGACAATCTCTGCCTTTTAAACAGAGTGTGTAGACAAGGCTTCGTGGTCTGTTTTTTAAAAATAAAGTTTTGTTGGAAAACAGCCATGGGGCATGTGTTTACGTATTGTCTAAATTTCTGCACTACGGAAGCAGTTGCAACAGCCACTACATGGCCTGCAAAACCTAAAGAACCAATTATTTGTCTGTCACTTTAGAGAAAATATGTTCCAACCTTCTGTTTAGACCATTACATTTAATGTAATTATCAGCATGATCTAGTTTAAATCTACTTTCTTACTCTTTGATTTTTTTAGTGTATCCCATCTGATTCTTGGTTCAATCATTCCTGTCCTCCTTAGGTTACTTAAGGTTTGTTTTTTTTCTCCTTTTTCTTTCTTTTTTTTTTTTTTTATTTTCTTTGCATGGCCATGCCTGCAGCATACGAAAGTTCCCAGGTAGGAAGTCGAATCAGAGCTGCAGCTGAGGCCTGTGCCACAGCCACGACGACACCAAATCTGAGCTGCATCTATGACTTATGCTGAAGCTTGTGGCAACACTGGATCCTTAAGGCACTGAGCGAGGCCGTGGATCGAACCCACATCCTCACAGAGACAACGTCGGGTCCTTAACCTGTTGAACCTCAGTGGGACCTCCATTTTTTTTTTTTTTAATTTTTCCACTTAATCTCCACAGTGGGATTATAAACGAAGGCTCTTCTTTTTGCTCTGCGGTTTACAGTGAACTCCTTTCACCCTACTACAGTTTATCTTCAAATGATGTTATACTATTTTACATAAAGTATGAAAACCTTAAAACAGACTTTTTTTTTGTCTTTTTGTCTTATTAGGGCTGCACCCTCAGCATATGGAGGTTCCCAGACTAGGTGTCTAATTGGAGCTGTAGCCAACGGCCTACACCACAGCCACAGCAATGTGGGATCTGAGCCGCGTCTGCAACCTACACCACAGCTCATGGCAATGCCACATCCTTAACCCACTGAGCAAGGCCAGGGATCGAACCCTGAAACCTCACAGGTTCCTAGTCGGATTCATTCCACTGCACCACGACCGGAACTCCTAAAACGGTTCTTCATTTCCATTATACCATCCTTTGTGATATCTTGTCATACATTTTATTTATACATGTCATACACCCCACAGAGCATGATTTTGAGTTTAGGAGATCAACTAGTCTCAAAATGATTAAAATAAGAAAAATAGCTTTATGTTTTCCCATCTGTTTTTATTCACTCGATCTTTTTCTATAGATACAGATCTCCTCCCGAAAATTTCTTTCTTTTTTTTTTTTTGGTCTTTTTAGGGCCACATCCACGGCATATGGAGATTCCCAGGCTAGGGGGCAAATTGGAGCGATAGCACCCAGCCTACTCCAGATCTCCTAGCCACATCTTCGACCTGCACCACAGCTCACAGGCAACAACGGACCCCTTAACCAAATGAGCAAGGCCAGGGATCGAACTTGCATCCTCATGGACACTGGTCAGATTCGTTTCCACTTCAACCAGCAATGGGAACTCCAGGAGTTTCTAATAACATTGTGATGCTGGTGTATGCTCAGCTTTTGTTTATCTGAAGAAGTCTTTATTCCACTTTTGTTTTCTAAAGACGTTTTTGCTGAATAAAAAAAATTCCAAGTTGATTTTTATTTCCTTCAGGACTCAAATGGAATGTTCCGTCATCTTCTGGCTTGCATGGTTTCTAAGGAGAGCTTTGTTGCCTTTCTGGTTTTGCTCCTGTGTCTGGAGTTTCTTTGTTCTCCAGGTGCATTCACAATGTCATCTTTCTCTTTGGTTTTCAGAGGTTTGCCTATGACGTTCACCAGTGTAATTGACTTGGTATTGAACCTGCTTGGGGTTCTGTGAACTTCGTGGACCTGTGGTCAGTTGTCTTTCAGCCATTACCTCTTCCCACGTTCCTTCTGTCCACTCCTCTCTCTGTCCTCTTTCCCAGCTGCCCTTACATGTGTGTTAGACCAGGCCATGCACATTTTTTTTCCGCTTTTTTTAGGGCTGCACCCACAGCACATGGAGGTTTTCAGGCTACAGGTCCAATCGGGGCTGCAGCTGGCAGTGTACACCACAGCTCACACAATGCTGGATCCTTAACCCACTGAGCAAGGTCAGAGATCGAACCTGAGTCCTCTTGGATCCTAGTCAGGTTCGTTAACCACTGAGCCATGACGGGAACTCCCCAGACCACGCACATTCTTCGAAAGCTCTAGGTGCTCTGCTCTTATTTTATTTTTTGTTCATCTCTTCTCATAAAAATAATGTTCAAGAATAGAAGTTAGACACAAAAGAATAATACCATAATGGTTACATTCATACGAAGTTGAAAAAAACCCACTCAGACTCTATGGAGATAAAAGTCAAGAGGGGGGAGGCTACCTTAGGGTACCAGTGCAATGATGGAGCGGTACCCAGAGGACTTGGTCCTGCCTAGTGAAGTCCTGGTTCCTGATTGGCGCAGTTCACTGCAGAACCTCACTTGCACAGTAAACATGACTCGTGCACTTTTTTTTTGGATGCGTTGTTCTTCAATTTAACATTTCGTTGATACATTTAAAATGCCAGTATCCCTCTTCTAAAAATTACACATTCTGTTTATGTCTATAATCTTTTGCATTATATTTTTATGAATACTGTGGAGAAAGGATCTCACTTTATATTTCTTCCCTATGAATAACCCATTTTTTATCATAATCCATTAACTGTTCTGTCATGTCCTGATAGTTTTTATTGCAGTAATGAACATTTATCGGTGCTACGTATGGTGGTTTGTTTTCTTTCTTTCACCTCTGTTTTATTTATCCATCCTTATACAATGCCAAACGTGTCACTTACCATGGCTTTATAATCAATCTTTGTACCCGATGTGGCCAGCCCCTTTGTCTAATCTTCTTTTTAAAAAGTGTCAGAGTTCCTGTTGTGGCACAGTGGTTAATGAATCCGACTAGGAACCATGAGGTTGCAGGTTCGATCCCTGGCCTTGCTCAGTGGGTTAAGGATCTGGCATTGCCATGAGCTGTGGTGTAGGTTGCAGAGGCTCGGATCCCGAGTTGCTGTGGCTCTGGAATAGGTGGGTGGATACAGCTCCGATTCGACCCCTAGCCTGGGAACCTCTGTATGCCGCAGGAGGGGCCCTGGAAAAGGCAAAAAGACCAAAAAAAAAAAAATTGTCTTGGCTATTATTTGCCCATTATGCTTCTCTATGAATCAGGAATTCATTTGAAAGTCTTCCATATGAACCAGGGACCAGCTTGAAAGTTCCATCAAAATCCCAATTGGTATTTTTATTTTTATTGAAATCATATTGAATTGAGATATTAGTTTGGAGAGCATTGGCAACGAATAATGTTGAATTATCCCATTCTGGAATACAGAATATAGCATACATAAGTAGGTCTCCTTTTAAGTGTTCTAATATAATTTTATAATATTCACTACAAATGACTTAAATATATTTTAGAATAATTATTTCCGTATAATTTTTAAATAGTGGGAATTCGTTCTTTTTTAAAAAAATCACACTTTGCAGTGATTGTCAGCCATGAATTGAAGTGCTAACGACTCTCTAACGGCGAATCTTCCATGTGGTGAAATAAGTTCAGTTTGTTGGGTCCTCGCTGATGGCGCTGTACAGACATCTGCCAACAGTGGCTGGTTGTTGCTCGTTTACCTTCCCTGCGTGTTCTGTTTCCAGTTTATTTGTATCATCTGCCTTACTGCACCGGTTGCTACTTCCCATCCGGTGTTCACCTAGAAACCATGGGAGGCTGCATGGGTGTCTCAATTTAAAGTGACTTTTTAAAGGGTCGCTGCCCTTTAGAGAATTAGTAAAACTCTCTGCATCCCTAGTTTTAATTTCTTTGTTTTTGAATTATAAATAGCTCTTGGATTTTTAAAGGATTTTAGACAGTATGTCTAGAGAGGGGATCATACTTTTTTTTTTGTTTCATCTCTTGCTAAATGAAACTCCCAATGTTAAAAGGCCCAGTCCTGCATTCCGAGATACCTGATTTGGAGGTGAAGTTTTTAAAATATTCGTCGCTAGTTATGTTTTGAGGGCCTTTCTGGCCTTTTGTCTTATTTGTCAGCAGTTATATAAGCAAGAGGGTGTTTAGTGCATCTGAGTATGATTCTGTTACAGTTCATTAATTCCTTGTAAACTAGGTATTTCTGTTCCTTTAATGGTTGCAGTTCTATTCAGGAGCATTTTTGCCTGGGGCAATTCTAATATTTGTTTAGAAAATCATACATTACATTTAAGTTTTCAAAAGTATTGGAAAACAGGAGTTCCCATCGTGGCGCAGTGGTTCACGAATCCGACTAGGAACCATGAGGTTGCGGGTTCGGTCCCTGCCCTTGCTCAGTGGGTTAACGATCCGGCGTTGCCGTGAGCTGTGGTGTAGGTTGCAGACGCGGCTCGGATCCAGCGTTGCTGTGGCTCTGGTGTAGGCTGGTGGCTGCAGCTCCGATTCGACCCCTAGCCTGGGAACCTCCATATGCCGCGGGAGCGGCCCAAAGAAATAGCAAAAAAAAAAAAAAAAAAAAGCCAAAAAAAATTATTGGAAAACAGCCGTTTGTATCTTTCATCTGATGTTTTCCTAATGTAGTTACACCTCGTGTTTCATTCCTAATGTTGCTCATCCTGCCTTGATCCTGACCCATGTCCACATAATTTTGCATGTATCCGTTTCAGCTACTTGTGCCTTGATTTTTACTTTCTCTCTTACATCTTTTTTCTCCTCTCTTATGTCTCCTCTACTGTTCTCTTTCCTTTTTGTCCACTCTCTTTGCATTGACTCTACTTTAAAATTGTTTGAGGTTGAAATCCTCGCACTGCTTTCAGTCTTTTTATGAGCGTGGATGTGAATTTCCCCGTTGTTTTAGGCGCACCCACCAGTCTGGGTATGGAGTGTCTTATTGCCATTCCATTCTAAACACTTCATATTTTACATTATACCTTTTTACTCATGTATTATTTAGCTTCCACGGATCTGCTTGTTTTTACCCTCAGCGTTTTGTGATAGCTTTTCCTCATGTGCTGCAACACAGCGTGTACGCTGCTTGAGGTCGGTTTCCGGAGGACACTGGAGACTCCGTAGGTCTGCTTCGTGACCAGCTGTCCTAACCACGATGAAATTTCTGTCTGTGGAAACGGATCTAAAACGGTCCCCCTGCTCGATCACCCAGAACGCAGGGCGAGTGGATGATACCTACGTGCATCTTTTGCTTTGTCTGCACACCAGCCCTTTTCTTTGTGTCCCTCCTTTCTCTTTATGGCATTTTCTAGGATGCACAGTCGTCTCCGCTTCGGTTCCTCTCCTGTCACCCCCTCCTCCGTCTCACCCTGGCCGTCTCGTGTTCCATCACCCCGTGTTTTTTTTAACCCTTCTCCGTCCCGTGTTCCATCACCCCGTGTTCAATTAGCCCTTCTCCGTCCCGTGTTCCATCACCCCGTGTTCAATTAGCCCTTCTCCGTCCCGTGTTCCATCACCCCGTGTTCAATTAACCCTTCTCCGTCCCGTGTTCCATCACCCCGTGTTCAATTAACCCTTCTCCGTCCCGTGTTCCATCACCCCGTGTTCAATTAGCCCTTCTCCATCTCTTGTTCCATCACCCCGTGTTCAATTAACCCTTCTCCCAGAGCCAGGATGATCATCACCAACTGTCTCCACAGCCTCTTTGCCTTGACCTGTGTGTCTAGTTCCTTTTGTCATCACCACGCACGCGGCATCACCCTCTTCCGGGTTCAGCCTCCTCCCATCCTCACCTCCGTGGCCGATAACCTACAGTAACATATCTGGCCGTCCCCCAGGTAGTTCAGCTAAGATGTTACGTTGTTTCTTTCTTCCAACCTCTGCGCTGCTGTTAGTAATTCTGGGTTCTTCTGCAACATGTGTTCTTCTGCAGGAAATCTCTCTCTTTTCCCTGATTGCTTGCATGCACCTCTTCAGTATGATTCCTGTGTGTGGGGATTTCTTTCTATTTACCCTGCTCCTGATTAGCTGTACTTCTTAGCTTTGAGGACCTATGTTGGACATCTAAAGAAATTCTTATCATATTCTTTTTATTCAAAGAAGATGCCTTTCTTGTATTCTTTTCCTTCCCTCTAGACTGTCTTATTTCATCTCATGTGTCTTTTCCTGTTACTTTTTTTCTAATTATCTCTCTCTGCTGTATCATACCCACTTTGCCTTAATCTGTATTCCAGTTCATTAATTTCATGTCAATTATGTTTCATCTGTTGCATAATGGGTCCATTAAATTTTTTTTTTATTTCAGCAGATATAGGCTTTTTAGTATCTGGAAATTCTGTTGGTTCTTTAAAAACTTTTTTTCTGTTCCCCTTCCGTGTGGCTTATTTCTTATGATTTATAATTTTTATCGAGCGTGCTTCAGAAGCAAGAGTGCCATGACTGTGTGGCCCTCATGGTGACTCTCTAAGGTGATGTGTGTGTCACATTGCTGGTGCCACAGAAATTTTGATTTTCTTGAACTGTGTTTATGTTTATTTCTCCTTGGAGATCCCTGAGCAGCAGATGGTGCAACTATGGACGGCATCCACCCTCAGAGCTTGGCTTATGATTTCAAAATCTCGTAGCGAAACCCTCAGCCCTCCCCACCGCATCCCATCCAGAGCCCTGGCTTCACAGAGAAAACTGTATTGCCCTCTTCAGGGGTAGTGGATAGAGTTTTCCAATACTGTTTTCAAGGTAGGTTAATCCCCATGTGGGTACCGGCTTTATTCAAGCATCCACAGTTTCAGCTCATGACCATATCAAGGTCCAAGGCACCCTGCCCACACGTGGGCATTAAACCTCAGACCCCAACCCTAAGCTTGTATCCAGACTTGACACCCCCGCCCCGTCAGCTGCCCAGGCCTAAGCTGGAATTCTCTCGTCTGATCACGAATTTTGTCTTCGTTTCTGGCCTCTAGAGATTTCCTTCATGTCACGTTTCACGTATTTTCAGAAGAAGTTTTCATGATGATGTCTGGTGTATTTATTGATGGGAGGTGTTCTCTGTCCCCTTCATCTACCACGTTGTGGGAACCAGTGCCACCTGGATTCTTTGAACTGTCCTGTAAACCAACCCCCCGCCGCGTGACTCTCCCAGCTCGGTCGGCTCACAGGTCTGTTCACAGAAGACTTTACTTAGTGGCCTTGTGGGCTTTGGTCTGCAGGCAGTGTTCTTCTTTGTTTACACGCGTGTTTATTTTCACTCCTGTCCCCGCGATAGACTGGACTCTCTCTCCTGTGCTCCTGTGTACCTCTTTGGTACCTCTTCTGGTGTTTCTACATCACGCGCACGCATGCACGTGTGTACACACACCTGCACACACACACTTCAGCGCCCCGCACGACAGTCTGTTCACAGTCAGCACAGAAAGAACCTCCCTGTCTTAGTGACACGTGTGCCCACAGCCTCTGCTGGTCTTACTGTCTTGCCAGGTTGTTCCCACTTTACCTCCAAGGACCAGCTCCTAAGATCTCCATGTGGCTGTCATTGTAAGTTTCAAATTCCCGCCAGAATCGGTCTTGACTTGCAGGAGATCTACTGGTGCCTTTCTACCTTGGGATTTTTCTAGAATTGTTACACGTTCTGGTAAACCTTTGCAGGGTCAAACAAAAGCGTTTACCTTGACCTTTGTCCCGCATCAGATACAGCCACACAGAACTCAAGGCCGTTCATATATTCCTTTGTTTAATGGATGTCTGTGGGGCACCGGCCGTGCTGTGGGTGGTGCATTAGATGCTGGGTATAGACGATGAACCGGTAGAGAAAGCTCCACTGGGATGTGGTCCAGCTGAGGAGGTGAGCTTTCTATTCATTCACCAAGTGTTCATGAAACGCGGGCTGCCGATATGAACGCTTGCTTACGGGCGACAGAAAGCATTGTCGGTTGGTGTGATTGCAAAGGGCTTTTACTAACAAACAACCTTAAAACTGAGTCTGGACCAAGAGGAGGATTTATCCAGCCCAGCAATGTAGATGGGAAGGCATTTCGGCACGGACTAGAAAAAGAAGAACCATCCTGAGGTGAGAATATCGTATTGCCTGGGGCACAGAGAAAGGATGGCCTCCAGGAGGAGGGAGTGGGGCAACTGGGCTGAAAATCAAGCCCCCTGCCATGTGGAGGTACCAGCTTTCTGACAATGAACTTGTGCTTTCTTACAGCAAGTGTCTGCTGTTTCACTGAAAATCTTTTCATACACTTCTGCCATGGCATCTTGCTTCTATGGGCAACATTTGATTAAGATCTTACACCAGTGCTATGTCAAGTTTTATATTGAAACCCAAGTGAAAATCTGTTCCAACTTACGCTTTTGATGTCATTGGCAGTCGTGTGCAGTTTGCTGTGGGTGTGCTCCACGTGCCATTCTCTGGAAAGTTCTTCCAGATCTTCCTCAACATCTGACATGATCTTTCTTAGTTTAAATCCCAGCAACTTATAGAACACCGAGCTTTTTTGCATTGGCTTGTAATGTCCAATTCCTAACCTCTCACCCTTGGAAGAAATTGATGCTGAATCATCTTTTCTTTAGTTCTTTCAAGCTCGAACTCCAAATCTAAACAGCCTTTTACACCCAAGCTGGCTGCTGCTTAAACTCCTATGGTGCATCGTAGCCTATTTGGTGGCTGGCCTGGGATGACTTTGTGCCTGTGATTGCGTTATAGATGGTTTCAGACAGTCGACCGTGCAGAAGGCCAATGAGAGCTGTGGCGGTTACTTCAGGACTTCTGACTCACGTATTGCCTGTAACGGTGGTTATATGGAATAGTTCTACCCCCTGTGGTTAGAGAAGGTAGACTCTTCTTGATGGAAGACGTGGGTTGGCTCAGATGAATGATGTTGCTTTCTTGCAAGCTTCGGAGCTGGATAAAGGCAGGAGGATTGCAATGGTTGCCAGCCGTACTGGATGGATGAAGTAGTGGCTCTGATGATCACAGGCTGCTCTAAGGCCGCAGGGCTGACCACGGTAAAGCTCTGTATAGAACCCTGTATTCCGGACTCATTGCTTTATGTTATTCCTACCAAATGAAGCTTCTAATTGGTAACATCTGTTATTCCTAAAATTGTGATGACTGGCCAGTCCCTCCCCCAAACTTTCTTCCTTAATCTAGAATGTCAGATGCATGCTATGGCAGCAAGGTGTCCCTTAGCAGAGGAACGGCAGCAAGGGCCGGTCACCCCTGCATCTAGGCTCCACGTGTAGTGAACTTGGTGTGAAACCACTTCGGTCCTTTGATATCGTCTTTAATACAGACTCTTCAAAGCCACTGTCAAGCTGCAGACTCCCTCTCTGCCTCCCTCTCCATCCCACCCTGCCCACCCCCCACCTCTCCATCCTCCCTGCCCACCCCCCACCTCCCCATTCCCACCCTGCCCCCCACCTCTCCATCCCCCTGCCCATCCCCCACTCCTCCATCCTCCCTGCCCACCCCCCACCTCTCCATCCTCCCTGCCCACCCCCCACCTCTCCATCCTCCCTGCCCACCCCCCACCTCTCCATCCTCCCTGCCCACCCCCACCTCCCCATTCCCCACCCTGCCCATCCCCCACCTCTCCATCCCACCCTGCCCATCCCCCCACCTCCCATTCCCACCCTGGCCCACCCCCCACCTCTCCATCCTCCCTGCCCACCCCCACCTCTCCATCCTCCCTGCTTTCCTCTCTTCCCTCTTCTTTCTTCCTGCCACCTCTCTAGTCTGCTGGTGTCCCCTCCTGACCCAGGGCGTCCGTCCTATGGCCTCCTGGTCTTCACTCTTCTCACTCATTCTTCCCGCTTCTTCCCTCAGATAAATAGGGTGAGGTGTTCAGCTTCTTTAAACTGGTTTTTTTTTGTTTGTTTATCATCTTTGTTGTTTTTCTGTGAGTGGGTTCAATTACGGGAAGAGTTGGCGTCTTAAGTCGTAAGCACATAGCAATGCAGTCAGGCTGAGAAGTTTAAAGGAAAGGGGGAGCGAAAGCGGCCTGGATTCGGGGTGTACGTTTCCCCTGCAGCCGGGGTTGTTTCCCAGGCAGAGCTCACGGTAGGAGTGATGAACACACTCACGAGACCCCAAGGATAGGTGACTGGTGCCTGGTTTTGAATGGCTTATTGGGTTTATAGCTCTTGTTTTCTTTTTCTCTGACAAAGTTATCCTACCCTCCCTTGAAGAACCTGTTATTTTGGGGTTCCTTGATGTGGGTAGTTAAACTAGTGTCAGCCGCACAAAGCAATCAGTAGAAGCTTCGAGATGCTTTTTCTCCTGGAAGCGTTTCATTGAATTGAAGCATCCTGAGGTCTTAGCCTTCACCGTGTAGCCCACTTTTATTAGCCAACAAAGCCCAGGGCCACGGAGGGGGGAGGCCTGGAGGGTCCAATGTCATGTTATGAGACTGCTTCCTGGGGACTTGACCAAAGATCGTAAATGGCGAGTGTGAGCGATGCGTTGTTCCCCTCGCCCCCGTGGCCACGTGCAGACTTTGCCAGTCAGACCCTTGGGGTCCCAGCTTCCTCAGCTGTCACAGGAAGAAGACCCTTCACCCCCATCGTGGTTGCATGACACACGGGCGCAGGGTCCAGGCAGTGGGGTCCCTTGAGCCCTGGGGTCAGCTGCAGGTCCCACGCGGACAGGTGATCTCTGGGCAGAGGTTAAAGTGTGCGTCTCCTGGGGGCCTTTCGCTGTCCCGTACAGGGGAGTTAGCAGAGGCTGTACTGGGCTGGGACACCAGAGGCCCAGATGCTGGCCCATCTTTATCGTTTGTAGATTTCTGGAGCCAGAGACCAGAGGCGAGCAGCTTCCTCGCCTGTAAGGTGAGCGAAGTGGCAGACAAGCCCTGGTGCCCCGCTCAGCACCACCGTTTTAGCCCTTGTAGTGGTCCCGGGACGGCCAGTAGAAATGCTTTCGGTCAGAGTAAAAACCAAGACACACCTCTGGAGCCCAGCAAAACCACACCTCACACACGGACTCCCGAAAATAATAAAAGCCCCCCTTTTCTTAGATTTGTGATTCACAGGGTTGGCTCACACGCAAATTTCTTTCTAATGATTATTGTTGATTACGTATGATCTTTTCTTTCTTTTTTGTGGCTTGCACCCACGGTATATGGAGAGTTCCTGGGCGGAGGATCAAACCATGCCTCTGCAGGGGACCCAAGCCGCTGCAGTCGGATTCTTAACCCCACTGCACCGCAGCAGGAGCTCCAATTACATAATGATTTTTAAATATATCATCCACTTTCTCTCCCGTTTTTTGAGTGTTAGGTATGTGTGTAATATTTACCGCTTTTTTTTTGTGTGATCCAGTGGCAACGAAGCACAGTGTTGAATGTTAGTCACTCCTGCCTTTTTCCCATTAAATGATAACCCCCCCTTCTCCAGCGCCTGTTATTTCTTTTCTGTTCTCAGTCTCCGCCAACCTACCGACTCTAACCACCTCATATAAAGGAATCATATACTGCCTGTTTCCTGTGTCCAGCTCATCTCCCTCAGCATAGGGTTTCCCCTCCCATTTTATTTTTTTTATTTTTTTATTTTTTGTCGTTTTAGGGCTGCACCTGCAGCATATGGAAGTTCACAGGCCAGAGGTCGAATCAGAGCTGTAGCCACTCGCCTACACCACAGTCACAGCAACACCAGATTTAAGCCACATCTGCGACCTACACCACAGCTCACGGCAACACTGGATCCTTAACCCCACTGAGTGAGGCCAGGGATCGAACCCAAGTCCTTGTAGATATTAGTCAGGTTTGTTAACTGCTGAGCCATGATGGGAACTTCTCCCTCCCATATTAAGAGAATCTTCTTCCCAAAGAGATTAAAAAAAAGAAGAAGAAGAAGAAGAAGAAGAAGAAGCAGGCTGCCCAGCTCCTGGGATGGGTTTAGGTCCCGCCCCACCCAGAAGCCCTGGTATGGCTTTCTCAGGGCCGATCTCCCCATTGGTGACATTGAGTCGCCCTGCCAGCCCTGAGCTCTGGGAAGCCTCGCACACGTCCCAGGACAACCAGCTGTCCCATCACCAGGAGTAGCTCTGTCCAGAGGCCTCAGGTTTTTACCAAAAGTCTCTGGATAAACCCACCAGGCACTCCGTCAAGCCCTAACTGTCCGCGAGCCATCACCAATTTCCCAGGTGGTTGTTGAAGAAGCCTGATTCTAACCCACCCACTAGAGCTCGGATTGGGCAGCTATGGGGTGAGATTTGGGACTCTGTGTTCCTAAGAGCTGAACCTGTTGCTCTGAGGGCCCTTACAGTCTGCTGTAAACAGCTCGCCACTGTCTGAAATTGTGCGCTTTGGAAAGTTCCAAACGTCTCCCTTTGTTTTGAGTTTGCAAGAAGGTGGAGTCCAAAACAACCTTGGGGGGTGGGGGGTGGGGTCTGAAAACATGCCGACACAAAGGGGCTGAGGGCTTGGCAGGGAAGGGACGCGTGCTGGGGATGGAGCAAACCTGCTAGTTGGTGCTGCTCAGGCGTGCTCCTCTCCGGGGGCTCCGGCGTCACGCCTCCAAAGAGACGATAGTTCTTTGATCCAGAACTGGGTTCAACTCAGTAAACAGAGTAAATACCAAGAGAGAAGACAGAAGGATCTGGCAGCTAAAAGTCACTGTCTCCCTGCCTGGGAGCAGTAATCCTTCCCCTTGCGGTCACCATAGCAACAGAGAACATCCTGGAAGGGACAGTAGAGGAAAGAGCCCATCTGGAGAGAAGGTAGCAAACACATACGTTGCCTGATATTATCTCATGAAACGATCATTTCATCAAGTTAAAAATCCATAATGTTTAGCGACGAAAAAAAACCCCGCTGCCCATTCGAGGTCAGGGAACGGGTCTTCGGAGGTTTCTCTGCGTAGCTGCTGACGTTATAGCATCACTCCAACACCGAAAGCTCGTTGTGCGTCCCCTGCACGTCCATGTGCCTCTGATAGAATGTGTTCGGTCTGGTTTTTAAGAAGATTCACTGACTGAGCCCAAGACACGATGGGGCACGTACCTGGGGGTTTTACCCAGGACCCAGCACCTTGTCTTTGGAACAGAGCAGAGGTGCAGCTGTGAGGATGGAAGGGCGGGAGGCAGGGTCTCTATCAGCCCCTGTGCCCTCACTCCACCCCACGGCTCAGGCAGGAAACAGTTTTCTTGGAGACACACAATGTATTGTTTTGTAATTGTTGCCTGTGTGGCCAAGAACCTGAGACATGAGCCTGGTGTCTGATGCCACCACCACCATCTCCCTCTGTCGATGACAAGGAGCCTTTGGGCTCAGGCCACCTGGCTGGGAATGTGGGTATCAGCTGGTCAGGAGCCATGGGTCCTCCAGGGCAAGACACTGGTCAACCCTAAGAGCAGCTTCTGTTCCATCTCTGCCCATCTATGCCAGGTAGCAATGACCTTCGCCACCCCCACACCACCTGCCTGCTGTGTCATCTGATAAATAAGTGAATCTGCATGAAGGCTTTTGCCTTCTCGCATAAGTATTAGTATGTATTAAGGTGAAGGCTTAAGGAGACTGAGGAGGAACCCTGGAGTCCAGGCTGGTGGCAGACGGTGCGGGGAAAGAGAGAAAGTTTAAGAGAGCTTGCAGAAGAGGAGGACAGGGGCCCTTCAGGTGACCTGCACGCGTCATGCTTCTTTTTCCTGGGAAAAAACTTGGCCCCAAGTGGCTTAGTTGAGGAAGAGGGTGGGACAGACATACGGACAGTGGAAAGACGGCCATCAGAGCCACAGACCCAGGACTCAGGTGACGCGAGTGGGACTCTGTGTTTCTCCTTCTGCTTCTGGGCTCGGTGCTAGCTGCTCTCTCCAGCTCCTTCCCTCAGCTGGCTGCTAGAAGTTTCCAGGCCAGATCATTCCGGACCTCTAACCCAAAGGAACTAGCACCATCACATTCCTTGCAGATCAGAGGCCCACAGAGGCCCGTGGGCATCCCGGGGCCAGGCGCCCTTTCCCCGTCCCTGAGGGCGCTCAGCAGAGATGCTTTGCGATGAGAAAAGGCTTCTTTGAGGGGCCGATGTTGGAGCCCCGTCTCGGGGAAACCTGCCTCCTGCAGGGACCTGGTCACAGTGTTTTTTTCTCATGCTTAGTTCTCCCCTCTAATTGCTACATGACTGATTCCTTTAGAATTTCAAAATCTGGTACAGAAAGGAACTTTGGACTTCAGACTAGTTTGGTTCCCAAGACGTCTTTACAGAACCTCTGTTTGCGGATGTAGGAACCAAAGCTCAGAGCTTATGATGTGTTCAGAGCACATAAGTAGAGGCAAGGCTGCAGTCCAGGCTCCAGACTCCTCTGGGGGCTGTGTCCATGGCTGACCTTATACCTGTACCCAGGACCCAGCACAGCCCACCCCGAAATGCTTCAGATGCACGACCTCCTTCTAACGTCAGGCCAGTTGCCTGAGTCCAGGTGCATCTCCATTTCATGGAGGAGGACGCTGAGGCTCAGACCATGTCTGTAACCCACCCAGGTCTGCACAGCCCTGAGGGACATGGCCGAGAGGCTCTCCCTGCTCAGTGCTACCCGTTGTCACCCCAGTGTTTCTCACACCTGGGGCACTTGACTCCGTGTTCATGATTCATCGCCTGTTCTCTAGTATCTGCTGATCAGCCTAAGCCTAACACTGCCACCTCTCACTGTTCTGTCCTCCGCAACCAATCCAATCAAGTCCAGGTTGGAGGTGCTGCTTTTATCCTCTTGTTATGCATGAGACAAATCAAGAGTCGGGACAATGAAAAGAATGGGTTGTGCAGTGCCTTGCTTGCCACCAGTGATGTGTGATCACTTTTGTGGAAACCCTGAGCCATGCGCCTGGGAGGGAAGGTTCCGATTTGTGGTGGATGAGCGGTCGGGGGAGTATACAGTGCTTTAGGCAGAAACTCTTGAGAGAACCCCAAGAGCCTTCAGTGATGAAACTGATAGCCCAGCGCTGATGTGGACCACGGCTGAGTCCCTTGTTGGCGCGCGTGTGTGTGTGTGTGTGTGTGTGTGTGTGTGTGTGTCTGTGTCTGTGTGTGTGTGTGTCTGTGTGTGTGTGTGTGTCTGTCTGTCTGTCTGTGTGTGTGTGTCTGTCTGTGTGTGTGTCTGTGTTGTGTGTGTTGTGCTGTGTGTGTGTGCAGACAAGGTGGATGTACAGTAGCACCCAGAGGTGGCCTTGGAGGAGGCCGGTGCACCTGCTTTGCACATTAGCGTCACCTGACACGAATGCATTCAGAAGTCAAGCTCCTCTGGTGGTTGGGCTTGAGCATCCCAAAAGGTTGCTTTTAAAAGGTCCCGGGTGGGAGTTCCGTCGTGGCGCAGTGGTTCACGAATCCGACTAGTAACCATGAGGTTGCGGGTTCGGTCCCTTGCCCTTGCTCAGTGGGTAATGATCCGGCGTTGCCGTGAGCTGTGGTGTAGGTTGCAGACGCCGCCTTCGGAATCCCGCGTGCTGTGGCTCTGGTGTAGGGCCGGTGGCTACAGCTGCGATTCGACCCCTAGCCTGGAACCTCCATACGCCACGGGAGAGGCGGCCCCAGAAATAGCAAAAAAGACAAAAAATAAATAAATAAATAAAAATAAAATAAAATAAAAATAAAGGTCCCGGGTAACTAACTCTTTGGAGCCACTTGAACACCGGGTACCTTGGACAGAGGTTCTCCAAACACCAAGTGCACTTGTCCAGGGAATGCTTGTTTTAGTGGGTTTGTGTTGGTGTGGTTGTGTGTTGCCTGTTTGTTTTAATATTTTATGGGAGTACAGTTGACTTAATAAGTGTGCCACAGCATGGGAATCAGTAAGTATCTGTATGGTTTTGCCGAAGTGCAGATCCAAGCCCCACCGACTCGGATGCAGTAAATCGCATGGGCCCAGGAATCTGCATTTTCAGCAAGCAGCGCCCTATGTGTGATTCTGATGCAAAGTTCAATGGTCTGGGAACCGCACCTTGCAACACTCTGCGCAGCACCGAACTCAGAACACGCCTTGAATTGCCATCTGGCGAGTCCTGAAGAGCTGCGCGAGCTAATTAGCTTCGGTATTTTTAGCTCAGGGAACAGCGCTACAGAACCTCGGCAACCCAGCCCAAATGTGGAAGGATTTCTTCCTTAAAGGCTCCTTAGAGGACATTGAGCATATGCCAAATGTAGAGTCGGGAGCGACTGATCACTTCTTGATGTCAGCCCCATCATAATCACGCAGTGTCTGGATGCCGTGCTTTAAAACGCCGCCCGCTCCTCCTCTAACCCTGGTTGAAAACACCCTTTCGAAGGCCAAAACATCGCGTGATTCCTCAAATGCCTTTGGAATTGTCAAACGAGACAGACTATATTCCTAGAGCCCCTCTGTGTGGGACACAGAATTTCCCACACCACCCGCATTGCCCATGTGGACGGGGACGTGCAGAAGGACTGGTAAAGACGCCCGTGGGCTGCCGTTTTTCCCCTCTGCATCCCAAGGAGAGTTTCAAGGATGGCTTTACACCGACTTTTTCCTTCTTTTGACCCTGCCCACGGAATCTCCTACAATCATTTGGTCCCATCAGCGACCAGGAGGCACCGCTTCTCAGCATCTCTGTGGGCTTAGTTCCTGCCTTCCTGGCATCATTCTATCCTACAACCCGCAGACAGCCACTTTCCCGTATCATTTTGGTTAGGTCCCTCCCCGTCCACAATGACAAAATCATTCACACTAGGTTACGTAAATGCCACTTTAAGATCACTTTTCCTTCACTTGGGGAGACCCCGCCCCTTACGTCTTTTAAGACCTGAGAAATACAGAGACGCTCATCGATGAAAATAAAAGCTATTCTTACAACACAGCATTGAAAGCCCCACTCCATTTTCAAAGTTCTTTTCTTCCCGAGGAGAGTCAACTCCGGACCTGATTTTTTTCATTGTTTCCAGCTACTTTTCCTCCTCTGGGATTTGTCTGTTTTCATCTTCTCCTGGCAACTGTGGCGTGATTTGGGCAGACTGCTGGAATGGGCCTGTAATGTTTAGAGTGTGTATTAACCCTGCGAGGTTGTTAAAAGTTGGTGTAAACCCTATGTCTACGTAACCAGTTGATTATAGGCCTTTTTTTTTCTCTTTTATTTTCTTTTTTTTTCTTTTTTTGCTTATTTAGGGCCACACTTGTAGCATATTGGAAGTTTCCAGGCTAGGGGTCACATCGGAGCTGCAGCTGCCAGCCTACACCATAGCCTCAGCAACCCCAGATCTGAGCCACATCTGCGACCTACACCACAGCTCACGGTAATGCCGGATCCTTAACCCACTGAGCGAGGCCAGGGATCGAACCTGAAACCTCATCAATACTAGTGGGGTTTGTAACCTGCTGAGCCACACCAGAACTCCCAAGGGCCTTTTTCACATTTGGTCAACATGCACTTTCTTTTTTATCATGTTTTGGGGTCTCTATTATTTGTTCATTTTTCTCTCTGGTCTTTATTATTTCTTCCCTCCTGCTGACTTTAGATTTTTGTTTGGCTCTTCTTTTTCTCTTCCTTTTCGGTGGCAGGTTAGCTTGTTTTGCTTGAGGCTCATTCTTGTTTTTGAGGAAGGGCTTGTTATTGCTGCAGACGTCCCTCTGAGACTGCTTTCGCTGCATCCCGTAGACTTTGTCTGGTCGTAGGCAACACGTGCTTTCTAAATCGGTTATTTCACCTCTTCTAACTTGATAAAAAAATGGTCTTTCCCAGCCTCTGGTCTGGGAAGTTTTCATCATCCTTGCCCTGTGTTCACTGCTCGTCTCCCAGCCGCCTCCCCTCGCATTTCCAGTGCATCTCCTCTCCCCTCGAGCTGGACACAGAGCACATGCCAGAAAACAGTGCCATCCAGCGCTGGCGTGTACATCCACCCTTGAGACTCGGGAAGGGGGCATGTGCCGGGTGGAGCAGGGAGCCACCTGGTGCAGAGAGGGGGCCCTCAGCCCCGCAGGTGCTTTGTGGGTCCTTATCAGAGATGCGCTCAGCCACGGTCTCCCTGCCTGTGCTTCGTTTGTCTGTCCTTGGACGCATTCCACCACTTCCTTGCGGAATTTCTTTTACCACGTGCCTTTCCCCTTGTTAAACGGAGAAAATAATTTCTTATCTGCCAGTAGGAGGGTCAGTTCACAGAGCAGCGAATAACGAGGGAGATTAGTACCTCCTGCTTGTGGTTTATTTTATATATATAACCAGATGTATATATAAAATGATATGTATACAGTTAATTATATGTGTGTATATATACACACGCAAACATATGTGTATAAAACATCCTGGAACAGATGGCTCCAGACAAACCATTTGTTGCCTGTTTTTCCTGCCGAGTTTTGACCACTCCACTTTCTCTGTGCCTGTCTGGGTGGCAACTGTATAGTAACAATGACCATTATATTCTAGTAATTCCAAATCGAGAAGACATTGGAGAAGTGCCCGTTGTGGTGCAGTGGAATGAATTACCAGTATCCATGAGGGACTCGAGTTCAATCCCTGGCACCGCTCAGTGGGTTAAGGATCCGGCGTTGCTGTGGGCTGTGGAGTAGGCTGGCAGCTGACAGCTACCGATGTGACCCCTAGCCTGGGAAATTCCATAGTGCTGTGGGAGCGACCCCTGAAAAAAAAAAAAAAGAAGTCAGAGAGAGGGTGGTTATAGCGTAATAATCACACGTGCCAGATTTCGTTATTCTGGAAACATAGGGTGGACCTGTGGGCACCTGGTTACCCCTGTGTTCATGTGTGTGTGGTTGTCCAGTTGAATGAGACCCACTGGATTATCTGGAATCACTCTCAGGGCTGGGATGCAAGTCTTACCCACTATTCAATAGTCACACTTGGCTGTACAGCAGAAATTAACACAGCATTGTAAATCAACCACTCTTCTTTTTTTTCTTTTTTTTTTTGTCTCTTTTGCCTTTTCTAGGGCCGCTCCTGCGGCATATGGAGGTTCCAGGCTAGGGGTCTAAGTGGAGCTGCAAGCCACCGGTCTACGCCACAGCCACAGCAATGCGGGACCTGAGCCACGGTCTGCGACCTACACCACAGGCTCACGGCAATGCCGGACCCTTAACCCACTGATAAGGCCAGGGATCAACCACCGCAACCTCATGGTTTCCTAGTCAGATTCATTAACCACTGCACCATGATGGGAACTCCATTTTTTTTCTTTCTTTTTAGGGCACGCACCTGCAACATACGGGATGTCCCCTGGCTAGGGATCAAACCAGAGTGGCAGCTGCCAGCCTATGCCACAGCCACAGCTCACAGCAATGCCAGATCCTTAACCCACTTAATCGAGGCCGGGATCGAATCTGCATCCTCATTGATACTACTTCGGTTCGTTACCTCTGAGCCACAATGGGAACTCAGAGACTTCAATTTAAGAAAAGAAAGAACTCTCAATGTTTAGCTGAATCAGCTTGGATACACAACCCTGGGTGTCTCATACAGAAGGATGCCTTTCGGTTGCAGAAAACCCTCTGCTGAGTGTGGGTGAGAGAACACACTTCCATGGACCTGTCCAGTTGCCCTGAGACTCTGTTCCGGGCGGCGCTAAGCCTCCTGCATGGGCCACTCGGCTCGCGTCGTGTCTTTGTGGAGCCAGGGCTCGGGGTTCAGGAGCACCCTGGCCGTTTGCAGGGAAAGCTCCAGCCCTTGCTTCCCCTCCGACACCAGCTGATGGACACGAACCCCCGAGGGAGGGGGTCTCACCAATACGCTGCCCAGGCAGGCCGTCTTGATGCCGCGTTAAAGAGTTTGAGCACGACCCGGGAGGCAAGGGGACCTGGGGAAGTTCGAGATGAAAGGCGTGGATCTACAAGGACTGCGGGGCAAAGGGAAGCATGTTCGAACATTCCTGAGAGACGGGGGCCTGTCCTGGGGTCCGAGGGGTCAGGAGGAAGGGAAAAGGAAGGGATGGAGAGAGACCAGCTGATGGGTCCCACGTCCAAACCTCACCCTGCGTGGGACCCCAGAGGGGCTCCTGCGGCACATAAACGGGAACGTCAGGAGGCGGCTGAGGGGAGAGACGCCCTCGCCTTGGACACGGATAAATGGGCTCAAGGAGGATCGACGCAGAGATGCGGAGCCGGTGATGAAAACTGCAGCCCTGGAAATGTGCTGCGAATGCTGGTGGCATGAAATGGACTCGCCACGAAGCGAGCAACCAGCTCTTCAGCCTCGTGCGGACACACACACATTCAGAGGTTTAGCGGAAAAAGAGAAAAGACAGGTGGAGAAGGATGAGGGTGCTGGACTTCTTTCCACGGGCCTTGGTGGAGGCCTGGTTTAGACGCAGCCGGGGCCCCGAGAGCAGGTGGGCACGTCCAGGGCACCTTCTCGTGCAGGCAGGACGGAGGCATAGGTGTTGGTCTCTATATCACGATGGGTAAGTGCCAGATGAGGCTCCATCCGTCAGCACCCAGAGAAGAGAACCCCGCGTCTTCCATATCTGCCCTTGGAAACGAGCCCCGTGCCCTTGACCTTCAGGGCCACGAGAGACCAGGGGTCAGGGGGCTCGCAATGTACTCAGAGAAGGACGAGAAGCCAGTGAGCTGCCGTGCAAGGTGCAGGTGCAGAGGCTCGGCCCTACAGCTGAAAGTGAGCCACCCTCCCAGGTCACCCACCTCCGCGTCCTCCTTCCTCTCCGAGCCTCACTCTGTCCCAGGATCCCCAGGATTCGGTGCTGTTTCCCCGAGGCCTTGACATCGTGTGGCTGGCAACCCGTCTCATTCAGTCGGCAAGCTGGTGATGACGCTGGGTGAAGCGTTTCACTGTTGGTTTCTTCTTTATATTGTTCTCCTGAATTGGATCTACCGATAGCCTTTCCGGCTGGTTCACAAAAAAAAAAAAAAAAAAAAGAAGGGTCTTTAGGGTAGGAAATGCTCTCTCACCAGCCTGTTTTAGTGGAAGCAACTTTAAGCGACACCCAAAGAGACAGTAACCCCCCATTCTCGTCCTGCCACATTCTATGACCTCAGACCAATCGCTTTGCATCCCTGAGCCTCCGTTTCTTCCTGTCAAAGATGAAGCGAGGAGAGACTCCTCCAGCCAGAGGAGCAGGTGCTGTGAGGGTCAAGGTGAAGGATACAGAAAAAAAACAGTTTGGAAATTCTCAAGACGTTTACCATGGGGGGACGTCTTATTTATTTTTATCTTCCGTCTCTACAAGGCTGGTCCTACAGGCAATATATGCAGTGAGAAAAGACAGAAAAGAAAGCAAGAAAAGAAAAATGTTGTCTCATCTCAGGCACTACAGGTGGTCAGCAGGCCCTGGCAACACAGCGGAACAGAGACGGCAATGAAGACGTATGGCCACCTGAACATCCTTTCTTAGCGGCCGGTCACGCAGAGGTTGGGGAGTGACGGAGCCTGGAGGACGTCGGGGCGCACCGGTGTGTGTCCTTGAAAACTAGTTAGGAAGGAAAAACCTCCTGGAACGCTTCTTTCGAATCTGGGGTTTCTCCCTAGCAACGCGGTGGCCGATTTCATCTGCTTCCAGAAGATGAGCCCAAGACACATGGACATGCCGCTTGAATTGACATGTCAAAGTGGAAACCGCAGGAAGTGATTAAAGAAGAATTACTCAGCTATTTCTGGATCTCAGGGATGCTCTGAAATGGATATTTGTAAACAGGATCCGAAACACAGCTGAAAGTTTTGCCATTCATTTCTGAGATACGGTCTTTATGTAGATGCAATCCTCACGTTTAATTGTTTTTCTGCTCCAGTGTTCTCATAATCACTCATCCCTGGAGAGTATTGTGTGTGAAGGAGGAAGAGGATGAAAGAAACCTCTCTATTAATAAGTTAGATGAATGGGGGATGGTCCCAAAAGAATGAATCAGAGAGAGTTCCCTGGTGGCCTAGCGGTTAAGGACCTGGTTGCCTGTGGCTCAAGTCACTGCTGTGGGGTGGGTTCGATTCCTGGCCCAGGAACTTCTGCATGCTGTGGGTGAAGCCAAAAAGAAAGGAAGGAAGGAAGAAAAGAAAAGACAAGGCAGAAACTAGAGCGTAACAGGGTGGGTGTGTACAGAGAGAGAACTGGGCATTTGAAGAGACCGCAAGCCCCAAGAGGAAATTGCCACCCCTTCTCTCTTAAATTTAGAGTTTAGGGGAAGAGCAGTGACCCAGGAGGAGAGGAGGTGAGATGCAAATCCTGAATCCAAAGTGTTTTTCATGACATTCGCAGTTTGAAACTGGCCGCTCTGTGTCTCTCTGGTTCACTCTTGCTGGGGTGTGACCCTGAACTGTGGGTTCTGTATCATGGGGAAGGCATGGCCGTGGGGAAAAGCAAAGCACATTTTGTTTAGATGGAATTGTTTCCTAACATTTATCTTATATCACTAGGAGCTGAACATGTTTCTTTTCTTACTAAATATTTGCCTGTGGGAGTTCCCATGTGGCTCAGTGGGTTGAGGACTTGACGTTGTCCCTGCAGCAGTGGGTCACTGCTGGCTGGGTTCAAGCCCTGGCCCGGGAACTTCCACGGGCCATGCGTGCGGCCAAAAAATAATTTTCCATTTGTTTCTAGTCACGTGGGGCCCTCTTTAGAATGTTTCAGTGTAAATCATCACAGCAAGAAGTTTAACTTCACGGCACAAAACGGACGACCCTGGCAGAGTGTGAGAAGATATGCACCAGGTGCAGCGAGTGCTGTAGAGGTGACCGTGACCTTCTGGCAGAAAGGGGCAGCTGCTCTGTGAGGACTGATGCCTCCAGGAAGCCTTCCAACCTCATCAGCCTCAGCATCAGGGCTTGGAATTCACGGAGACCAGCAGGAGGTGCATGTTCTGGCCCGATGCTGGGTCGCTGGGGATCGCGTCCAGGAAGGATGGTGAATGAATTGGGAGATTAAAAATTGGCAGAGACAGACTCTGAGGAGAGATGAGATTTCTGCAGAGTCTGGGAGAGGAAGGCAGGTGGACTCGGCACGCGGGCGGGACTTGATCACCCCCTGCACGGCCAGCAGCTTGTCAGACGGGACGCGCTGAGGCTGAGCCTGGAGACCTACACGGAGGTCCCCCTACACGGAGATGAGGTTCCACTTGGGCAGCATCCAGAGCGCGGGGGCGGGGGTGCAGCCGGGGGGGGGGGTAGCCCTCCCTGGGACTTGAGGGAACCCCTGAATGGGGAGGACGTTTAGGGTCACCAGATTCAGTGTCACCGCCCCCTGCATTTTCCCTGATGCCCCAGCCAACCCAGCTTCCATACTTTTGTTACCAGGGGCCAGGAAGCCTTGTCCCCATGGAGACAAGCTTTAATCCCCAGATGTGAGCATCCCTGGGCTGAAACTGCTTCCTTATCACAGGTGCTCGGCCGCATCACCCTTCCTTGGTGCGAAGAACAGGTCTGGGCGCACTTGCAAAGCTCTTTGAAACCGTAGGGCCGGCCGCCACCTCCCCTTCCTCTTCTCTCTTCAGGGCAGGCCACCTGCCCCAGCCATCTCTCAGGTGTCTCCCTCCCAGACTCCAGCCCACCCAGGCACCTGCTCTGGAGTGTTGGGTCCCACAGGTCTTCCTCCTGGAAAAAAAGCAACACCTTCGGCTGGGTCCGTTTCCCCAAAGGTTCAGGGAAAGGGTTTCTGGATAAGATATTCATCGTCTTTTCCCAGAAGGACCCCGAGACCTGGTGAGCTTGAGTCTCATCGCCCATTAAAGATGTGCTCATTTGTTTTACTTATTCAGAGGAGGACCTGGGTGGAACCGTCGGGGAGCGGGAGCCTCTCCACCCTGCAGACCCACCGGCTCATTAGCCGGACACACACGGCATGTCTTCCAGGGCTTCTCCGAAGCAGGGCGGCTGCTGCGGGAGGGGTTAATCCCGAAGCCGGGGGCAGGGGGCTCAGAAGCATGTGTCGGGACCAGGATGTAGGAGCATACTGTCACGTGGCCGCTGGCGAAGTGTTTTTGAAAAAAAGGGAGGGTCCCTTCCCTGGCTCATCTCTCCGCACGTCCACTGGCGGAGGGGCCGCAGGGGTTCCGGCTTGACTGTGCGATCTGTGCCGCCTTCCTGCGGGTTGTCATGGACACGAGGAGACGCTGCGAGGCGTGGGACGGGTGCCCGCTCGGGTGTCTGCGCGGGTCCAGCCTCCTCACCCTGTGCAGTGACACCTGCGCCTCTCCTGGGACATCCCTTATCCCCTCACAGCGCTGTTTCCACGGAGCCTCCGGGGGAACACAAGTGGCGTCGCAGTGCCCTGCCCGCCCCCACCCCCCCGAAGTGTCTGGCACAGTCCACAAAACCTCGGCTCGGGTGTGGCCGCAGACTGCTTACTTTCTCCCGGGGACTGGCTGGGCGTCCTTCTTGAGTAGAAGTGGGTACTGCCAGCCAGGACCTCGTGGAATTGTCCTTCTCTTTTGGCAACAGAACCTTCGAAATTGTGAGAGAGACCCTCGGGTCAACCCTGTATTGTCTCCGATTTTAAAGCCGAGAACATCTTTTCCAGCTTCTTTTTAGAGTTTTTCTTTTTTCCTCCCAGGCTTCTCTCTCTCTCTCTCTCTCCCTCTCTCTCCTCATCATCATACCCCTCCTGCAGATAATTTTTCTTTTCTTTTCTTTTTCTTTTTTTTTTTTTTGGTCTTTTTAGGGCTGCACCTGCGGCATATGGACGGTTCTAGGCTAGGGGTCAAATCGGAGCTGTAACCACTGGGCTACGCCACCGATCACGGCAATGCCAGATCCTGAACCCACTGAGCGAGGCCAGGGATCGAACCTGTGCCCTCTTGGGTACTAGTTGAGCTCATTACTGCAGAGCCACAAGTGGAACTGCCAATTCTTCTTCTTTTTGAGCCGTCTGGTTTCTAGCTCTCGCCTCTTTGCCTGCCGAATCTGTCCTTTTCCTGTGTTAATCTTCCCCAGTACTTTTAGCCTCTCTTCACCTCACTTGCTGCATCTTGTTTCCTTAATCACAGGTTCCAGGCATGATGACCTTGACCCCAGCTTGGGAGAATCCTACTCTGAGCTCATCCCCACGCTCCTGTGGGTTTAATTTCCTTTATGAGTAGCGTATAGGATCAAATCAGAAAGGGGCAGTCATTCCGCTGGAGCGGTCTGCTGGGGATTGCACGCACCCCTTCTGGAACAGCCCTCACAGCAGCTCTCCAGCCTCTGCTTGAATCCCACCTCTGCTGGGGAGCTCACCCCTCCAGGAGACCATCCATCTCCTTATTGGAACGCCAATAAATAGAGAGATGGTGCTGACCCGGCGCCCAGTCCAAAGGGCAAAATCTCAGGTGTTTTCTTCCCGCCACCAGCCCCGGAACTAGGTCAGCTCCCACTGTGCCCTTCTCAGTGGACTTCCTGTTTCCTTACAGTCCAAAACAGTAGAGAGAGAGAGAGAAAAAAAAAAAAGAGTTTCGTGGCTCTCATACAACGCTAGTCGCTCGTATAATTCTCCTGAAAATGTAAACTAGAGCAGCGCTTCCTTTCCCGTGGTTTGAACTTTCTAAGCACATACTCACAGCTCAGACCTCTCTACGGCTCAGAAGTTCAGTGCTTTGGCTGAGTTCTCCCATCACGTGATCAGCAGGCTGAGGACTGAGCCTGTGTCTTCCTCTACCACCGTGTAAGGATAGTAGGGGCTACTCAGGAGCAGTTGCATCCTCGTCCCAAACTGTTCCAAACCACACCACCCTGCCCCCAGCCGCCACGCCCCGGACTTGTTCATTGTCAAGGGAGTTCTCTGGGCTGTGGGGCCGAGCGGGGAGCACCAGCTGGAGGGTCCCTGTGGTCACTCAGGCATCCCAAGCTAGGGCGTTGTCACTGGGTGGGAGGGGACAATGTGCTATGAATTGAAGGGACATTTCCAAAGTTACAAAGTCCCATGAAACCTGGAAACCAATTGTATATGGACAGTAAGGGAAGGGAAGAAACAGGAATGATTGGAGCTAATCCCAGTATTTTCAACTGAGGATTTCAAAAGCTTATTTGGTGTAAAAGTTTGGGATAAAAACGTCTTATGCAGAAAGGCCAACCAAGCCAATATAATAAGCCTGGACCTCAGCAGATAGGTCAACTATAAAAATATGAATCCAGGAAGAAGCCACAAAAGAAAGCAGAAAGGGGAGTTCCTGTTGTGGCTCAGTGGGTTAAGAACCTGATTAGTATCCATGAGGATGCAGGTTCAATCTCTGGCCTCCTTCAGTGGGTTAAGGATCTGGTGTTGCCATGAGCTGTGGTGTAGGTCGCAGACGCAACTGGACCCCACAGGAGTAGCCTGTGTTGCTGTGGCTGTGGTGTGGGCCGGCAGCTACGGCTCTATGTGCTGCAGGTGCGTCTCTAAAAGAAAAAAAAAGAAACCAGAGCTCAATGGGATCTTCCAGATCTGGGGTGTTGACCAACAAGGGGAACCCCCCAAGAGTGGCAGGTGGGTGCCTGCATCCGTTCAAGGGGTCTGTGGCAGCAGGAGAAGCAGGTAGGTGGTGGGGGGGGGGGGGGGGGGGGAGGTGGAAAGCAGGAGGAGGTGGAGGGTAGGGCCGTGTTGTGGGATGAAGCGGGGAGCAGGGCCCCCATCCTCTTTATGACAGACCCCGCAGGGACTGAGCAGATGGACGTTAGCAAGATGCCACTGCATCTGGCAGCAGGACATCCCCTTAGAGGTGAAGTGCGAAGACGTTGGGAGGATGACGCAGTGGGTTTGAAGGGCTGGAAACTGAAGCAGTGTAGACCTTTCTCATGAAGCACTGTGAGCATTTTAAAGAAGGAGAGCTCAGGGGCCAGGGATTTTTTTAATGTGGGAGATTTGAATTCTGTAGATTTGGGAGAAGAGAGCAATGAGAGGGCTTGATGAAAACAGTATGGCAGGGCATTCTGTGGTCAGGGAGCGGACAGAGTTCGCCGGAAGCAGAAGGGAATGGGGTCAAGGTCTCGGAGGTCAGC
This sequence comes from Phacochoerus africanus, assembly GCF_016906955.1. Lineage (NCBI taxonomy): Eukaryota > Metazoa > Chordata > Mammalia > Artiodactyla > Suidae > Phacochoerus > Phacochoerus africanus. The sequence continues at coordinate 3,331,000 of NC_062559.1, read as the reverse complement.
CCTGGAGAAGAAGGATGGAGGGAGCCCTAGAGTAAGACCCTTGCCCCAGGGATGGGAAGCGGGTGACGGATTTGAGAAGAACGCAGGAAGTACGTTCGGCACAATTTGGGGATGGATTGAATTGAGTAAGAGGAGGAAGGAGGCACACTGGAATCCAGGAAAACGAGGTTTTCACTCGGTTTACTGAACAGATGGGAGCGCCCCCAACTGAGATAGGACCTATGAAAGGAGAACTTGGTTGTCAGGGTTTTGAAGAGTTTATTTGGAGAATATTGAGGTTTGGGTGCTTGTGAGGCGTAAGATGGAGCTGCCTGGGTGGAAATCCAGTTCCTTAGTCTACAGTGGAGGAGGTAGGTCTGTGAAATTACCAGTATTCAGGTAATAATGGTTTAAAACTGCAAGAGCGGATGCTTTCATAAAAAGGATGAAAAGTGAGCCTGTGACCGTCTGCGGAGTGGGGCTGAGGTGGGAAGGACCAGAGAGAAATCAAGAGTGTGGCTCATGGGGTGATGGAGGGAAGAGGATGAGAAAGAAGCTGTGGCCAGAGTGATGCTTCAGAAACAGTAGAAGCCGGCCAAATATGAACTTAGCCCGAGATAAACCCTTGACTGGTTATTTTATTCCGTTCGTTGAATGCCAATATCAACTCTTTTGCATGATTATTTTTAAAATAAGAATGCTGAAATTGTTTTCCCATCCTGAGAACGGGTTTTGAGCAACAAGGTTTCATGCTTTCATTTCCCAAGAGAAATTTGATGGTGTCGGAGGAAACCAAAGGAATTCATGTTTGTGAACTTCCACAACTGCCCTCCCAGGGAAAAATCTCAATCAGACTTACCCATTTCCAACTCTTTATACTTTTTCCCGTGATCAGAAGTATTTAGAGTCGTTTTTAAAGGAAGAAGAAACAGAAACACAATGGACAGAGACCACAAAAAAAAAAAGTTCTCTCTCCAAGGAAAAAATTCCTCCATGAGATGAAGCTTTTTTAAAAAGCCTTGAAGATAAGGCATTGTGCGAATCAAAACTCTTGAAATTTGTTCTCTTTCAAAGTTGTTTCCTTTTGCCTGTGGTTCCTTGGGCTCCAGGTCGAGGGAAGATTTTGCAGAAAAGAATGATATTTGATGATTTCGTCTCGGAGCGATGAGGAAATCATTTCATCCTCCTCCCACGCCCCCATTTTTTTTGAGCGGCGCTTGAGTCATAATTGAACTTTCATTTTCGAGGCTTTCCATTGGCATTAGCAGTTTCCCCTAGAATGCTTCCCTCGCTTGTATACTCAGCAGATCTAGCATCTCGGGTTTTATCTGTCTCTACCTCTTGACTTGCATTTCATTTGGATCTTTCTAATGCGTGATTTGTTTGCCAGATGTTCTGTTACGTTTCCCATCCATACGTGCTTTTACCTGGCAGTACAGATGGAGTATTGGAAATGGATAGCCCTCTAGTCTTCTCCTTATCATGGCCTGTCGGTTATTTTCATTTTGTCCTCCTTTCTCTCATTGGTTCCACTCAGAAGATATTCACAGAGTTGAATGTCAGGGTCATTTTCAGGTGTCATTAAAGAAGTGTGCACAGTTCCTGGTGTGGCATTGCTGCACCTGTGGTGCAGGTCGCAGCTGTGGCTCGGATTTGGTCTCTGTGCCCAGAAACATCCTTATGCCGCAGGTGTGGCCAAATAAATAAATACAAACATAAACAGAAGATATGTCTAGAGATTTGGGACTGTCATAACCAGAGAATGGGTTGAAATCACTGTTTCCAGATGGATTAAATGAGGAGCGCTTCAACCAGGAAAGGCAGTATGTGTCCTTCCATATTTGCATTTTTATTCTGTCTTACTTTGCATATTTATTCTACCTGTTGGTATCCTGGATTTTTCAGTGGACAGTATTCAACGTGGACTTGTAACTTGAGAAGGTACCCTTTGTTCGGGCAATTTTCAGTGTATATTCAGAGAAAAACAGGCCTGAGATCAAATCTTGCTTGAGTTTGACTCAACTTTCCTATGTTACAAATGAAAGAATAACAACGACCTCAGAGAGATTGAATGGACCCAAGTACGCTAAGGAGCCGGCACCACCCAACACAGAGCGGGTGCTCCGGAAAAGCACCCCCCCACACATCAGCTTGATCAGCAGCATCCCCACAGCACCCCGCCAGTGCCTCTGGCTGCTCTCTGGTCACAGAGGCCCTCACTCCTTTAATAGGGACTGTGTCCGTCTGTTTTAGAAGTTGCTGGATGTTTCTAGGGAGGGAACCCGGTAACTCCACACAGTCCTCTGCTGGCGGGAGATGAGAGCATCTGATGTAGTGGCAGGCTTTTCTCTTTGGATTTAAACTAGATGTATTATTATTATATCACTGCGTTAGAAACTACCCGGAGCCCAGTGGCTTTAGACACCAGCATTTGCTATCCTGCAGTGACTGTGGGTCAGAAACTTAGGACCCGTTGTTGGAGTGGCTGTCTTGTCGGCTCTGGCTCACTGCTCAAGTGGTGGCCATCCAGCTGTCAGATGGACTGTGGCATCTGAGGACCTGATGGGGTGGGGGCGGTGGGGGGGAGCGAGAATCCACTTCCAAGCTCCCCCTGCCCAGTTCCTTGCTGCTGTTGGTGATCTGATGGGAAGGGAAGGAGCCTTGGCGCTCACCACATGGGGCTGCCCAAGAGTCCCCACAAAATGGCAGTCATCCTCCCCAGAGCAGATGGTCTGAAAGGGGGCAAGCAGGTGGCCACAGGGCCCCATCATTGCTGCCACGTTCTGTTCATCTGAGTCACCAAGCCCACAGCACTCAGGGTATGGCGTGACCACCAAGCCCACAGCACTCAGGGTATGGAATGACCACCAAGCCCGCAGCACTCAGGATGCAGAGCGACCCCTCCTCCCTCGCCTTCCTTCTGCCTCCACCCTCCCCTCCCTTGCCCCTCCTCCATCCTCCTCTACCCTTGTGGCCCTCGGCGCCGTGTCTTAACGAGCAAAGGTCCTCTTTTTCCCACCTGGGGTTACTATGAAAATAAAATGAGATAAATAGCGTGAAAGGCTGCTTTTGGAAGGAGAGTTTAGAAACACTGCACCACATGGCACCAGATGCCATAACTGAGAAGCGACACGGATCCACTCCGCTTCTGCTCTAGCATCCGAGATGCTGTCCCAGCTGACTGCGATGCCGCTTAGTCAAAGCTCAAGGACCTTCGGGGGTGGGGAGGCCCTCTGAGCAGTGTCTCCCTAGGCTGCAGGGGCCCCTTCCTTCTTCTCCTGGGGGAGCCCCACACATCACTTCTGCAACAGCAGCAGGTTCTCGCGGTCGGGGTCCAGCTGCCCTGGCAGCTCGGTAAGGTTTTCTTCACCATGCTGCCCCCTGGAGGTTATTTCTTCATAACCAGAGCAGAACTGAGACTAATTTCCAGCCACATGCCCATCTTCTGCCCTCCAGCAGGCCACCCGACCCCATAGTTCTGTTTCAGGAGACTTGGGGTCACCAGAAATGAAAGTGGGGCTTAAGTGCTATGTGTGTGTGTGTGTCTGGGTCTGGGCCCTTTCTCTGCAAAGAACGATGATCCACTGAGATTTCCTGGAAATTCATTCAGGGCCTGATGCTGGCGGGGAGACAGGGCTGTTGGCTCATCCTGCCCGCTCCCTCTGCAGGCTCACTGCCGGTCAGCCCCCACATGCAGCCAGCGTAGCAGGAGCTCTGCGGTTGCTCTGTGTTCCTGGCCTGGGTGCCCCTCACCTATTGCCCTGCGTTATTTTTAGAAAGGCGGTCTTCAAATGCTGGTCACTGAGCATCTGCCCCCGCGGGGGGCCAGCTCTCAGATGTCCCACAGGGAGAGGAGGTGAAGTGACCCTGCTCCACACCCGGGGGCGTCTCTGTCCAGAAAGCTGGAGAGAAAGGAGGCACGGTCTCCCTTCTTTTGGGGTGTCCCTTGCATTCTCGTCGCTGCATTTGCAGGGTGGGGGTGGAGTGAGCTCCTGACTCAGGAGTTTACAAGGGACATCTGAGATGTGGGGGCCACCGGAATTTGGAAATGCTTTGTTGTTGTCCTTACCTTAGTTTTGAAAGCCACCCTCCCCTTTGGATGAGTTTTTCGTTTATTGACCGCTCCCTGACACTCAGCCACACACGTCACATCGTACAGGGGGAGCTGGTCCCGTTAAGCATCTCCTGGCTTCAGGGGTGCAACTTGCCCTCATGGAGGATACGCAGCGGCATCCGCCACGGTTACAGGGACACCCGCAGTACGCAGGTCTCGCCGCCTCGGATCTGCCAGCCTCCAACTACCACAGTGTCCTCATTAGTTCCGGGCTACATCTAGTTGAGCTGGAAATCTGTGCCTCCTGATTGAATCACAAACCAGGTAGTCATGGAGACCACATCCAGCCTCCGGCTGCCTGGGAAACCACGTGCACACGGGGGAAGGCAAAGGACCCTGCAAATTAACTTCCCGCCTCCAGGCCCCTCGTGGCCTCCTTTTGGTCCAGTGCTGTTCATTAGGATTCACAGCGATTTGAAAATACCATAATCACAACCGTTGTCTCAATGCCTGTTTTTTTTTTTTTTCTTTTTTGTTTCTTGTTTTCTTGTCTGTTTCAGATATATCAACACTCCTACACTGGATATTATGTCCTGAGCAAAATTCCTCATGGGTAAGATTGTTCTTTCATTTTCTTTGAACAAGAAAACTGCAGAACGAAGCACAGAGTAGAATGCTGCCGCGTTGCTTGATTCTTAGGGCAGGACACGACACGGGCACCGTGAGGTTTGACAGCCAAGAGTCCCGATGTTGGGGGACCTCTGGGATGCCTCCAAGGGCCAAGGGGGGACCTCTGGGATGCCTCCAAGGGCCGAGGGCAGGGGGGGACCTCTGGGATGCCTCCAAGGGCCGAGGGGGGACCTCTGGGATGCCTCCAAGGGCCGAGGGGGGACCTCTGGGATGCCTCCAAGGGCCGAGGGGGTCGCCTGAGGGCCGTGACTTGCCCGTTGTGAAGCCGTCTTGCTAGGACCTCTGCCACCTCCTGTTCTGGTTCCCAGGTTCACCCTCCAGGTCCTGCAGAGCA